>NC_143553.1:46564166-47783333 GCF_054136105.1 Typopeltis vanoorti
AGAGTAAAAGCTGACTTATTTGCCAGGAACTTTTGATATGCTTTCTTCTTTTCCTTCACTGTCTCTTTAACTTCCTGTGTCCACCAGGGAGTTCTGATTTTTTTATCCTTGCACACAACCTCACCACATGCCTCTCTGGCAGAATCAATCAATGTTTTCTTCAGAGTTTGATACCGAATCTCCAAGGTTTGATTCCTGTTCTCAAACTCTTTCATTTTTTCTTCAATAATCTTTGTGTATTTTAGTCTACAGTTCACATCTGAGAGCTGCTCAACTTTTATTCGCTTTAAAACTTTCTTACATGTTATTCTTTTCAATATGAAATTCAATTTTATCCTGCTCAAGACTAAATAGTGATCACTTCCAATTTCAAATCCTCTGTACACTCTGGTGTCCTGCTCCAGGGAGAAAACATCACTATCAACAATAACATAGTCAATGAGACTTTTCTTATTCCTAGCCTCCTCTCTCCATGTGAATTTGTGCACATTTTTATGTTGGAACATGGCGTTAGTAATAACCAGTCCATGTCCTGAGCAGAAATCCAACAGATATTTGCCATTATTATTAGCTTTGCTCTTTTCTCCAAATTTTCCCAAAATATTTTTGTATGTCTCACAATCATTTCCTACTCTGCTATTTAGAGAGAGAGTGATTTCTTTTCTTTTTTTTAATTTCAACTTGGTATGAACAAATCCTCATTACTGCCTGCTCTTGATAACAGAAAATTGCATCTGCTATCTGCTCTTCTTTTGTTTACCAAGTACTTTAAGTTGAAAGCTTCCTTATTATGGCCAGACCCCCCCCCCCTCCCACCCTCAAGAGAACAGAACACAAACTCTGCATCTTGAACTGCTACTACATTTGCATCCACTAATAAGTTACTCTGGTCAAACTGTTCAAATGCCATGGATACTTGTCGGAATTCATTGACTAGAAAAATCCTAACACACTTCACAAAAACAAATGTAAATTTGAAAAATTCTCATAAGCTGACCTCATCTTTGGAAACTATAGCAATCCCACATAAACTTGGGTATATAAAATAACCTATATTTATTTGTGTGATTCTTATTCTATGACCTTTAAAAGCCCAACAATTAAGAGCACCTGCACCTACCAGGTTGCTTGGTTGCTTCCTTTAGAATTGCAAGCATTTCTGCTCCTCAAATACTTCAGTTTTTTGTTTTTTTTTTAACTACGCAGTGCCTGCATGCACATATAGATATACCAGTGTACTGTTTCATTGATGATGCCAGTTGGACTTTAAAAAATACTTTGCAAAAGTTTCAAAGATTTGAATATCAATGTCTGTGTAGGACTGTGGTAACATTCCTCATACCATAATACTAGACCACCAGAAGAAAGACCTTTAGTTCAATTCTAGTAATTGACACTAGAGAACTTTTTCCTAGGCCATTTTTCAGCCAGTTACTGAGTTAGTAGATCTTTGGCACATGTAAGTATGGTTCCTGCCCTCCTAAAAATTTGACTCTCCAGACAACAAGATGAGTGTTAAGGTAACGATCAAAACATATTGGCAGTTTATCTATAGATAGACTTTTGCCTGATGCCTAAAATCATAACAGCCATAGATGCATCTTTTGGTAATAGCTAAAGATGGAACTATCCCTTGATTTCTAAAAGTTAGTTGGGACTTAAAGAGCTTGTCTACCTATTCCCTTTGGGAAATAAAAATACATTCGAGGGGGAGATATCACACATTGTCATCTGATTCCTAAAAATACCAACATAGGTGACAATATATTATATAAGGGACATTAAAAATATTTTTTTTTAATTATCTGTAAAATCACTCTAAGCAAGTTCAGTATACCTTTCAAAAAAATTTTAATGTATTTTAAGTCATCCTGTTTCTAATGGTTAAAACACTTAAACGTTTTCCTAATGCTCTCTAGAAGTAACCTTCTTACCTTCCAAAGGCACCATAAGTGTTCACAATTCTCAAAGGTTCAAATGATGTATTCATCTGTTGGTGTGGAGACAGAAGATTTATTATCACAGGAATACTCAAGTATGCAATGGTAAATCCTAATGAAAGGTCAATTATGCGGCGTGTTTTTCCTGTTAAAAATAATTTGGTTGATTGAAAAAATAGTAACAGGTATATTTCAAAAGGACAAAAAAAAAGCTTTTGTAATGATTATTAGTTTTGGCAGTATACTCAGATTTATCTCTTTGGTTACTTTTCACTAAGGGAATAATTACAGTAAGTATTTATTTTAGTAACAATTAATAACAATTTTGCAATTTCCATCATAATAAAAGAATACCTGCACAGTATTATTCCATATATACATGGCCAACCATAGGAACAGTGTGTTATAATGGATATTTTGCTATACTAAATTTCTTTTAGCTTTGTACCTATGGGTCTTTATTAGTTGCTTGTTTGTTCACTGTCCAGTGTGAGAACACTGGACAATGGCCCTGCTTATTGGAGTCTTGAATTTGCTTGAAAAAGTTTCATGTTTGGCATCTAAAGCATGAATTTGAAATTATGTAAAAAAAATAATAATAAATATAACATCAAAAATAAAATTAAAAAATAATTTAAAATATCTTCAGCCATTCACGTACTATAAGTTTACAATCTTTTGTGGATATTGAGCCATATGTATTTAAAAAAATTAAATAAAATAAAAATTAAAAAAAAAAAGCTTATATCATTATTCCTATGTCTATGAACACACCTTACCGGCCATTATGGATCAAATACGCATCCTCATACCTTCGTATCCATCATATATTTCAATGTAATATCAATGGTATTACAATTTTAATATGCACTTCGCATCCATGGTAACTTGGACGTATATATACGTCCTGGCCGGTAGCATGGTTAAAGAGCTTTAATACAAGAATTAACTGAAATGAGAATGTTTATTTTTTTCATTTCATTTCCAAAAACACATGCATAGTTCATTTTTTACACGTTCGCTGCCAACTACGAGTATACTCGTAGTTGGTAAACCAGCCACACAAGCCAGCTACGAGTATACTCGTATGACGCTTACCGCTGGCAACGAGATTACTGTACTGACCTTGAAGAAGTGAAAATGCTTGGCTTGTGGAGCTAGCATAAAAACTGTGTATTCTCTCATAGATGGTATATGCTCTGCACAAGCCAACTATGAGTATACTCGTATGACGCCTACTGCCGGCAACGAGATTATCATACTGCCCTTGAAGAAGTGAAATTGCTCGGCGTACAGGAACAGACTATGCCGAAATAGCGTTGCAGCGAACATGTTAATAAATTCAACATACTCTCCCCCCCCTCACCCCCAACAACTCATTTCATCCAGAGCAGATTCAGTTATTCTACATTCTTAAAGAATAACTGAAAGGATATTAGTTTGTGTGAAAAGCCAGCAGCATAAATTAAATTCTTTCATGTGGTATTACTGTTAATCAGTTATTCATAATTGATTAATGCCAAGCACCAAGTCTGTCATAATCACTGGCTCTGTAGCTCCATAAATATCTTTCCTTAATGGGCGATATTTGTGAAACAAAATTTAACATGCTTAATGGCCTCCCAGGTCAAGACTGCATGATCACTTTCTAAATAGCAGTGATGTAGGTCACTTAGAAACAAATCTTCTAGCAATCATCAATTCCACCATTCTCAAATGGCAAGTCTTCCCCATCACATTCTTTTCAAGTAATATCCCTCAAGTAACTGCATAAATTCCATTTTCTTTTCCTATGTGTGATTTCCTCTTTCCAAGATATGCCCTCATAGTCAAAGTCCTCCATAATAATTACTTACTCTGTTGACTGATTTAATTTAACAATACATATACTCTATATCTTCCTTTTGTTACTCCTGGCCTGTAGCAATAACCAAATATATATTTTGCTGTTGGCCTTTATCTTACACAAGATACTCAAATGCACTGCCTTTCATGTTCATACCTTTCTGCTGCAATTGTAATCTTGTTGGTTGCAATTTTTCTGCTACAATGCCTCTGTTATCAACAACAATACAAGGTCACTAGTGGTGTGCCACAGGGGTCTGTATTGGGTCATTGTTGTTCAATTTGTATATTAGTGATATTGAGATGGGATTATCTGATGACATGTAGCTGTTTGTAGATTATGCAAAATTGGGGAGAGCAATGAAGAGTCAAGCAGATGTTACAGTCTTACAGGAGGACTTGAATAGATTGCATGAATTGGCAGTTAATGGAACGATAAGTTCAATTTTGCAAAGTGTAAGGTTTTGAAATTTGGTAAGCAATGATGGGATGCAAAGTATACTTGGGGGGGAAATGTTGAAGGAGGTAGAGGAGATGAAAGATCTTGGACTGGTGGTGAACAAGGACCTGAAATTCAGGGACCACATTGCCACATTACAATCATGCCTTTACAAGTTGTGAAGATGTCACAGTGGATAATGAAAATGATGGAAAAGGACCCTGATGTGCAGAAATAAAGAGATTGTGATTCCATTGTATGAGGCCTTGATAAGGCTTCATATGAATTATTGTGCACAGATTTGGTCACCAAATTTTCATGGTAACAAGGATATGTTAGAGAAGGTCCAGAGAAGATTCACAAAGGTGGTCAGCAGTTTTTGGAATGTGGAGAATGACGACAGATTGAGAGAATGTAAATTGCAAAGCCTCAGAAATAGGAGGAGGGGGGGGATGAGACATTTAAGTTAGTTAGGAGTTGTTATCAGGTTGACATGAAAGAGATTTTTCAGAAGAGGGGTAGAACATGAGGACATCCCTAGAAAATGTATAAGGAGGGTGTGAGCAGAAGAATGAGATAAAGGTTATTTGCATGGAGAGTGGTTGGGATGAGTGGAATGCATTGCCTGAGTGTGTTGTGAATATAAAAACAATGAATCAGTTTGAGGCATGGTTGAACAAGCTTTGTGTGTGTGTGTGATGGTGAGTGCCTCCCACAATGAGTCTCTGACTCCAAGGAGGTTAGATGTTAATAATAATAACATGCCTTTTCTCATTCTATTCTACCTATGCCCTTCCCTCTTGACTAAAAATATTCCTTACATTCTATTCCTATATCATCCTCTGTCAAGCAGTTCTCATTAATACAAATATACAGATAATTTTTGTCCATGTCTAATTAACCAATGCCAAAACCTCCAACCTTGTTCTTGATGCTTCTGACATCAGATTCAAATTCAAGGCCTGAGAAACTACATTCAGCACTGATCATTCCTACACTCAGTTGATTGAAGTTGTCTGCACACATACATACTCAACTGCATTTCCCCCATTCACCAGTTCTAGTTTCCCTGATTTTACATTTCCAGTGTCTCAGACAACACTTTCTTCAGATACATGATGCCAAATTCATTTTCAAGTGCAATCCATCAGTCATAAGTCATTTTTTCCATCTAATTTACTCCAGACATCTACATACCATTCCCTCCTGCACATTTAATAGTTTGCAATCATTGCCTTTCTTCACAATTAATTCCCATCATTCTAACATTGTAAGTCTGGCAACAGACTTACAATCATTACGCTCTTTCACTTTTCCTTGCTACACTTGAACAGCATCACAAACAATCTTTACCCCTGGAAACTAAATTAGTCATCCATCATTAAGTACATCTCTTATCATGAATTCCTACCATACCCTCTATACTCTCCTCCTTATCCCCATCTTGCTTGGTTATACATTAGTTTCTCTTCCCTCTCACACATTTGCTTTCATTATCTTCTCTGCTATACCATTTAGCAGAGGTTTCCCCAAATGCTCAAGTTAATGCATTGTCCTTGTGAAAGATTCCATATAAGTATGCTCTCTCTCTTTCTCTCTCACACACACACACCAACACACACATTACAACCACCTCATTACTTCTCTGATCTTTCATAATTTTCACATTATTGTTTATAATATGTTCACTACATTCACTCTTACATACACCCTTTCTCTGAGACTACTAGAATATCACTAGTTCATAAACAAATTACTGCTATCATAGTTGGGTGGTAACGATCATTTTCCATACTCCTAGCAACCAAAAAAATTGAATATGAAGTTTAGCACTCTAAACAAAGTAAGGTCATAAGCAAACACAAACATCACATCAAAAACAATTATACCATCTCTAGGATAAATATATATATATATATATATATATTTTTTTTTTGTATAAAAATTTCATTCCAATAAGAAAAAAAAATTACTCTTATGTCTAAATCCTTTCAACTGAACTTGGAATTTAGTGCCATTCTCTGAAAAAAAATCATTTAGGTTGCAGAAAAAACATAAAATATATATATATATAAAAGATAAAAAATTCTCACTTGCTGGAATGGACTCCACATATCCTCCCATACCATGAAAGGTAGGTAATCTACACCATATCATCCATACCACGGGCAGGCTAATATTCAGAAAACTAGTCTTGAAACTGAAAATTATATTCCGTTCTATTCTGAATATCTTCAGTTAACTGTGTAAACTGCCATATTCATACAAGAATGACATACCATAAAAGGGAGTCTTCATTCTAGAGGTCATACCATAATCTTTATTTTTTTTTTTATTCTTAATCATTCAAAAATATTTTTCGACAATGAAAACAACTGACTGCAGAAACTCTTTCTTCAAACATTAGGCATTATTATTATTATTACAAGATGCCTCCAGGGAATCAGAGACTCATCAAGGGAAGATACATATCTCTCAAACCACCTTCAGTATATTCATGTCATACCTTCTCTTGAATTCATTTGCACTATCTGTACTTACAGCCTCCAAAGACAAGCTATTCCAGTCATGCCCTGCTCTATGAAAGAAAAATCTAGCTCTCTCACCCCCCTTTCTTCACTGCATTCATTCTCAACTTTCATGGATGCCTTCTCATCCTCTCACTCTCCCTAAAATGGAAAGAAGTTTGTAGATTTCTAACATATCACTTCTCTTTCTTATGTTTACTAGCATCTGCAGTCAACAAATTCTCAATCGCTCCTCATAATCTACATTCCACATGCCTATCAACTTTAATATTTTCCTTTGCACGCTCCCCACTATATTTCCATCCTCTAAAAAACTAGGAAAAACCTGATCTGTGTACAAAAGTCCAGATGAGGTTATATCGAAGCCTTGTAAAGCAGTGAAATGACTTCCTTATTTTCATGTATTAGTGTTCATTTCAGCATTCCAATTATCCTCTGAGTTATACTCACAATCTTTGTTATATGGCTCCTGAACTTCAACTTCTTCTCTACTAAAACTCCAAAATCCCTGCCTGAACAGTTTCTTCTAGCACAATCTCATCAATATAATATGACATTATAAGAATTAAGTAGTAGGAGAGACAGTTAGATGTGGGTCCAGCAGAGTGGAGTGTCCTCCTGTGATAAGGGCACTCTTAATGTAGTTCTGCTATCAAACCTTTTTTATTTTATCATATATATATATATATATATATATATATATATGAAAAGTTTATTTTATTTTGTGAATTAATTTTTAATTTTGTATGTAATTTATTTTGTAATTTTTTTTTCACCAGATGTCAGGCTAGGGTAAATGATTAAGAAAGTATTTAGATTCATCTTACTTTTGTGTAGTGTTATGTAGCTTGTGTCCTGTACATATGTTTTCCTGATGATGACTTCACAATATACAGAGGTTGAAACATTGAATGTTATTTTCTTAATTATAATGCCTCTTTGATGTATAATGGCATTATAATGTATAATGTACAGTGGCATTGTAATGTATAATTATAATGCCACTGTATAATGCCTCCATAAATTCTTCACTATAAAGGATACAGTGAAGAATTCACTATATCCATAAATTCTTCACCATATATACAACAATTGATAAGTTTCGTGCATTTTTTTTCCTTTCTATATGAAAGACTTCATGAATATCCACTATCAAGTTTCAAACATCCTCCTCATTTCTCTCACAGAGCCATTATGCAATGGCATTATAATTATACATTACAATGCCACTGCACATTATTATACATTATAATGCCATTATATACATCACAGAAGCATTATAATTATACATTATACAGTGTTCTTCTCACTCCATTCATGCACTACTGCTCATCCTAATTTTGGTTTTCGTTTAATCATGAAGCAAGAAAAATGATTCGCCATTGTGTGTTATTATTTTATCATTACAGTACTTTTATTCTTACATTCGATTATTATTACAGTACTTTACTTGAAAACAGTAAATCTCACACACTTCAAGCAAAATAAGTAAGCTTTTCATATGTCTCTATGTTCACTGAGATCTACAGATGTTGTATGGTCACTCCGATGCTCGATGATGTTCCACACCAGGCCTCGCCATGTAGTCCTGTTGTTTGCTTTTCTGGCAGCCTCGACTCCCTGAAGATCAGTCACTCCACACACGCCATCCATCCATCTCATTGATGGTCTACCCCTGCCTCTTTTTCCAGGAACTTTACCTTCTATTACTGTTCTGAGAAGTCCTCCTTCCATCCTTTCTATGTGTCCAAAATATTTTAACTTTCTTCTGTCAATATCCTTAAGGAGCCTTGAAGTTCTACTAATCTTTTCTAATACCCATTCATTTGTACGCCTTTCAGTGTATGATATCCTCAACAGCCTTCTGTGACACCACATCTCAAAAGCAGATATCCGTTTCTTATCTGACTTCTTTAGGTTCCAAGTCTCGCATCCATAAGTCGCTGTTGGAAAAACAACTGCATCTAAAATCCTCAACTTTGTTCCCATGGAGATAGATCCATCCTTCGAAATTTTAGACAGGTCTCTGACTGTTGTTTTAGCCATTCCTAACCTTTTTCTGACATCTTCTGAACAACAATTCTTCACATTAATAATAGATCCCAGGTACTCAAACTTGCTGACTTCCTCAATTCTTTCTCCATTAAGATACACTTGTTTCTCAAGAGCTTCTCTCTTTGTTTTTCCTTTGAGAACCATGATCTTTGTCTTGCTAGAATTGAGTTGAAGTCCTCTGTTATTACTGATCTTGTTAACTTTGTCAAGAATTAGTCCTAGTTCTTCCATGTCATTACAAAGGAGTACTGTATCATCAGCGTACCTCAGATTACTGATCAAGCTACCTCCTATTGTAATTCCTGTCCTGTGCTCATCCAATGCTTCACGCATGATGTCCTCTGCATATATACTAAACAAGTCAGGAGAAAGTAAACATCCTTGTCTAACTCCCTTTCCAACTTGAAGCCAGTCAGTCAGTCAATCCAACACCTGTTCTTACTGTGGCTTGTTGCTCCTTATACAAGTTGGCTATCAACCTGATAGTGTGTTGAGGAAAACCCATTCTTTTCATTACTTCCCACAGTTTCACATGCTCAACACAGTCAAAAGCTTTATAGTCTAAGAAACACATTACCAGAGGGAGTCTGAATTCTTTATATTTTTCTATGATCTGTCTAAGGCAAAGGATCTGATCTCTGGTGCCCCTACCTTTCCTAAAACCTGCTTATTCCTCGGGCATCTCTGCCTCAACTTTGGCCTCAATCCTATTTAGCATGATCTTTAATAAAATTTTGCTTGCAAGAGATATCAAACTAATAGTTCTATAATTCTTACATGCCTTCTTATCACCTTTCTTGTGTAGTGGTATGAAAACAGTAAATCTCATAAACTTCAAGCAAAACAAGTAAGCTTTTCATATGAATACATTTAAATTAAATTGCAGTTATCAATTTCCAAAAGGCATGTAGCTCAGTGGAAGTGAAGTCTGCATCCTCTGCACTAGGCTGTCCAAAGACAGACTTAAGTTCAAGTCTAGTTACCAACTAGAGAAACTTTTTGTAAGGTTATTTATTTATTTATTTTTTTTTTACCAGTTCCTGAGCCAGTCAATCTCTGGCAGAGGTAAGCAGGTTTTTTATCCCAGAAACTCAGAAACCCACCAGGTTGGCCAAGTGATTAGTGTATCTGCTCTCCAGCCAAAAGGCTGCAGGTCCCGCCATGGGCATGGATGTTTGTGATTATCTGTGAAAATACTAGTGGTGGTAGATGCCGTTGGTGTAGTTGTCCGTTGGTGGATTTGAGTGGTGTAGACAGAGTTGCAGAGTAGATGCCCTCCCTCGATGAGTCTTTGGACTCCCTGGAGGTATCAAGTAGTAGTAATAATAATAATAATAACAATAATTCGGGTTTTTCTCTTCATAAACTCAAGAAAATCGACTGCAGAACCCACACTATTTCAGAAAATAACATATTCTGTTAGGGACCACAATGTAGGGGGAGACTTGTATATCAGTCTCTTCATTGGTTGACTTATAATTAGTGATAGTCTTGGGTCAACTATCTCTGATTGGCTACCAATAGAGATTGAACTGGCCACTCAGTCTCCAAAAGTTAGACAGGGCTAAAACAGCCTTGCCTACTCCCTCCCTATAAGGGAATAAAAAGCATTATCTGATTCTTTATATATATATAAGTTATAATGAAATTAATGCATTCATTTAGTTTAATATTAACCTTACACATGTATTTAATATTATTCTATTATTCAAAGACAAGTGATTGTGCTTTTCTCAAAATGTAATTTTATTACCAAAAGAAAGCAGTAATTATAAACATAAATTGGCACTATTTAATTAAATACAATAGTATATTATATCTATACATCTTATTCTTCCAACACCTTTAACCCAAAAGAAGGTGCATATGGCTGTTTTACATTTTCACTACTTTCACAGATCATATTCTCCTCTCCCCAACAATCTCCACCATCTCTTCATCCTTTTGAAAGCTAGGTGACCAAATCTGTGCAGAGTAGTCCATATGTGTGTGGCCTAATCAGAGGCATATGCAATGGAATCAGAATCTCCTTACTTCTACAAGTCAGCATCCTCCACACCACTACCAGAATTCGTTCTGTTATCCTCATAATTTTGGCAAATGTCCTCTAAATTTTTGATCCTTATCCACCATCACCCCAATATATCTACACCAATTGGTGTAGATATATTGCTGGAGGTGGAGGGACACAATTGATGGGACATAGAGTAAATTCTATGTCCCATCATTGTTTCCAAATTTTAAAACCTTACATTTCGCAACATTGAACTGCATCTCCACTCCTGTGTCCATTCACTCAGTCTATTTAAGTCTTCTTGTAAGGCCACAACATCTACTCTACTCCTCATAGTCCATCCAAACTTTGCATCATCTGCAAACAGCTGTATATCCCCATCCAAATCTTCCCCAACATCATTCACATACCGATTAAACAGCAATAGCCCTAAAACAAACCCCAAAGATTACAACCTCAGCTATTCAGGCAAAAAAACCATGAATAAAGGCAAAAAGGACATACCTTAGATTAGATCGAACATGCAGACTGAGGGAAATGTATAATCCACCTCTTACAGAGTAAGAGGTGGATTATATATTTCTTAACAGAAAGGTATTACTGAAGAGACAAGTATCACAGACAAGCAGAAAGGAGAGGAGAAAGTATACATTTAAGGGATGAAGTTGTGGGGGGAGGAGAAAAACAGGAATTGGGTGAGGAGTATTGTGCAGCTCATTTGAAGGTGAGCTGAAAAATTACATTGTCAATGTCCAAATGCAGGATGTTTATTTAGGGATTCCAGAGAGAATTTTTGGCGAAGGTGTGGCCTATTATGCTAGGTTTCTCAGCATTTCAGTCAGCCTGAGTGGTCGAGTGGTTAGCATATCTGCACTCTGACTAACAGACTATGGGTTAAAATCCTGCAGTGGACATGGATGGTTGTGACTGTCCTGAAATTCGTTGTCCAGTCACCTCCCTACTTATTGGAGGCCTGTATGATTAAGTTGAATTTTTAATGGAATTTGTGGCATGATAACATTTATCAAATGTGTGCATTCATAACAATAAATAAAATCACTATATTCTTGTGAATATGTTTTTCTAATAAATTACTCAGTTGGACAACTTTCAGATTCCTGAAACTTGAAAAAGTTCCACGTTTAGTCTCTGGAGCAGGTTTCTTGTCAAAAAATATTACATAAAATAATATTATTTAAAAAAAAAAAAAAAAAATCCTTAGCATACAGTGACGGTAATGTGCTATATGTCTACAATCTTCTGTGGGTGGGAGTTGCATAAAAATTATGTTCTCTCTGTGTGCATTTCAGTATATAAGCTAATAGTTCTGTGGTGTGTTTTTGGCTTGAGAAGATGGGATCTCTGCATTTGCAATAATGTGGAGGAATAGGTAAGCAACAGTTCCTAAAGTGCTCGATGCTTTGGAAAAGGAATATCCTTTGAGTTGAGGTTTTAGTTGAGGGCTGTGAAATATTTAGATACCTCACAACCTTCTTGAAAGCTTATTTTGTAAATAAGCTTAGTGTCATAGTGAATATGGATTTTCACCCACTATCCACAATGGCATCTTACTACCCCTACTTTATATTACTTTATTCCTAATTTGGAATAAAGGGAAGAAGAACTACAAGGTGAAAGCAATGTAATCCTCCTTACCAATTCTAGCATAACTCCTTAAGATTATAATGCTGCCTTTTCCTATCCCTTCATAACCTTTTCTCTGTTAATGTAAAACTGTCCTCTTATCCAGTCACTTGCATCAGCCAACACAAACAACCCAATCTATCTCTCTCTCTTCATTCTTTATTCAGGGTTTTAATTTAGTGATTACACTTAATACTTTGAGGCATTAGCCACTTCTAACCTTAGAGGAATAAACATTATTATAATACCTACTATATTGAATTTTTCCTTCTTGCTCCTCTAGTTGAAGCTGACAGACTTTCCATCTGGTACTACCATGTAAATTAGAAAAGAAGCAACTGAGTGTACGGTCATCAAAGAAGGCTATACTAGGTAAAATTGTTAACCAGTTGAGAAAACTCAAGTTTCCACTTATTATAAGTGCTACCTAAAAAAAAGAATTAGGTTTATCAAAAGAAAAAATTTTCAAATACATCATAATTTAAATTTCTTGCCTAGTACATAGTAATTTGAGTGTTGTAATGAATCCAGTAACTACACTATAAGTATGCAAGTAAAAAGTATTCACCTAATTTCCTATACACCATGATATACTTAATCAGAAATAAAATTAAGTATCAGTTTAACATCTGTTATAACCTAGTTCAGTAATTTTTATGTCTTTTATGTCTGCTGATCACAGGTAGTTGGGATAACACTATGATTTTTAATACACTGTGTTGGACACAGTGTCATTTCTGTGTCTTCTTAAATTTGTGGTTACAGCTATTAAATTCAATATACAGCATTTTTTGTACAAAAATGCTGTATACTAAATTTACTGTCACACACGTGCACAAAAATTTTTACAAACAGTGTCTAAATGTGGTTCATTTTCTTATTCATTAAATTTGGTAAAAACCTATTAAATTTGAATTTCTCTTTCAAATTTAATAGGTTTTTAGCTGCAATATTGAGCACTTTGACTGAAGTCAACCTATACACTGAGTCCTAAATGCCACAGTAGCTCAGTGGCCAGTTGAATGATAAGAATACAAACTTTTGTGTATTTCAGATAAATGAAATCTAGTATTAGCAATTCTTTCCCTTAGCAAAGCAAATAAGTTTATTTGTAAATTAAATTAGTCTTTTTTGTCCAAAAACATTATACTTAAGTTTCTTTGTTGTTAACAAAGAAACTTAAGTATAATGTCATTGTTTCTGCACAGATGTGCTTAGTTCTTGAACAGTATGGGGACCCCCCCCCCATTGGTGTGAAGGCAACTCTGAACTCATACTGATTTAATACACTAGCTGTGTTGATTCACATTGAAGTTTCTTGAATAAAAACTATGTGGAAATAGTTTTTATTTACACACATTGACATTTCTCTAGTTCATGCTAACATTATCAAAGGACTTCAGAGACACACTCTCACTGAAGATTGGAAATTAAATGACGTTAAGAACAAGGATAATCAAGTGCATGGAAGGCAACAGTGGCATTCTCCATGGCAATCTTATTGGACAGAGTGTCATTTCTGTGTCTTCTTAAATTTGTGGTTATAGCTCTTAAATTCAATATACAGCATTTTTTTGTACAAAAATGCTGTATGAGTCATAAGTCATAAAACTCAGTGAACTGCACAGTAGTGCAGTTCACTGACTTTTGTGGAACATGAGTGGCTTCCAGAAATACTCTATGATTTGAACCAGGATCTGTGCAGTTGCAGATCAACTTTCTTCCACCTAATGAAATGGTCTTCTAAGGCATTCTGCAAGTCTGCTTTTAGACTGTCCATACTGAATATACTTTTTATATTTATGTTTTAGTATTTTAGGCAAATAGGATCTGACAACTTTGGTTAGATGAGGTCCTTTACTATCAGTCCAAAATACTAGATCCCACATTGAAAGGGGAAAGGAGAGAAGATCCTAGCAGTTTTTGTCTCAGAAAGGAAGAGACTGTCCAGAGGTTAACTACGCTATTCTTCTTTTTCTTCTGCAGCTTCTACCACTTAAGTAGGGTCACTGTTGATAATGAGTCTCCTCCACATCTTCCTGTCTTGGGCTGTCACCACATCCAAGTTCTTCATCCTCAAGTCCTCTTCTACCAGCTCCCTCCATCTCTTCTTTGGCCACCCATGCTTCCGCTTTCCTTGCACATCCATCTGCATGACCCTTCTTCCCACATATTCGTCCTCCCTCCTCATCACATGACCAAACCATCTCAACCTTGCCTACTGTATCTTCGCTCCTAAGTTCGTAACTTGCACTATTCCCCTGACATAGTTATTTCTCAAACGATCCTTTCTGGTCACACCGCACATCCACCTAAGCATTCTCATCTCTGCTACTTCCATCCTGCTGATGTTATTTTTCCTCAGGGCCACAGTTTCTATAGCATATGTCATAGCTGGCCTCACTACTGTCCTATAGATTTTGCCTTTCAGATTGATCGGCACCCTCTTATCACATAACACTCCAGCCAGTTCCTCCAACCCGCTTGTATCCTGCATCCCACTTCCTTCTCAGCTCCTCCATCTTCTTCCACTGTTGAACCTAAGTATCTAAAGTCTCTCACCTTCCTGATGACATTTCCTTCCAGCTCCAGATCTGTTGTCTCCTGTCCGCCGCCCACTGTGCAACACATATACTCTGTCTTACTTCTGCTCAGTCTCATACCTCTCTCTTCCAGTACTTTTCTCCATCTTTCCAGTTTAGTTCCCGCTTCTTCTCTTGAATCTGCACACAGCAAGAAGTCATCTGCATACAACACTGTCCAAGGCGCATCTTCTCTCACTTCCTCTGTTACCACCTCCATCACAATATTAAACAGAAACAGAATTAATGCTGACCCTTGATGCAAGCCAACTGTTACTTGAAAACTTTCTGTCTGTCCCAGACAGGTCCAAACACTTGTCTTCACATTTCTGTACATTTCCCGCGCCAACCTGACATATTTCTCCGGAACCTTCTCCCTCAGACACCTCCAGACTTCTTGCCTTGGCACTCTATCGCATGCTTTCTCCAGATCAATAAATGCCAGATGTAGCTCCCTTTGTTTCTCTCGATACTTTTCCATCATCTGCCGTAACCCAAAGATAGCATCTGTTGTTGATCTACCAGGCTACACTATTTACTTACACTTGGATAAAGGATTAAACTAAATTTATTATAGTCTAACCAAGTGCAAAATAAATTTCTAACATCTATAATTTCCCTGGTCTTGCACTACCACACTCCCACTAAACAACACTTTCTCCACTCCAAAACCATTTAAATGTAGTCTCAGGCATACATAAGTCCTTTCATCCATCAAATTCACTCCATACATCAGGGGTGTTCAACCCATTGATCACGGAGCGATTTTTGGTCGATCTCTTGTGTATTCCTCCTTACTTACAAACTGAATTAAAACTGAAAACAAAACAGCTAAAAAAAAAACAGCTAACGCCTTTTTGTTCCTGTATATATAGGGAGTAGGCGAGGCCGTTTAGCCCTATCTAACTTAAACTGAAAATATAATATTTTTATTTATCATTATTTTTAATTCGCCTTAAATGTATTGTATTGTTTATTTATTTTTCGTTAAAATTGTCAAATCAGTAATTTTCTTATAAGTCCGGGTAAATGAATTAATTTGGATCAGTGGAAGTCAAACAGCGAGCTGAGTGAATACGATTATAAGCAAAGTGTAAAAACTCAATTGTAGCTTAAATATTAAATATTCCAAAGCACATTACATAGATTTTTTACTTAGGTTAAGTCCCATGTGAATATTGTAAAAAAATAAACTTTGTTTGTCTCGGTATAGTTTGTATTAGATGTTTTTGTAAATAACTCTTTTGAAGCTAACTGTATATACTGCTTTAATAAGAATATGTTAGAGTATTAAAAACAAAGGCAATGTTTTTGTAGCCAAAGCTGTACATGGCAGCATTAGAAAGATTGTAATTGAAACTTGTATGTATGAGAAAGGCTTGCAGGCTCTAAGTGTAAACATCTCCAAAGTCAGTCAGAAAGAGTTCAAACAACTTTCCGATGGCTGGCAACTTACA
Source organism: Typopeltis vanoorti (assembly GCF_054136105.1). Lineage (NCBI taxonomy): Eukaryota > Metazoa > Arthropoda > Arachnida > Uropygi > Thelyphonidae > Typopeltis > Typopeltis vanoorti. Next base: position 46,580,671 of record NC_143553.1, read on the forward strand.
ATCAAAAGAAAGCGAAGGAGAACAAAAGGCATGCCAAACTTGAAACTTAAGATGAAAGACTCATACCGATTCTTTGGGGGGTTACCAAACTTCATGCGAAGTCTCAGAGGAGGCCTAATAAAAAGGGACTGAAGCAAGCAGAAGGGGTCCCAGTTCCAGAATTGCTGTCAGAGAGCAGGCCGCCCGGTCCAGAGTCGCAGTCAGAGAGAGACTGCCCGGATCCACGTTGCTTGAGAGAGGAATTTCCCACTTCCTGAAAGGAGCTTCTCGGTTCGAGACGTTCGCTAGAGAGAGACTACTTTTAGGCCGCAGACAAGGTTTCAAATTGCCAAAAGGAAGAGTTCCGATTGCTTGAGAAAAGTTTCCAGTCTAGGTTAATATATGGCAACTCGTGGTAAAGTGAGTATAAGCTCTGATCACTATTCTTAATATTTACCCTTAATACAAAGCACATCTCCTGGAGATGTATGATGTTATGTATTAAAGGCAAGGGCCACTACCCATACCGGTTTCAACCTTTATTGGTCTCATCAGAGCTTATAAAAACTTGACTGACTTGTCTGTTTGCTTACTTGGGAAATGGAGTAAAAAAACCAGTTTTATATTTAAAATAGCTTTGTATCTTTAACATATATTATACCCAAATAAAAAACTTTCTACATCTATCTCTCATCCTGAGATTTTTATTTAATAAGGTCAAAGTACCTTATGGTAACTTGTTTTGGTAAAATATTTATAAGCTCTGTATTACTTAAAACTTAATATTTCTTAGCCTGGCTCCCACTGACGAGACCTCAATAAAGGTCGAAATCGGTATGGGTAGTGGCTCTTGCCTTTAATACATAGCATCATACATCTCCTCCAGGAGATGTGCTTTGTATTAAGGGTAAATATTAAGAATAGTGATCAGAGCTTATACTCACTTTACCACAAGTTGCCTTGACTTGCACTACATGCAGGGTCAGCTAGACTTGCAACACTTGCAGGTGCAAACTTGACTGACATGTCTGTTTGCTTACTTGGAAAATGGAGTAAAAAAAACATGTTTATATTTAAAATAGCTTGGTATTTTTAACATATATTATACCCAAGGTAAAAAAGTTTCTACAGGCCAGGTTAACATCAGACATTCACCAGTGTGTGTTGCGTTTTCATTACAATTTGATGAATCAAACGACTTCACTGATATTGCTCAGTTAATGGTATTTATTCGCATGGTATTTCAAGATTATTCAAGTAAAGAACTTTTGAAAATTATACCATTATTGGGAAGGACTAGGGAAGAAGACATTTTTTGGCATTTGATAAATTTGTGAAACAACACAAACTTCCGTTTTTTAAACTTGTGTCTATTACTACTGATGGTGCTCCTGCAATGATAGGTAATGAATCAGGCTTCATTTCATTATGTAAAAACGATGACAAATATCCAGATTTTTTAACGTACTACTGTATTATTAAAAATAACATCAGCAGGATAGAAGTATCAGAGATGAGAATGCTTAGGTGGATGTGCGGTGTGACCAGAAAGGATTGTCTGAGAAATGACTATGTCAGGGGAACAGTGAAAGTTACAAACTTAGGAGCGAAAATACAGGAGGCAAGGTTGAGATGGTTTGGTCATGCGATGAGGAGGGAGGATGAATATGTGGGAACAAGGGTCATGCAGATGGATATGCAAGGAAGGCGGAAGCGTGGGCAGCCAAAGAAGAGATGGAGAGAGCTGGTAGAAGAGGACTTGAGGATGAAGAACTTGGATGTGGCCCAAGACAGGAAGGTGTGGAGGAGACTCATTATCAATGACCCCACTTAAGTGGGAGAAGCTGCAGAAGAAGAAGAAGAACTGTATTGTTCACCAACAAGCACTGTGTAGTAAAAGATTAAACACAAAAGATGTTTTGGATATTACATTTAAAATTGTAAATTCTGTTTGAGGAAAAGCCTTGCAACAGCGGTTATTTAAATTACAGGCAGATAGATGATGATAGGGAACTTCTGTTGTACAATAATGTTTGCTGGCTCAGCAGAAGTCAATTTTTAGAAAGATTTCTTGTATTAATTAACGATATAAAAAATTTTCTTGATGAAAAAGGAGATATTTATCCACAATTGAGTGATAAAAGATGGTTGCTACACTTATCATTTTTAGTAGATTTCTGTACGAAATTAAGCAATTTAAATTTAGAGTTACAAGGGAAAGATAAAAATTTAATTGACATGTTAAGTTCAATAAAAACTTTCCAACAATACTTACTTTTATTAAAGAAAAATATAAATGACTGCGAATTTAGACATCTCCCATATTTATTAAAAATTTTTGAACAAAATCAAGAAATGCTTCGCTATGATTTAAAAGAATTTATTCGTGAAATAGAATTAGTTGAGGAAGAAATAAATTCAAGATTTAAAGATTTTAATAAAACTGAAATGATTGTATCTTTTATCAATAATCCATTTCAAGAAAACATGAACATCACAGAAATTTCAAATAAAATTAGTGGGCTGTTTGATATAAACCAAGCTGAAGTAGAACTTGAGATAATAAACATTCAGAATAGTTTACATTTAAAATCAATCAACAATGAAGTCATTGGGAAGTATGCACATGAAAAATTCCCAATATTAACTGATATTAAGTAAAAAATTGTGTTGTGTTTCGAATCTACATACTTGTCAGAATCCGTTTTTTCAAATATGACCGTAATAAAAAATCAATTAAGAACCCAAATTACAAATGATCATTTGGATCATTTTCTGCAATTGGCCACTTCTTCATATCAACTTGACTATGAAAATATTGCGAGGTCCAAACAATGCCAAATTTCACATTAACTTTTTTTTTTTTTTTTAATCAACCAGCATTTCCTGTAACTTGTGAGTTTGAAATCAAGCTGTTGTTTTTTCTAACTTTGGTTTTCCAAAATAGAGAAATAAATATTTTATTCCAATATATTTGTTTGTTTTTTTTGTTGTATTAAAATAATTAAAAGTGATAAGTAAATTTTTAAATACACAAATAAAGTTTTTAGTTGTGTATTTTTTTTTTAGTTGTTCATTTGTGCGTAATCAGATATCAGGTTGGGGGAAACATGATCTATATAAGAGAGTAGATCGCCGAATAACTTTTTATAGAAAAGTAGCTCGCGTAGTAAAAAAGGTTGAACACCACTGCCATACATCAATAAACTGCACAACATTGCTCCTGCACAATCTTCTCTTTGACTATTTGGCAATCATCGGGCCCTTCTTCTCAGTTCTGTCCTATCATACCAAGGCAGCAGATTCACAATCTTTATTTTTTTTACTTTTCATTTTTGCTTCCACTAACAAGTATTGCATATTTCTCACCTTTCAAATCATTTGTGCCAGCCAAAACAACAATTAACTATTTCACATCTTTCTTCTGCATACTTACAGCATCACTAACATCCTTTATCTTAGCACCTGGAAAACATGCTTTTGTCACTTTCTCATTAATTATACCTTTTATCATCGAATTTCCATACATACTATCATTTTCTCCCAGTTTCTTGCACTTTTATGTTTTTCCCATTCACTCATTCTTTCATTCTCCATCCTTCTGTACCACACACACAAAGCGTTTCTCCAGTTGCTCAAGCTCATGTTTTGTCCTGTGATGGAATCTGCATAAGCATGCAATTTCTTTCTGCACTAGCATCTCATCATCCACATTATTATTTTCGTATTTTATGCACTATCATTCACTGCTTCGTCTACATTCTCCACAGCACCATGACAATCCTGCCTTATATCTTTAATATCAACTTCATTCTCTTTAGTATTTAATATCAACTTCATTCACTTCATTCTTTCATGACTCACATTTCTTATACTCGATTACAAAACATTTCTGACAAATATTTTCTCCATTCTTTCTCTCATAGCACAAACGCATGCTGCATGCATCGCACTAAATCCTGCACATTGACATCAGTCAACATCAATGACTTGGTCGCCGTTTTTTAACGTAAAAACATTTCAGAAAGTACATCAATTAATAATAGTTGACTAACAACTATTATTAAGTGTTTAACTGATATTATTAATTGATTATTAATTGATATACTTTCTGAAATGTTTTTTGTTACGGCATTGATGCATACAAGAAAAACAACGACCAAAACATCGATGTGTGGAATTTAGTGCGATGCAGCATGTGTTTGTGCTATGAGAGAAAGAATGGAGAAAATATTTGTTAGAAATATTTTGTAAGTGAGTATAAGAAATGCAAGTCATGAAAGAATGAAGTTCTTAACAACAAAGTCAAAAATAAACAAAAAGCACCAAATACATATCGCTAATATGTATTTGGTGGGCTATATCGCTAACATACACTAAAAATAATGGCTTCCTAAAATTTATATACATTTACGTTTAATAACCATGATGAAACTGTCTTTTATTATTTTTGAAATGCTTTTGTGTGTATTACTCTGTTTCCAAATTTGTATGCTCCATACCCCATATTCAATAATATTGAAGAAAATTATTGGTGCCATGAAAAAAAAAAGTTGATAACTTTTAAGACAAAGCAAGGTTTTCTCATAAGCAGAATTCTTCGATTATTCAGGTGTTTTATAGCCTTTTTTATAGAGTTCTTTATAGCATTCTGATATTTTTCCCTGGATATGTAGCCAAAGTAGTCTGAAACATATGCAGAGAAAAATAACAGAATGCTGTAAAGAACATCTGATTGGTTCAGAATGTTCAAGGCTGGTAGCCATATTCTCAAAAACCAAACTCATTCTGGACTGACACTCTCAAAACGATGCATGAAACCAATATCAACAAGCTAATCATAAACACTTGAGACAGACAGCTGAACTTCTGTGTCAGTCTTTGGGGGTAATCATTTCATCAAATAAATTACTTACATTGAAAAAGTGGTTTATTTCAATAAACCTGAAATAATAACAATTTAGCTATCCATAGAATACATACTCCCTTCTTGGGCATGTATAATGCAATGCACCTGCTCGTTCGCTCTCTCTCTCTCTATTTTCTATACAGCAATGAATCTCTGCCTCTCCAAATGATGGAAAATCAAACCGACACTTTTGCCAAAAATACTATACTCTTCTGTCACCTTTAATAAACAGTGCACTATACAAATCAACAAAATTCCAGAATATCAACTTCTATAACCCTACTAAATTCTGACCTATAACCATTCATCACTGGAATTGTGATAAATACCTTCTTAACTTCAATGCCAGAAAAACTGAAACCTGTCTTATTTCTCACAAGAAAAAACTTTCTTGGGCATTTTACTTGTGGCAACAACATCCATTTCTCTGGATGACTCTACTTTCTATCTTCCTTGGCATAAATAAATCAAGTATTGCCTCTTCAGCAGCCAAAAAAAAAAAAAAAAAATAGGTTTTCTCTCTCTCTCTCCCACACCAATCATTATTTTGATTAAGATATTAGCCTCTATATACAAGTAGCCCAGTTGTATTTCACATGTAAACTTTGTTTGCCTACACTTGAATAAAGGATTAAACCAGGAATTTAACTTCTTGGCATCTTTAATTTATAGTATAATCAAGTGAAAAAGCATTTAACATCTATCTCTAATCCACAAAAGGTGTCATTCCTAATAAGGAGTGACACCTTTTGACTACTTGTATATGGAAATATGATTTCTGCATTACTTCAACCTTGGTATCACTTCTGGATCTGGCTCCCACTGGTAAGACCTCAATAAAAGTCAAAACTGATCTGGGTAGTGGCCCTTCCCATAATGCATAGCATTATACACCCTCTGTCCAAAAAAGAAACTGAACTTTTCAAAAATAGAAGAAACTAGGGGCACCACCTGTTGTATCTATTTGTTGTCGAAAGCGAACCTTCATTAGTGTTGTGTCAACGGTTTATGACATTTGTTTCAATAGTGCCAAGAGTGACAGCATGTTTTGGCATATGGTCGGTCGTCACGATATTCATGCTGTATGCGACAAATTCTCACTATCAATCGCTTCAAAACTTCGAGATAAAACTCACCATTGACCGTTTGGCTAGGCAGAACGAATTCTTTGTGGATAATGCCCTTGGAATCATAGAAACAAATCGCCATTGTCTTTACTTTTGACTTCTCCAAGCGACTTTTTTTTGGATGCCCCTCTTCTGGTTGTCTCCACTCAGCACTCTGGCGCTGAGTGGAGTTTTGGGATCATACTCAAAACACCAAGTTTCTCACCAGTAACGACTGTTTCAAGGAAGTTTGAGTCCTTACAAGCGGTTTTAATGAGGTCCTTGCAGTGTTCAATTTGATACTTTTTTGGTCGTCGGTCAACTTGTGGGGAACAAATCGCGAATTCGATTTACGAAGGCCCAAACTCTCAGTCAAAATGTTGTGCACAGTTGATTTTGGAATACCCAATTCATCTTCAATCAATCTCACGAACGATTTTGGGTTTTCTTTGATGAAATCACACACATTTTGGATGGCCTGGCTTTTTGTTGTCCTCAAGCGTCTCACGACCACTTTGAAATTGCTTAAGCCACTTGTAAACTTGAGTACGAGATAAGCATTCATCACCGTATATGCTTTTTGAAGCATTTGATGCATTTCAGTAAAACTTTTACCAAGTTTAACATAAAAGTCAATTGCAGCTCTCTGTTTGAAACTCATTTTCCAACCATTCGTCAAAACACACTGTCACTCTTGGCACTATAACTTGGCTTCTAATGAAACAAATGTCATAAACAGTTGACACAACACTAATGAAGGTTGCCGCTTTCAACAACAAAAAGATACAACAAGCGGTGCCACTAGTTTCTTCTATTTTTGAAAAGTTCGATTTCTTTTTGGACAGAGGGTATAAGTGTCTGTAAAGATATGTGTCTTGCCAAATACTAAGGCAATTAATGTGAAGTCATTAGCTTCTATATACAAGTAGCCCAGTCGTGAAGTTACTTCACATGCAAACTTTGTTTGCTTACACTTGGATAAAGGATGAAACCAAGAATATTATTTCTTGGAGTCTTTAATGTAATTTACACCAATAATTATTTTGCCCATGAACAACTATTAACTTCATACATATTGCAAATCCATCCACCCACTGACCAGTGTTCTCACATTTGGAGATGCTCCTAAGAGCTTCCTAAATATCCTAGATTTTGTACTGAAGAGAACAATTAGGTTAATTAAAAATCTGTCTTCACAATTTCATTATACTCTTTCACAAGTACTTCTATAGTATGCATTCATCTGAACTGTTAACGATAATTCTCCTTCTTCCAATCTTTGAAAATGCATACAAGGGCTATTCTGAAATCCTTCTCATTCAACTATACACTCAAAAAAGAGTTTTATTTCTTCTTTATTCATTCCCTCTTTCTCTCCATTTTTTTTTTAGAAACCTCTCTTCTTATGTATTTCATAAGGAGCATAATCTGTAGTTCTTCAAAATCCAATGTTAATAAGTTTCTTATTGCAAAAACTTTCAGCCCATCAACAATGCTACTGTACATCAGGATGAATAACTTCCCATGTATAGGATTGAGGGTATTACAAATAAACTCAGTGACTTTTGTTTCCGAAAGATAGAAAAATATTAATTATAGCTAGACCCTGAAACCATTACATCACTTGAATTAACTAATGCCATTAAAAAAAAAAAAAAGTAGTCCAAATGACATTTTTAGCAACTGAATCAAGTAAATTGGTTTTTGAAGATATGCAAAAATACTAAAATACTGAATTTTCTTAAAAAATAATTAGAAGTCCTAGTTATGGACAAACTATTAATCCAAACCAACCTAATATTTATAGATTCTAAAAGTATAACAAGAAATGTTTCAAAGCTCACCTAAATATTCAGATATACAGAATTTTGGAAATGCATCAGATGGAAATATGTGATATTTTTACATTCAGAGACTGGATAAAGACAATGGACAAAATAAAAATATACACAAAAGAAACTAAAAACAATGATAATAAGTTATGGAATGACTATAGTTTGGATAAATATTGCTTTAGATAGAGATCATGCTTCTTATAGCCAATTTGGTGTATATGGAAGATAAATGTGACAAGAAAAAAAGAAATAGAAAGCTGAAGCTATTAATGTTGAAACAGTCTAAAGCAAAGCAAGAATTTGAGTCTTGGAATAGATCTAAGGTCCATGATTTAACTACAGATAACATAGAAGAGGAAATGGGAAATTTTTTGAGTGTAATGGTTTAGAATAACATCTAAAGAGGTGTGTGAAAAACAGGTGAAAGCAGAAAAGGAAAAGAAACACGTTGGTTGGAATGAGAGAGTTAAAGAAATAGTCAAATTTAAAAAATAAAGCATTTTGGAAATTTATGAAGACTAGAAGATAGACTTATTCATAATCAGAGAAAGAGACATGCAAAAAAAAAAAATCGTTAAAAAGGAAACGATAAAAAGTTGGGCTGAATTTACATATAACGTTGGAAGAAGATATTAATGGGAAAACAAAAAAACATTTTTAGAGATATATTAAATAAAATGAAAGTCATAGCAAAACGAACTGGAATGAATATAATGGTGAGAGAGATAATGAACCAAGGGAATTATTGTCCCAGTATATAAAGGCAGCTTACAAAAAGGGAGTGTAGTAACTATAGAGGAATAACATTATTGTGTCATTGTGCAAAGATTTATGAAAGGATAATAGCAACAAAAAATAACAGATAAAATAGAGAAAGGTCTAAGAGAAGAGCAGTCTGGTTTTAGAAAAGGGTGGTCTACTGTTGATTTGGGTTTTGCCGTAAGTGAAAGAATGGAAAGACACTGGGAATTTGGAAAAAGCTTGTTTATGGTATTTCTTGTTGCCTTTGATTGGATTCGCTGGGAAAAAAAAGTTTGGGAAAGTTTGGAAAAGATAGGCAAAGAAAAAAAAGAAATTTAACTTTTGTCATGGGTTTTGATAAAGTCATATGTATGTTAAGTCTAAGAGCTATGTAAAGACTAAATTTGGCAATTCAGAGTGGTTTATGTCCTCTTCAACAGTGTTGAAGAGGACATAGAAAACCTTTTACACAATTCAACATTTTTCACACTATGTTCTAACTCACGAATAATTTTGATTTTTTCAAGAACTAAGAGACACTTTCTTTTAGTAGATATGTTTCCAATCAAGAGTTTGTTTTTAACTGATTTTTACAGTCATGGCAGTGTTTGGGTCAAGTGAAGGAGAAGGGCTGGAGTTTGACACTAGAGAGGAAGGTGGAGTGGGGATGGCCCCTGGGGACAAGATCATCTATCTATCTATCTATCTATCAATATACTTTGTTGTGTAACTAGTGTATAACTGGCTACCTCTCTTTCCTGGAGATATCTTTATACAATGAAACTATTTTGTCTCCTTTCCACTACACAAGCACCTTCTCATAACTAAGACTTAAATTAAACAGTTTGATCAGAGGAATTACTAATTCCACTGCATATTTTCAATACATGGGTTGATATCACATCTACTCTCATGGCCATATATTGCATTAAGATTCTGTAACACTGTAAGCACCTTTTCATCTACCTCTATTCTCAGATTGGTCACTATCATATCAAGCATTGATATCTCCACCTGGATGGTACATCCTTGCAAAATGATCACTCAGTAACAACTATTTCATTTACTTCTGTTAAATTCTCCCTACCATCAGCACTCATTAAAGTCATTCTTCCATGGCCATTCTTCCTTTTACTCAATACACAATAAAAGAACACACTGGGAATTCCTTTGGCCTCACCAGATGGTTTCCTCTCATAATCAGCTTTGGCTTTTCTTACCATACAACTCATCCATTCTGTCTGTGCTTTGTACTACTCATGAGCTTGCTGTTCACCTTTCTCTTTTCCTACAGCTCCTGTTAAATGGTGCTGCTCATCCATCTAACTTCAATCTGATTTATCCTCCTGATTCAAAGGATACGGTCTGTTAGTGCTTTCTTCAAACACCACCTTGACCATCTCCTATGCATGGCTAACATGGCTAACATCTGTTTCCTTCTTATGCCATGGTGCTGCTCTAAGCTGGCTCATCAATTTGTCATATTTACCTGTTTTATAATTCCACACATTCCACTTCTTAACCAAAAATTCTGTGTTTGGTAATCTCCCAGGTCAAGATCACATGATTGCTATTCCCAAATGGAGGCAACATGGCTACCTTGGTAACTGCTAAGTTCTCTGATATTATCACTATATCCAGCACTCTCGAACTTCACGATCCCTCCATTACACATTATCCCATAATAGCTGTATAATTCAATTTTTTCTCCTCCTCCTTCCAATTTCTGTCCCCTATAATTGAAGTCACCATAACAATTACTCATCCTATACTCAATGTGATAATTTTCCAATTCATGCCGTCTACATTCTCCCTCATACCCACTGGCCTATAGCAGAAACCAACTACACATTATGCTGTTGGCCTCTATCTCACACCAGATAGCCTCAAGTGACCTGCCCTCTGCATCCCTAACGTATCCCTACTCCTTCTAGCTTCAATACTTCTGCTATCATTAGTAAAGTAAAATCCCCTAATCCCTCCCATCCTGTTCTCTCTGTATGCTCTAAAAATACTATACTCCTTCCATTTTATCCCTACAATTATACCATCCTCTGTCAACCAAGTCTCACTACTGTCTATAACTTTTGGCCAAGTTGAACTAACCAATGTCTATCCCTTATTCCAAATATTTCTGGCATTTAAACAGATGAACTGCGGTACTCTCTTCATTCTGCAACCTCTCTCACACCTTGTGATGATCATTCCACTCAAGTTCTGAACCTGAGGAGCTCCATTCAACATCATGTGATCATTATACACTCACTTACCTCTGGGATGCTTGCATCCCACTCCAAAAAAAAAATCCTCTAGTTTCCCTATTCTGTACTTCTGAACTCTCACTGAACCACACTTTATCAAGACACCTAAATCCAAATCATTTGGATGCAAACCACCCACCTTATGTTAGTTCTTTTATCCGTCGAACTCACTCCCACATCCATTCCTCCAGCAAAACCTATGCATGACTTATTTGCAATCATGGCTATTCTCCTTAGTCTGTCTTTAACATACTGTGGCAGTAGGCTCACAATCGTTACTCTCTCTCTCTCTTCTTATCTGTTTGTTTCTACCTACAACTCTTATATCTTTTCTTTTCTCACATATCACACTTAAGTGATCGTGTACCTGCCAAAATAATTACCTTTTTCACAAGGTGCATTCATGGATAACTTATGGCAGGAAACAGAGATAGTACTTACGATAGTACTATTAAATAACAAGAGTGGTTGCAAAAATGTGGTTTATTATTACAATTGTATAATTTAATTGTTATCCCTTCAATATACTCCCCTCTATCTATACACCATTGCACATGAATTTTCCATTGTTGGAAGCAGTGCTGCAAGTCATCAGGTGTTATCTGCTTCAGTAGTGCGGTGTTCTCCTTTACCTCATCCACTGACTGAAAATGGGTGTCCTCTTCAATGCAGATTTCAACTTTGGAAAAAAAGGTAAAAGTCGCATGGAGCTAAGTCCAGCGAGTAAGGTGGATGGTCCAACAACTAGGATCTTCTTATCAGCCAGATGCTGCTTTACAGACAGTGAACTGTGGGCTGGAACGTTGTCCTGATGTCGCCAAGCGTTATTCTTCTACAAACTGGGTCATTCTTCCTCACTAGTTCTCTCAGCTTGGCCAGAACCTCAAGGTAATAATGTTGGTTAACTGTCTGACCATCTGGTACTCATTCAACCATTATCATGCCATTCATATAAAAAAAAAACTATCACCACTGCCTTCAGTTTTGACTTGCTCCTTCTTGTGTTTTTCATTTTCGGTGACATGAGAGTTTTCCAGTGCATACACCTTACTCACTGGACTTAGCTCCATGCGACTTTTACCTTTTTCCAAAGTTGAAATCCACATTGAAGGGCACCCATTTTCAGTTAGTGGATGAGGTAAAGGAAAAAACGGCAGCGCTACTGAAGCAGATAACACCTGATGACTTGAAGCACTGCTTCCAATGATGGAAAATTCATATGCAATGGTGTATAGATAGAGGAGGGGAGTATGTTGAAGGGGGGGATAGCAATTAAGTTGTACAATTGTAATAATAAACCACATTTTTGCAACCAGTCTCATTATTTAACAGCCACACCTCATATGTACCAAAATGAAACTGTGTATATGTATTTTTCAGAGGGATTTTTTCTTATTTTTTAATTTTATTTATTTTTGTGCATAGTCTGGAATTCCTGCTCTTCTAGTCTGATTAGAGTTGAACCTGGAACAGTCTTTCATTATTGGGTGGCCTAGTACTAGCTGTGGAAGCAAATGCCATTTCCACATGACTACAGAAATCCTGGTGTTTAAACTTATATGTTGACTCTTATGCATCATGTGTTTCAAGAAATTGACAACACAGAGTAGATAATAACTAAAAAATTTTAATTATTACTTCCTATATTTCACAAAATTAAATTGGCATACTTCATGGATTAATAAACTGGCATCAAACATGCGCATGCAGGCACACTTCACTAACAAAGAGAGATACAGGATGACCTAAAGTCATATGATTACTTCCCCTATTGGCTTTGAGAGGCAGTCGACCTACTGTATGTTTAATGTTTTGTTTCTTTGTCTAGGATAGTTGGTAAGAGCTGCAGCAGATTTGAGGCAAAGCCATTCAAATTTAAATTTGCTTCGGTGAGGTAAAGTGGCATTTTTCCAACGGAAACTGTGCCAGGTATCCTGGGCATGGTCTGCTAATCTGAGCATCCATAGTTGTGGAAATAGATGTAGTCCTGATGTTCTGATGTATAGATGTTGGCTGTCCTGCTGTTTGGCCATAGTATGAACAGTTGCAGCTGGTCTTTGGAGGAGAAGATAAGAGTTGCTAACTTTCTGTGCCATTTATAAGTGATTACAAGATTGTGCTTTTTAAAGATCCTGGCCACCTTTTATGAGATGCCAAGAATATAAGGGATGGTGATAGATTTGCTGTAATCAATATTTGGAGGGGGGGGGAGGGTATGGGTACGTGGTGACAGATTCTTTTTATCTGGTGGGAGATGTAGCCACTGGGCAAAAAGATGTTTTTTATGTGGGTGTTCTGTGGTGAGTGCAATTTGCCTTGGGGGAGGGGGTGAGTGTTGATGGATGTACTTTCCTATGTCTGTGGGTTTTCTGTAGATGGTGAAGTTCAGAAATGCATTTGGTTGTCTTGTAACCAGGGTGTCTAGGAAGGGCAGACTGTTGGTAGTCCCATTTCTGTTGTGAATTGGTTCATTGGATGTTGAATGTTGAAATGGGATAGGAAAGTGTGAGGTGTCCAGGACATGTGTCCAAATTGCGAACACATGATCCACATAGCTTAGCCAAATAATGGATTTAAGGGGAGAAGAATTTAGGGCATTCTTTTCAAATATCTCCATGAAAAAGTTAGCCAAGGGGAGAGAAAGAGGGGAACTCATGGCTGTTACCTCAATTTGTTTGTATAATATTTCTTGCCAAACAAAATAGCCCGAGTTCCTGGTGAAATGAAACAGGGCTGAGGTATCAGGAGGAAATTCTGCTTAAATTAGAGCCAGGGTGTCCTTAAGTGGAACATTTGTGAATAAGAAGGAGACATCAAAACTGACCATTAAGTCAGTGTTAAGGAGTGTGAGATCCAAGAGTGGTTAATAACCACTCTTGAATAGGAGTAGCAAAACTTGCGACTACTTCTTTGTAAATTTCTTTGATTATTTCTGTATATCTTCTTCTTTCACTACGCGTTATTCCTGCTTCCTATGCAGGGTCCGCGTGTTACTTAGATGTGACGACTTGTTAGTACCACTCCCAACCGACCTGTCGCCTAGTCTGCCGCTGGGGGGGGGATATATTTTTGGCTGTAGAAGCATATGTTCACGGGGCTGGTTTGGCTGCTTGCGGGATGAAAAACATCAGATAAACTGGCAGAAAAAAACCCTACTGCCTGTGCCCAAGACCGGCTAACTTGGCTATGCCTGAAGATGAAGATCCTCAAGTTTCTCACGTCTTCGACGGGAATCGAACTTGGGACACTCCTTCCTCAGGCATATGGTTGCGAAGTGCAAAGCCACTAGGCTAACCGCACTGACTATTTCTGTATATCTATCACTGTTATTAAAGAATATTTATTTGTGTGTGTTTTACCAAGTGATTTCTTTCCTTAACCACTGTACCGGCCTTGATATGTACACATCAACAATAATGACATGGATGTGAAGTGTCCACTGAAGTAAATATACCATTTGGATGCTATTGAAGTAACATGAATATGAGGCTTATAATTTTGGTATATTTTATCCCTGTGGCCATTTGGTTAGTTAAAATTAGAAGGAAAATTCAATTCTGTTATTTGTTCAGTTCAGAACAAATAACAGAATTGAATTTTTAGTTTCTTAGTTCAGAACACGACCTACTGTATGTTTAATGTTTTGTTTCTTTGTCAATAAGGACTGATAACATTAATACAATATTAGTTTTATTAAATAAAGTAATATTTTATGTAATGTGTTAGTATGCTATTAAAAAAAAGCACATACCTCATACTATCTAAAATATTTACATAATTGATATTCAATGTTAATTCAAAAGAGATATATATTTATATATAGTGTAAGTTTTATCACATCCATAATCCTACATGCAGGATTATTGGCTAGGGATATAAATATATACTGGTGACCAAAAGCTAAGGATGAACTACATTTTTACCTGTATATGAAAAAATGTTCATGACTACAGTCAAATATGAACATAAATTTATCGCCAGTATACTAATAAATTATTATTACACAAAAAATTGTGTTATCAATTTTGTATTAAATTAAAATTAAATTGTAATGTGTTTTTAGCAAAAGTTACAAATTTCCTAAGCACATAGTTAAGGAATTAATGTACAGTGCTTATAGAAAACTATGCGAAGAGATATTTCAGTATGGAATATGCCCAACCCAAACTGGGGTGCAGCTCTCACAATGTTGTACTATGCTTAGCACCAAGTGATTCATGAGTTCTTGAGGCAAACTGGCCCACTCCTCCTTTAGTGCAAGGATAAGGCCTTGTTTTCTGGAAGAGAATTTCAAGCAGCAATGCATTTCCCTATTGCATCCAAAACATGTTCTATAGAGTCGAGATCTGGGAGCATGCTGGCCACTCAATTTAATTACTATCCTTGGTCTCCAGAAGTCTCTCCACTGCTCGTGTAAGATGTGGTGTGGCGCTGTCATCCATAAAAATTAACTCTTCACCACACAACAATTAAACATGATGTTGAAAAACTTCATTATTGTTCACCAGTAATAGTCTCTTTTTCCAGCACTTGTAGCTCGGTGCAGCCCTTAAGCATAATGCCTCCCCACGCCATGACCCCAGCACCAATGTATCTTTCTCTTTCAAAAACATTCTCATGATGGTAAGAGTACCACTTTCATAGCAGATCAAATGTCATCCAGAATCAGAGGAAAGACTAAAATGACTCATCTGTAAAGAGTACATCAGTCCACATTTATATCTTGTCCATTTTTTATAAATACAATACAACTAAAAATGTGCTCTATAAGGAGCTGTGAATAAAGGGAGGCAGACTCTAGGCCTACATCTCACAGACATCTTGCCACAGATTGTCAAGATATATGCACACCTGTGTTTGAATTGAGCCACCCTGCAAGCTGACCTGCCTGCATGCTTCAATTATGTTTTGCTCTTATAACCAAAAAATCGGTCTTCATGCTCCATGGTAGAGAGGAGGTGGCCTCTTAACAAATGTTTGGAATACATTCCACTGGTTTGAAATGCTGCCCAGAGCCTGGATACAATGCTATGTGAGATTCAAAACTCTCTTACAATATCAGCAATTCTGAGGCTTTCAAGCTTTCCAATAATTCTTGCCTGCATGAAATCATGTAGATGATGTCTTTGAGACATTACAAGACATCCAAGGTTGCAACTTTATTCCTTCATGAAAAGAGCTTCCTTGAAACATAATTTGCTTAGTGCAGCCTTTTACCTTGTTGAGTGCTATCATGTAACCCTTCATGTGATTCAAAAATTTGAATAAGTACCCACTTTCTACTCGAAATCGTCAGTTATACAAATGGCTAAAAGCAGTTTTGTCTGAATTTGCATTTGTAATCTTCAGAAATAGTGTTCATCCTTAGGTTTTGGACACCAGTGTATTATTAAATATAATATATAAAAGTCAAGTTTATTAATTTATTAAAGGCCTTTGCACACATTTATTAATTCATAAATTTGTAGACTTCTACATAAATTTATTTGCTGACTGCTTTCGTAAAACTGAATTTATTAAAATTTAGTTAAAAGACTGACCTGAAAAGTAATCTGCAAAAAGCCACAAAGTATTCGAAACCTTCTTGTTAGAAAAGCAAACCAAGGAATAATTAATTCTATAACATGATTGCCCAGTGTTTCAAATTTATGCCATAACTCTGGCATCTGATGCAAATAATAACTTATTGGGTTTGGCACAGGCTGTGTCTATCAAATAGAAAACACACCATCAATTTATTTTTCTTAATAATGACTCAAAAAACATTTATATATGGTGGTCAATTAAAGAAAGGTAACGTTTTTGTTTCATGTGTAATACACCCTTTCTTTAATTAGCAACCTGAAAATATAGAAAACAGTCATTCAATAAAAACATATTTCACATTGCTTAAAAAACAAAAGATTAACAAATGAATAAAATGTTTATGAATAAATAAACAAAAGTGCATAAATGAAAAAAAAAAAAATTTCTGAATTCTAGCAATTTTTTTAAAAAATTTTAATAAGAAAAAACTCTGCACAATTGTAATTACACTTCTGTGTTAATTTATTCCAAAAAGGTAAAGATGTATTTTACATTTAATTCATCTGAAAAAAAATATAAGGAGTTCACTATTATTATTATTATATGACATCTCCAACAAGACCAAGAACCACTGTTAATTATGGTAGAGTTACTTTTGCATATAATGATGCTGTTGCGTTGTATATTCTCTGATATTGATATATCGAGGCAATATAATTAACTTTATCCTTTCCTATTTCAGCCGCTATACCAAATTCTATCGCATGTACCTCTTTGTTAAGTCGGTTGCGTCATTGTTATGTGATCTTCATTAATTTTAGTCTTATCATTATGTCTCACTTCTTTTATACCTTTTCTTACGTAATTTAGCCTTTTAAGGTCCACCAGAGATTACCTGTTCTCTGAATTCTATGAATTATCCTGGTCACTCGGACAAAATTTATTTTTTATCTGCACCAGCCTGGGTCTTAAAGTTAGAGATAAACTTAACCTTTAGGATAAACATAGATTATCAGGTGCCACTAATAATGTTAACTGAATTCTTAGAAGTCTTGGGTTCTCTGGCTTATTTTATTTGCAGTCGTGCCCTACTACTTTCAATTGGGGTAATCCCGCGCACACACACACACACATGATCACAGGTTCGAAGTTTTATGAAGGGTCAGGGTCAGTCATCATGATCAGAAACACATGTAAGTAAGGAACCAAAATATTTATTAAACTCATTATATAATGCCATACAAGTTAAAGTAGTTATCAATTCTAATTTAATTTTCTACCTTTCTCTCACCCTCTCACTCTTAAAACAATTATGCATTGACTTCAAAATGTTAGCAAATTCAATAACTCAACATATAATACATTCTTATTTACGGCTCAATTGGATATTAAGGCATTTTTAGCACATTTATAATCTCTCTCGGATTAATTACGACAGAATCTCTATCTAACTGAAGGTTCTTAAAGTTCATTTCAAAAGCATAGTCATTTACATAAATCTTAGTTCTTCACTCTTTCTTCCATTACAAATTTTAAGACGCATTCTCTTAACACTGTTAGTCAATTCTCAAAAGGGGCTAGAACAAGTGAGAGTACTTATCTATTCTTTATCGGTTTTCTTCCGTCCTTCCTTCTTTGTTTCGATTCTGGTTATCTCGATCTTATCGGCACGTGGGTTACACGCTCACCTGAGTTGGGCGCTATCTCTCTGCTAAGGTTTTACATCGATTGCCCTCTCATTGATGGCCTATAGTAGATCTTGCCAAAATCTGCTGCAGTGTCATGCCGGATCCTTCGCTCCCCTAGAGCGCCACCTTTACGAGTTTGAATTTCTCTTATCGTCTCACCCATTGGTCTCAGGCTGGGTGACTTCACCGATCAACATACGGGACGTCTTGTTTCCGGGAACGTATGTGTCATCATGTCTTCTTAGATGTGATGCCCGCGGGTGCTTACGCTGCTCTTATAGTATTAGGGCGATCTTTGCCCTATGTTGCTGAATAATACGCATTCTTTCATTTATAATATTTCACTAATGATTTCTCTCATATCTGCCCCTTTTGCTGACTTACATTCATGCTAGACATATAGATACATTAATTTAAATTCACATAATTTACAGTTTATCATACAAGATGTTGTTACAAAAAAAACATAGTTACACTTCGCTAAAAGATAAATATGCATATATATTTTTTGTTAATTGTTAGATTCTGGAATGGTGACGTCATGTAAAATTTGAAGTCGCCTATTTCAGATCTAACAATGCAAATCTCTGCATATCAACATGAACTGACAAAATTGCTCTAATTCTTGGTCAGGGAAAGTGAAATTTTCAATTTGCACAAACAAGCAAAAGTTACAATAAGACAAAATATAAAATGTTTGTTTTAGTATTTTTTCATTTCATGGTGCTAACATAAGTACATAAATACTTCATATCTGCCATCAAAAATAGCAGTTAGTTGGCTGAGATTATTTAATTTTTTTGAACAATAAGACAATTTTACTTTGTACAATTACCTGGCTCCCATCATAAAAACCTTATAAGAACCACAAAAACAGTTCGTTATAGTATATAACTGACCATAGCATATTTACTTTAAGTTTTGTGTGAATGGAAGGAGTTTAGTTGGGACTTTTCAGTGAAGTAATTTGTTATGACAGTGTTTGGTTCAGTGAGGATCAAATTTAAAGTTGGCTAAAGACAATTTTACATACATACATACATTTTTTAATACATTTTTACATACTTTTTTTAAAAAAATGTCATTATCATTATTTTTTGATATCATAAGTTTGATGACAAGAAACTAATAGTAATGCCAATTAATTGGCTATTTGTCGAAAGTTTATTTTTCACTTGGTTAGAGTATAATAAATTTAGTTTAATCCTTTATCCAAGTGTGGCAAACAAAGTTTGTGCCTGAAAGTATCTTCAGGACTGGGGTAAGGTGGTACAACACCAGGACAACTCGTTGCAAAGGTGGAGCAAGCTACCAACACTCCTGTCTTAGTATCTCCTATAATGCAAAACACATCTCCTTGCGGATATGTCTAATGTCATGCATTAAGGGAAGGGCCACTACCCAGACTAGTTTCGATCTTTATTGAGGTCTCTTCAGTGGGAGTCAGGCCCAAGTTGAGATACCAGGCAGAAGCATTAGCAGGTCATCTCTACCTATTGGAGTTGCCAAATGGTGTGCCACCCTTCTTTAATAAATTACTCTGGATTTAGAGAAAGATGTTGAAAGTTTATTTTTCACTTGGTTAGAGTATAATAAATTTAGTTTAATCCTTTATCCAAGTGTGAGCAAACAAAGTTTGCACCTGAAAGTATCTTCAGGACTGGGGTAAGGTGTTGTACCACCTTACCCCAGTCCTGAAGATACTTTCAGGTGCAAACTTTGTTTGCTCACACTTGGATAAAGGATTAAACTAAATTTATTATACTCTAACCAAGTGAAAAATAAACTTTCAACATCTTTCTCTAAATCCAGAGTAATTTATTAAAGAAGGGTGGCACACCATTTGGCAACTCCAATAGGTAGAGATGACCTGCTAATGCTTCTGCCTGGTATCTCAACTTGGGCCTGACTCCCACTGAAGAGACCTCAATATCGACATCGGCAGAACGCAGCGGATTCCAGAGACAGTTCCCGAGGACCCCCGAGAAAGCTCCGGCCGAAGGCAGACGTCTACCTCTCAAGAAGATCCAGTTTCAACGGCCCGAAAAGAGAGCTCCATGCTCAGATTCCGCAGTAGTTCCCCAGCTTTGGTAAGACCTTTTTTTTCCTTTTATTGCCTGTTTTATCCGTCTATTCTGGTATCGCTTTGTTTGCGGCGAGGAATGCCCAACGTTCCTCGATTTTGCCCTCCCTTACATTCCCTTTCTACACCCAGTAGTCAGGAATTTCTGTAACCATGTCGCATTTTTTGCCTAGAACTAGGACGCTCGGTATCGAGCTCACGAAGCCCGTAGATCAGCGGGCGTTAGCGAGAGCTCTAATCGAAACAGTAGGGGCTGAAAATATATACGGTTTTATACCTTATGGGAACAATAGATTTCAAATAGTGGTCAAAAGCGAACAAACAAAAAAGAAATTATTAGAGGGTTTCATTTGTTGTGGACAAACAATCAGACCGTTTCTAGTAGGGAGCCTACGAAAAACGCTAAAAATAACCAGGTTTCCACTAGAATACCTAGAGAACGAACCTGAAGTCAAGAAATTCTTTAGCCAATGGGGGGAAATTCACGAGATTAAAGCAATGGAGTATGCAGACTATAAAGGATGGAAAACAGGAGATGTTGAAATCCAGATTGACATGAAAAAAGAAGTCCCCAATTTTGTTTTTTTGGGGGGAACGAGGGTAATGGTGAACTACCCAGGTGTGAAAAAAAGGTGCTTTAGATGTAATTCAGAGGAACACCTTGGGGCAGATTGCCCTCGAATACAATGCAGAAATTGCAAATCGTCAAAGCATAAAATGGAAAGCTGTACAGAACCCTGTATTAAGTGTGGGGCTCTGACCCACAAATTGGACACATGTCCGTACAAGACACACTCAGAAGCAACAGGAGGGACCATAACACCGATTAGGGCAACGCCCATCGGGAACCCTGAGAAAATATCAAGGAGCGATTTTCCGGAGCTCGGCCAGCAGGCTGAAAAGGAAGCAGCAACGGAAACCCCAAAGATACTCAAGGCAAGCCGCCACACACAGAACATCACCAGCATCAATGTGGCAAACCATGAAGCTTGCTGGAAAGAGGAAGAGGTCACACCCAGCGCCCCAACAAAGCGCGCAAGAGAAACGGAATCACAGGAAAAGAAAAAAGCGAAACAAAGCAGCATGATGTCATCGGAGGACGAAACAGAGACCACAGGTCAACGTCGAACAATAGGCGCAAAGCCCCTCGACAATGACGTTACAATGTTAGAGAGCCTACCCCCAGTAATGGATCAATTGGCACAACCCCAAGTCCACGAAATGGACTCTGACGAAGACAGGGACTCTACAGACAGGCTTGTCATTGTCTCGGATGCTCAAAGTGCAACCAGCTCCGACGAGGAACCAGAACCGGGTTTCATAAAACAAACACCAGATAACGCCCCCCCTCATTCTAACACCAACATGGAAGTTAAAATCGCAACTTTAAACACTAACGGACTACGCAACCCCTTTGCGCAAAGCGCTGTCTGGAGGCTAATGTTAACACACAAAATTAATATCCTCCTGATACAAGAAACCCATTTCTATAAGCATTGGGACGTGGAGAACTTCTCAAGAAGCTATCCGGTCACCAGCTACTGGTGCTTCGGGGACGCTCACTCGCGAGGGGTGGGGATACTAATTCGCCCCCCAATCGCGGGGGGGGGGGGTTCTTCAACGTCCAAAAAGACGCCACAGGACGCCTAGTAACGGTGGACTGGAAGTACGGTGGCCGTACCATCCGACTTGCTGCAGTTTACGCCCCGAACAATCCATACCACAGAAGTGGTTTCTTCTCTGCCCTTGAAAACTATCTCCTGGGAGCAGAACACCTAATAGTTGCAGGAGACTGGAACTGTGTGGAAGACACACGTCTAGACAAAATAGGCGGGAACGCAAACAACGGAACTGGCGGCATTGCCGCTTTAAATCGATGCTGTATAAATTTTGACCTCGTCGATATCTGGAGGCGGAATAACCCCGCCAAAGTAGAAACTACGTGGGGCCGCGGCCAGATATCGACAAGACTAGACAGGGTGTACGTGTCCCAAAACCTGGAACAATATGTTCAGAGGATACGTCACACCGCAGTGCATAACTTGACAACCGACCACAAGATGGTCATACTAAAAATCACGCTCCCAGAGGTGATGGAAACAGCCAGAGGTCCTTGGAGGCTCCCTCCTACCTTCCCCAGTCTTTTCAGCGACCAGCTACAGAACCTCTGTGACGGATGGACAAACACCAACTGGGACTGGGAAAACTGGCTGACCTTCAAGAGGCAGGCTAGGGAACTGTTCCAAAAATGTGGACGCGAAAGGGCCTACCAAAAACGCAAACGGCTGAGGGATCTCTACAGGGAACTCGGCTGGTACCGGACAAACGAACGGAGCGGAGTTCCCTGCGGAGATCTCATCAGACAAGTAGAAATAGAACTGCAGCAAGAGCGGCAGAGTAGAGTCGAGGACCTCGACTTTCGAACGAGACTCTATCTCAGACATTTGGAAACACCTTCCGCCGCATTCTACAACCAACAACGGGTGGCGGCTAATGATGAGAAAACAATTCACCAGATCGAGGAGAAGGGCCAGATTTTACGCTCAACCCACGAAATACTCGGTCACTTTCATCAGCAGTATATCGGTATCTTCTCTGACCGGCAGGGCACGGATGACTTCAGTGAGTGGGACGCAACACGTTTTCCCGATCATCTTAGTGCCCTACAGGACAGGCCGATAACTGCAGCCGAATTAAAGGCCATGTACAGAATGATGAAAACAAAGAAGACCCCAGGGCCAGACGGACTGGGGATAGAATTCTATAGATCTATCTGGGAATTTGCATTGGCAGCGTTAATAAACATCTTTAACGAATTCCTCACTTCGGGAAACATCCCCGAGGAATTCGTTAAGAGCCACACCATCTTTATCCCCAAGAAAGACCGAGATCGGACTTTGTCGAATAACTGGCGTCCAATCTCCCTAACCAACGTAGACTACAAGATTTTTGCAAAAATTATCTGCACGCGCCTTAAGGGTGGTATCGAAAAAATAATAACAAGCTCACAGGTCTATGGGATCCCTGGTAGATCTATGGAATTCAATCTCTTTTTGTTAAGAGACTTGATCAAACTGGCCAAAGAGAAAAAATACCCCCTGGCACTTCTCTCCACCGACCTGGAGAAAGCGTTTGACAGCGTCAACCACAGGTACTTGCAGAACATCCTACTAAAAACAGGCGTGGGCCCGAGACTTCGGCGTACAATTAAAAACATGTATGCGGAAGCCACGACCCAACTATCTATTAATGGGTTTCTAACAGAACCAATCCGCATAAAGAGAGGGGTTAGGCAAGGCTGCCCGCTAAGCCCCCTCCTCTTCTCCCTAGTACTAGAACCCCTAATCAAAAGAATTGATAACACCCCCGCAATTAACGGTATTCCACTTCCCCAAGGCTCCAGACAATGCAAAATAGTGGCATATGCAGACGATGTAGTGGCTACACTCAGAGACTCTGAGTCCATCTATATCTATCTGCACACGCTGCAAAAATTCAGCATAGTCAGTGGTCTTCGCGTTAACGCACAAAAAACCCAAATCAAAAGTTTCGGAAATTTCCATAGCACTGGACTTCCCTACGCTTTAACGCTACAGACACAGCCTCTAACTATACTAGGCGTGCCCTATTCAGACACCCTAGCACTACCAATCCAAAAATTGCAGGAGACAAGCAGGGAAAGGATAAGGCTGTTCAAACCAACCTTCTTCTCCTTTTATGGCAGAGCGACAGTAATAAAAACAATCGTCACCCCAATGCTGATGCACACTGTCAATATCACAGGCATCACACTGGCACAAGAAAATAAATTATCAAAAGAACTCCTGGATTTCTTCTGGAATGGGAGAAAACGCGAAGTAAAGAAAGAATATCTACAACTCAAACAGGAAGAAGGGGGTTATGCTCTGCCCGATCACAGAAGCTTGCTACAAGCAAACACGTTCAAAACCGTACGGAAGGCCTTAAACTCCAACCACATTTCTGGCCTACTAATTAGATATTTTATAGGACTTTTCCTCCCCCTCTTTGGGATCACGGACTATGCTGGACCCCGCGCAAGGGGGGTGCCCAAGTGGTACCGTACAGTAGTGAAATCGATCACAACACTCAGAGACAGAGGAATAGCAATCCTCACACACAAACCCAAAGCAGTATACTGGGATTTCTTCCAACTTTCCAGGCGTGATACACCCAATCTTAGTACAAATAATGAAATTCTCTTCAGAAACATCAAAAATAGCTGGGGACAGCCTTTTCATCGGGATCTAGCCTGGAGAATAGCCTACGGGCGGCTCCCGGTGAAAAAGGTGAAATCCCGGTATGTACCTAACCCTTGCGACCCATTCTGCGATGTCTGCCGGGACGTGGAAACGGTGGACCACTTCTTTTATTTTTGCCCACCAGCCCAACGCATCTGGCGGAGACTCAGCACAGCATTGGGAATCCCCATGCTGACAGTAGAAGAGGTAGTACGACTACAATTCCCGCCACCAGTCCAAAAAACCCAAAAGTTCACTATCTTCCTAATCAATGTACTAAAATATCACATCTGGAAAGTACGGAAAAAATCCCAGGTACGAGACGCAAATTTAATGTATGCAAGAATAAGAAAAGGTTTCTTTTTCTACTTACACAAATTTCTTGCACAAGAAAGGCACTTACTAGGAGACTTTAAATTTGTGAATCAATACTGCAAACCACCGATAATATGCTTTCTTATACAGGGACGCATCAAGCCCTGTATATCTCTTTAGAACCCAAAAAAAAACCCACCATCCCCCCCACCCCAGGAAAAAGAATAACCACTCTGTTTCCCCTAGCCACAAAGCTTTTGCTGGCACGGTCTCTTTACTCCAAACAAGGGGGGGAGAGCTGAGAACCCGGGCGGCGAAGGCTTACTGCGAGGCGGTGCTGCTCCTCGTGAGCGGCATCTCCCGGGCCAGTCTCTTCCCCATTCTAAGTCCCAGTGGTACCAGGTATACGAGTTCCTCAGTAAGTTCCTATTCATTCCTACTTACCGGACCTTAAGTCCCGTTATTTTAGATTTAAAATAAATATTTAAACAAGTCCTATTATTTATATCCTGTTAAAAAAAAAAAAAAAAAAAAAAAAAAAAAAATATATATATATATATATATATATATATATACCTGGAATAAAAATAAGGATATTATATTTAGTAACATAAAAAGAACTTCCATTAATACTGGAGTAAATCATTACTTTAGATAAAATAATATGAGAACTAGAGACAAAAGTCTATGTTTAACCTTTTCTGAACAGGTAAATTGAGATTATATGTTACAGACCAATTAGCCAATAAGGCTAAACAGGTTGACTGAGGCCTCTTTTTACCTCCTACTATCCTACTCTATCTTATATCATACTCCTCTTTTACTGTCTGCTGATCCTCAGCATGCTTTATTCTCCAAAGGCCAATGATGAGAGACATGAACTCCCATTCTACCTCAATAAAGGTCAAAACTAGTCTGGGTAGTGGCCCTTCCCTTAATGCATGACATTAGGCTATTTGTCAAATATCAATACTGTAAGATCTTATATTTTAGTTTTCTGAAACTAAGATATAGGTGCATCAATCTACCTTTCATTGGCCGTGAATTTCATTTCATGGCCAATCAACATCTAAAAGAGTTTACATCTTTACAAAACAAAGTTAAGCACCAAAAAATTGCTGTAGTTCTTTCATAGGCCAGAGATACGGAACTGCTTGTTATGAAATTTTTTTAAATTTCCCAGGGAAACAATATATCCTGCACCAATACCCTGGTAGCAAATGACAGAACCTCATTATTATTTGAATAATAATTATTATTATTATTACATGACACCTCCAGGGAGTCCAAAGACTCATCGAGGGAGGCCACCTACTCTACAACTCTGTCTCCACCCAATTCACCAACTACAATCATCATCTACACCAGGAGTGTTAAACTCAATTGGACTGAGGGCCATTGGATCAAAAGGAAGTGAAAAAATGAGTATAAATAAATTGGAAAATTAATAATAAAAATTTTATTTATTCTAAGTCATTAGAAGACATAAAATAATAGTATAATGATTATGACAACTCAAAAAAAAAAAAAATAATAATATAAAGAATATTTTTATTATATTAATATTTACAATAGATAGCATTTAATCCAAATTAAACCAAAATTAAATTTTATTTGAATAAATCAAATATTTATATATTTATACATTCTAAAAAAAAAAAGTATAAACTCTCATTAATAACCATAATAAATTTAGTTTAATCCTTTATCCAAGTGTGAGCAAACAAAGTTCACGTCTGAAAGTATCTTCAGGACTGGGGTAAGGTAGTAACAACACTGGGCAACTCATTGCAAAGGTGGAGCAAGCTTACATCACTCCTATCTCAGTATCTCCCATAATGCAAAACATATCTCCTTGCAGATATGTATAATGTTATGCATTAAGGGAAGGGCCACTACCCAGACTAGTTTCGACCTTTATTGAGGTCTCTTCAGTGGGAGCCAGGCCCAGATGTGGAGATACCAGGCAGAAGCAATAGCAAGAGTAATTTAATAAAAAAAGCTGGCACACCTTTTGCCAACTCCTATAGGTATGACCTCACTATTGCTTCTGCCTGGTATCTCCACATCTGGCCCTGGCTCCCACTGAAGAGACCTCAATAAAGGTCAAAACTAGTCTGGGTAGTGGCCCTTCCCTTAATGCATAACATTATACATATCTGCAAGGAGATGTGTTTTGCATTATTGGAGATACTGAGATAGGAGTGATGTAATCTTGCTCCACCATTGCAACGAGTTGCCCAGTGTTGTACTACCTTACCCCAGTCCTGAAGATACATTCAGGCGCAAACTCTGTTTGCTCACACTTGGATAAAGGATTAAACTAAATTTATTATAGTCTAACCAAGTGAAAAATAAACTTTCAACATTAATAACCATCTCATTAATAAAAATTTAGAGCCTCCTGTTAGATTGAAAGTTTTTTTTGTTTGTGTCGAAATAAAATACTTCTATTTTTTTTTGGGGGGGGGGGGGAGGGTCTATGTTTTGGAGAATTTTTAAATGTTACTGAAAATATTTTGGAGAAAAATGATAATATTTTCGGGTTAAAAAAAAAAAAAAAAAAAATATATATATATATATATGTGAAAAGTTTTTTACTTTGGGGATAATATATATATATTAAGGATACCAAGTAATTTTATAAACTTGGTTTTTTACTCCTTCTCCCAAGTAAGCAAAACAGTTAAGTTTGTGCCTGAACGTAGTTCAAGTCTAAAGGCAGTGCATCACCAGGACAACTCGTGGTAAAGGTGGGTAAAGTTCTGATCACTATTCTTAGTATTTCCCATAATGTAAAACACATCTCACTAGGAGATGTATACTGTTATACATTATGGGTGGGGAGGGGGTCACTACCCAGACTGGTTTCAACCTTTTTTGAGGTCTACTCAGTGAGTAGCTACCCTGAAATACCAAGGTGTTTAGTAATACAGAGCCTTATAGATGTATAACAGTATACATCTCCTAGTGAGATGTTTTTTATATTATTGGAAATACTAAGAATAGTGATCAGAGCTTTACCCACCTTTACCACAAGTTGCCCTGGTGTTGCACTGCCTTTAGACTTGAACTACGTTCAGGCGCAAACTTAACTGTTTTGCTTACTTGGGAGAAGGAGTAAAAAACCAAGTTTATAAAATTACTTGGTATCCTTAATATATATATATATATACTTGCATAATATAATTATAGTAATTTAATTTCAGTATTTTATTTTTTTCCTGACACCTGACAACGTTTATTATTAACCAGCCTGCCAAAATTTGGACTCAAAGATTTGAGCATACGACCTTCATTATGGCAGAAAGGTTGACGTCGGTTTGTTACCTTTTATACATGAGAATGATTGTTACATAAATGGATGCTTCCAAAATAACATGGAATATCTGCTGCAAACTTTTTTATTTCCGGATATTTTTGACCTAAATAACTGTATATTTTTGGTATACCAACTTCTTGGTATTAGAATGGAATCATTTTGGAAATGAATAAGTTCTATTTGAATACAAATAGGAGCTTTTTCGAAATTAAAGAAAAAAAGGTTCTGTAAAATGAGAAAAAACTTCTTGCTCCTCAAAATCTTTAAATCCTATCAAATTCTTCTTTTATCTTTTCTAGTTTGAGACAATATTGAGAAAAGGTAAAACTTTGATTCTTATTGTTCAACTGTTCACACATAGGAAAGCAATTTAGAATATTCTCTTTTAAATGATTTTGACACAAAACTAACTTACATCTAGAACTTGCCAGTGCATCATACATGTGTGTTATTAACTGATCTTTCCCCTGATGTTTGACATTTAAATCATTCAAATGTCCTGTAATATCAACTAAGAATGCTAGATCTTGTACCCGTGTCTGATCATTAAGAAATGCAATCATGATTTTTCATTTCTAGGAACAATTTGATCTCCTCTAAAAGTAAAAAAAAAAGCTTTTTTGAACCTTATGACAAGATAACCAACAAATCTCTGTGTAATAAGGTAGCCCTTCAAATTCACTCTCCAAATCTTTTAGAAATTGTGCAATTTGGCGGTGATTGAGGCCTCTGGATCGGATGAAGTTCACAGTATTTGTCACAGGCTGTACACTGTAATGAGTATGCTGCTCATTTCCAATACTTTGGAGCACAGGACCTGCTGATGAATAATGCAGTGGAAAGATTGCAGTTTTGAAATGTCTGGATACATTTCCTTTAACTTTGCTGCAAGTCTTGACACAAAACCTTTATTTTTGCCCGTCATTGCTGGAGCACCATCAGTTATCACTGCTACAAGTCTGTTCAGAGGAAGTTGGTATTTTTCCAAAATGCCCCACACGGCATCAAAAATGTCTTCCCCTGTAGTGATTCCATGGATGGGAATCATTTCCAAGAACTCTTCAGTAATATTCATATTGTTGTTGCAAGCCCGAAGAAACAAAGCAACTTGAGCCACGTCGTAAATATCAAAACTTTCGGCAAGTGCAATTGAAAAGCACTGTACGTTTGCAGATATTTCTTGCAACTGGTCATGCAGATTATCTGCCATTTCGGTTATTCTTTCAATTACAGTATTTCTAGACAAAGAAATATCATGAAATACTTGCACATTTTTGGGACATACGTTTTCAGCTGCTTTTATCATACACTCCTTAACCAAGGCACCGACACTAAAAGGTTTGGAATGTTTC
Organism: Typopeltis vanoorti; assembly: GCF_054136105.1. Lineage (NCBI taxonomy): Eukaryota > Metazoa > Arthropoda > Arachnida > Uropygi > Thelyphonidae > Typopeltis > Typopeltis vanoorti. The sequence goes on from NC_143553.1 coordinate 46,610,047, forward strand.
GTCAATAAATAGCTGATTTCATAACTAGCTCTCACTGCTGATTCATTATCTTTCATAATTTTTGAAAATACTTGTTGACTTTGAAATGAATTCTTCATACTATTTAATTTTTCTTCTCTCAGTTTGCCCTCAAAGCGTGAATATTGTTTTTTGTGAATGTTATCGTAGTGCCTTTTTATATTATATTCTTTGGCGACACTAATTGTTTCATTACAAATAATGCACACAATTTTGTCCTTTGTTTCAGTGCAGAAGTAATTCAATTCCCTTTTTCTTGAAATTTTCATCCCTCATCAGCAATTTTTCTTTTTCTTGTTGGCTTGGAAAGCGACATTGCCTCGGTAAATAAATATATTATTAATATTATTAACAATTTTTATAAAAATGTTTGAATAAAAACACACAAAACTGTTAGACAATTGCACGATACTATTGCAAATAAAACTAAAAAATAATAATAAAAGGGATTCCCTCACTGCTAGGTTGCCGTTGAATCATTCACTAAAAGGTTTGAAATGTTTGGAAATGATTGGTGCGGTATTAACAAAAGATCGCATTACCAAAACACAAAGTCAAGCCAACATTTTTGAGCTGAAACACTAATTCTTTTCAAATATCTAAATATCTACAGTCAATTATAAACTCTAGCTGGATTCACATAAGTGGATATGCTGCGCATCACGTGAACAGCTGGCAGCCAATAGAATTTGACTTTTTCAGCAAGTTACCAGCAGCATGCTATAAATTAACAATGAAAGCATAAATATAGTTTATGATTGATTAGGATCGGATCTAACATTGAAATTGTGATATAAATTTTTATTACTGCAATTATATTATAGCAGGTCGTTGCATCCATATTGTAACTATAAACGTCGTATGAAAACAAATAAATTGATACCATATTTAACTCGCACTTTTTTCCCCCAAAATCGAAGCTAAAAAATCATGGTGCAAGATATATGCAGGGATTTTTAGAAACTAAAGTTTTCAGAAAAAAAAACTGAAAATGGGGATGACTTACCAAGAATCTCTTCTTCGTTATAGCTACTTCCGGCCTTGAGAGCATTTTCCTTGTGTGCATTGTCAAAGTTATCTATCCAAATAGCATCATCTTCTTTCCCATTATTCCAAGTAAAAATTACAAGTAATTTACAAGATTTTAGATATGTAACGAACACCCTACACAAATGTCTGAGAGTGAAAGCAGAATGTGAAATAGACAGCAATGGTAGGCCAATAGAGATAGAACAGCTATGAAGATGTGGATATGATTAGTGCAGCATTAACAAAAGATCGTGTTACCAAAACACAAAGTCAAACTGACATTTTTGAGCTGAAACACTAATTCTCTTCAACCAAATTCCATAATATCTAAAACTGTCATAACAACATTCCCTCTATATGTCTTAGTTTTAACACATTTATGAATTTTATTGCAGCTTTGTGTTTGAGTTAGTGGGAGCACTCACACACATCTAACTAAAAACAATAGATTTTAGTTAGATACTGTGTTTTCCAGTGCAACACATAGTTTTGCTCGAGTCTAAACAGCATGGTTAATGTGGGAGAGGACATGTGATTCATTAGTTAGTACCGTTTTTATACCAGTTGTCCCTAATCACACTAAAGAAATATGTTATACATGTTAGGAAATATATTACACAGATAGCAAATGTCTCTGCACTTTATGCAGTGGTACAATAAAATTACTTGTTTTTCTTGCATCTGCAGTATAGTGGCAGTTGGGGAAAGCGTGTTGTTTACTGCAGGGAGCAAGTTATCGTCCCGATGTGAAAGTGGTTCAACTTTATTTTCGCGTGTGATGTATATGCAATAATTTATGAAAAAAATTTCTTTTTTTCATAAAGTAAAATCAGGGTACAATGGTGCGAGTCATATGCGAGGGCAAGTTATATTCGAGTAAATACGGTATTTCTGTTTTATTATAAAAAGCAACCATCCTTTTTTTAAAGCTTTCCTTGAGGCGTCGGAGGCTGCACGCAGCCTGAGAGGCCACCAGTTTGACACCCTGATCTACCGCCCACCACCACTACCACTAGTATTTTCACAGACAATCACAAACATCCATGTCCATGGCGGGATTCAAACCCTCAACCTTTTGGCTGGAGAGTGGACATGCTAACCACTCAGCCAACCAGCCCAGCTAAATACCTAAACATTTCCAATTGTTTTATAAAAACAAAAATTTTTCTGATTAAAAACATCTATTCGGTATTTCTGCTTGTTATTTATATGTGTTCTGTGAACAGTTTGCCTGTGCTGAAAGCTAAAGTTTTGAAGAGAGGAAAAAAAAAAAACCTTACATTCATACAACAAGATAATTCACCTTCAGTTTAAAAATTAATCTGAGAACATAAAGAAATAACAAACAAAAATATTCCATAGAATGGTGCAGGACAGACAGTCAATTATATAGTGTAGATGGTGGATTATGTAATTTTAGAAGGCAAGCTCATGCAGGGTTGGTAATGTACAGTTGCCTCCCACACTGTCTTGAAATTCATGGAAATATCATGTAATAATTAAAATTTCAACATGAGTGATAATCTACATAAAAGCCTATACACAAGCACAACTATGCTTATTCAAAATATTAACCTTATAATTACTGCTAATATATACTTCGACATTATTCTACTATTAGGAATTATAGACACGTGAACACAAGAATATTTTAATATTTGCCAAATATTTCATTCTGAAACTAACAGACTATCTTCAGTGGCTACATAAGAAGTTTTTAACAAGGTGGAATATCAACAATTGATCATTCAAAAGTAGAACGAGTCAAGTGATGTTACATTGCTAAGCATTAAAGAGAAGAAAAATTTCATCAGAGTGATGACTAAATTAATTGAAACTTTTAATTCCTACATTAGATTAATGTTGTTTATAAATTAAGATTATATGAAATTGTGAATTAATACCTATAATTTAGTCATCACTCTGATGAAATTTTTCCTCTCTTTAATGCTTAGCAATGTAACATCATGCAGCTCGTTCTACTTTTGAATGATCAATTGTTGGTATTCCACCTTGTTAAAAACTGTTCCTATGTAGCCACTGAAGATAGTCTGTTAGTTTCAGACTGAAATATTTGGCAAATATTAAAATATTCTTGTGTTAACGTATCTATAATTCCTAATTATAATGCCACAAGTGTCTCTCAAGAGTAAAATTCTACTATCTTTATGAGAAAAAATAATAGAAGTTATGTTATTTTGATATTTCTCTCCAGCTTCAAATTATATAAACTCCACTGTATTTATTTCAAAAGCATTTACTGTCAATCCTAGTTGGCCAAGTAGACAGCATATCCACTCTCCTACTAGCAAACTGCGGGTGGGTTCAAATCTCACCATGGGCATGGATATCTATGAGTGGGAAATGAATTTCATCAGTAGCGTGAGACTGCCGACCCATTAATTTGAAGATGAAATGGCTTCAAAAACTTCCATATGTGGTCTCTAGATCATGGTTTCCAGATTACGTTACAAATTTAAAAAATAATATCTACAAAAATTAAAATTTGAAATAAAAAAAAACCTCGGCCCATCTGTACTAATGTACTATACATTTGTAAACTTTTAGGTGGAAGTTCATAAAAAATAGTAAATTCAGCAAAACCTTTTTCACATATCACAAATGCACACATGTGACACATGAAAATAAGAGTTGAATTATAAGACATTCAAAATAAAACAATAGAATCTATTAATTAACCTATAGAAACAAAATTGGCAGAAAATAAGAAGTAAGGAAAGCAGGGACAATTTGGTGTGAATTCGTGTAATATATGTGAACATGCCAATTATGAATTCATTATCTGTATATGTATATCTATTCAATATATGTATGCCAATTATGAATTCATTATCTTATTATCACAGAATGCAAATACAGTATATCACACAGGATCAAGTCAACCTACCACATCAGTTGTTCATTATAGTAAAAGCTACAGAACTAGCCAGTGCCAAAACAACCTGACCATTTTTTGGCACTGGCTAGTTCTGTAGCTTTTACTATAATGAGCTGGAAATAAAACTGTCACAACATAACAATTCATAATTATTAAATGCAATATTTCATAAATAACACACAAATATTTCATAAATTCACAAATATTGAGTTCCAAAAATACCCTAATTTCTCTCATAGCAGTATTATGGTATTCTTTTCATTCCACACATGCCCCACTGAGCATCATACTTCCAGTTTTCATTTCAGTCATGAAGTGAAAAAAATGTATCATAATTAATTTTTCACTCATTCAATAATAATAAGTACATGTTATAGTTACGGTGCTTTACTTGAAAACAGTAAATCTCCCACACTTGAAAGTGTGTGAGAAATCATGCAAGTTTTTCATCATATCATGAACACATTTAAATTAAATTACAGCTATCATTTCCAATAAATAAATTTTAAACAAATCAATACAGACAATCTATTACTTTTAAAAAAATTTACTTTTTTCACAATATAATTTCATTAATAAATTAAACCGGTTATTATAAACAAAAATAAAAATTGGCACAATCTAATTAAATATGTAGCACATCTTATTCTTCCAACATATTAAGTAGATGCACAAGTGTAATGTAATATCATCTCAAACTTATTTTCACAGCTCACAATATGAATTAGCTTAGTGTAGTTAAATGCTTCAAAATTTTACATAACAAATATGCTTTTTAATACAGTTAATTTTTAAAAAAATACAATTATCTTTCAAAAATAAGTCAAAGAGTGGAGTGTATGAATGAGTGCATTGCAAAAAGTAAGTAGCATTCCAAATGAAATGCTACTTACTTCCTTGTTTTTTCATGAATTTTATTATTTGTCTTTCCTAGTAAATTATTACTTATAGATAATTTATATAAATTCACCCTTCATTGTGAACAAAAAACGAAAGACCAAAATTGAGTTGTGATGAGCAGTATTGTGGTGTACATTTTAAACCGACATTAAAGGAAAGCACATTTCTAAATAATTATGTGTAATGTATAATGAGAATTAAAGAATGTATTATCCTGTTTTGTCATCATAGATTTAGTTTTTTGAAACAACACCTATAACAATATTTATATAAAGAAGAGTGATACCTTGGGCAAGTGAAATTTATTTTGTGGCTAGTAGATTAAAGTTGTATTATTTCTGGAGTTCTGGACAAATGTAACTTCTTCAACCTGTTCTCTTACAATAAAGAAACTGTGGCACGTACTGCAAACATATTCAAGATGTGTGCAACAAAGTCAAAATTGCTTAGCATAATGAAAGATTACTGCCATAGTTAAGGAACAACAATGAATTAGTGAAATAATACAACAGAAATGAACTGATAAATTATAATAAATGAATGGATAAATTATTTCTGTTTATGGAGCATGGAATAAAATACACAAAATACATGTTTATGCAGCCATTTCATCATCTAATTTCCAGCAGCATCAGACAATAAGAATAGATACTGTGTGATTTACTGTATTTTTAGTCATAAAACCAAACAACTTATTATGATTACTTTCAACTTTCTATTCAAATCTCAATAAATAAAACTACAAATGTTAGTTTTATACTGCTAGAATTCAAAGTTCACTGAAGTTAGACATACCTCATAATGATAATTCATGCATGTCAGTTTTGTCCAACATTTGTCACCTCTGAGTTTAATGAGGCCCTAAAAATCAAATGCAATCAACAGTTTCTCTAAAATATTTAAATAAACAATGAAACATGCAACTTGCTTGTGTTTATATTCAATCATTATTAATTTAAATAGAATTGGATTATGTAGTTCATAAGGATTAGAGTCCTGGAAAATTCTAGTGTACACAGAGTAAATTATACTTGACAAGATATTATATTCTTAATTATATTCTTTATTAAAGCACAAGCAAACAAAGTGTGCACATAAAATGTGCACGTTTATTACTTATATATATTAAATAAAGGCAAGCAGATTAGCTTTTTCATTAATTCTAGCAACCAATTCCATTCATTCACCACTCTCCAAATGATCAATCTAGTCCTCACACCCTTGCTAACCACACACTCTTACTCAACTTCCAGGAATCTTCCAGGCATCAATCCTATAAAACCCTTCAAGGATATAATAGAAACTTAAATGTTTCTATTATATCCCCTATTTTTCACTTATCAACCAACTTTTGCAGCCCACAAAACCACAATCTATCCTCATAGGGTCCTCATCCTCTCCACCACTTCCTCATCCTCAAGAAATCCAGGTGCCCAGACTTGAGTACAGTAATCTAGATGTGGATGTATCAAGGCCTTATACAGAGGAATAACAACTTCTTCAACTCTACTTATTAGCATGTTCTTCAATAGCCAAGTAATCTGATTGGAAACCATAGCAATATGCCCTCTAAACTTCAATTCTCTATCTACTACCATCCCCCCACCACCACAATCCCTAGCTTCATCTATTTCCTGGAGTACAGTACATTAAGGATGTATACAGCTTGCAATCTATTTATCCCAAAATTAATAACTTTACATTTCCCCACATTATCTTTTGCTATTCTGACACTCTATTTAAATCATCCTGCAAGCATTTCACATTGTCTTGATTAGCCATCCCTATTACCCTACTAGCAGTTTTTTCCCCCTCATACAATAGGTGCCAGTACACATTCCTTGCTAGCTAAAAATTTAAATAAAAGTTAAAAATTAAAACTAATTAAAATTAATTATCAATTCAAAAGACAGACAGTAAGCTAGTTATTTACTCAGGTGGTGACTCAAAACATCATGGGGTAGCTGTGATACTGAAGACAGCTCAGGCAAAAAATATTCTTGGTTATAACCCCCATTAATGATAGGATACTCTCTATTAGACTTAAGGCTCGGCCTACCAATGTATCAATTGTGGTAGTTCATGCACCCACACGGATAGGCCTGAAGAAGAGAGTGAGGAATTCTATGAAAACTTACAAACTGTTTTGGACTGCCTACCAAGGAGATACTGTACATCTTAGGGGACTTAAATGCAAAAGTGGGAAAGAGTATGAGAGTCAGGCCGGAGTGTGGCATGTTTGGTCTGGGTGTACATAACACCTGTGGCAAAAGACTGTTGGAATTTGCCCGTGCTAACAGATTAGTTACCAATACCTGCTTCCAGAAACATCCACAATGGACCTATACCTGGACACCTAACATTGATAGGTCAAGGCATCAGATCCTGGCTCTCCAGCAGTGGAAGATAAGCATCTATGATGTGCATACTTGTCCAGGAGCAGATTGTGGTACAGACCATCAGCTAGTAAGAGCCAAAGTAAGACTAAGACTGAAAACTTCCAGGTCAGGCCCATCCCACTAGACTCGATGTTAGAGTAATTCCTAGTGGATTCACAGAAGAAACATCAACTCAGTTGGATGATTTTTTGGAGACCAATGAGGAGACCTCACCAGAAATGTTTTGGGAAGGAGTCAAGGTGATAATACAGGATACAGTGAAGAAATATCTCAGCCCAATAAGAAGACCAAGAGACCCATGGATATCAGATTCAACATGGGAACTAATCAAAAGAAGGCGATTGGAAAAACAAAGAGACACAGGGACTGAAGAATACAAGGGATTACAAGGAAAAGTTCTATACTAACAAATGTGAAGAAATAGAGTTCCAGATGAGAAGGCACAATTATAAGAGGATGTTTCATTTAGTTCGTGACTTAAAGCACAAGTTTAAGGCTAAATTAAATGTCATCAAAGACAGGAATGGATCATTACTAACAGAAGAGTTGGAAATCAAAAACAGATGGAAAGAATACTGTGAGGAACTGTACAGCAGAGTGGATAAAGAAAATGTGGAGCCCTCCCACCAGGAAAATTTTGATTTTGATTTGGAACTTCCTCCACTTAGGCATGAAGTTGAAAGTGCAGTTAAGCAGCTCAACAGCAATTAGGCCCCCGGTGCAGATGAAATCCCAGCAGAGTTAATTAAGGCCACAGGGGACGGAGGGATAAGAGTGTTTCATAGATTGATTACAAGGATATGGGAGACAGGATCATGGCCTAGAGACTGGTAGAAGTCAGTTTTCATACCACTACATAAGATAAGTGATATGAAGGCATGCAAGAATTATAGAACTATTAGTTTGATATCTCAAGCAAGCAAAATTTTATTGAAGATCATGCTAAATAGGATTGGGGCCAGAGTTGAGGCAGAGATGCCCGAGGAACAAGCTGGTTTTAAGAAAGATATCCAGAGATCAGATCCTTTGCCTTAGACAGATCATAGAAAAATATAAAGAATTCAGACTCCCTCTGGTAATGTGTTTCTTAGACTACTCTAAAGCTTTTGACTGTATTGAGCATGTGAAACTGTGGGGAGTAATGAAAAAATGGGTTTTCCTCAACACACTATCAGGTTGATAGCCAACTTGTATAAGGAGCAACAAGCCACGGTAAGAACAGGTGTTGGATTGACTGACTGGTTTCAAATTGGAAAAGGAGTTAGGCAAGGATGTTTACTTTCCCCCCCCTCACTTGTTTAGTATATATGCAGAGGACATCATGCGTGAAGCATTGGATGAGCTCAGGACAGGAATTAGGATAGGAGGTAGATTGATCAGTAATCTGAGGTATGCTGATGATACAGTACTCCTTTGTAATGACATGGAAGAACTAGGACTAATTCTTGACAAAGTTAACAAGATCAGTAATAACAGAGGACGTCAACTCAATCCTAGCAAGACAAAGATTATGGTTCTCAAAGGAAATACAAACAGAGAAGCTCTTGAGAAACAAGTGCACCTTAATGGAGAAAGAATTGAGGAAGTCAGCAAGTTTGAGTAATTGGGATCCATTATTAATGTGAAGAATTGCTGTTCAGAAGATGTCAGAAAAAGGTTAGGAATGGCTAAAACAACAGTCAGAGACCTGTCTAAAATTTCGAAGGATGGATCTATCTCCATGGAAACAAAGTTGAGAATTTTGGATGCAGTTGTTTTTCTAACAGCGACTTATGGATGTAAGACTTGGAACCTAAAGAAGTCAGATAAGAAACAGATATCTGCTTTTGAGATGTGGTGTCACAGAAGGCTGTTGAGGATATCATATACTGAAAGGCGTACAAATGAATGGGTGTTAGAAAAGATCAGCAGAGCTTTAAGGCTTCTTAAGGATATTGACAGAAGAAAGTTAAAATATTTTTGACACATAGAAAGGATGAAAGGGGGAATTCTCAGAACAGTAATAGAAGGTAAAGTTCCTGGAAAAAGAGGCAGGGGTAGACCATCAATGAGATGGATGGATGGATGGCGTATGTGGAGTGACTGATCTTCAGAGAGCTGAGGCTGCCAGAAAAGCAAACAACAGGATTACATGGGGAGGCCTGGTGTGGCATATCACCGAGCATTGGAGTGACCATACGGCATCTGTAGATGCCAGTGAAGTGAAGCGTCACTGTTAATAAAGATGTTAGTATGCTGTACCATTGCATACCATCTCAAAAAAAAAAGTGCTGACCCTATCTAATTCTGCATCATCAATAAATAATTGGATATTTCTCTTCACATTATTTCCTATATTATTTATGTAAAAATTAAACAGTAGTGGTCCTAGCAGAGAGCTTTGTGGCACACACACCACTAGTCACTTACCTTCTCCTGAATTCTGCTCCTCCATATACTACTTTTCAGTATCTGTCCATCAGCCCCCTCGTATTCATATAACTAGTTTCATATCAATCCCTATTTGTTCTGATTTGTGTAAGAGTTTCATGTGGTACCATTGCACACCATCTCAAAAAAGCACTGGGGCTATCCAATTTTGCGCCATCAGTAAACAACCGAATATTTTCCTTCACATTATTTCCTATATCATTAAGGTACATGCACAAATTAACACGTTCGCTGCCATGCTACTTCGGCATAGTCTGTTCTCATACGCCGAGCAATTTCACTTCTTCAAGGTCAGTACGGTAATCTTATTGCCGGCGGTAAGCGTCATATGAGTATACTCGTAGTTGGCTTGTGCAGAGCATATACCATCTATGAGAATACACAGTTTTGATGCTACCTCCACAAGCCAAGCATTTTCACTTCTTCAAGGTCAGTACAGTAATCTCATTGCCGGCGGTAAGCATCATAAGAGTATACTCGTAGCTGGCTTGTTTGGCTAGTTTACCAACTATGAGTATACTCGTAGTTGGCAGCGAACGTGTTAAGACAGTGGCAGTCCTAGCACAGAGCCTTGCAGCACACACCCCCTGGATTCTGCTCCTCCATATGCTGCTTTTTGGTATCTGTCCATCAGCCACTCTTATATCCATATAACCAGTTTAATATCCATCCCTGTTTGTTCTAATGTGTGTAAGAGTTCTATGTGGTATTCTATTAAATGCCTTATCAAATTTTAAAAGTATCATCACGAAGCCATTCCCTTTATCCAATTGAGCCATCACTCTATTATAAAAAGGTAGTAAATTACTAAGGCATGACTGACTCTTCACAAAGCCATGCCATAACTCATAGAGTATCATATTCTTATCCACCCACTCCTGAATTCTCTCTTTGACCAACTTTTCCAGTACTTTTACTACCACTTCTGAGATACTAATTGGTCTATAATTTGTAGAACCCTTATGTAATGGGATTATTTTGCCCTCTTTCCACTCCTTTGGGACTATGCCAGCACTGAGACTTGAATTAAAGAGCCTAGTTAGAGGCAATGCAATGCACACTGCTATAGATGTAAACTGATATACCATCTAATCTCAAGGCTGTATTTACATTGAGATTCTGCAGTATTCTAAGAACCTCCAAACAATCCATCTCTGTCACATCTTTCACAGCAATATCCTCACTTGGATGATATATCCTTGCAAAGTGCTCACTGAGGAACTCAGCTATTTTATCTGCTTTTATCACCTCACTACCATCAGCAACTGTTAAAGTTATTCTTCTATAGTCATTCTTCCTCTTGCCACATAATGAAAGAATTTTTTGAAATTTCCTTTGGTCTACTTGACTAGTTTTTTTTCATAATCTAATTTTGCCTTCCTTACGTGCTAGTCACCTTTCTTGCCAAACCCTTGTGCTGCTTGTAGCTTGCTGGTGATCTTTCTCCTTATATATCCTCTACAACACATTTTTTCCTTTTTTTTTTTTTTGTAGCTGCTGCTTAATAATACTACTCATCCATCTAACTCCTACCTGATTAATCTTCCTGACAATCTGATACTGGTTCTTCCAGATTACCCCTTGATTATTCCCCATGCACTGCTAACATACTTCAGTTGCAGGTTTTTATGCCATGGCACAGCTTCAAACTTCCTCCTTGTCATAATCACTTGCTTTGTTAGTTTCACACATACTTCTTCTTGACAGGAAATTCCATGTTTTGCAACTCCCAAGTCAAGTGCACATTATCACTCTGCCCAACTGGACACAATATGACCACTTTGGTCATGGAAAGCTCTTCTGATTCTATGACAGATACAACACTATCATACTTGAAGTCCCTCCATAACATGTGGCCTCAAGTAATTATTTCTCAGTAGTGTATAAATTTTATTTCCTTCCTACCATTTGATCATTCCTCCTTCCAATCTATGTTTCTATAGTTGAAGTTCACCCATAATAATTACTTGATCTGCACTCATTATACTAATTTGCTGATGCTTGTCTTCCACATCGTCCCTGGAGCCTCCTGGTCTACAGCAGCAACTGACCACAGGTATTTGTCACTTTTCCTATTGGCTCTCTATCTCACACCAGACTGCTTCAAAAGAATTGCTATTCACCCACTTGTCTCTTACTCTTTTTGGTTGCAATTCATCTGCCATCATCAGCAGTACACTTCCCCCATCCAATCTTCTACATTCTCCCTTAAAATACTAAACTCTTCACATTTATTCCCATAAATACATCATCAGCTGTTAACTGTGTGTCACTAATGCCTATAACTTTTGGCAAGGTTACACTTACCAATGCCAGAAACTCCTTCCTCTTGTTCATGATACTTCTGGTATTAGCATATAGAAACCATAGTTCCCCAACCTCCTTTACATCCTGAACTGATTACTCTATTCAATATTTTTGCTTGAGAGACTACATTCCACATGCTTTGGTCATTCTTACACTCGCTCACTCATTTCATGGGTGACTGCACACACTCACTTGCATCATAAACCACAGAACACTGAAGAAAACATATCATGTCTTCATTCAGGACACTTCTGTAACTTCACTTTCTATATGAAAGAAACAACAAACTCCATTGAATACACTACTAAAAGCTAAATCATCACTTTAGAATGAATTAACTTTCTATATGAAAGCTTCAGTATTCTCCTTAAAACCTGATCAACAGTTTTAACACTTCAGAACAAATTTGACTTCTATATGAAAGCTTCTGCAGAAATAACCAAGGCCATATCCACTGTTAGAAATCACTTATCAGACTAAGAATCCTAAATAAAACAAACTTTACTGGGTCCATTTCTCTATGAACTGAAGATCAGGAAAGTTCCTTTTCAGCTTTAACTGAAATAAATCGTATATGGATTAACGACTACAATAAACTTCACACGTCTTTTTATACAAGGATATCCTCTCTCGGTCTTCATCTCTAACTTTTCTTCTAATTTCTGTCCAGTCTTCCTATACTGAAGACAGAGAAACTCTATAGTTTTCCCCTACTCTCCCCCCGATCAGCTGAATGCTTAGCAATGTTCGATAACATTCTTTTTATTTCTGTACATTAATTGGAAATACATTAACGCAACTTCTGCTCTGGTCCAGAAGTGAAGTTGTGCACTGCTATTACTGTTTTCTAGTGTTGGGCTTATAATTTCACAATGAAACAGCCAGAATTTATAACAATTCTAAATTTCTCAATCTTTTATGCACTGGGGTAAGGTCATGAAGAAGAAGCAACATGCAAAGCAAGACAATACAGTAAGCTGAAACTACATTTATCTAGGAAATTAAATCGGCTGGCCTTTCTGAAAAGATGTTGGAATACAAGCATGATACCTAAACTAAAAATCAAATTCCAGGTGAAAAAAAGCCCTCCATATATACAAACAGACCAGCCTTGCACAACTACGAGAACAGATTGCCGCAACGTCTGCCAATCCCTCTTCAAGACAAAAAGAATTCCTAAAAATAAAAAATAAGCACATCAAAAAAGCATAACATCCTGTGTAAACATAAATTGCAACTGCAAATTCTACTGTCCGATAGAATTTATCTTCAAAAAGTCTCAATGAAGATGCTGTCAGTGCTCTAAACTTTGGCCACAATTCTGCCATTGCACCAAAAGAAGTGCTAGTGCTAGACCTAATGTACAACATATGAGGGACATCCAGAAAGTAAGTTCCAATGGGCTTCAAAGAAACAAAAATATACTCACAAAAAAAACTTTATTGGAATTTAAAGTAGCCATCTTTCACTACTTCTCTACATAATTTCTGCCATTGTTCAGGCACTTATCATAACGGGGCACCAAGAGTTGTATACCTTCATCATAGAAGGTTCCCACCTGTGATGCAAACCACGTATTGACTGCTTCTTTGACCTTGCCTTGTTTCACTGCCTTGGTGACCAGCAGTTTCATTGTCTTGAAACTGCTGGTCACCAAGAAAAGATTTCAGATGTTTGAACAGGTGAAAGTTGTTTGGCACTAGGTGGACTATATGGAGGATGATGGAATTGTTCCCAGCCGAAGGTGGCGAGAAGTTGTTGTGTTATGCCAGACGTGTGTGTTCTCCATAAACCTCAATAAATTGCCAATGAATTTCAGTTGCTTTGACATTCCTCACATTCAAGAAATGGATAACTGAACGAATTTCACATACGGTGGGCGATTCGATTTTCTTAGACATTATAAACACACACCAAGAAGCATACGCACTGCGAGAATGTCTGAAAATGGCACCAACGCCTTGCTAAAATCAACAAACTTAGCAAGAATGCACACTACTACAATTGCAGCAGAGCAGTGAAAATATTTAAAAACGGAACTTACTTGCTGGACATCCCTCATAGAACATGGAATGTGTTACCTAGCTCCAGAAATAACCAACAACATCAGACTTGATGTTGCCAATATACTCTCCCAGTCATCGTCTCCAAAGAGTAATCTAACTTCAGGTCAACTCACTGTTCTCAGAAAGTTACGGAATATAAGTATTGCGATCACCAGAGTGGATAAAGATAATGCCAGTCATCCTTAATGCTAGGGAATATAATCAAAAAATGGATATTATTCTCAGAGATCAGGTTACCTACATCCCATTAGATCATGATCCCACAAGATGCAAGTTAAAAAATTAAAAAACTTACTTGAAAAAAAAAAAAGTATCTTAGTGGTTGTGAGAATCAAACCAAAGAGTTGATTCTCATCCCTTCCCCCAGATATATGGTTTACCTAAAATCCACAAACCTAATTCTCCCCCCCCCCCTAAGACCTAGAGTAGATGTCACTGATGCTACAAATTGTCAAAACAGCTGGCAAACTCTCTTAACCCCCCCCTCCTCACTGGACCTACCAATGGACCACATTCTATATAAAAAAGCTCTACTTAAAACCCTGATTGAAAATCTACAGATATAAACTTTGCCATCACCTCTTTTACCAATATTTCCTTAATTGACACCTAAACACTATTTTTCTCCTTCTGATATCTTAGATCTCTTTTCCTTTGCCATCAATTCTCATTATTTTTCTTGCAAAAACAAAATTTACAAATAGATAGAGGGATATGCTATGGGTTCTTCCTCTCATTCTCTTGCCAATTTTTACATGGAAATTTTTGAAAAACAAGCCATAGACTCAGCTCCTCTCAAACCTTCTATCTGGCTAAGATACATAGATGATGTGTTCTCTATTTGGCCTCATGGCCCACATACACACATTAGACTCTTTCCTTGGTCACCTCAACAGTCTACATCCAAGAATCAAGTTTATGATGGAAAAGGAAAATAACAGTTTACCCTTCCTAGACACCTTAGTAACATGCCTTCCAAATGGTAACCTCTCGTTCACTGTATATAGAAAACCCACTCACACAGGCAGATACAATCACAAACTTTTCCAACACCACCCCTCTCAACAATATGGCATCATCAAAACTCTAACCAATCGAACCTATAATCTTTGTTCCAGTGAAACCTCTCTTTCAACTGAACTCAACCACATACACAACACCTTTGATATTCATTGAACTCCATTGATATTCAATCTGTACTCTGATGATCTTGGGAATCATTTGACATGTAACGTACAGCAATTTGCTGGTGATGCAAAGATGGGTAGAGTAATCAGGAATGCTGATATGCAGTACTTGCAGAATGATTTGAATAGGCTAAATTGTGGGCATGTCAAAATGGCTGTCGTTTCAATGTTAATAAACATAAAGTCATGCACTTTGGTGTGATGAGATATACAATGTCATATTATATTGGTGGGATTATGTGCTTGAAGAAACTGATGAGGCTAGGGATCTTGGAGATTTAGTAGACAGGAAGTTAATGTTCAAGGGTCATATAGCAAAAATTGTAAATACAACTGAGAGAATAATGGTAATGCTGAAATGAACCTTGACATGTAAAGATAAGGTAGTCATTTTGCCTCTTTACAAGACCTTGATAAGACCTCACTTGTACTACTGTGCCCAAGTCTGGTCTCTTGGTTTCTGTTGTGAATCTAATACAGTGGAGAGAGTGAACAGACTGAGAATTTGTAGACTGCAGACACTAACAAACAGGAAAAAAGAGGATGTTATCACTGAGACTTACAAACTTCTGAAAGGGTTATGCTTATGCAATATTTCAGTAGATGGAATTTTTCATTTTATGGATTGTGGGGAAAAGACGTGAGGGCATCCATGGAAGTTGATAATGAATGCTGTCAAGGAGGAGGTTAGAGCTAGATTTTTCTATCATAGAGTAGTGTGTGATTGGAATGGATTGCCATTGGATGTTGTGCGTGCAGGGAGCGTGAATGAATTCAAGAAAAGGTATTCCAGCTGGTGTGAATAGTATGGCCTCCCTCAATGAGTTCCTGACACTCTATAGGTCTCTCTTAATAATAATAATAATAAATTTGTATTTGTAATAATTTTGTATTTGTAATAATGAGTTCTTTTTCTTTCCTTGTGGTTATATCCGTTGCTTTACTATTATTTTTGTTCTAGGTTTTATCAGAACTTTCCAGTCCTCACCCCCCTCATAAATGGAATAGCTGAAAGCCATCCGATTCTCTCTTTCTGAATGAATCCAAGAAAGGAAGGTCTCCATTATAAATAGATGATAAAGTGGCTGGGATCTCTCGGCTTTTCCATTTATAAAAAGCTGACATTTACTTTTTTTTTTGTGATATAAATAACAACATATATTTATATAAATATATATTGTTATTTATAACAATATATATTCAAGGAAAATCAAGGAAAAGGAGTAGCCATAGTATTCAACACTAAATACGAGGCCAATCTTCTTGAATGGCAGGCAGTCTCAAGTAGAGTGATGTGCGCAAATATGAGAATGGGGAACTGGACAATGAGGCTAATTTGTGCCTATGGTCCCACAGAAGGTGGTTCTACTAAGGTAGAAGTGGAGCATTTTTTGAGGCTTTAGCGAAAGCAACTGACACAATGAAAAAGGAAAAGTTGGTCCTTGTTGGGGATCTAAATAGCAGAATAGGAAATGACTGTCAGACATAGAAATATTTTAGGAAAATTTGGAGAAAAGAGCAAAGCTAATAATAATGGCAAATACCTGTTGGATTTCTGCTCAGGACATGGACTGGTTATTACTAACACCATGTTCCAACATAAAAATGTGCACAAATTCACATGGAGAGAAGAGGCAAGGAATAAGAAAAGTTTCATTGACTATGTTATTGTTGATAGTGATGTTTTCTCCCTGGTGCAGAACACCAGAGTGTACAGAGGATTTGAAATTGGAAGTAATCACTATTTAGTCTTGAGTGGAATAAAACTGAATTTCATATTGAAAAGAATAACATGTAAGAAAGTTTTAAAGTGAATAAAAGTTGAGCAGCTCTCAAATATGAACTATAGACTAAAATACACAAAGATTATTGATGAAAAAATGAAAGAGTTTGAGAAAAGAAACCAAACCTTGGAGATTCAGTGGCAAGCCTTGAAGAAAACCCTGATTGATTCAGCCAGAGAGGAAATTAAAGGAAAAGAAGAAAGCATATCAAAAGTTCCTGGCAAATAAGTCAGCTTGTGCTCTTAGAGAATACAGAGACAAATGTAACAAAGCTAAGCACTGTGTAAAACTAGCTAAACTAAAGTCATGGGAGGACTTTGGTAAGAACATAGAAAATAAATAATCATGTGGTGGATAGTGGCCCTTCCCTTAATGCATAGCATCGTACATGTCCACAAGGAGATGTGCTTTGCATTATGGGAGATACTAAGGCAAGCAATCAGAACTTATTCCACCTTTACCACGAGTTGCCTCAAACCTGAAAATACTTCTGGCACAAACTTGGCTTACTTGGGAAAAAAGTATTAAAACCAAGTTTATAAAATTGCTTGGTATCTTTAACGTTTAGCTATGTTTTGTTTATGACTATATTAATTACTATGTTCTCAGTTTTCCATGGGTTCCTAATAGTATAACATCTGTTGCATTCATTTCTATCTTCATGTCACTGTCCCTTCTTTGTGTGTATTCACTATGATGATGTGACGAGTTTCTCATCACAAAATATTTTATAGTAAATTCCTTATTTTTCTTATGTGATATGTGTGCAAAGTAATTAATCACTTATCAGACACTAATAATCTTATTCTCTTCATTCATTCTCATAGTTCTTTCATATTTTTTTCAAAGTGTACCTAATGTAATTTTTGAAGTAGATGCAAAGCAGAAATCTAAACAAAAAACTATCTTTTGAGTCAAAAGGTTTTGTTTTGACTTCCATTTTATTTATTTTATTCTTTTTTTTTCAAAATGCTGACTAAAGGCAGAACTTTAAAAAATTCTAAAATTAAAAACTTAGCATAAGAAACATTCCACAAAATAATAGTTATAAAATACTTGTTTCTCCTAGCTAGCTAAGTGGATTGTATACATGCTCTCTAATCAATAGGCTGTGGATCCAATTCCCACTACATGGATGTTTGTAAATGTCTTTTGGTGAGATGATATTTTATCACCCTCAGACTCTAAAGCAGGCATTTAAATTATACAACCCTCAGCCAACCTAAGGTACTAATACACTATAGGCTCAACCTTTCTTGAATAAGATGAATAGAAAAGAAAAGAAAAATTCATGACACCTCCATTCCACCATTGCAAAATTACCACTATATATATGTGTGTGCGTATGTGTGTGTACACACACACACACACACACAATGAAAACTGAACTGAAAAGTTATGATAAACAACTAGAACAAAAACGATTTTAAAGCAACTGATATAACTATAAGAAAGAACATATCTTAGAAACCTTTAAATCCCATATTTCATCAAAGTGTAATAATTTGTTCTTTTTCTTTTAAAATATATAAGACATGTCAGGGGTTTTGAAGAAATATGAAGACACAGGGCTGAGGACCGTCATCAAGTTTTTCGTGCTGCAAGAAAAGTCTGCAACTGAGATTCACCAAACTTTGTTTGAGATTTTAAGGGACTGTGCCCCAGCATATCCAACAGTTGCCAGATGAGTGGTCAAGTTCAAACTGGGCATCCTGAGACAACAGATACTCTGGTCAGAAAGACTTTCCACAACAATCATACCTGAAAACATCGATGCAGTGTATGCCATGATCCTTGATGACAGACAAATACCAGCCATAAACATTGCAATGACTCTAGAGATATCCAAGGAATGAGTTGGGGTGTTGGGGGTCATTATCCATCAACCAATATCGGGACACGCAGAAGCTCTCAGTGAAGTGGGTCCCCAAAAGAAAGAATGTTTGCTGTCATCTCAAGGGATTTTAGATCATTTTGAGAAATCAGGTGCAAATATTTTGACTCATATTGTGACTGTTGATGAAATATGGCTTCATCACTATGACCCAGAGACCAAACAACAGCCAATGGAGTGGAGGCACAAAGGTTCTCCACAGAAGTTCTGAACCCAAAAGTCAGCAGGGAAGGTTCTTGTGTTGACTTTTGGAATATGGATAATGTAATCCTTACCAAGTACCTCAAAATAGGTGAAACTGTTATAGCAGCAGTTTATTCAACAGCTCTGAAGAAAATGAAGGATGTACTGAAGGAAAAAACTGAGCAGAGACATGTTGCTTTTGCAAGACAATGCACTTGCTCATGAACCCTGACTTACAATACACAACTTGGGGCTTTCAATGTCTGCCCTACCTATCCTATTTGCCAGACTTGGCCACACCTGACTACTTCCTATTCCCAAATTTAAAGAAACACTTGAAAGGAACAAAATTTACCACAGACGATGAAGTCAGATCTGCAGCTGAGAACTGGTTTGTGCGACAAGGGAAAGACTTTTTTCTCAGAGGATTGCAAATGATGAAGCAGCATTGTAACAAGTGTATAAACACTTCCTGGGGAATATGTAGAATAATGTGTTAGTAGCATGGTTCTACCTCAATAATTCCTTCATGGTGATTATCACAACTTTTCAGCACACCCTCGTGTGTGTGTGTGTGCGCACACACACACACCAAATATTGCTAATGGAATATATATATATATATATTTTTTTTTTTTTGGAAGTAGATGAAATGACTAGAAACTGAGAAATAAAAATAGGAACACTATAGTTTATTTAAAATAAACCACACAACTAGTTTTATCATCTTAGAAGACTTCACTGAGTGCATTACATGAGAGAAATATAAACACATTGTGAGAGTATATCGAAACATTAAAATACTAATGCATTGACATTTGAAGGCATTCTGTGCATCACTTCATTGTTGGCTGTATGCATGCATGCATTCATGATCTCATGAACACCAAAGTTGGATAGCAGCGAAGTGACAATCCAAAAGATTATAACTGAGGTCAGTGTTGAGATGTACTGGCCTGAGGATGATTTCTTTAAATTCTACAATTTTTCTTTCCAGTTCATCAAAAGCATCAAAAGATGTTTTCCAGTTTGTTCCATATGACTGCATGAGTGATAGAGTTTTTGTCGTTAGTGTCAGCAGAATTCAGGATGTGATTAGACAGAGCACTGGCTCTAGTTCTGCCATATGTGATGTCTCTCTTATGTTCTTCTAGACATAACTCGATGGATTTTTCAGTCTGTCCAAAATAACGTATGTTGCAGCTGCACCAACAAAACAGTGGGATATTTATGTAAACAGTAGGATATTTATGTTTAGGCGTACTGAGTAAGGAAGTCTGGGATGCTAAATTGTAATATATATATATATATATTACAAGAAATGTGCTCAGAATTGATTTAACCAACTTGCTCAAGATTTTCTTTTTTTTTTTTTTTGGAAAATAAAAGTTCAATTTTGATGATTTTGTTCCAAAAATCAAGGAGTAATTTCAAAAAAAAAATATCTCCTGACACCTTTTATTCTCTAAAGGGAGTAGGAAGAATACTTTTTGTGCCTTGACTTTTGGAAATAAGTAAGCAGCTCTACTCATTGTGACTGTTTACTTCAGCTTATGGTTATCAGTAAAACCAACAGTAATAACTTTAATGAATTAAAGGTACAAATATTTCGTACTGAAAGTAACAGTACATCATCAGCGTAGAATAAACAGTTAAAGGAATGGAATACAAAGTACAGAACAGTCGGTGGATTACCAATTAAATTGTTGCCACGTGCCAGAAGATTAATATTAATAAAATATTATGAAATAATTCTTAAAAACTATTTCATTGATGATTGCATAAGATGAGAATCTCCCAAACTTTTGGGAGAGAGAGACAGTTATTTCGATTCATTTGGCTGATGTAAAAGGGATTTGCAAAAAGATGAGAATCTCCCAAACTTTTGGGAGAGAGAGACAGTTATTTCGATTCAAATTTGGCTGATGTAAAAGGGGTTTGCAACTTTCTTTAAAAAGGCGTTCATATTTAAACCTGCATATGTTTAGTGTCAATGTTATGTTGTGCTAGACCAGACTTATGAGGTTTCATGTATTCAATATAATACTGACATTCCTTCATTCTTTTTTCCACAGAACGGCCTGTTTGTCTGAATATATGATAAATTACATTCACATGGTATCGGTAAACACCAACTAATGATAGAAGTGCCAGTTTGTCTTCTGTAGATGGCAACAAGTGAGAAATTTTGTTGAAAGGAAAATATGTGGGAATAAGATGATACTTCTTCAAAATTCTGCCTGAGATGCCTGAAATATAAGGATTGGAACTCTGCGGTCTGTTGAAGAATCCTGAGGTGTTGGAACATAGGAATCAACTATCTGCTGGATTTGATTAGGGTTGTAACCATTAGATTCTAAAAGCTCTTGTTGTAAGCTTAATGGGGAGGAGCACACTTTATGTGCTCTATTAATTAAAGATTTGATAATACCGATTTTTTGAGAGGTGTGATGAGCAGACTTTTGATGAATGTATCTGCTAGTAAAGGTAGGTTTTCAATAGACACTTGTTGACAAAGTATCAGAGGATGTGCATGTAAGGAAGATGTCCAAGAATGATAAACTACCAGACTTTTCTTTTTCCATGGTGAACTGAATGCGTGGGTGAAGGCTATTTATCTGTTGTAGAAATGTGGTAAGTTCCTCTTCAGCATGTGGCCAAATAGCAAAGGCATCATCGACATAACGAAACCAAAGAGAGGGTTGGGGATGAATGGATGAAAACAAGGTGTCTTCCAGATGTTTCAAAAAATAGTTTGCCAAAGGTGGACAGAGGGCTACCCATGGCAGTACCTTCAACTTGTTTGTAGATCTTGTTTTTCCAGCTGAAGTATCCTGAATGTATAACAAATTCAAAAATCTTTGCAATATCCAGAGGGTAATCATCATTTAGTAAGTTGACAGTGTCAGCTAATGGAATATTGGTAAAAAGAGGAAACAATATCAAAACTGAGTAACAAGTCACTCTTTGATTTGAACATCCTTGATTTGTTCAAGGAAATGTGTCGAATTTTTGATGAATGATCTAGAATGTCCAGTAAGGGCAGTTAATGAACGCGACAAAAATTAAGCAATTCGATAAGTGGGAGAGTCAATACAATTCACACTTTATATGTGTTAAGTTATTAATTTTAATTATGCCACAGTTACCTCTAAAGATTAGACTTATGGTTATCGGTGATTTGAAGATCATGGATGATGAAAATATAGCAGTCGACTGCCACGATCATATTCCATCCTAGTGTTTAGGCTTTTACATTGATTCTCCAGCATCGTGTATTGTTTAAGAAAATTTGTATTTGTTAATAAATAAAATTATTTACTTATTATCTATATTTTGCCGAAGTCAAATAGGCATTTTCAGGATTAATATGCTTGTATTAGACAGGCGCATGCAGGCATACTTCAGTAACAAAGATGAAAAAAAAATGGAGAGATATAGGGAGACCTAAAGTCCTACAATTATGTCACCTATTGGCTTCAGTTAGGTGTTCTTGGTTGTTAGGCTGTCTGTCTGCAGATGAGGGTTTCCCATAATGGGGGGGGGGAGTCTGATGCAACCAAATTTGTTTAAGTTGGGCTAGTTGGTGAGAGCTGCAGCTGATTCGAGGAAAAGCCTCTCAAACTTGAATTTGCTTTGGTGGAGTAAGGTGGCTTTTTTCCAATGGATCCTGTGGTAGGTATCCAGGGTATGGTCTGCCAATCCTGAGCAGCCATAGTGGTAGAAGCAGTGGAATCATCCTATTCCATATAATCTAACTGTTGTTATTGTCTGAAAGAGTGCAATTTGTACAGATAATTTTCTGAAGGGCAACTGAAGCTTCTGATAAAAAAAAGAACATGATTATCCATAACGAAGACTAACTCAGGAAATAGTTCAACAACAACAAAAGGAAGATCTGTCAGAAAAGTTCATCTTATCTTCAAATGAAATCGAAAAAAAGCACTGCAAGATTTTTTTAGGCAACTTAGGACTAAATACACATGAATAATTAACATGATTATCCATAACGAAGACTAACTCAGGAAATAGTTCAACAACAACAAAAGGAAGATCTGTCAGAAAAGTTCATCTTATCTTCAAATGAAATCGAAAAAAAGCACTGCAAGATTTTTTTAGGCAACTTAGGACTAAATACACATGAATAATTACATGGGATAAAGGATTAAAAATTTAACCTAATTAAAATCATTATTCAATTATTAGATAGCTTTCATGATGGTTAATGTGTCAAATTTTTTCCAATTACATAATAGTGAGTATTGAAACCCACCAATTCTTAAGCACAATGAACCCAATATCCAAGAACTGATATCCAATCCTCTCAAAACAAATTGTGATGCAATCAGAACCTTAAAAATTAATGAAAATAATTTACAAATCAAATTACCAAGACAAAATATTAAATAAGTGCTAATAATACAACTTTTCTTTTAATTCAGAGCTAGAGCAAACATTTCTTCTTTAATCACATCCATTTTCAATCAATGAAATCTAATTGCAGTATCTTCAAGACAAAAACTTACAGCTCCAAGCATGATTCTGAATAACAGCCATCTATAACTCCAAATAACAACAGAAGGTGGTGGTGTTTCTCTTGGTAACTGTTTCCATGTTAATAATGGACAGAAAAATATTGCTAAAAATCCTGTTTCCAACAACTGTGATTCCCAACCTGTAACAGAATTAGAAATTAAAGTCACATTACAAAGAAAAAAATATAGACTTTTCAACGGCAACATAATACATACCAAAGATGTTGCAAAGACTTATGATATTAAGTTAATTTACAGAACATTCATGATTCTTAAAGTTTTAAGAATTCACATTTCATTTCTTCTTCTTAAGTAGTTTCTTTACTTAAGAAGAAGAGAATCATGGTACACCACTGTGTCCATTCCTCTGCCATCCTTTTGATCTTGTAATAGCTCTTGTTGCTCACCCATTTCATCAACCCAAAAAGTTCTTGGTTTACTAGGAGATCTTCTTCCCTCTACTTTTCACTCCAGTATTTCCAAAGACATTTTCCCTGCTGATCCTCTTAACACATGTCCTACCACCATCTTGAACTTTCTCTTTATAAGGTCTTCCGCAAGTGTTCTTTTGGTTCCCATTAACTTCAATACCTCTTCATTAGTTTCTATTATCCTTCCAAGAAATCTTCAGTGCTCTCTTATATCACATCTCAAAGGCC
This sequence comes from Typopeltis vanoorti, assembly GCF_054136105.1. Classification (NCBI taxonomy): domain Eukaryota; kingdom Metazoa; phylum Arthropoda; class Arachnida; order Uropygi; family Thelyphonidae; genus Typopeltis; species Typopeltis vanoorti. The sequence goes on from NC_143553.1 coordinate 46,634,337, forward strand.
TGCAATTCCCTAATTATGGATTTTGTATATGTCCATGTCTCACATCCATAATTCAATGTGGACCATATATAGGATTTTATTATTGTTATTTTAGTCTATTTATTCAAAAGGACATTAGTAATTTATTATTTCAAATGCCTCTTTTGCCTTAGCTATTCTTGATTTTATTTCCATAACTGTTGTTCCATCTTCTGTAATCATTACTCCTAAATAATTATGAATCCTTTACATTTTAAATGAATCGCACTGATACTCTTAAATTTGTGTTTTGTTGCTGTTTTTTTTAATTTTTTTTTATTACCATATACTTTGTTTTAGCTATATTTAATACCAAGCCATAATTCTGACTCTTTTTGATTAGTATTTCAACCATATTTTATAACTGTTTTTGATTTTGGTTTTGAACACCAAATCATCAACAAATCTAATATTGTTAACTCTCTTGCCATTTATTTTTATTCCTATTTCAACTGCTTCATATTCTTTCATTATCGTTTCACTATATATACCGTATATTCCGGCCAACAAGTCGACTTGGCATATAAGTCGATATTGGAATTTTTTGAGTTTGAGTTTTTATAGTATACTCATCATATAAGTCGACTTGAAAAATTTCTTTGTCATATTGATCAGTTGACCAATAGTGAACTAAAATGCAATGGCTCCTTTTAAAAGAATGAAATATGATGCGAGTTTTAAGTGCAAAGTGATTAAATTTGCAAAAGAAAATACTAACTGTGTTGCTGCACGTTCAGTTCGGAGTAAACGAAAAACTAGTTCGCGATTGGAGAAAAAATGAAACTTTAATAATGAAAATGCCAAAAAATAAGTGTGCATTATGGAAAGGAATTTGTAAGTGGCCTATTCTGGAAAATAATGTTGAGGATTGGGTTCGAGAAAATCGCCAAAATGGAATCGTTATAACGAGAAATAATATTCGTTTATTTGCTTTGAAGTGGGGCAAAGCAAATAAAAAGGACAGTGAAAACTTCAAAGCTACAGTGAGTTGGTGTGTAGCCGGTTTATGGAAAGGAAAAATTTAGTGCTTTGACTAAAAACGAAAATCGCACAGAAGCTGCCAAAGGATTTGGATGGTAAGTTATTAAGTTTTCAAAGATTTATAATTGCTAAAAGAAAGCAAAAAAATTATTTATTGTCTCAAATCAGAAATATGGATGAAACTCCAGTTATGTTTGACATGATTAGGAATAGAACAGTAGAATTGAAAGGAAGTAAAACTATTTCTTTAAAAACAACTGGACATGAAAAAAGCCGTTTCACAGTTGTACTTGCTTGTATGGCTGATGGTACTAAATTAAAACCTATGATAATTTTTAAAAGAAAAACAATGCCAAAGATCAAAATTCCAAGAAACGTTTTTGTCCATGTTCATGAGAATGGTTGGATGGATGAAGCAGGAGTTAAGCTGTGGATAAAAAATATTTGGAATACACGACAAGGTGCATTAAAAAATCCAAACACTCTTTTAGTGTGGAACATGTTCAAATCCCATTTAACGGAGAGCACAAAATCTTTATTAAGAGAGAATAATACCAATATGGCAGTGATTCCGAGTGGGTTAACTTCACTAGTGCAACCGCTAGATGTTTGTATAAACAAGTGGAATGCGTGGATGCAAGAAGGATAGAAAAGTAACACAAAAGGAGGACAAATGCGACATGCGTCTTTGGTAACTATGTGTGAATGGATAGCGAAAGCATGGGATGAAATAAAACCAGATATAGTAATAAAATCTTTTAAAAAATGTGCTATATCTAACAAATTAGATGGCTCGGAAGATGATTTTGTTTACAATGATGATGAAATTGATGCTAAATCTGATGGAGAAAATAAATACAATTTATATGACAATATACCAGAAGAAATTACAGAACCAGTGTACAATGAACTTTTCATACATTCAAACAGTGAAAATTAAATTTTAATTATGTAGTTACCTACCTATTTTCTTTTGTAAATAAATAATTATATAACATGTAAATAATTTTTTCTGTAAATAAATTTGATGTAAGTTGAAATATTTTTACTTATTTACCCTTTTTGTATATTGCTAATAAATTTAACAGAATATGATACGTACTAGTTTTTTCTTGGAAAGCAATCAATTTTTGACCCGGCATATAAGTCGACCTAAAAAATTTAGTACTTTTTTTTTTTCAGTGCTGAAAAGTCAACTTATATGCCGGAATATACGGTATATTGAAAAGCATAGGGGATATTATACACCCTTCTCTCATTCCTCTTTTGATATCTATTGTTTCATTATTTATAATTTGTAACATTATAAATGTGTCTATAAATTATAGACACATTTATAATTTGTGTCTTCTGATTCCAGTATAATTCTATTATTATTATTCTGAGGTCTTCTGTATCAATTTGCATGTCTTTTAATATTTCTTTTAACTTTTCATGGCTTACTGTGTCAAATGCTTTTTGAAAATCTATAAAGCTTATATATGCTATTATTTATTTCTATTGAACTTTAATAACAGCTTTTAATTCATAAATTGCATTAATTATACTTTTCCCTGGCATGAATCCTTTTTTGCTGTTCACTTATTTATTATTATTTTCCTGACCCCTATGGAGTGACAAGATTCATCACAGGTGGTCAACACTAGTGAACACAAAGTCTATCATACCATTCCTTAAAACCATCCCCAGTCTGCACTTTTACCATCTTCTCAGGCAATGTATTCCATGATCCTACTATTCTCCATGCAAAAAACTTACTTCTTACCCTTTTACTCACCACCTCCTTTTGCAACTAACAGGGATGGCCTCTTATTATTGTTCCTTTCCCTTGTTTTACCATATGAAAAACCTCCTCAGTGTTAATATAGTAACCCTTCAACAGCTTAAATGTCTCTTGATCATATTCCCCTCCCTTTGCCTTCTATCCTCCAAACTCTGCAGTTCACATGCCATTGGTCTATCCTCATACTCAATATCGTACAGTCCTGACATCATTTTAGTTATCTGTCTCAGCACACTCACCAAGGTTACTTAACCCCTTAAAATCTTGGTGACCAGATATAAGCACAGAAATCCCGATGTGGTCCAATCAAAGCTTTATACAATGGGACCAGCATACTTTTATCTCTTGTGGTCAATGTTCTTCTCAACGTTGCCACAATTCTCTGAGATGTCTTCACAACCATTGCAATATGACCTCAAAACTTTAAATCTCTATCCACAATCACCCAAAGATTCCTTGCTTCCTCCAGTATAACTCCACCAAGTGAGGAAAAAAACACCCCATCTGTGGATCACAAATTTTAAAACCTTATATTTAGTTGCATTAAACTGACATCCCCATGTCAGTTTAATGCCAGTTTATTCAAATCCTCTTGAAGAGCCAAAACACCAGCACTATTACTAATAATCCCAAGCTTCACATCTGTAACAACTGACCATCTCTCTGTAGTCCTGTTACAATATCACTGACATAAAGACTGAGTAGAGATGATACCAGAACTGAACCCTGCAGAACTCCACTTGTTAACCTTTCTACTTCCTGATACAGTAGCATATAAATTAATCTGAATAAGTCAAATTTTCATCAAGTTTAGTTTTTGATTTTGGTTTGCTTTTTTTTGTTTTAGTTCACAATAATATTGGTTTGGTTTCAGTTTACTATTTTTAGTTTTGCTTTTAGTTCACTATTTTGGTTGAATGCTGTGTGTTATAAAGGTTTTAACGGTCTCTATGATATTTATTAATAGTGTTGTGTGCTTTTAATAGTGTAAACAAGTTAACATTCATAATGTTTTATTCATTTTATGTAGCTATAAAATAGATACATCCAAGAAAATGTTCAAAAATATGTACTTTTTCTCAACACACATTCATGAATCAAAGACAAATTGCCAATGAGTATGATGTTGGCTTGGGTACTGTTAATGAGCTTTTAAAGTGGTTTAAAAACACATTAATATTTCCTTTTCTCCTGACAGAAAAGGAAAACTACATTTACTCAAGATCGTTTACTTAGGAAAAGCAAAATGAATCCAAGTTTGTCTGCTGTAGACTAAATAGAGACTTGACAACTAATGGGATTAATATTTCTGACATGATAGTCCATCGAAGATTGCTGGAAGCAAGGAGGACTGCCTATAGACCAAAATAAAACAACTGTTGAGGAAGGCTATGCAGAAAAAGAGGCTTCAGTGGACAAAAAAAGGGTACAAAGACTGGACTGTTGAGAAATGGAAGAAGGTTATATTCTCAGATTAGAGCCATTTCTTTTTCCAAGGAGAGCAAGGACCCTATGTTTGCAAATCAGCAGCCAAGAAGACTTCTTCCACCTAAATTCAATAAGCTCCTAAACACCCAATTAAAAAGATGTTCTGTGGTTGTTTTACACATGACAGTTCAGGATCACTTGTGCCTGTTGACAGTATGATGAAAAGCGACCAATACATAAAAATATTTGAGAAAAGAGTGGTCACACAGATCCAGAAAGACAAAGAACTCATCTTCCAACAGGATCTCGCTCCATGCCACACTTCAAAAAAAAAAAAAAAAGGTGAAGGAGTTTCTTAAAAAAACAGCATACCATCAGTGGGCAGGTAACACTTCTGACATTAACCCAATAGAAAATATGTGAACCATAGTGAAAGAGACTTGGAAAATTAAATTGTGATACAAAGTAGAACTTAATACAATCTCCATTATAAAAGTATGCTATTGAGATGTAGAAATAAAAAAAAAAAAAAACGTGTTCTATGTTGGTAGAGGCTATGCCTGAGTCAAATTAATGAACTTAATTAGGAACTGAGAACCACATATAAATTATTAGGTAAAGTTGGAGTTAATTTTTTTTTTTTTTACTTATTTTCTTGCAAAATTAAAATTATTCTTTAAAATGTGAGTGTTCATATTAATTTGTTTGCTACTATAACTGTAATATATGCAGTCTTATTTTGTACAATTCCAATGTGGCTTTGGACCCAATACAGGCAAATATACATTCAGAACCAAAAAAACACCAAGAGAGGCATGTATGAGTTTCTCTGCAAGAATATAAAAATCAAAATACCATGGTGGACCGAAGGAGTTAAAGAGACAGTCAAGGAAAAGAAAAAAAGAGTAGTATTGAGTAAAAAAGAATAGTACTAAGAAAAAAGAGTAGTAGTTCCTGACAATTAAGTCAAATGGTACTCAGAGAAAATACAAAAGTCATGGGAAAACTTTAGTAAGAACATAGAAAGTAAATATCAGGAAGGTGACAAAATATTCTAAAAAAAGTATTGAAAAAGCTTAGAAATGGAGAAAAGAGTACTGTAAAAGGAATCAGAGATGATAAAGATCACATGAAAACTGAAGATATTCTAGATGCCTGGAGTAATTACTTTGAAACACTGCAAAATGAAACAAGCAGTAATAGCATGGTGGTAGACAACACTTAACAGGAAGGCGATCAGGAATACATATCAATACTTGAAATAGAAAAATCAATCAAAAACATGAAATGTGGAAAAGAAGCTGGAATAGATAACATTCGACCAGAAAGGCTCAAATATGGAGATATTAGTCTTTCACAGTGGTTACGCTGCATAATTCAGAAGGTCTGATAAGAGGCTGGAATTCTGGATGATTGGAATAGAGCTCTCATAGTACCCACCGATAAAAAAAACTATAAAAATAAAAAACAAAACAAAACTAAATGTCAGAATTACAGAGGAATTTCCCCTAGTGGGTGTTCATGGTAAGATTTATGCAAGTCTACTTGGAAAATGGCCAAGAAAAATTCTGGAAAGGAAGCTTGGTAAAAAACAAGGAGGATTCAGGCCAAATAAAAGTTGTCAGGATCAGACTTTAACTTTAAGATAAATAGTTGAGAAATCTTGGGAATATGACAAGGATTTGTATTTAAGTTTCATAGATCATGAAGGGCATATTGACAAGGTGCAAAAGAGGAAAACTATTCAAAACACTACGGTTATATGGTGTAAGTAGGACATTATATCAAGCAATACATAATCTTCATTTAAACTGTAAGTTAGCAGTTAGAATTGAAAGAGGTACAGGAAGATAGTTTTATGTTAAATTACATGTGAGATAAGCATTCATATTATCTACATGGGTCACATTATGAAGAAAAGTGGCATTAAACCTGATATTATTATTATTATTATTTCGGGCTACTCCAGGGAGTCCTTAGCCTCATCGAGGGAGGCCCTAAACATCATGTCCACACAACTATTCAACATTCTCACAGTATCTATCATATCTTGCCTTGAACTTGCTCACTGTCATAGCACCCACAACAGACTCTGGCAGCTTATTCCACTCATTTACCACTCTAAAAGTAAAGAACCCAGCTCTAACACCCCTGTTAACCACACTCTTGCCCAGCTTCCATAGGTGTCCCCTAGTTCTCCCACCACAAGTCCTGATCTCAAAAATATCCTCTGAATTAATCCTATAGAATCCTTTTAGCAATTTGAATGTCTCAATCATATCTCCCCTTTTCCGCTTATCAACTAGTTTCTGCAACCCACAAATCTTCAACCTGTTCTCATATGGTTCATTCCATAGACCTGCTATCATCTTAGTCACTCACCTCTGGATCCTCTCCACCTCCTCCCCATCAAGAATGAACCGAGGTGACCAAATCTGGGCACAGTAGTTGAGATGAGGTCTTATCAGGGCTCGGTACAGAGGTACAATAACTTGCTTGTCTCTACTCGTCAAGGTATTTTTCAACAACCAAGTGAGTTGATGAGCTGATTTAGCTACTTTTGCAATGTGCCCCCTAAACTTCATCTCCCTATCCACCAACACTCCCAAGTCCTTGGCCTCATCAATCTCTTGGAGTACAGTTCCATCAATGAGGTATATTGCTGCTAATCTTTTCACCCCAAAATGCATAACCTTACATTTTGTCACATTAAATTGACATCTATTCTCCTTAGCCCAGAACTCCAATCTATCTAAGTCATCCTGCAAGACTTTGACATCTTCTGCATTCACTATCGCCCTACCCAACTTTGCATCATCAGCGAACAAATGAAGTGTTCCACTTAGATCCTTCCCTATATCGTTAATGAACAGATTAAACAGCAGTGGTCCAACAATATCAAAATTGAAGATGTTAATCTCAGCTCTTACTTTATGCAGATGATATTATACTTCTAAATAAATCTAGTATAGGAATACAAGGATTCTCTGACTAAATTGAATACCTGCATCATAAATTTGGTATGAAGTTCAACAATACAAAGAAAATGAAAACAGACAGAAATATTGAAAGCATCATCTGCATCCTTGTTCTCTAGGAGAACCTAGAGAACAAGTAAAACAATTCAGCTATTTATGAACAATTTTTAGTGAAGATGGCAAATTAAATATGGAAATAGACAACAAAATTAGCAAAGCTGGCATGGTAAGGAACTCAACTGAATAAATTTATATGGAATAAGAGAGAAATTAGTCAAAACGCAAAACTAGCTGCATACTTAAAACCAATTTTTAACTTGTGAATCTGAGAACTGAGTTGGAAATGAAATACTTGATCAAAGAATAGAGACCACAGATAGGAGAGTGAACAGATGGCATGAATGGTAGTATCAATGGTATTAAAAATGAGAATATTAGGAAAGAACTTGGCATTGTTAACAAGCTAATCCGTAACCACTGTAGTAAAATTGGAAGAATAGCAGAACATTGCACCCTTCGATTGGAAAAGACCTGGGTTCGATTCTCGTCATGACGAGGGGAATCCTTATATGGGCTTTTTCAGTTGAAGGTGAGTTAGCCAATCTCATACGGTGATAGCAGGATTTTTTCTCCTGGAAACTCAGGTTTTTCATCCTGCATACAGACAAATTGGCCTTCAGAACACACGCAATTTACAGACAAAAAAAAATACTGTTGTTGGTGAGGATGGGCGATAGATAGCGTTAATGGTAATAGTGTCGTAGGTGGAGAATTAAGTAGTAGTATGGAGGATGAAATGTATTTAGCAAAGTAGAGTAGTGTGCCTGCCCACGATGAGTCCTTGGACTCCCTGGAGGTGTCACATGATAATAATAATAATCTCGGGTGGTATAGTCACCTAAACAGAATGGGAGATGAAAGTTAGCAAAACATGTGTTCTCTACCAGGTTGGTAGGAAAAAGACCCAGAAGGAAGATCAAGATATAGGTGGATTGATACAGTAAAAAGTGCCTTAGAAGATAGGCATATAAGATGATGATACTGGAGTTTTCACAGATAACAGATTAAGTTAAAGGAAAATTGTCAATAGGAGGTTAGTAATGATGTAATTTATTCATGTAGTATTATCACGATATCCTGTATGACAGATGAGGGTACTAGCACTGTTGTTAATTAATTTAAAATTTGTTTTAAACAATGTTGTTAATTCTGCTATAATAAAAGCAAGGTATTGGAGGAAAATTGTAGATAGGAAGTTAGTAATGATGTAAATTTTTCATGTCGTACAATCATATCCTGTACATCCCTTGAGGGTATATATCATGAATTTGATGATGATGATGATTTTTAACAGCGATCCAAACATTACATACACAGCTAGTTGAGAAGTTCTTAACAATGGACAGAATCATTTCTTGCTTTGTGACATAGAGAGAGAGCGAGAGAGAGAAGAAACATTCAAGAATAGCCAGCCTACTTGGCGAGTGGCTAGCATATCTGCTCTCAAGCCAAAATGCTATGGGTTTGAATCCCACTGCGGACATGGATGTTTGTGATTGTCTGTGAAAACACTAGTGGTGGTGATGGTAGGTAGATGACGTTGGTGTAGATGATGAAGGTAGTTGAGGTTCATTGTAGTTGGTGTATCGAATGGTGGAGAATGGAGAGCTGTTGAATAGATGCCCTCCCTCGATGAGTCTCTGGACTCCCTGGAGGTGTCATGTAACAATAATAATATGCTATCTTTTAGACACATACCAAAAACAGCCTTTCTATTTTTCAAGGTACTTCAGTATAAGCCAAAATCTAAGTGCATCCAAAGTCAGATACAAAACTCTTAATGACAATGCTTTTACTATCCCAAAGAGGTGATTTGAACAGAGTTTTTATTTTTTTATTACTCCCAAATCAAGATTAAACTAAATAAATATGATTATAATATTTAATATTTTAATTTTAAAAAATGCTATAAAGACAGAAAATTAACCTCAAACTATTAGACATAAACTTACTTCATTTATTATTACTTCATGAACATCATCATCAAATCCTGGATATGTACTCTCAAGGGAATATACCAGATATGATGATAGTACTACATGAAAAATGAACATCATTATTAATCACCTATCAGCGATTTTCCTCCGAATCAATGTGCTATCTATTAGGACTCCAATGTTAATCAGATCATGTTGTCAGTCTCCTAAGGAATTCATACTGTGGCTATCTACCTAGATCTTTGTCTTCCTCTGGTTCTTGCCAACCTGGCAAAAAAACAGTGTCTTTGTAACCTCTCCTCTCCCATTCTGTTTAAGTGACCATACAACCTGAGATTAGCTCTGCTCACACATTCCTGAATGGTGACAATGTCAAGTTCCTTCCTAATATCCTCATTTTTCAATATGATTCTGCCACTGATGCATCTTTTGTTTTTGTTTTGTTATGAGGTTCCCGCCCACAAAAGGTTATTATAAGCCTATAGTACATTTGCACCATGGGTGAGCTAAGGAAGTTTTTTTTTGCTATTTTTATCAAATTTAGATATATTTCTTGTAATTTTTTAAATTATTTTTATATGGTCCAGAAACCCTGCTCTAGAGTGCCAAATGTGGAATTTTTTCAAGCCACTTCAGGCCCCCAATAAGCAGCATAGTGGTCTCACACTGGGCAATGAAATGGATCTCCCACCTAAAGGCAATCACAAACATCCACACCCATGGCAGTATTCAAACCATTACCTGCTGGTTGGAGAGCAGCTACTCTAACCACTCAGCATTCCCCTAATCTTTCTCAGAACCCTCATATCGGCGGTCTCCAGTCTTCGATCAAGTGTTTTATTTCCAATCCAGTTCCCAGATCCATAAGATAAAACTAGTTTGAACACTCTCTTGTAAACATACAGTTTAGTAATTTGGCTAATTTTTCTCTGATTCCATATAAATTTATTCAGCTGACCTCCTACCATATGAACTTTGATAATTCATTAATTTCCTTATTTAATTTTATATCATCACTAAAAATGATGCCTAAATAGTTGAAATGTTTTGCTGAAATGTCTATAGGTTCTCCAATCAGGATGCAGTTGATGTTTTCAATTTTTCTATTTTCAAGGTCTTTGTCTTTCTTATTGCTGATTTTCATACCAAATTATTAGAGCAGTTATTCAACTGAGATAGAGAATCCTGCTGACAAGTGCTGAATTTATTTAGAAGTATAAAATAAATTAACTTCTACAATTATGATATCAGATTTAATGCCATATTCCTTCATAATGTGATCCATATTCAGGTGAATGGCCTTTTTGCAGCCTGGTTGGCTGAGTGGTTTGCATAATCTGCTCTCCAACAAACAGGCTGCTATGTTAGCAATTCTCTTTAGGTGGAAGATGAATTTCACTGTGGTGTGAGACCACTATCCTACTTATTGGAAGCCTGAACTGGTTTAAAAAAAAGTTCCATGCATGGTCTCTAGGGCAGGGTTTCCAGACAATAAAAAATAAGTAAAATATACAAAAAAAATTATTATTATTATTATTATTATTATTATTATTATTATTAAGAGAAACCTTCAGGAAGTCATGGACTCATCGAGGGAGGCTACATATCTGCAAGTGCTGCATATCAGCAAATAGTTATAAGTTGCTTGTCAAATCCTTCCCAATGTGATCAACTGAAGTTACATGCACCAGCTGTCATACTTGTTCTTGTCATTCACACTGATTGCACACACAACATCCAATGGCAATCCATTCTAATCACATACCACTCTATGAGAGAAAAATCTAGATCTTACCCATCTTCTTGGTAGCATTCATTCTCAACTTCCAAAGATGACCTCTCGTCTATTCTCCACCCTCCATAAAATGAAAATTTCCATCAACTGAAATCCTGTATGACCCTTTCAGAAGTTTGTAATTCTCAATCATATCACCCCCTCTTTCTCCTGTTTGTTAGTGTCTGCAGTCTAAAAATTCTCACTATGTCTTCATAAGCAGTATTCCATAATCCTGATATCATTTTTAACACTCCTTTGCAATCTCTCCACTGTATCAGAATCACAATGGAAACCAGGAGATCAGACCTGGGCACAGAAGTTCAAGTGAGGTCTTATCATGACCTTGTAAACAAGCAAAATGACATCTTTATTTTTACATACCAAAGTTCATTTCAACACTGCAATTATTCTCTGAGTTGTATTTACAATCTTTGCTATATTACCCTTGAACTTCAACTTTTTGTCTGCTAAAACTCCAAGATTCCTAGCCTGATCAGTTTCTTCTGGCATAATTCCATCAATATCATATAACATTGGATATCTAATCACCCAAAGTGCATGCCTTGATATTTACTGACATTAAACTTCTATCCATTTTCCCATGCCCACAATTCCAGCCTATTCAAATCTTTGAGGATTGAGGGCATGGTGCAGTATCATCAATTTTCAAGTTTTTCGGTCTAAATTCTCCACCTCTAGCTAGGTCCATTCAACAATGCCTAGTGAATATCTCAGAACAGGGGTGTGTGTGTTGTGTGTGTGTGAATATATATATATATATATATATATATATATATATATATATATATATAGATAACTAGATAGATAGATATCATCAAATTCCTGACATGTACAGGATATGATAGTACTACATGAAACACATCATTACTAAATTCCTATCTACAATTTTCCTCTAAATCAATCTGTTACCTATCAAGACTCCAACATTATTAGATTTTATATTTCTATCTTCTAAGGAACTTTTACTGTATCAATCCACCTATATCTTGGTCTTCCTCTGGGTCATTTTCCTGCAAACCCGACAGAGAAACACTTGTTTTGCTAATCTTTTCTCTCCTATTCTGATTAAGCGACCATACCACCTGAGATCAGCTCTGCTAACACATACCTAGATGCTAACAATGTCAAGTTATTTCCTAATATTCTCATTTTTAATATGATATTGCCATTGATGCCATCTGTTCCCACCCCCTAATCTTTCTCAGGACTCTCATATCTGTGGTCTCTAGTCTTTGGTCAAGTGTTTTATTTCTAACCCAGATCTATAAGTTAAAATGGGTTTGAAATACTGTGTTGTATACAGCTAATTTAATGTTTTCACAAATTGCTGAAATGTTTTACTTGTTCTATAGGTTGACCATTCACAATGTAGCTGATATTTTCAATGATTCTGCCTATTTTCATTGTCTTTGTCTTGTTATTGCTGACCTTCATAAAATATCTATTACAACAATTCTTGTAGCAAGGCTTATACATTGGTCATACATAACTGGTAATTAACTTAAGGAATTTACAACGCATAAAACGGATATTAATTAAAGGAAACCTTCAATATTTCGGCAACGTCACGTTGCCATCTTCAGGAACATACAAATATGGTATTTGCACACAGGCACTAACAAAAGCAAATGAGGAAGAAGACAAGAAACTAATATTGTTCCTAAAGTCCTAATGCCCCCTAGCGGGCTAATTGGGATTGTTTTGGCAGTTGGGCTGAAGTTCTCATGATGTAAGTCTCCCAAATTTGGGGCAGTCTCATGCACTCAAATTTGTTGAAGTTTGGAACGTTTTTTAGAGCTGCTGATGATTCCATGAATAATCTTTGTACTTGAACTTGCTGCAGTGTATTATTTTAGTTTTCTTCCAACGAATTCTATGGCGGGTATCTATGGCATGGTCTGCAAGCCCAGAGGGGCTGTACTGGTGAAACCGGATGTAGTCTTTGTTTTCTGAAATCCTGACATTCGCTGTCCTGCCTGTTTGGCCAAAGTAGGACAATTTACAGCTGCAAGGGAACTGGTATACACCAGGTAGGTCTAGGAGAATTGGTTGGTCTTTGATAGAGCAGATAAGTGATGCCAATTTGAAGTAATTACTCCATACTTCAAGGATATCTTTTTCTTTAGTTTTCATATCACCTTTATCATCTTGAATTCCTTTTACAGAGACTCTTTCCTCCATTTCTGAGCTTTTTCAACAGCCTCCAGAATATTTTGCCACCTTCTTGATATTTATTTTCTATGTTCTTACCCAAGTCTTCCCATGACTTTTGTTTAGCTAGTTTTACACAGTGTTTAGCTTTCTTACATTTGTCTCTGTATTCTCTAAGAGAACAAAGCTGACTTATTTGCCAGGAACTTTTGACATGCTTTCTTCTTTTCCTTCACTGCCTCTTTAGGTATTAGTTCAAAATTAGCTGCAGATCAAATCTAGATTAACATGTTTAATGATAATAATAAGCTAATAAAAAGAAGTAAATAGGCTTCTTTTATTACCTTACTGAATCTCAGTGCATGTTCATTCTAGAGATAGTAAATATGTTACATAATTTCAAGAACTAATACATAATGCATTTAAATTTTTTATTTATGCCCAGTGGATTTTTTTTTTGTTTGTTTGCTGACTTTTCACTGTTTGCCCTGCTTCCCTGTTGAAAAGAATGGGGGCCTTGTTTAACCAGTATTCAATGATTCATACATTCATTCAAATATCATCTGATAATGTGAAACAGAAGACAGGAAAAAAAATATTATTTTTTTATTTAATTTTTTAATACAAATATTTATGTTTTCTTTTTTAAACTTGGAAATATTTGTAAGTTTGCATATTCATTCTGTAGAAGTTCTGCTTCAAAGTACAAAAAAAAAGTACAAGAAACTACTTTAACTGAATAAAAAAAATCAAACAAAACAACAACAAAAAAACAGGAAGCTTACTCAACACCAAGGTTGCACTCGAGGCTGCCACGAAAAACAGGTTGCGTTTTAAGTTTTGTTCGTAGCTGACTTTTCACTGTTTGCCCTGCTTCCCTGTTGAAAAGAACGGGGGCCTTGTTTAACCAGGCGACACCTCAGCCAGCATGAAATTCTGATCAAGGACCAACTTTTCCTTTTTCACATCACTTCTACAGCATTTTGAGCTTCCAAAAAACTTAGCATCCTTTTTTTTTTTTAAATCAAGATATTATTTCTCTTTGCACCAGTTGCTTAATGTATAAAAACCACAACTCCACCCAACCTTGGAATACTGATCTCACATTTAGGGTGTTGTATATAATATCTCTTTAAAAGAATTTTAGAGAGATATTTGGTTGATTGATCTCTCCCTCTCTTCAGTTACTGTCTCAAAGACAGTCAGTTTCTGCATTATGTCTCTTCTACAGATATTTTCAAAAGAACCATTCTGTGCAAAAGTATTCATTATATCCCTGATTTCTGTTAAAACTACAGGAACACCAGCGCCAGATGTCCAACATCCTTTTACAGTTAATCTGCTGACTCACCGAACCTATTACTCTAAGTTGATTTATCTTCCATCTACCTCAGTTCTGTGGAACAGCCTCCCCGCCCCCTCCTGAGGTATTCCCCCAAAGTCTACAACCTCCAACTCTTTAAGAAGAACATCTAAAGATTATTTTGTTCTTGACCATTTCACATGTGGCATTCATTTTCTATGGGATATGCGACCTCTTGTGCTTGAGATATATATAAAATCTGATATATATTTAAACTTTTTTTTTTAATTTGATTACCTATTTAATTATTTAAAAGAACATGTTCCCATTTTTATCTATCTGGATAATGAGTAACAACTACACATTTAATATTTACAAATATTAAAATGAAAAGTGCCTATGAAATAATAATTAAGTGTACAAACCCTCAGTTGGTACAGTTACTTATTAGGAATTAAAAGATTTAAAAAAAAAAGTTTAACTTACCAAATGAATACCTTTCAATCCAAATGGTTCCCAAAAAATATAGATATAAAAAAAAATTAATGATACACTTTTTTCAAAGTCATTAAATTGTAATCTAAATTTAATCAAAGAAACAAATTTATCATTTACTAAGTTTAAAAAAAATCAATGTTTCTGAATTTTCAAGAATATTCTGAGCTTTCAGCAAGAAGAAGAAAGCAATGGTAATTAGCCTTTCACCTGACTAAGCCAAACAATAGACCATTTTATTTTTTTTATGTCTCTCACACACAAAAGATTGTAAACCTAGCACTGATACCACAGGCAGATGAAGATTTATTTTTTCATGTTTATTAATTTTTATTTATATTTGTATTTTTTTTAAATCTTTTATTTTTACATGGACTGGAAACCCTGCTTTAGTGATCAAACATGGATAAGTGATAAGTGAATGATAAGTGAAGTAGTGGTCTCTGAACAATGAAATTCAGCTACCACCTAAAGATAATCACCAATATCCACATGTATAGCAAAATTTGAACCCATGCCCTGTTGACTACAAAGCAGATATATTACCTATTCAGGCACCCAGGACTGTTGATTAAAAATAAATAAATAAATAAATAAACTACACTTTTCAGATACAATAATATATAATCCTTTAAGGAAGTATATAGTTAAATCCCAAATATAGTTTAGATTATTTACTATAATTCATCATCATCCTCAATTTCCTACTGACAGGATACTATGTCAGTATTACATGATTAAGTTAATATTGTTATTTCCTAACAACAATTTACTCGAAATTAGTCTGTTCCTTGTTAGCATTCCAATACTGTCATATTTAATATTTGTCTTCTAGAGCACTTCTGACTAAATCAGTCCACAAAGATCCCAGTCTTCTGTGGGTCTTTTTCCTGCCATCTCAGCATCAAACACATGTTTTGCTAATCATTCTTATCTCATTTTGTTTAAGTGACCATACCACCTTATATTAGCTCTGCTCACATATTCTTGAATGTTATAACAATGTTAAGTTCCTTCCTAATATCTTATTTTTTTGATTCTGATGCTATCTATTCACATCCCTAATTTTTCTCATAACTCTCATATCAGTGGTCTCTACTGTGATTTCATTCTTGCACTGGATTTGTTTAGGAGTACAACATCATCTGCATAAAACAAAGAGCTAAGTGTGATATCTCTGATATCTAATATCAGATTTAATGCCACTTTCTTTCATAATGCAATCCATATACAGTAAATGATGAATAAGAGGAGAGATAATGTACATCCTTGATTTACACCTGATTTTTGATCAAATCTCTTCCAGTAGTTAGTTCATTACCAACTTAAATATAGAATATCTATGTCAGAAAAACTAAAGAAATGAGGGCAGATGCAAACGAGTGTATGTGAAGCACTCATGAAGTGAATGAGTGTGGATGAACAAAAATGTGGGATCTAGTCTCTCAGACAACAATATCGAATGGGGTAGTCAGAATGTAAAGGTGGTTGGGAGAGGGAGAAGTATTTGACACTAGTTAGTACAACCTTGCCAAAAGTTACAGGCATTAGTGAGACTTGGCTAACATGGTTACAAGGATAAAATGTGATGGGTTTAGTATTTTCAGGGAGGATAGAGTAGACAGGACAGGGGGTAGGGTACTACCGATGATAGCAGAAGAGCAACCAACAAGAGTAGGAGTTGGTCAGGGAGATGGCAGTTCTTTTGAGTTAATATGTGTGGGATTGAAGCCAACAGAACAAAATATAATACAGGCCAGGGAGTTCCAGGTATGCTGTGGAAGACATGGATCAGAAGATTAGTACAATGAGTGCAATTCAGATAATTATGGGGGGGGGACTTCAACTTCAGAGACAGATTGGAAGGAGGAAATATCGCATGGTAGGAAGAAAATTGAAATTTATACACTTACTGAGAGATAATTATTTGAAGCAGAATGTAATGGGGGGGGGGGGAATCAGGGTATGAGATGTTGAATCTTGTTATAAGATCAGAAGAATTGTCCATAAAAAAAGGTGGCTACATTGTCTTCAAATGGTCTCTAGAAAGTCATTATGTAATCTTGACTTGGGAAGTAGCAAAACATGGAAATTCCAGTTAAGAAGGGGTACATGTGGAACAACAAGGCAGGTGATTAGGATACACTTAAGAGGCAACTTGAAGCAGTATCAAGGCATAAAGATATGCAAAGGAAGGATGTTCATAATGATTTTCTTGAATAATGAACTGCTTTCTTAAGAGGTATCTGAAGAAAGCAATAATGCTGTATACCCAAGGTCAGGAGGGTAAATCAGAAAGGAGTTAAATGAATCAGTATTATCATTGAGCAAGAGATGAAAAAAAAAAAAAAATGTTGTGAATAGTATATAAGGAGATTCTTCTTTATAACAGTAGTAAGGAAACCCAGCATGTAAAGGAAAGCAAAATCAGATTATGAAAAGTTAGCCAAGCAGGTGAAACGAAATCCTGGAGGGTTTTTTTTTTTTTTTTTTTTTGTTATGTGGCAAATAGTAGGAAGAATGACTATGAAAAGATAACTTGAAACAGTGCAGAAGGCAGAGAGGTAACAGAAACATATGAAATTATTGAGCTACTGAGTGAGCATTTTGCAAGAGTATATCATCAGGTGGAGATATTGTTATCGCAGAAGTGACAGGGACTGATGCGAGAACAAAGGTTGATGAGTTGGAGATACTTAGGATATTGCAGAAGATGAATGCAAATATAGCTGTGGGATTGGATGGGATATCAGCTCGTGTTTTAAGAGAATGTGCAGGGAAACTGCCGTTGAATAGGCTGTTTAATTTAAGTCTCAGCTATGACAAAATCCCAAGAGTGGAAGGAGGGCAAAATAATTCCTTTGCAAAAAAGAGGAGCTAAGTCTGTGGCAGCAAATTATAAACCAATAGGTATCTCAGGAGCAGTGGTAAAAGTACTGGAAAGGGTGATCAAAAAGAGAATTCAGGAATGAATGGATAAGAGTATGATACTCTATGAGAGGCAGCACGACTTTGTGAAGAGTTAATCATGCCTTAATAATCTACTAACTTTTTTATAATAAAGTGACAGCTGAGTTGGATAAAAGGAGTGGCTACACAACGATACTGCTGGATTTTGTGAAGGCATATGACAGGATATCACGTGGATCTCTGTTACAAAAACTGCAAAAAATGGGAATAGATATGAAACTAGTCA
The DNA here is from genome assembly GCF_054136105.1 of Typopeltis vanoorti. Classification (NCBI taxonomy): domain Eukaryota; kingdom Metazoa; phylum Arthropoda; class Arachnida; order Uropygi; family Thelyphonidae; genus Typopeltis; species Typopeltis vanoorti. The sequence continues at coordinate 46,652,465 of NC_143553.1, forward strand.
TATGGATAAAAGGAAGGCTGCTGGATGGATATCAAAAAGTAGTATATGGAGGAGCAGAATACAGGAAAAGGCAGGTGACTCATGGTGTGCCACAGGGCCCCATGCTTATACGACTGCTGTTTAATTTGTACATAAATGATATAGGAAATAATATGAAGGGAGATATTCAGTTGTTTGCTGATGATGTAAAGTTGAATAAGGTAATAGTTAATAAAGATGATGTAAAGAGCTTGCAGGATGATTTAAACTGACAGTATGTGCAAAACATAATGAATGTCAATTTTGTGGAAAAGTGTCAAGTTATGCATTTTGGGATACAGAGAGCACTTACAGAATGATTTAAATAACCTGGAAATGTAACAAAGTGATAATGGCTATCGATTAAATGCTTGTAAGTATAAACTTATATACTTTGGCACAATGGGATTTCCAACAACATATTATGTTGATGGGATTGTGCATGGAGAAACTGATGAGACTAGGAATCTTGGTATTATGGTGATAGGAATTTAAATTTCAGAAGTTACATATCAAAAATTGCAATGTTGAAACAAATATTGAAATGGAAGAATAAAGAATTCATGCTACCTCTTTACAAGGCCTTCTTGATTTGTCTGCTCCAGGTGACCAAATCTGCATGCAGATTTGGTCACCTGGGTTCACTGGGGAAAGAGTGCAAAGAAGAGATGATATCGGGATTCCGGATTATGAAGACAGCCAGAGGTAAACTAAAGAAAAAGAAGGGGGGGAATGACATAATAGAAGTCTATAAACTTCTGAATGGATGCTACAGGATATCATCTGATGAAATTTTTCATTATATAGAATGGAAAATGAGAACATGGGGTATCCATGGAAGTTAATCTTGTGCATGGTTAATAAAGGGCTAGGTTAATAAAGCTAGATTTCTTTCTCTCTCTCTCAGAGCAGCAAGTGAGTGGAACTGATTGCCTGTTGAACTGGTAAGCCCATCTAGGGTGAATGAGTTTAAAAGGTATGAGAGATGGTATGGATGATATATGGCTTCCCTCAATTATTCTTGACTTCTTGGAGGTCTCAGATAATAACAGCTGAGCAATTCTGGTCAAATTCTTTCTTCCGTTTCTAAGCTATTTCAATAGCCTCCAGAAAATTTTGCCTTATGGGATTCTATACAGAGAGGAAGTTTTGGCATTGGTTAGCTAAGTTGGCACAAAATTATTGGCAACACTGAGATCTGGTTATCAGAGAATGGTGTAGTTACAGGGATATAATAATAGATACAATAATGGATATTGTATTTCCAGAAAAGACAGAGGAAATAGGTATTATTAATGATAGCTAAAGAACTTCAAACAACAAAAATAGAAGTTAAGGAAGTTTGTAGATCTGAGAGAAATGGTTCATTTGAGACAATCAGATGTGAGATAGAGGCCAATAGGACAAAATATATTCTTGTTTTTGCTATAGACCTGGGAGTGCAGAAGAAGAAGTGGATGATATGTATCGGTAGATGGAAAGTTTTCTGAGAGTGTGGTTGGTAATGGTGTGCAGACTATGTTCTTTACTTGGAAAGTAGTGAACGAGTGGAATGGATTATCAGAGGTGGTTGAGCACTAGTGGCAGACTCAGGATTTAATCTTAGGGGGGAGCTGAGTTGAACGGATAAAAATATTTTTAATGCAAATTCAATAAAATTCATTAGGTGATTATAAAAATTTATTTAAAGAATAAAATCCAGTTTTCTTTTCTTTTTACAAAGCTCTTGAATTATTTCAGTCATGGTTACATTAATCTCTCTGTGTATGTATAGCAAAGTCCGTTCAATCGTGATTGTGTCATGGCAGATCTAAAATAGGCTTTTAAAAGGCATAAGGTAGAAAATTATCTTTTACTGATGCATGTTTTTACCGGAAGCATTACAAATATTTTTAATAAGTTATAGATGTTAGGATATATCATGTTGTCACACTTCAAAACTGCATCAATGGCATTTTTGCATGGAGCTTTTGCAAACAGTTTTTCAAATTTTTTTAAACAAAGTAGTGCTCGGTCTGCTCAAGCACTAGTTCATTCGCCTTGTGTTCACAGCGGCCGTGATTCCTGAGAGCTATAGGGTTCCCACCTTATGTGACCACTAATTCATAAGTAGTATATAAATAGAAGACACAACATAAATAAAAAAATTAATTTTAATTAGGAAAAGATTTTTGGAAAATTTTCTATTTTTTTTTTCCCTTTTTCTTTGGGGGTTGCCACTTGCCAACCCCTCTGGGTGCGGCACTGGTGAGCACCCCAACAGTAAATAAGTTTAAGAAGATGTATGATGGGCATTGTATTAATGGATAGTATGGATCTCCCATGATGAGTCTTTTGACTCCATGGAGTAGTGTATAAATACTAATAATATTTTTATCAAAGCCTCCAATAACTTTTATTTAGCTACCTTTACACATAGCTTAACTCTCTTACATTTTTCTCTGTATTCTTGTAGAACATCTGTCACCTTATTTGCTAGGAACTTTCAGTATGTCATAGTAAAGAATTTATGGACACAGAAATACACGTGTTGGAGTAATTACTTTACTTATAATTAAGAAAGTTCGAGTTTAAGAAACACAAGCTACATGACACTACACTACACAAAAGTAAGATAAATCTAAATGCTTTGTTAATCATTAACCCTAACCTGACCTCTGGTGAAAAAAAAATAAAATAAAATATTACTATATAAAATATATGAAAAAATAAAAATTAATTCAGAAAATAAAATAAAATAAACTTTTTATACATAACAGTATAATAATATACAGATAAAAAAAAAGGTTTATAGCAGAACTATGTTAAACAAATTCTATAATCCTCTCATATTAAGATGTCTCATATTAAGGTAAAAATAGATAGAACGCTACATAAATACAATATTAAGTCAACATTCAGACCTCCTACAAAATTAAGAAATTTACTCAGCTCATCCAAAGATCCTCTTCCATACCTTGCAGACCAAGGGGTTTACAAAATTCAATGCACCTGCAAACTACCTATATAGGGGGAAAACAGGGTGCACCAGCGCAATAAGAAAACACGAATATAAACAGCACATTAAATTCATCCACTATGGTAAAAGAGGCCTGTCAGACCACACATTTCAAACATGTCACAGAATGAACTGGAAAGGCACCAAGTCCCTTTGCACCTGGTTTGAGAAACACGTGGCCTGAAACATCATCTTAATCTAAACAAGAATGATGGATTAATAATTCCAAGAATCTGGAGGATCCATCTTCAACCAATATAGCATCCAGAACAACCCCAAACAGCAGAAAATCTTAATATGAGAGGACTATAGAATTTGTTTAATGTAGTACTGCTATAAAACTTTTTTGCTTATTTTATTGTGTGAATTAATTTTTATTTTTGCATATATTTTATATAGTAATATTTTAATTTAATTTAATTTTTTACCCCCAAAGGTCACGCTAGGGTAAACAATTACCAAAGTATTTAGATCTGTCTTACTTTTGTGTAATGTAGCGTAGTGATATGTAGCTTGCGTCCTGTACATATGTATGCTTTCCTGATGATGACCTCAATACAGAGGTCAAAATGTCAAGTGTTATTTTCTTAATTCTAAGGAAAATAATTATTCCATAGATGTGTTTCTGTCTCCATAAATTCTTCACTACGAATTCTGACCACCTTGTAACCTTAAAAGAAAGAAAAAAAAACTATCAGTATGTGTTCTTCTTTTTCAGGATTGCATCTTTAACTTCTTGTGTGTACCATGGTATTCTTACTTTTCTATCCTTGCAGACAACTTCATCACATGCCTCTCTAGCTGAAGCAATCAATGTTTTCTTCAGAGTTTGCCAATGGGACCCCAAGGTTTGGCTCTTATGTTCAAACTGTTTCATTTTTTCTTAAACAATGTTTGTATAATTAAATCTACAGTTTACCTGTAATAGTTGCTCAAATTTAATAATTTGTTTTAAAACTTACTTACATATAGTTCTTTTCAATGTGGTATTCATTTTTTTTTTTTTTTTTTTTTTTGCTACTTAAAACTAAGTGATCACTTTCAATTTCAAATCCTTTATATACTCTTGTATCCTGAACAAGCATGAAGATATCGCTATCAACAATAACATAGTCTGAGGCTTTTCTTATTTCTTGTGTCTTCACGCCATGTCCTTTTCTACAAATTTTCCCAAAGCATCTCTGTATGTTATGTTCGAAATTAATTTCCTACTCTGCTGTTTAGATCTACAAAAGGGACTAACTTTTCCGTTTTCTTTATGTCAAGTTATGTCCCACAGAAGGTTCTCCTCGGGAACCTTCTGTGGGAAGTCTGTCAACATTTTATGTTTGTTGTTGAATGCTATTACAACTTCTTCCTTTTCTTGATCATTATCGCCCAAAAATAAAAACTCCATATCCATTAGTAGGATCTCATCTGTTTTAGTCTTATTTGTCTCAGTAACATTAATTATATCCATGTGGTGCATGGACTTATGTAATTGGTGCCATGTCTTCCATAAGTTTGATTTCCTTTACATTGATACTCCTCAATTCTTCTCATGTGTTTGTTCCAACAGCTGACTTTTCATTGTTTACTGGTTCCCTGATAAAAACAGTGGGAGCCTTGTTTAACCTGGCAACATCCCAGTTGGCATGAAATCTCGTAACATTGAACCATCATTTTATTTCTGGTTTAAGCCACTAGAGAACACAATTTGTTTTGGCTCTAAATTGTCAGTCCATCCTGATTCATTTGGTACCCAGTGAATACCTACTGATGTTATATGAAGGTGATGATTGGACAATGGGTCAGAAACCCCTTTAAGAAATGTTCTCCACATTCCTTAAAGGCTTTGTGGAAGGCTCCTATGAGTTGTCAGGATTTGACCATTAAGCAACCCCAATTCTGTGAGTGACTCCATTCAATTCTGTGAATGACCTCATTCAATACTGTAAACTCTGATAAATTAATGCTTGCCAGTCTTTTATTAGATGCAGGGTTCAACAGAAAAAGACAAAAGTGTTATATCAAAGCTACATTTTTTTAATGGAAATATTATATAAAGAAAGCTGTGAAGCTCTTATTCATTGCCCAAATTTAAACAGGGATCACTGCTAAAATCATTCCCAGTTTTGGAAAGTTATCCTATTTTATATATCCCTCAATGCTGTGTTAACAGTAATTTCAATTTAATTTGCTTTGGTCTATAATGGTATATATCTGTCTGTATTTATATATGACAACTATGCCCATGGCTAGACAAAATGTAATGAAATTAGGTATTTTAGATCATCACAAAATTTTGTCATCATCATCATCATCAATTTCCTGCCATGTACCCTCAAGGGATGTACAGGATATGACAGTACTACATGAATAAATTACATTACTAACTTCCTATCTACAATTTTTCTCCAAATCAGTCTGTTACTTGTCAACACTCCAACATTATCAGATCTTATATTTCTATCGTCTAAGGCACTTTGTACCGTATCAATCGACCTATATCTTGGTCTTCCTCTGGGTCATTTTCCTGCCAACCTGGCAGAGAACACTTGTTTTGCTAATCTTTCCTCTCCCATTCTATTTAAGTGACCATACCACCTGAGATTAGCTCTGCTAATGCATTCCTGGATGCTGACAATGTCAGGTTCTTTCCTAATATCCTCATTTTTAATATGATATTGCCATCGATGCCATCTGTTCACGCCTCTAATCTTTCTCAGGACTCTCATATCTGCGGTCTCTAGTCTTTGGTCAAGTGTTTTACTTCTGACCCAGCTCTCAGATCCATAAGTTAAAACTGGTTTGAACACTTTCTTGTATACAGCTAATTTAGTGTTCTGACTAATTTCTCTCTTATTCCATATGAATTTATTCAATTGACTTCCCACCATACCAGCTTTGCTGATTCTGTTGTCTATTTCTATATTTAATTTACCATCTTCAGTAAAAATCGTGCCTAAGTAGCTGAAATGTTTTACTTGTTCCAAAGGTTCTCCATTTACAAAGCAGTTGACATTTTCAATGATTCTGCCTATTTTCATTGTCTTTGTCTTTTTATTGCTGACCTTCATACCATATCTATTACAACAGCTATTCAATTTAGTCAGAGAATCTTGCAGACTTGTAGCGGATTTATTTAGAAGTATAACATCATCCGCATAAAGCAAAGAGCTGACATTAACATCTCCTCCAATTTTGATATCAGGTTTAATACCACTTTCCTTCATAATGCCACTTTCTTAATACCACTTTCCTTCAAATCTGAAAACAAACCCCAACTCAACATCACCAGAGTTAAAGATTGGTACTATCAATGTAAGAAGCCTGAATGGCAAAGAAATGGAGCTAGCTGAGGAATTAGATAAGTACCAGATCGACATAATAGGGGTGACTGAAACAAAAAAGACCAAAACTGGTGAGATCTTTCTGAGCAATAAATACAAAATGTTATGTTCAGGCAATGACAATCAAGGAAAAGAAGGAGTAGCCATAGTATTCAACACAAAATACGAGGCTAATCTTCTTGAATGGCAGTCAGTCTCAAGTAGAGTAATGTGGGCAAATATGAGAATGGGGAACTGGACAATGAGACTTATTTGTGCCTATGGTCCCACAGAAGGTTCTACTAAGGTAGAAGTGGGGGAATTTTTTGAGGCTTTAGAAAAAGCAATTGACACAATGAAAAAGGAAAAGTTGGTCCTTGTTGGGGATCTAAATAGTAGAGTAGGAAATGATTGTGAGACATACAAAAATATTTTGGGAAAATTTGGAGAAAAGAGCAAAGCTAATAATAATGGCAAATATCTGTTGGATTTCTGCTCAGGACATGGACTGGTTATTACTAACACCATGTTCCAACATAAAAATGTGCACAAATTCACATGGAGAGAAGAGGCTAGGAATAAGAAAAGTCTCATTGACTATGTTATTGTTGATAGTGATGTTTTCTCCCTGGTGCAGGACACCAGAGTGTACAGAGGATTTGAAATTGGAAGTGATCACTATTTAGTCTTGAGCAGGATAAAATTGAATTTCATATTGAAAAGAATAACATGTAAGAAAGTTTTAAAGCGAATAAAAGTTGAGCAGCTCTCAGATGTGAACTGTAGACTAAAATACAGAAATATTATTGAAAAGAAAATGAAAGAGTTTGAGAACAGGAATCAAACCTTGGAGATTCAGTGGCAAACTCTGAAGGAAACATTGATTGATTCTGCCAGAGAGGCATGTGGTGAGGTTGTCTGTAAGGATAAAAAAATCAGAACTCCCTGGTGGACACAGGAAGTTAAAGAGGCAGTGAAGGAAAAGAAGAAAGCATATCAAAAGTTCCTGGCAAATAAGTCAGCTTTTACTCTTACAGAATACAGAGACAAATGTAAGAAAGCTAAACAGTGTGTAAAACTAGCTAAACAAAAGTCATGGGAGGACTTTGGCAAGAATATAGAAAATAAATATCAAGAAGGTGGCAAAATATTCTGGAGGTTGTTGAAGAAGCTTAGGAATGGAGGAAAGAGTGCTGTAAAAGGAATTAGAGATGATAAAGGTGAAATGAAAACAGGAGAAAAAGATATCCTTGAAGTATGGAGTAATTACTTCGAAAAACTGCTAAATGAAACAAGGAGTGATGACAGCACAGTGGTAAAAAACACTGACCAGGCATGCAGTCAGGAATACATATCCATACTTGAAGCAGAAAAAGCCATCAAAGGCTTGAAATGTGGAAAGGCAGCAGGAGTAGATGATATTCGACCAGAAATGCTGAAGTATGGTGGTATAAGAGTCTTACACTGGCTGCACTGCATAGCTCAGAAAGCCTGGACAGAGGGACGAATTCCCAATGATTGGAGTAGAGCTCTCATAGTACCCATATATAAAAAGGGAAATAAAACTGAATGTGAGAATTACAGAGGTATTTCCCTACTGAGTGTTCCTGGCAAGATCTATGCAAGTATACTTGAGAAACAGTTGAGAAGAATTGTGGAAGAAAAGCTTGGTGAAGAACAAGCTTCATTCAGGCCAAATAGAGGCTGTCAGGATCAGATCTTCACTTTACGACAAATAGTCGAGAAAGCATGGGAATATAACAAAGATCTGTATTTAAGTTTTGTCGATTTGGAACAGGCATATGACAAGGTGCCAAGAGAGAAGCTATTCAATACGCTGCAGTTATATGGTGTCAATGGGGCATTATATCAAGCAATACTTAGTCTTTATTTGAATTGTGAGTCAGCAGTTAGAATTGAAGGAAGTACAGGAAGATGGTTTAATGTTAAATCTGGTGTGAGACAAGGATGTACATTATCCCCTCTGTTATTCATTATCTATATGGATCACATTATGAAGGAATGTGGTATTAAACCTGATATCAAAATTGGAGATGTTAATGTCAGCTCTTTGCTTTATGCGGATGATGTTATACTTCTAAATAAATCCGCTACAAGTCTGCAAGATTCTCTGACTAAATTGAATAGCTGTTGTAATAGATATGGTATGAAGGTCAGCAATAAAAAGACAAAGACAATGAAAATAGGCAGAATCATTGAAAATGTCAACTGTGTTGTGAATGGAGAACCTGTGGAACAAGTAAAACATTTCAGCTACTTAGGCACAATTTTTACTGAAGATGGTAAGCTAAATATAGAAATAGACAACAGAATCAGCAGAGCTGGTATGGTGGGAAGTCAATTGAATTAAATTCATATGGAATAAGAAAGAAATTAGTCGGAACACTAAATTAGCTGTATACAAGACTGTGTTCAAACCAATTTTAACTTATGGATCTGAGAGCTGGGTCAGAAGTAAAACACTTGACCAAAGACTAGAGACCACAGATATGAGAGTCTTGAGAAAGATTAGAGGCGTGAACAGATGGCATCAATGGCAATATCATATTAAAAATGAGGATATTAGGAAAGAACTTGACATTGTCAGCATCCAGGAATGCGTTAGCAGAGCTAATCTCAGATGGTATGGTCACTTAAATAGAATGGGAGAGGAAAGATTAGCAAAACAGGTGTTCTCTGCCAGGTTAGCAGGAAAACGACCCAGAGGAAGACCAAGATATAGGTGGATTGATACGGTACAAAGTGCCTTAGACGATAGAAATATAAGATCTGATAATGTTGGAGTCTTGATAAGTAACAGACTGATTTGGAGGAAAATTGTAGATAGGAAGTTAGTAATGATGTAATTTTTTCATGTAGTACTGTCATATCCTGTACACCCCTTGAGGGTACATGTCAGGAATTTGATGATGATGATGATGATGATCCTTCATAATGTGATCCATATAGATAATGAATAACAGAGGGGATAATGTACATCCTATCTCACACCAGATTTAACATTAAACCATCTTCCTGTACTTCCTTCAATTCTAACTGCTGACTTACAACTCAAATAAAGACTAAGTATTGCTTGATATAATGCCCCACTGACACCATATAACTGCAGCGTATTGAATAGCTTCTCTCTTGGCACCTTGTCATATGCCTTTTCCAAATCGACAAAACTTAAATACAGATCTTTGTTATATTCCCATGCTTTCTAGACTATTTGTCGTAAAGTGAAGATCTGATCCTGACAGCCTCTATTTGGCCTGAATCCAGCTTGTTCTTCACCAAGCTTTTCTTCCACAATTCTTCTCAACTGTTTCTCAAGTATACTTGCATAGATCTTGCCAGGAACACTCAGTAGGGAAATACCTCTGTAATTCTCACATTCAGTTTTATTTCCCTTTTTTATATATGGGTACTATGAGAGATCTACTCCAATCATCGGGAATTCGTCCCTCTGCCAGGCTTTCTGAACTATGCAGTGCAGCCACTGTAAGACTTTTATACAACCATACTTCAGCATTTCTGGTCGAATATCATCTACTCCTGCTGCCTTTCCACATTCCAAGCCTTTGATGGCTTTTTCTACTTCAAGTATGGATATGTATTCCTGACTGCATGCCTGGTCAGTGTTTTTTATCACTGTGCTGTCATCGCTGCTTGTTTCATTTAGCAGTTTTTCAAAGTAATTACTCCATACTTCAAGGATATCTTTTTCTCCTGTTTTCATGTCACCTTTATCATCTCTAACTCCTTTTACAGCACTCTTTCCTCCATTCCTAAGCTTCTTCAACAACCTCCAGAATATTTTGCCACCTTCTTGATATTTATTTTCTATATTCTTGCTAAAGTCCTCCCATGACTTTTGTTTAGCTAGTTTTACACAATGTTTAGCTTTCTTACATTTGTCTCTGTATTCTGTAAGAGTAAAAGCTGACTTATTTGCCAGGAACTTTTGATATGCTTTCTTCTTTTCCTTCACTGCCTCTTTAACTTCCTGTGTCCACCAGGGAGTTCTGATTTTTTTATCCTTGCACACAACCTCACCACATGCCTCTCTGGCCGAATGAATCAATGTTTTCTTCAGAGTTTGCCACTGAATCTCCAAGGTTTGATTCCTGTTCTCAAACTCTTTCATTTTCTTTTCAATAATCTTTCTGTATTTTAGTCTACAGTTAACATCTGAGAGCTTCTCAACTTTTATTCGCTTTAAAACTTTCTTACATGTTATTCTTTTCAATATGAAATTCAATTTTATCCTGCTCAAGACTAAATAGTGATGACTTCCAATTTCAAATCCTCTGTACACTCTGGTGTCCTGTACCAGGGAGAAAACATCACTATCAACAATAACATAGTCAATGAGACTTTTCTTATTCCTAGCCTCTTCTCTCCTTGTGAATTTGTGCACATTTTTATGTTGGAACATGGTGTTAGTAATAACCAGTCCATGTCCTGAGCAGAAATCCAACAGATATTTGCCATTATTATTATTATTATTATTATTATCAAGGAAAAGAAGGAGTAGCCATAGTATTCAACACAAAATACGAGGCTAATCTTCTTGAATGGCAGTCAGTCTCAAGTAGAGTAATGTGGGCAAATATGAGAATGGAGAACTGGACAATGAGACTTATTTGTGCCTATGGTCCCACAGAAGGTTCTACTAAGGTAGAAGTGGAGGAATTTTTTGATGCTCAAGAAAAAGCAACTGACATAATGAAAAAGGAAAAGTTGGTCCTTGTTGGGGATCTAAATAGCAGAGTAGGAAATGATTGTCAGACATACAAAAATATTTTAGTCAAATTTGGAGAAAAGAGCACAAAATTTTAGTCACCTGAAATTTGATTAAAAACAGAGTACTTTTAGTTGTAAATTATACTTCAGGAGAAATTATATTCTTGTTTAATACTTAATCTACATGTAAGCAAACAAAATTAGTGGGTGAAGTATCTTCATGACTATGCTACTTGCATATAGTAGTTACTGACTTCACATCAACTGCCTTAATATCTGATGATAAAAAGTTTCTTTTAAACATGGTTTGCATTATCGAAATCTAAGGCAAATGATGCAAATTCAAAAGCCTCTATACACACGTAGTATAATCGTGGGAGATACTTCACGTACAAAGTTTACTTACACTTGGATAAAGGATTAAACAAAAATATAATTTCTTGGCAAGTGTAATTTACTTGTAATTCATCAAGTGAAAAAAAACTTATAACTATCTCTGATTCACAGTATTTTTAGTTATAAAATTAGGCATAACAATTTGATGTGATACAAAGTGACATTTAAAAAAATTAAATCCACAAATCAATAAAACCAACAAATGTTCAACTGCATTTTATAAATATTGCAGGTGTGGTTATGAAATGGCTTGTTTCAGTGGTACAAAATGCCGATTTATACTATGACCACTGCAAGTCATTTCCATGCTTGAAATTTTAACACGTGCAACTTTACAGGAACAATTGTATTTACTTTCTTTAACCAATTCATAAATATACAAGACTTGTTAAAGGAAAATATTTTAAATTATTTTATATAAAATCCACAATGCTTACCATCTCTGACCAACATTCACAATTGAATGATACAAAATCCACAACAAGATCATTGCAATCATGTTAGCAGCACCAGATATGAAAATAACAACAGAAACAGCCAATCCTACAGAAGCAAAGAGATCAAGATAAAAGTTGATATTTTCTCTATCCACTAGCCACAGCAAAGAGGGTACATGGGTAAGAGCTTGCATATTTATTCCACCTGTATGTTCTTTTACCTATATCATGGAAAAGAATGAATTTATAAAGAAAACTCAAACACTTATGTGTTTTTAACTATGCAACACAGATAATACGATTAAAATTAGATTTTACATAACAGTATATCTCAAACTATGTAATGTAGCAATTAATTCCTAATCTCCTCTCCCAAATGTTAATCAAATGCCTTAAAAATTAATTAAGTATTATAATTACTATAAATCTTATGACTTATTTTCTATATACTCAACAAAAATCTCCACATGAATGTTATTTTCTAATCAATTTAGGGGTGGAAAATTAATATTTTCAGTGTATAGAGTTAAAAATGTTATTTAACAGGGTTTAAGTTAGGAACAGCATCAGTGTAATTCACAATCATAAAAGTAATACAGCAGAAAAATCAGTGGCAAAAATAAACTTAAATAAATAAAAAATAATATCAGGTATACTCACACAATAAGAAAAGAACTTTGTAAAGAAATTGGGTAGCTCTTGCATGAACTTGAAATAGTGTATAAGCCAGCTTAGTTCACTTACCTCAGTGACCTGATAAGTCAGAAGCTCTTCTTGAAGTCAATAAAAAGTAAATTTTTTTTTTGTAGAAAAGTTTAAGAACACATTTCAGTGCAGCAGGAGCAACAGTTGGAAGATGCGATTAAAGAGCTCGCAGGAGCTCAGTGGCACAGAAATACACTGCTTGGAAAGAAGTTAACACACACCATAGTATAAGGAACAAACAGCTATGGTGCCCACCTTAATAACATATATGACTTCTTTTCATTATGATGACCACAGAAATCCTATTCAACATACTTTCCACAAACATAATTCCTGTTGATAGCGATTAATGGGAACTCTGTAACATTCTTCCTGTAGGCATGTAATGAAATTCTGAAATGTTGTGGGGCAGACATCCATTGACCTTGCTCGTCTCCAGCTCTCTGAATACTAGTTGAGCGTGGTAACGTTCATGACCACAATCCACACAGTTAAAGCAGCAGACTTATGCCATGGTACATTGTCTTGATGAAAGAGACAGTGGTCAGTTCCACAGAAATGCCACAAAATAGGAAGCATTGCATTGTCCAGAATGTTCAGATAGTTCAATGTTTGTGGCACCACAAACAGAATCTGAGGACAAACCAGGAAAAACGAGACCATACTATCACATCACCACCTTCGAATTTCATAATTGGGGTTAAGCATGCTGCTAAGAGACATTCAGCAGGCATCCGCCACATGCACATCCATCTGCTAGGTAGAGGGTGTAACATGATTCATCACTCCATTTCCAAGCTTCCATGTTCCACTGTACATGTTCTTTGAACCACTGAAGACAATGCTACAATGCTGTATGTGTTGGTTTGGGTAATGTGGAGGCTGCGTATTGCAGTCCTGCCACGAAAACCCATGTTGTGAGTCTTGGTTCTGAATGTTTTTGTGCAAATTCCAGTCAATGCCTGGTACTCCACATTCAAAGTGTCAGCTGATGAATAGCAGTTTTTACATATTATCCTTCATTGCATCCTACAGTGACATTCAGTGAGTGTGATGGGTCATCCACTGCAAGTTGCACTTTAAGTTGACTCCCTATGCTTCCATTTCATTATGGTAACACTGGTCGCTGACCTGGGCTTGTCAACAGTTTGCTGAACAGATAGGCCTGCAACATGGCATCCTATCCCAGCACCTCTTTCACATCACGTCAGTTCCTTTCTCGCAGCTATTTCATCCAAACACAGTTGTACTGACTCAGGAGCATCATATTCCTCCATTTATACTGGTACAAAGACGTGACTCGATATATGGCATGATGCAGCTTGCCCATGTAGGTACATCTTTTCTGTTGATGTCTCCAAGCAGTGAGAGAGAGAGTGTGTGTGAACCAGGGGCAAATATTCAGGGTATGCTAGGTGTGCAGTGCTCATCCACCGAATAGCAATATCACAGATATTATACTTTTGCATTTATTCCTATTAAAAACTTCTCTAATTGCTTCCAGTCTTCGCATGATTCTTAAAGGTAAACACAATATACTTATGCTTCATGAAGAGGACACTTTTCAACACATAAACATTGCATCACATTTGCATTAATAGCCCATATGTACGTTCAAAATACGATACACCTTTTAGCCCTTTGAAAAGATGTACAGATGGCGAAGTGGGTCAAATTCTTAGCATTCTAGTAGTTTTAAACTGCTCAGAAGGCAAGGCAGGATGAGTTCTGAGACAATAGCACTTAGAGGCTGTGACTGGTTATTGTGTCAACCAATTCAATTAAATGTTTGTCACGAGTCGCCGTTTTTGTTTTCTGAGTTTCATCTTACCTACAATTTATCCTACAATTAATTGCATTAGACCAATTAAGATGAGTACTGATGTGCTATACATTCTTAAAACTTTCATACATCGATAAAAATGCAATCATACAGTCAAATTGACATGAATTTTGTAGCGCAAGTTGCATAAGCCACGACAACACACCCAACCGAAATGGGCACGTGATACCACTGATGTGAACACACACACACACACACACACACACACACACACACACACACACACACACACACACACACACACACACACACACATATCTATACGGGAAGTAATTGGTAAGTAGGGGTCACTTAATGGTGCAAGTTAGATAACTGGGAGGAGACCTCCACATCACCTTTCAGGAATACGGTGAACCGACTGGGGCTTCTGACCTCATGTCTAATCCTCGTCTTCATGTAGAGTGCTCTGTTAGTAGGTATCTATTGGGTATTGAACAAATGAGGATGAGCTGGCAATTTGGAACTTAGCCGACCAAACTGTACTCTCTATTGGCTTAAGCCATGACCAATACATATGATAGTATAACATGATGGGATTTCATGCTGGCTGAGGCATCACCTAGTTAAACAATGACACTGTTTTTTGCCAGGAAACCAAGGCAAACAGTGAAAAGTCAGCTACTGGAATAAGCTCCAGCTCAACATCAGAAGAACCAAAGATAGGAACCATCAATATAAGAAGTATTAATGGAAAGGAAATCGAACTTGCAGAATAATTGGAAAAGTACCATGGACATAATTGGCATTACTGAGACAAAGAAGACAAAAACAAGTGAGAACTTACTTTTTAATAAGTATAGAATGTTATTTTCAGGCAATAGCAATCAAGAAAAGGAAGGAGGGAAGGAATAGTGATAGCATTCAACACCAAACATGAAGTTAAACTTCTTAATTGGAAGGCAGTTTCAAATAGATTGTTGGAAGTTTTTCCACTTGGTTATACTATAAATTAAAGAACCAAGAAATTATATACAGTCAGGTCTCTTTTTATGCGGTAGATAAGTTCAACAGAAAACCACATATAAAAAATCGGGATACGTTCCATAATTTTCTAAAACAGCATAAAACCAAAGCAATGAATTAAAATAAACTGCATAAAAAAAATTGCATAAAAAAAGTTTATGAAAATAAGAATGCCTAAGTTTGTTTTAAAGCTTTATTCATTTAATTTTATTGAAAAGTAATATTTTTTTTTTTTTTTTACATTTTGTCATCAGAATTATCACCACTATTAGACAATATTTGGCAACGTTTGCGAAGTGGTGCAAAATCACTTTCATCACCAGAAGAGATAGTAAGCACATCAGATCTGTATGGTAAAGGCAATGGTTCTTCACAAACAGAATTAGCTTCACCCTCGTTCTGTGCTGATTTTTTTCTTCTGACAATGTAATCAATGATTAAACTATGCAATGATGATTTTACTAATTTTTTATACAGTTCACGATATCCAGACATACAGTTTTTCAGCTCACGTTGGAATTTAAAGGCTCATTCAGAATTTGTGTCATTAACAAGAAAATGATTTTCCAATTTATTGTGCAGTTCAAGACCTTTTCGAATTATATTTGCAGTGAGGGGACAGGTTTTTCTTCTGCTTCACTATCATTTTCTGGATCCTCGACGATATCTAATCGATATCCAATAATATCAACGTCACTTAAGGCATTATCCACAAGCAATTCATCTACATCGTTCTGGCTAAATGTATCAAAACCTTCTCCACCAATTTCATGTATCAAAATAATGATTTCAGCTGATAATGTAGATGTTTCCTTGGTTGCACTGTTTGCAACACATCCAGGCCAAGCTGCTTTCCAGCAGGCATTTAAAGTTTGTGGTCTTATTTCAGCGATAGCAGATGCAACATGATTTAAACAGTTCAAAATAGAAAATTTTTTCCAAACGTCAGTTACTATTAATGATTCGTTTTCTAGTTTATCCAATATAAATTGAAAGGTGTGCTTAACGTAATATTTTTCAAAAGTAGCAATTATGCCTTGATCTAATGGTGGAAAAAACACTACCTGCACATCTGGAAGTTCTAAATGCAGATGACTTGGTGCATCGTCAATAATTAATAAAACTTTAAAATCGAGAACTTTTTGCTTCATATGTTTCCACTTCTGGTACAAAGCAATTATTGAACCATTCAGTTTTAAATACAGCAGTTGTTACCCAGGCCTTTGTATTAGCCATCCAATGTACCGGCAACTGTTTTAGATCTTTGCCTTTTAGAGCACGTGGTCTTAGACATCAATTTACTAGGAGGGGTTTCAACATTCGATCTCCTGATGCATTGCCAAACTAACAACGTTACTCGATCTTTGCTTGCTTTTTTCTCAGACTTTGCGATGTAAGTTCGACTAGGCATTTTCTTCCAAAACAATCCTGTTTTGTCAGCGTTAAACATTTGATCGGGACAATATCCACCATCTTCAATCATTTTGGTTAACTTCTCTTGAAAATTTTTGCAGCTTCTTCATCTGCTGCTGAAGCCTCGCCTGTAATCTTCACTTTATGAAGTGTATTCCTTTTTAAAAACCCGGTTAACCATCCTTTGCTAACTGAAAATTCTTTATCACCCTGGGAAGCGGAAGTAGACGGCTCCAATTGCTTCATCTGTTCATAAAACCGAAGCGTTTTTTCTTTAATTAAATAACCACTTATAGGAATTCTTCAACCCAAATTACGAACGCTCGTTTCGTGTTTTCTAATAAAGCATCTCTTGAGTACGATAATTCAGCACTTAATTTTGTGCCAGAAATGACAGATTTTCTTATTGCGGTTCATTCTTTTGAATTGCTTTTATAGTAGAATCACCTAATTAAAATGTTTTACCAATCGCCGTAGATCCTTCTCCTTTTGCTAAGCGATCTAAAATTGCAATTTTCATTTCCAAAGAAATTGCTTTTCTTTGGTGCTTTTTTTTCTCCACTAGGCCAAATTAAATCTTTAAAATAACAATTAGCAAAATTTAGACTTTCGATAATAAAAAGACAAACACTTACTCACATGCAAAAATAAACTTCACGAACACTCACTGCTTACACACTATCACGTTACACCAGAATGTGCTGCAACACGATGTTCATTATGTACAACGGCAATGAACGAATTGGTCAACAACACACAAAATCACATGCTTTATAGATAAAATTTTCCGACTGTTATACAAGTAAAATAGTTACCACTTTAAAAACTGCAATGATCATAAAAGAGAAGTTAATTTTCCGCCATGTAATAATAAGCAACTCATCCCACAATATGAAATGATTACCCCAAGGTTTTAACAAACTATGTTCTGCGGAAGGTGAATAAGTGTTCCGTGATAAGTTCTCCTGGAATTTGTCATTTTAGTTTTCTAAGCATTTTTCATGAATAAATATGTTATAGTGGAAATATTCTGAGGAGAATAACATTCGTGAATATGTCGAAAAGCTCAGACCCAGAATGTCTAAATAACATCTGTGTAGCAAATGTCAGTGACCGAGCGGCATATTTTTAAACCTGTAAATATTCATGAATTATCGTTAATTTTCACACATCGAAATCTTTCAACATTTGGGAAAGAGAATACCGCTGATTATGACCAATCATAAAAATTGCCAGCAAGCCAATTACAACAATGGGCAGCGTATCCTCTGTTCTCAAACCTGAACGAAATAACATCTGTGTTGGAAATGTTAGTGACCAATCAGCAAGGAAGTATAAAGAAAATTTTTTCACTGAAATTGAAGATCAAAGTAGTCTGTATCCGGTTCTCAGATCTAGTAATACTGAATACTTTCTTCACAAGCATTGTAGTGTGAAAGTGCTTGTTTAGAAACCATAGTGCCGTGATTTTTTAAAAGTAATAGGCCTACAGATTTAAATTTTAATATGAATAACAGACAAGGGACTTTATTTAATTTTGGTGTTAAGAAATCTCTTATGGAAAGTGTTTGTGACGCAACAGATAGTGATTCATCCACCTCCAGCCTACAAAGCAATCTCCAAGATGTACAAAAGGAGAGGAAAACTATCAGCACACAGGAGAAAAAGTCTGCATTCACTCGTAAGTACCTATAATATTATAAATTTTGGTGATCACAATGGGATATGTCAATGAAAATCAACACAAATTAATTTAATGATGTTTATGTTTAATTAATTATCAATCATATTAATTATTAATTAATACATTACAAAATAACCAAGGTGTTCCATGAAAATTTCAGGATTTGTAAAGTGTTCAGTTGTGGGAAAAGTTTGTGAAATACTGGATTATCCTATTATCGGAATGGATTCTCCTTCTGTTAACATGCGCAGAAGTGTCGAAAAGTCTCATATCTGTGGGCATACTATACATAAGTTTTGAAGTTATGCACAGCATAACTTCAAATACGTATAAAAAAGATCTGCATAAAAAGAGACCCAAGTGTACTTGGTTTAATCCTTTATCCAAGTATAAGCAAACAAGTTTGCACCTTAAGTATATTCAGGACTGCGGCAACTCATATATAGAAGCTAATGGCTTCACATCACTTGCCATAGTATCCCATAATGCTAAGCACGGGCAAGTGATGTGAAGTCATTAGCTTCTATATACGAGTTGCTCCAGTCCTGAAAAAATACTTCAGGCACAAACTTGTTTGCTTACACTTAGATAAATTATTAAACCAAGTATATAATTTCTTGGTGTCTTTCATTTACAGTATAACCAAACTTCCAACAACTGTCTCTAATCCAGAGTATTTTAATAATAAGGTGAGACACCTTCTGGCTACTCATATATGAAAATATGATTTCTGCATTACTTCAACCTTAGTATCAACTCTGCGTCTGACTCTCACTAATGAGACCTCAATATAGGTTAAAACTGGTCTGGGTAGTGACCCTTCCCATAATGCATAGCATTATATATGTCTGTAAGGATATGTGCTTTGCATTATGGGATACTAAAGCAAGTGATATGAAGTCATTAGCTTCTATATATGAGTTGCCCCTGTCCTGAAAATACTTCAGGCACAAACTTGTTTGTTTACACTTGGATAAAAGATTAAACCAAGTATACATTTTCTTAGTATCTTTAAGTTTCAAGTAGAGTTATGTGGATAAACTTCAAAATGGGGACATGGATAATGAAACTTTTTGTGCCTATGGTCCCACAGAAGATTCTTCCAAAGAAGTGGAGGAAATTTCTGAGTCATTAGAACAGGCAGCTGATATAAAGAAAAGAAAAAGTGGTCCTTGTTGGAGATCTGAACAGCAGAGTAAATGAATCTCACCAGGCATAAAGGGACATTTTGGGAAAATTTGGAGAAAAGGACAAAGCTAATAATAATGGTAAGAATTTACTGGACTTCTCCTCAGGACACAGACTAGTCATTACTAACAACATATTTCAACATAAAAATAAACAAGTTCACATGGATAGAAGACAAGAAAAAAAGTAAAGGTTCATTCAGTAAATCACGGTTGATAAGGATATCGTCATGCTTGTTCAGGATATGTGTACAGAGGATTTGAAACTGGAAGTAACCATTAC
Organism: Typopeltis vanoorti; assembly: GCF_054136105.1. Taxonomy (NCBI): domain Eukaryota; kingdom Metazoa; phylum Arthropoda; class Arachnida; order Uropygi; family Thelyphonidae; genus Typopeltis; species Typopeltis vanoorti. The sequence continues at coordinate 46,672,452 of NC_143553.1, forward strand.
TTAGTATTAAACATGATAAAAATGGATATTACTTTGAAAAAGACAGTATGTAAGAAAGTTTTAAAAAGAATTAAAGTTGAGCAGTTTATACAAGTAAATTGTAGACTCGCCTATACAAACATTATTGAAGGAAAAAATGAAACAAATTGAACACACAAACACAAAAAAACCTTGGAGTTTCAGTGGCAAACTGTAGAAGACATTGATTGATTCAGCTAGGAAGATATGTAGTGAAGTTGTCTGTAAGGATAGAAAAATAAGAACACCATGGTGAACAAAAGAAGTTAAAGAAGCAGTCCTGGAAAAGAAGAAAGCATGCCAAAAGTTTCTAGCAAATAAGTCAGCATATGCCCTAAAAGAATACAGAGAAAAGTGTAAGAGAGCTAAGCTGTGTGTAGCTAAACAAAAATTCATGGGAAGACTTTGGTAAGAATATAGAAAATAAATATCAGGAAGGTGGTAAAATGTTCTGGAGGCTATTGAAGAAGCTTGGAAATGGAGGAAAGAGTACTGTAAAAGGAATCAGAGATGATAAAGGTGATGAAAATTGGAGTAATTACTTTCAAAGACTGTTAAACGAACCGTGCAATGACAGAACCATACTAGAAAATTTTCAAGAGGAATGCAAAGAAGAGTACATATCAATAGTTGAGGTACAAAAAGCTGGCAAAAACTTGAAATGCGGAAAGGCATTTGGAGTAGAATGATATTCAACCAAATATGCTTAAGTATTTATGTATAAAGGTTTCGCAGTGGCTACACTACATAATTCAGAAAGCTCGGACAGTTGGTCAAATTCCCAATAATTGGAGTAGAGCTCTCATAGCACCATCTATAAAAAAGATAAATAAAGCTGAATGTGAGAATTACAGAAGAATTTCTCTACTAAGTGTCCTGGGTAAGAATTCCACATAAGATATATAAGTATGCAAGCATACTTGAAAAGAAGTTGAGAAAGACTGTGGAAGAGAAACTTGGAGAAGAACGAGCAGGGTTCAGGCCAAATAGAGGTTGCCAAGATCAAATTTTCTTTAAGACAAATAGTTGAGAAATCATGGGAATATGACAAGGATTTGTACTTAAGTTTTGTAGATCTGGAAAAGGCATGCAACAAGATACTTAGGGAAAAGCTTTTCAAAACACTACAGCTATATGGGATAAATGGAACATTATGATTAAATGTCCATAATTTGTTTTTAAATATTGATTAGGTTTAATTTTTAGTTATAAAAACTATAAAACTCATTTATCTGAATTGTAATAGTGTAGTCTCTTGTCAACTCAGCTGTGAACAAGATATGAGCTAGTAAGTACATCCTATATAACTAACATCTTGAGACTGATGAAATATACTGCAGTGTCATAATAAATTCTGTATTTTTCTACACATGTAAGCTTAATCAAAAAAAAAAAAAAATCTTTACCAAAATATCTAGTACATGTGTTCTTTTAAAGCTTCTGATTATTAACTTGTATGACAAGGAATACTGGAAGCCATTAGAAGATTTGGTAAGCTAATTTATATAACATGCTCATGTTCCTCAAGGCTTGTTGTAATACTGACATCATTCCTAACTTTTTGAAAATCAATGAGATCATCTAATTCTTTACTGCATATAAAATTTATCAAAGAGACAGTAAGGCCTTATTAATCAATTAAGTAAGTCAAATGAAGAAATAGTTCTTTTTAAATAACATTCAGCTTATCGAACTTGAAAATTCCTTTGGATATTCTTATCCAGGAATATTTTGAGTTACTTTTTAAAAATTTGTTTCACTTGGACAAATGAGGACATTTATATTATAAACGTAGAATGATTTGCAAGTTTAAAGCATCAGAATAAAGTAATCACCACAGTGCTCAACAGCCACTCAACAATTCAGTTATAATCAAAAACTGCTCACTAACAATAAATGGAAAATTTTAATGAAACATCCAGATTTTGCCTTGTCTTCTCAACAGATACCTTATTAGATATTATGGTAGGTGTGGAAAAAAAGCATGAGAGTTATGCATAGATGAATCAAATAAATTATGGTTTGAAACTGACCATATCTTATATAAAGCAAGACCTCTTCCTCTGAATATATTCTTCACTGACCACAGGCTCTTCGCTCTTTATGTCATAACACTAATATTCATTTCAAAAGCTAATAAAGGTAATGTCATTGTTATAATGGATACCATAGAGTATAATCGTAAAACATAATCATAAAAGTAGTTGACCCACAGTGTGATTGGCAAGGAGCCAACAAAGAGTCAAATACATTATGGAAAATTATGGAGACAACTGCCGTGTTAAAGCAAAACTTTAGTTTAATATACACCAAAATGAACACTCGACGTTTCGACCTTATATCAAGGTCATCATCTGGAGCATACACATATATATAGAGAAGCAAGCTGCACTACAATGTACATGGTTTGCTAAAGTTACTGACCAACCATTACAACAATTATTGGCCTGACCACTCGTGGGAAAAAAAAAAAAAATTGGTTTATATTGAACTAAAGTTTTGCTCTAACACGGTAGTGGTCTCCATTATTTTCCATAATGTATTCTGATCATTGTGTAAGCATGAAAGAAAGGATCCCTCATCATCCGTGGAGATGGTACTCACAAGCACTACAATCAGTATGGCAATCTAAATTTACGTGTTTCCCTTTTGATCAATCGGCTGGTCTTTTTAAAGAGAAGCAGAGACAGTAATCTTATTCCTAACTGCATCAAGCTGAAAAATAAATTTACTTCGGCTAAAGCACTTCATATCTATGCACACACAGAGAAAGCAATACTTAGAGAGCAAATCCAAACAGCCCACAAAAATCTAGCAATAACTCAAAATCAGGTTTTAAATTTACAATCAAAACTATCTAGTTACATGAGTCCAGATATTTTGAATGTGTTTGAAAGAATCACTGACAATTCGGCTAAATATATTCTATAAAGTAATAAAGAAAAACTTAAGGCCAAACTGCATATTTTAAAACAATGCCGAAATCTGAATGCCAATCATACGAATCCAACCAATCAGGATATCTCTTCTCTGGTAAACAACTCCAACAGTGAACAACAAACAAGTGAGACAAGAAGCGACCAACTACCTGCAAGCAATAGTCATGTGACCTTTGGCTCACCCATTTTGGGCTTCTGGCAGCAGATTTTAAAAAACTTACCTGTTCAGTATGGTTTTAGAACATTTGTGTTTTGCAGTATCATGCTCACTATAGATCTACCACTTGGAAGGTTAGTAGATTAGGGTAGATAGCAGCATTTGCAAAGAATTTTGCAGCCTTTACGCAAAGGAAAGTCTTGATCTCAGGGATATCAGCTTCTTGGTAAAGCATTCTGCTTCTTATAAACCATGGTGTGTTAAACTCTATTCGTAAACATTTATTTTGGATTGTCTGTGGTTTGCTAACATTTGAATCTGCTGTGTGACTCCACACGGGTGAGCCATACATCAGGACTGGTATGATCAGCATCTTGTATGGCAGCAATTTAAGTTCTGTGTTTAGCTGACAACGATTCCATAATGGGTATAGCTGTCCCATTACCCTATTTGCTTGTGAGCAGACATGATCAATATAAGTTGTATAGCAAAGTCCTTTATCTTTGCTATACAACTTATAGCAAAGATAAAGGACTTTGCTATATGGACGTTGTACCCCTAAATATTTGGCTACCAGTTGCCATTGAATGGGGGATGTCAAACATGACAACTCTGCCCTCCGGGAACACTTGTTTTCTTGTAAATAGCATTGCAGTATTCTCTTGTCTGCATTAACATCAATTCGCCATTTTTTGAACCATTGTTCTAGTACTGAGAATGTGTTTTGCAGTTTGTAGTTCACCAATCTATGCTGCAAGGAGCAGACCATTATTGCAGTATCATCTGTGTATAAGGCCACTGTAGTGTGAGATGTCAGCCACATAAGTAGCAAAGAGCAGAGAAGATAGCAGAGAGCCCTGGGGAATGTCTGCAGTGATTTTGCTTTCAGACAATCTAATTCCCTGTAGCTTCACTCAGAGTTTACAATTGCTGAGGTATGATTTAGTAAGGTTGACCAGTGACTAGTGAAAATTTGCCTGCAGGAGTTTGAAAAGAAGTCTGTTGTGTCATATTTTGTAGATGCTCTGGCAATGTCCAGGAATATCACCAGTTGAACTCTATGTTGATATTTTCCTGATTCTAAGAACTTGTTGTTTGTTGATTGGTTCTCCCAGAATCCAAATTGCTCACCTAGGATGAGATTTAATTCTTTAATGACTTTCTGAAGTCTTGTTGTTTATTATTTTAACGGTATAATAGAACACAGAAACTAAGTAAATAATTGATTTATTAACTTGATGCTGATATTTCGCTGGTATTATAACCAGCATCTTCAGAGCACAAAAACACTGTTTGTCACAATACGCGAGACTAAAACAACATGGTGTACATTAACAAAATTGTAGCAGCAACACAAAGACTAGAGTCCTGATTTTGGCGCCCTCTATCTGAAAAAAAAAAAAAAAAAAAAAAAAAAAAAAAAAACGCTATCATATATTGCTAGAGTCCTAGAAAAGTGCTAGTTTTTCCTTAATATGACTGTCTCCCAGATCTTCGGCAAGTTAATACAGCCATATTTGTTGAGATTTGGAGTGTGTTTTAGGGCTTCTGTCGCCTCTAAGAACAATCTCTCTGATTTATATGGGTTTCTGTGTAGTACTTTTGTGTTTTTTCAGTTGATCCTGTGTGCAGGGGTATCCAGAGCATGGTCTGCTAGGCCCGACTTCCCATAATGATATTTCCGGACGTATCGTTTATGTTCGCTGATGCGGATATTCACAGTTCTTCCTGTTTGACCGTAGTAGGCTTGATTGCATGAGCAGGGTACTTGGTAGACTCCTGGATGTGATAAAGGAGGAATGCTGTCCTTGGGTGAGCGGATGAGGGTGGCTAATTTGCTACATGGTCTGAATGTAGTGCGTAGTTTATGTTTAATGAGAATTCTTGAGATCTTTTCGGATGTGCCTTTAATGTAAGGGATGGTGACTGTTTTGTTGTAGTTCTCTGTGGTGGATGGTGGGAGGGGTTTCTTAGGAGTGTTTAGTATTTTATTTATTTTTTGTGGATTGTAGCCGTTGGCCAAGAAGGTGTGGCGTAAGTGAGTCAGTTCAGCAGTAAGAGCCTTGTCATTTGAACAGATTGCTCTCGCTCTATGGGTTAGTGTTTTTAATATGCCATATTGTTGAGAAGGATGATGGTGTGATTGTTTGTGTAAGTATCTGCCTGTATGTGTGGGTTTTCTGAAAACTGAAAATGATAAGGAACCATCTGGGAGACGTGTGATGAGTGTATCCAGGAAGGGCAGACAGTTGTTGGCTTCCGGTTCCATAGTAAAGTGGATTTTTGGGTGTTGGCTATTTAAATGTGCTAAGAATGTTTTCAATGTCTCAGGGCCATGTGGCCAAATGGCAAGCACATCATCAACATAGCGTAGCCAAAGTGTTGGTTTGAGAGTGGCTGTATTGATTGCTTGTTTTTCCAGGTGTTCTATGTAAAAGTTGGCTAGGGGGGGAGCCCATGGCTGTCCCATCAATTTGTTTGTATATTTTCCCTTTCCATGTGAAATATCCTGCATGTATTGTGAATTTGAATAGTTCAAATATATCAGGGGGGAAGTGTGACTTCAGTAGATTGAGGGTTTCTATTAGTGGTACATTTGTGAATAGTGAAGTGATGTCAAAGCTTACTATTAAGTCTGAGCTTTTTAGGGTGAGGTGTTGTAAGATGTTTTTTAGGTGTGCTGAATTTTTGATAAAGGAGGGAGAATTGTTAGTGAGAGTGGCTAGTAGCTTTGCTAAATGTCTAGCCAGTTTGTATGTGGGACTATTTATACTGTCCACAATTGGGCGTAGGGGTGTGCCTGGTTTGTGAATTTTTGGTGATCCATAGATCCTCGGTGTTCTAACATGGAAGGGTTTGAGTTTGTTAACTGTGTCTTTGGGCCAGGAAGTGACTTTTTTTAATAATTTTCGTGCCTTATTCTTTTGTGTGTTGGTGGGATTGCGATCTATAATTTTGTATGTTGACTGATCTTGTAATAGTGTGTGCATTTTGTTTTCATATTCAGTTGTGTCCATCACCACGGTTGCATTTCCTTTGTCTGCTTTTGTTATGGTAATCTGGCTGTTGTTGTGTAGCTCTTTTATAGCAATGAATTCCTTATGTGGGATATTACTTTTTGGAGGCTTGGACTTGATTAGGATGTTGGCCACATCTAAACGTATGTTGTTAGCTATTGTTGGAGGCAGGTCGTAAATTCCTCGTTCGATGGACGCCATTATTTCGGCTTTTGGAACTTGCTTGGGAGTTATGGCAAAGTTGTGCCCTCGACTTAAAGCAGTTGTGGCTTCTTTGCTTAAGGTGAGTGATGATAGATTCACAACGACGAGGTCTTGTTGTAATTGCGGTCGTTGTATGGTGTTCCGTTGTTGTAGATTTTCGAACTTCTTTTGGTGCCGGTTTTTAACTCTGTCGAATTCTTTTTTTGCCGTTGCATCGGTGATGTTCTCTAAGATCTGCCAAAGTTCAGTATTTAGAATATTATGCAGTGATTCTCGTAATGCGCTGATTGTGGACAGTATAAATAGTCCCACATACAAACTGGCTAGACATTTAGCAAAGCTACTAGCCACTCTCACTAACAATTCTCCCTCCTTTATCAAAAATTCAGCACACCTAAAAAACATCTTACAACACCTCACCCTAAAAAGCTCAGACTTAATAGTAAGCTTTGACATCACTTCACTATTCACAAATGTACCACTAATAGAAACCCTCAATCTACTGAAGTCACACTTCCCCCCTGATATATTTGAACTATTCAAATTCACAATACATGCAGGATATTTCACATGGAAAGGGAAAATATACAAACAAATTGATGGGACAGCCATGGGCTCCCCCCTTTCTCCCCCCCCCTAGCCAACTTTTACATAGAACACCTGGAAAAACAAGCAATCAATACAGCCACTCTCAAACCAACACTTTGGCTACGCTATGTTGATGATGTGCTTGCCATTTGGCCACATGGCCCTGAGACATTGAAAACATTCTTAGCACATTTAAATAGCCAACACCCAAAAATCCACTTTACTATGGAACCGGAAGCCAACAACTGTCTGCCCTTCCTGGATACACTCATCACACGTCTCCCAGATGGTTCCTTATCATTTTCAGTTTTCAGAAAACCCACACATACAGGCAGATACTTACACAAACAATCACACCATCATCCTTCTCAACAATATGGCATATTAAAAACGCTAACCCATAGAGCGAGAGCAATCTGTTCAAATGACAAGGCTCTTACTGCTGAACTGACTCACTTACGCCACACCTTCTTGGCCAACGGCTACAATCCACAAAAAATAAATAAAATACTAAACACGCCTAAGAAACCCCTCCCACCATCCACCACAGAGAACTACAACAAAACAGTCACCATCCCTTACATTAAAGGCACATCCGAAAAGATCTCAAGAATTCTCATTAAACATAAACTACGCACTACATTCAGACCATGTAGCAAATTAGCCACCCTCATCCGCTCACCCAAGGACAGCATTCCTCCTTTATCACATCCAGGAGTCTACCAAGTACCCTGCTCATGCAATCAAGCCTACTACGGTCAAACAGGAAGAACTGTGAATATCCGCATCAGCGAACATAAACGATACGTCCGGAAATATCATTATGGGAAGTCGGGCCTAGCAGACCATGCTCTGGATACCCCTGCACACAGGATCAACTGGAAAAACACAAAAGTACTACACAGAAACCCATATAAATCAGAGAGATTGTTCTTAGAGGCGACAGAAGCCCTAAAACACATTCCAAATCTCAACAAATATGGCTGTATTAACTTGCCGAAGATCTGGGAGACAGTCATATTAAGGAAAAACTAGCACTTTTCTAGGACTCTAGCAATATATGATAGCGTTTTTTTTTTTTTTTTTTTTTTTTTTTTTTTTTTTTTCAGATAGAGGGCGCCAAAATCAGGACTCTAGTCTTTGTGTTGCTGCTACAATTTTGTTAATGTACACCATGTTGTTTTAGTCTCACGTATTGTGACAAACAGTGTTTTTGTGCTCTGAAGATGCTGGTTATAATACCAGCGAAATATCAGCATCAAGTTAATAAATCAATTATTTACTTAGTTTCTGTGTTCTATTATACCGTTAAAATAATAAACAAGATGTTCGACGAACACATAAGTCTGTCCACACGTTTCTGAAGTCTTATTAATATTACTCTCTCTGCTATTTTTCCCAGGAAGGAAAGCAGGCTGATTGGGCAATAGTTTTGGTGAAGGTGTATTGCTTTTCCTGGTTTTGGGATTAACATTACATTTGATACTTTTCACTGTGCAGGAAAGTAGTCATATCGTAATATTGCATTAATAATAGCAACAATGTTCATTATGGCTTTATGTAACAGGCATTTGATGATTTTGTTGAAAATTCCATCTGGGCCTGGTGCTCTCCTATTCTTAAGTTTAGTGATGATTTCACATACTCCAGCAGGTGATGTCAGTTGGATGGGGTTTTATGTACTCTGTGCATTTTAATGTACAGCGTACCCAAGTGTGTACCTTACTGAAGCAATCTAGATCTGCATGACTGTAGTTTGGACTACACTGTTTCTCTAGGCTGTCACAGCAAATGCTTCAACTTTGTCTACTTTACAGTAAACCAGACCAAGTTCACCATGGATTGGTGGGAGATATTTACAATCTGTGTGTAGAGCTTTTGTTATTTTCCAGTGTCTGGTCCTCTGTTTAAGAACTGCAGTTTTGTCTCCAACTGTTTATTTTGATAATTTTTAAGTGCATATGAAATGTCCTTTATAGGCAATGGAGCGCTTGTCAATGTTTTGGGGACAGTATTCTATGGTATTGGCACCTGGCTCTGTTCTTTTCACAGATCAGGTTTTTGATCTCATCCAAAAGTTGGTCAGAGTTTATGCGTGCCACATTCGCAGTGGCAACTGTTAATGCAGTTGTTATCTGCTTTTCTAAGCTCAAAATTGATTTGTCGATTTTTTACTATGAGTAGATGACAGGAACTGAGCTAATAGATTCATGTAGAGTGGTCATTAGTTTTGTCCCGTTGATTGACAGTTGGGACTCAATCTGGGATGTTTTCTTGTTGGAAGCCCAGTTGGAGTAAAACTGGGTTGTGGTCAAAGCCGAGGTTGTCTATTGCACTTATTTGATACTAATGCATGATATTTTGTAGTATCGCTATATCAAAGACATCAGGAAGTTCTGCCACACTGTAGTATGTGTGGGTTCTTATGGTTCTATGAGCAGTGTGTTCCTGGTAGCAGGAAAGTCACTGAGGTATCAACCATTCTGATTTGCAGTTCTGCTGTTCCATGATTTGTGCTTAGCATTCAGGTCTCCTGCCACAAGCACTGCTTCATTTGTGTCTAAATCAGTCATGTTTTCTTCCAGTAACTGTTTGCTTGGAAAGTTATATAGGATATTTTCAGAAAACCTGCATTTACATTTTGGACCTCCACTCCTGTGATTTCTATGTTTGGTAGTGACAGGATTTACAATTTCATTATGTTTTATATTGAGCTTGGCAAATATGGTTGTGCACTCCCTACCTCCCAGAGTTGGATCTGTCATTTTGGTATAGAACATAGTTCCTGAGCTTCGGGCTATTGGCTGGTCAAAGGTGCATTTCATTTACAAGGATTATAATGCACTATAATGTGTTGTAAATTCCTGTACTTCACATATTTTGTTTCCAAGACCATTGGTATTCCAGAACAAAATCTGAAGAGAGTTTAGCCTTCTATGTTTGTTAACCATCAACTAGTGCAGTAAGAATTGTTTGTGTGTGCCTCACAAACTTGTTTGCGGAATCCTAGCTGGGGTTACTATTAATTCTTTACATGAAAACATAAGGAATAAGTAACATTATTTATTTAGATAAAGTCAAATATTTCGGTCTGAAAATTACAGGCCATCTTCAGTGGCAATGACAGTTGATTATAAGGCAGAATGCAAACAATGAATTGATTTGGAAGCTAAAGAGCCACATGATATTATACTTAAACAGTGTAATGGTATAACTGAGGAAACATAGGTTAATCATAATTGTTAATAAAAATAAAAAAAAATTAACAATAAAACTTTATTATTATTATTATTATCATTATCTGAGACCTACAGGGAGTCAAGGACTCATTGAGGGAGGCCATAAATCACCCAAACCAGCTGTCCCTTAAATTCATTCACACCAGATGCACTCACTACCCCTAAAGGCAAACTATTCCAGTCACTCACTGCTCTCTAGGAGGGAAAAACCTAGCTCTTACCCCAATCTTGAACTGTGAAACTTAACTTCCATGGATGCCCCCCCCCCACCGTGCTCAGTCCCCCACCTTCCATATAACAAAAAATTTCATCAGACGATATCCTATAACACACATTCAAAAGTCGATAGACTTCTATCATAACACACCTCTTTCTCCTGTTAACCAGAGTCTGCAATCCACATACTTCCAATCTGTCCACATAATCTAAATCTCAAAATCGATATAATCTTTGTAACTCTTCTTTTCACCCTTTCCACAGCTTCTTTCCCCTTGGAACTCAGGAGACCAAATCTACACATGATAATCCAGGTGTGGTCTTATCAAAGCTTTATAAAGAGGCAAAATTACTTCCTTATCCTTTATATATATATATTATTATTATGTAACACCTCCAGGGAGTCGAAAGACTCATTGAGGGAGGGCACCTACTCTACAACTCTTTGTCTCCACCAACCCCAATTACTTTCATCATCTACACCAACCACCACACCGACAGTATTTTCACAGACAATCTTAAAATCCATGGCAGGATTTGAGCCTGCAGCCCTTTGACTGGAGAGTGGATAAGCTAACCACTCAGCCAACATGTCAAGGTTCACTTCACATCGCAATTATCCTGTGAGTTGTATTTGCAACTTTTGCTATGTGACCTTTGAACTTCAAATTCCTATCCACCAATACACCAAGATCTCTTGCCTCCTCAGTTTCTTGTAGCCTAACCCCCACTGAATGATGAACTTTCTAAGCATGTGAAAAATCATGTCATAATTAATTTTACAGCTGATCATCCAAATGAAAATGAAGCATTTCTTGAGGCAGCTGAAAATGTTAGGGTGATTGGTAGGTGGTCTGAAAGACAGTTATGCTTGGCTTTGAAGTCAAAACTGCAAGGAAAAGCTAAACATTTTGCTCAGAACTCCAGGAGACTCAGAAAAGTTACTACTTATGCAGAATTTAAAGATATTTTGATTAATGAATTATAATCATCATCAAATTCCTGACCCTCAAGGGGTGTACAGGATATGATAGTGCTACATGAAAAATTTACATCATTACTAACTTCCTATCTACAATTTTCCTCCAAATTAGTCTGTTACTTGTCAAGACTCCAACATTATCAGATCTTATATTTCTATCGTCTAAGGCACTTTGTACCGTATCAATCCACCAATATCTTGGTCTTCCTCTGGGTCGTTTTCCTGCAAACCTGGCAGAGAACACGTTTTGCTAATCATTCCTCGCACATTCTGTTTAAGTGATCACACCACCCTAAGATTAGCTCTGCTGACGCATTCCTGGATGCTGACAATGTCTAGTTCTTTCCTAATATCCTCGTTTTTAATATGATATTGCCATTGATGCCATCTGTTCACGCCTCTTGAAGTGAGCTGCCTCAAAATATATGATAAAAGAAAATAATCAGTTATTAAATATTTTGAATGGACAGGAATAATATTATGCCTCTGCTGTAACTGCTAAACTAAGCAAAAGATCAAAGTCTGCAGAATTAAACCCCAGTTAGAAGGCTGGGAGATCAGTTAACAGAAGGTGAGACGTCATGTAAATCGATATATATCAGGCATTTGAAATGAGCAGGCACATGAAAAGACAATTCATCATTGGTGCAGTAACAGTTGGCAGAATTTAATATAAATGAAATAGTGACAATATAAATGACAATATTATTTAGGTCTTCAAAAAGAAAAAACTCTTCCACTCCTCGATGCTTTGTTATCAAAATGAAAACAAATAACTAAAAATTTGTAAGATGATTTAGTCATAAATTATAAATTTGCATCCCATATTGTAACTGCATCTCATTAGTAAAGTAAGGTGACATGCTCTAAAATCCAGACACATCTAGCCAAGAGCAAAAAAGGGGAATTAATTTCTAAATTATCTATATGTTATTGCAGTTACTGTTATGCATTTTTTGCTTCATCAATTTCCATATTGATAGCAAGACAATATTGTTTAGGTCTTCAAAGATTAAATATCCAAGCAATTAATTCTGATGTAATAGCTCTTCTTCTTCTCTCATATATAACATATATATAAATGAAAGAAGAATTTTTATATAACATAGAAATATAATATACATGAATGTGTATAACACAGAAATATAACAATAAAGAAATATAGAAGTATAACATAATCAAAAACAGTAATTTCATCCTCAATTTCTACCTGAACAGAAAGCAGCACAATGTTATGTAAGCAGTGATTGGAATCATATTAATTTATCAATTTCAGTACAATATTTAGATTGTTTGCACTTATTCACATCCACTGAAAACTAAGTAAAAAGTAAGTGCTAAAAAAAAAAAAAGACAAGCACTTGGTGGTAATGCTAACAAAGAGAAACTCACTACTCCAATCTCACTAAAACTTGAAAACAGAAAACCTAAATACATAACAGATATAACTCATTCTTTTATGATAATCCAACCCACAAAAAGGTTATAAACAGTGGTGGGATTTGGCTGGTTTGGCAGAACCGATTTTTTGTTGAGTTCAGCGAACCGGTTGTTAAAATGGCACTTGTAATCAGGGTTCTCTTTAAGGTGGGCGCCTTGGCAGCCACCCAATGTGGAAATCACAAATTTACATTCCTTACTCTTTTTTAATGTTCATCTGCGCAACAGGATCCATACGAAAAAAAAGTTGATGAATAATTACTTCAGAAACCTTCAAAAATATAAAATTTGTAGAAAATCATCGATTTCTCGGTCTTCCTAGGGAAAGACTTTTAGAAAGCATCATAATGAATTTGAAAAAAAGACTAATGGATTGTGAACATTTAAAAGCAAGTTGTAGCCTATTTCAAGGGAATAAATTACAATTTGTCAATTTTTTGGAGCCAGATTACTGGAATATTGAAGAAGTACCAGTTCCATGGAAAGCAGCTGAAGAACAATTGCTTGTATTTAATGACATTTTTAATTACCAAATTGACATTAATGATTGAGATTTCGTGGCAAACGTTTTAAAAAATTCCCAGAATTATGCAATTCCTGAAAGTGTTCAAAGAGCTAAAAATATTGTCAGAACAATTGCTTTAAGTTCAGTAGAAGCAGAAAGGGGTTTTTCAAAGATGAACATAATATGTTCAGAGAAGAGAAGTCGCCTAACTGTTTCTAATATATTAAACACAATGACTATTAGTCTAATCGGCCTACCTCTAAAGGAATGAGATCCTACTCCCTACAGTGAAAAGATAGTTAAGGATAAATCACACAGCCGATGATGCTCAGATAAAAGCAAAGAAAATTGCAAGTGAGGATGCCAATCAAGAAGCAATATGGAAATATCTTAAATAACAGTTTCATTGTTTTTTTGTCAGGTATTATTTAATATTTTTACATTAATATTTTAAAACTCTTTCTTATAACATAATCTAGTTTTGTGTACCTCTTTTATTGTTCTTATTTAAGTATTAACTGTATGAAATAATAAACTACCTTTCGGTATATCATTTTTTTATACTTAAAACGGTCATTAGGACAGCGAACCGGTTGTTAAATTATTTGAATCCCACCACTGGTTATAGACCTATAGTTTTTGCATTGCAGTGGGCTAAGGGTTAGATAATCTGGGAGGTCTGCTTTAGAGAGTATTTTTTCAAGTCCGTTCATGCCCTCAATAAGGCAGTAGTGGTCTTTCTTACACCAGGGAATGAAAATAATCTCTCTCTTTCTCTCTCTCTCAAAAATTTCAACCTATTAGGATGAAAAGAAGAAATAATGTGAATACAGCTTTAGGTTAAAACAAGCAATCAAACAACTACCAACAAAGTGTATTTCACAAAGTTTCTTAAATAAAACATAAATCGGAAAATTAAAAATAAATAAATAAATAACTTACTTCAGACAAAAATAGTGAAGCAGGTAAAAGTCCATTTTCACCCAAGAGAAATTTATTTTGATGGAATGCAACCAAAAAGGCTACACCTATGGAAAGGGGAGAGGAAAGAATACTAATTATAATAGATATTTTCCTGTTTATGCACTGTTTCAAAAAGTAAACAGTTTAATATCTGATAAGTCAGCAAAAACATAAATCAGATATTTTGTTTCCTGTTTTATCTTAATAAAATGGTTAAATTGTTTCTGTCATATTTAACCAGTTAATTTTGTGGTAGGTCAAAAAACATCTGACTTTCCTAATCATTGTTAATTCCACGTCTCCAGTTTGAGCAGAAGTAATATGAAATTATTATTATTACGTGACACCTCCAGGAAGTCCAAAGACTCATCAAGGGAGAGCACTTACTCTACAACTCTGTCTCCACCACTCAATCCACCAACTACAACGCAACTACACCAATGCCATCTAGCACCCACCACCACCACTAGTATTTTCACAAACAATCACAAACATCCATGCCCACGGTGGGATTCGAACCTGCAGCCTTTTGGTTGAAGAGCGGATACACTAACCACTATGCCAACCAGGCCGGCACTGAAAATTCTTAAACTTCACAGGTAGTTATAAATCATAGGAGCTGTCAGGTAATACAACAGAACTGATATAAAAGTAACCTACTAAGTTAAGAGGATTTTTAATTCATCTTTACTAAACCTTTACTAATCAGGAAACATAAGCTCCATATCAGTTCTACAAAAATTTAGTCTCTCAGGTCATAGAGATTTGCTGTAGAATTAAGTCAAAAACTAGCCAATTTCAATATCATATACAAGGCCTAGATTGATTTAAATACACATAATAGGCCACTCTCCACCAATCAAATTTCAACAAGAATAATGGAATGAAAATCTAAACAATATGTTGACTTACCTCACTTGCTTAATCCATCAGCCCCTCAAAACATCCAGTGATTGCACTAACTGTATCTTAGCTCTCAAAGAATTCCTTTCTCCTGCTTCCTGACTATTTTTGCCAAATTGTGACTCTGTATCCTCAATAAGGGCTTTTTTTTCTTTTTGCATCACAAAGTTTAATTATCAAAAATTCAGTATACTTAATAATCAAGTACCATGTTTTTTACAAGACTGTTGCATTTCACATTTAGAAGAGGACTACTTCTTCCTAGCATTATGTCCAGCTTGATTCAGGGTCTGCTGTTTTGCATTTGTCCTTCCGTTTCATTCAGTTTGCAGCATCAGACACATGGGCCATGAGTTGACGCCCATGTGTCTTAACGCCAATACCATCGTAGGCATGCTTCCCTCATCTTCCCTGGGATTGGAGCAAAACCAAGAGTTTTCCAGATGTCATCAATTGTAATATCGTCTTCCATCTGAGCATCTGCATCTCCATGAGATGTAGTACCTGTTCATGCTGTTTGGTTACATGCCAGCACTCTGCTCCATAAAGTGCAACTGGTCGGATGACTGTTTGACAGATCTTGAATTTGAGAACTGAGGTATTTTCTTGTCCCACAGAATTCCAGTGACCTGGCACCATTTCAGCCAAGCAGCATTAATGCGTGTTCTGGCATCTTAGAGGGTACTACTATCAGACGTCACACAGGATCCAAGGTACTAAAAGTTAGAGGTCTTAATAAGTTCAGTACCATTGACTAGAAAGCCTATCACAAATGGTTAAGCAGTAAAAGATTAGAAGATCAAATAAAATATAAAAGAATAAGAGCCATAGCTAAAAGAGAAGTCAGAAAAAGACATAGAGAATCATGGAATGAATTTGTTTCTAATTTAGAACATGATTTATATAAAATAAGACCCAATGTATATAAGATTTTGAAACACTTAAATACAGATACCAAGAAAACATAAAATTAAACACTGAACTGAAATTAGAAGAATTTCTAAATTACTACACAGAACTGTGGACAGACAAATATTTTAAAAAAGACAACTGGCAAACAATTAACGAAAATGAAAAGGAAATAACTGAAGAAGAATTAGAAATCAGCTTGAAAGAAACAAGAAACGGAAAATCACCTGGAGAAGATAAGCCAGGTTCAGAACTATATAAATACGCAGGAACAAGATTCAAAGAAAGACTTATTATTTTTAAATAAAATTTATTCAACTGGTATCCCCCCCCCAATAGAATGGAAAAAACCTATTGTGATTCCTATCTTTAAGAAAGGTAACAGAGATGATCCTAAAAACTATAGAGGTATTAGTATACTAAATTCCTGTTACAAAATATATAGCAGAATCTTAAATAACAAACTAATGAAATATTCCGAAAACTTTATTCTAGAAGTACAGAATGGATTTAGAAAAGGACGATCATGTATAGACCCAGCCTTTGCCTAAAATTAATAATAGAGAAAAGAAGAGAATATAATTTAGAAACACATATTGCATTTATTGACTTTGAAAAAGCATTTGACAAAGTTAAAAGAAACATATTATTTAAAATATTAAAAGAAAGACAAATACCAAATAATATCCTAAAAGCTATCGCAAGTATATATGAAAAAAATCAAATACAAATAAGATTAAATTACGAGCTATCATATAAGATAGAGATAAACCAAGGCGTCTGACAGGGATGTCCCCCTCCCCTCTCAGCAACTCTTTTTAACATCTACTTAAATGAAATAATAATAAAATGGAATAAAAATTTATATCAAGGAATTAACTTTTCTCCTACAGTTAACTTAAACACTCTCCTCTTTGCCGATGACCAAATAATAATTACAAATTCTGAAGATAACTTACAGAAAGCTATTTTAGATCTAAATGAGATATCCAAAGATTATGGTATGATAATATCAACGGAAAAATCAAATACTATGGCCTTTAAAGGACAAGATCCAGCAAAAACTAAAATGGTAACAGATAACAAGATCTTAGAACAGGTGAATTCATTTAACTACCTAGGATGCATGATCACATATGAAAATGCAAAAGATATAAACGTAAAAATTGCAAAATATTTAAAAATAATAGGTGTAATTAACTCTATATTTAAACCAAACCTAGTTCAAAAACAAACCAGGCTAAAAGTATACAATACATTAGCCCTACCAGTCTTAATGTATGGAAGTGAAATCTGGACAATAAAACAAAAAGACAAACAAAGATTAACAACAGCAGAAATGAAGTTTATGAGAAAAACTGCAAAGTATACCCTATTTGATCACAAAAGAAACGAAGATATTATGAAAGAATTAAACCAAGAACCAGTAATAGAAAAAATTAAAAAATATAAACACAAATGGATGGAACATGTTCAAAGAATGAAAACAGAAAGATTACCAAAACAAGCCTTAAAGTACAAGCCAATAGGAAAATGAAAACCAGGACGTCCTCTTAAACGATTCAACAATGACTTCTAAGGCCGGAACAGGTCATGCTAGGCCTAAATCCTTGATACGCATGATGATGACCATTGACTAGAATTGTGCCATTTGTTTGGGTGCCACATTCTAAATATTGAATTTTTGTCAGGTTAGACAAAAATAGTCAGGTCAAACTGAAGTCGTCAAATCATGTTTTCCACTGGTTGACCAGTAATTCAGGTTCTGCTCTGGTCTTGTAGGCCAGCAGGACATCATCAGTATACAGTAGGGGCCATGGGTGAGGTTGTTGCAGGTCTGCAGTCACTGTGTCCATGCACAGATAAACAGAAGTGGTAATAGGACAGATCCGTGGTGGATATAAAGGATCTGCCCTACGTCAGGCTCTGTAACAAACCAGTTGGGGGTCTCCTAAAGTTGCATCATCATGCATCAAACCCAACAAGACATTCACATAATGCAGCTAGGACATATCCTGCAAGCAATGCACCCCAACCTCACTCGATAGCGGCGACAAGTGGACAAGGGCTACCTGCTCAAGGCAGGTACAAGCCAAAGAAGCTAGGCAATATCTCTTGATTTGAAACAATTAACACTGGAACACTGACTGGAAAAAGCTGTGAATTGGCTAATAAACTCAAGCACAGACATGTTGATTGCTTGCATCCAAGAAACGAAATGGAAAAAGGCCCATGACATTGGTGAAGGATGCAAGATCCTATACTATGGAACAACAACAACTGGCTGACATGGAGTAGCCATAGCAGTTTTTGAATGCCGACAGGACTGCATTACTTAAGTTGACCATATCTCTGACTGTCTGATGAGCATCCAGATTGCCAGATATCACACTCAGCCTGGATGGCTGGCTGAAGAGCATGACAAATTTTGGACAGACTCTGAAACATTCATCCATGCCAAATCTGATGATCCACTAATTATTGGTGGAGACTTAAATGGCCATGTTGGCCATTCCCTGAGATGCTTTTGACCATATACATGGTGGTTGTGGATATGGCTATGGAAGATGTAGTTGTTAATGAGGTGTTGACACTGCTACCAGTCGGTGAGAGTGATCATGAGGTAATTGTTTGAGAAGTGGTTAAACAAGTAGGGGCTCCAAAACAAGGTTATTCCCCAAAATGGATATATGTGGAAGTAAAAAGCTGGTGATTATAGGAAGCTCTGTAGTCAGTTAGCATCAGTACATTGGGTAGATGAGCTGAGCAGAAAGGATGTTGACAATGCATGCAGGACTAGGGTAAGGTGGTACAACACCAGGGCAACTCGTTGCAAAGGTGGAGCAAGCTACCAACACTCCTGTCTCAGTATCTCCTATAATGCAAAACACATCTCCTTGCAGATATGTCTAATGTTATGCATTAAGGGAAGGGCCACTACCCAGACTAGTTTCGATCTTTATTGAGATCTCTTCAGTGGGAGCCAGGCCCAAGTTGAGATACCAGGCAGAAGCATTAGCAGGTCATCTCTACCTGTAGGAGTTGCCAAACCACCTTACCCCAGTCCTGAAGATACTTTCAGGCGCAAACTTTGTTTGCTCACACTTGGATAAAGGATTAAACTAAATTTATTATACTCTAACCAAGTGAAAAATAAACTTTCAACATCTTTCTCTAAATCCAGAGTAATTTATTAAAAAAGGGTGGCACACCATTTGGCAACTCCTACAGGTAGAGATGACCTGCTAATGCTTCTGCCTGGTATCTCAACTTGAGCCTGGCTCTCACTGAAGAGACTTCAATAAAGGTCGAAACTAGTCTGGGTAGTGGCCCTTCCCTTAATGCATAACATTAGACATATCCGCAAGGAGATGTGTTTTGCATTATAAAAGATACTGAGACAGGAGTGTTGGTAGCTTGCTCCACCTTTGCAACGAGTTGCCCTGGTGTTGTACCACCTTACCCTAGTCCTGAAGATACTTTCAGGCGCAAACTTTGTTTGCTCAAACTTGGATAAAGGATTAAACTAAATTTATTAAACAAGCTTGATCTGCAAAAAAAGAAAATGTTATGGAGAATGTACAAGGAGAAATGCGATCAGTACACCTATGAGCAGTACAAGGCTCAAGCTAGGAAGGTTACCAGCATAGTAAGAAAAGCTAAATCAGACTATGAGAAGACCTTAGCCAATGAGATCAAGAGTAATCCCAAAGAGTTCTTTCGCTATGTGGCAAGTAAAAGGAGGAATGACTTCGGAAGGATAACTTTAGTGGGTGCTGGTGGTATTGAGGTGACAAAATCAGATGTAATAGTCGAGTTACTGAGTGATCGCTTTTCAAAAGTCTATCACACCCAAGTGAGGATATCTCTGTACCTGTAGCAATAACTAATGTGAGAATTGAGGCTAAGAAATCAGAGGTATTTAATATATTGCAAAATTTAAATGCAAATACTGCTGTAGGTTTAGATGGAATATCAGCTTGGGTGTTGTGTGAAGGTGCAAAGGAATTGTCAACCCCCTCTTACTTGGATATTTAACTTAAGTTTGAACTCTGGTATGGTCCCTAGGGAGCGGAAGTTAGGCAAAAAGAGCCACCCTTATGCATCCTTTGCATAAGGGTGGCTCTAAAACTGCAGTAGTTAATTACAGACCAATCACTATCTCAGGAATAGTGGTAAAAGTATTGGAAAAGTTGGTTAAAGACAAAATTCAAGAATGGGTGGATCAGGATATGATACTCTAAAGAGGCCAACATGGTCTGTTAAAGGTAGATCCTGCCTTAGCAATCTATTAACTTTTCATAATAGAATGATATCTGAGTTGGACAAAGGAACTGGCTACACAGTGGAACTTCTGGATTTTGATAAGGCTTTTGACAGGATACCCCATGGAACACTGTTATGCAAATTGGAGCAGATGGGAATGGATACTAAATTGGTGATATGGATAGGAAAATGGCTCAGGGAGAGATACCAGAAGGTGGTGTATGGAGGAGCCGAGTCCAGGATGAGGCAGGTGACCAGTGGTGTGCCTCAGGGCTCTGTGCTTGGGCCATTGTTGTTTAATTTGTATATAAATGATATAAGAAATGGCTTAAAGGGAGATATTCAGTTGTTTGCTGATGATGCAAAGCTGGGTAGAGCAATAAAAAATCAAGCTGATGTTGAAAGTTTGTAGGATGATTTAAATAAGCTGGTACAATGGGCAAAAGGTAATGGATGTCAGTTCAATGTAGAAAAGTGTAAAGTTATGCATTTTGGGATTAAAAGATTACCAGCTGTGTACTACATTGATGGAACAATACTCCAAGAGATTGATGAGGCTAGGGACTTAGGGGTGTTGATAGATAGGGAGATGAAGATTAGGGGACACACTGCTAAGGTGTCCAAGATTGCACATAGGATTACTTGGTTATTAAGGAACACACTGACATCCAGAGATAAAGAGGTTATTATTCCCATTTATAAAGCATTGATACTTCCACATTTGGATTACTGTGCTCAGGTCTGGTCACCTGGATTCCTTGGAGATGAGGAGGCTGTGGAGAGGGTTTAGAGAAGAGTGACTAAGTTGGTGAGTGATGTAAAAAATGCTCCCTACATTGATAGATTGAGAGCTTGTGGATTGCAGAGGTTGGTTGATAGGCGGAGAAGAGGGGATATGATAGAAACATTTAAATTACTGAAAGGTTTTTATAGGATTGATGCAGGGGAAATGTTTCAGCTGTGTGATAGTGATGGAAGAACAAGAAGTCATCCCTGGAAATTAAAGAAGAGTGTGGTTAACAAGGGTGTGAGAACAAGGTTTTTTGCCTGGAGGGTGGTGAATGAGTGGAATTCATTGCCTGACTTAGTTGTGAGCTCTTCGGCTGTAAATGAATTCAAGAAGAGATATGACAGATATTGTTTTGTTAGTTTGGGTCTCCCGCAATGAGTCTACTGACTCCATGGAGATACCCACAATAATAATAATTGTCCTACATTGAATTTGAGACAGTTACACGTGCTTGTCAAGGGAATCTCTTTGACAAGAAGTACAATGATGATTTTCTGAAACAAAAAAAAAAGTTTAACCTAAATGATCATTTTGTAAGGATACTCTGCTGTTTCATGTAAACATAATGACCTGAAATGTTAGAAATTTTCAGCAGTTTTTATCTTTGTGTTAGTGTTCAATTCTGACATTTGGTAGAAAAGAACTTTTTGTGAATGAAAAATCTGTTGTGTTTCCTATATCTGATGCATTTCAATACTAGTTTTCTTTCTCTTCTCAATTTTGAATATGGATGATATACTTGCCCAATCCTTTTTTTTTAACAGAAATCTGGCTGGAAACAGTCATCACACTTCTAAAATATATATATATCATGATAAATTAGGGATCTCCTTTACCATCAATTATATGCATCTATTTCACAAAAATATAATGTAATGGACTATTGGTGTATTTATAAAAAATATGCTTACATTTGATTCTAATTAGGAGTGTATAATATTACAATAAGATAAAAAAAAGCTTTCATACTGATTAATTATTATTATTAACCAGCATGATTATAATTATTCAGTCAGGAAACTCACAATTAATTCTGGCAATATATTCTGCCAGTACATTCCACACAAAAAATCTAGTCTGCACGACCTTACAAACCACACTCTCACACAACTTCCATGAATGACCCCTAGATCTCTATTTGCCATACATTGAAAATTTTCCTTTACATCAATTTCATAAAACCCCTTGACTATTTCATAAGTTTCTATCATGTACACACTTTTCCACTTATCAACCAAACTTTGTAACCCACACACGATCAACCTATCCTTATAGGGAACATTCCATAGACCTGTCACCTTAAAGCAGCTTAGTCACTCATCTCTGAATATCCTCTCTGCCACCTCCTGATCTCCAAGAAACACGTGACCAAATCTGTGCATAATAGTCAAGATGCAGCAGAATTATAGCCTTATAAAGAGTGATAATAACTTCCCTGTATTTACATCCCTGAGCCTCATCAATTTCCTGTAATTCAGTATCATTAATATGATACACAGCATGTAATATTTTCAACCTGAAGTGCATAACCTTACATTTTGCAACATTAAATTAATAATCATTATCCTTTCCCCATAATGCTAATTTATTTAACTCATCCTGCAGGATATCAACATCACCTTTATCAACAATTGCTCTCCCCAGTTCTGCATCATCAGTAAACAACTGAATATTCCTCATTAAATCTTTCCCTATATCATTAACTCTGAGTTACTTCACTAGTCATCCTCATTCTCCTAGATTCCACTCCTCCTGCCAGCCTGGTTGGCCAAGTGGTTAGCATATCCGCTCTCGAGCCTAAAGGCTGTGGGTTCGAATCCTGCTATGGGCATGGATGTTTGTGATTGTCTGTGAAAATACTAGTGGTGGTGGTGGACAGTAGATGGTGTTGGTTTAGATGATGCAATTGGTGGATGAGGTTGAGTGGTGGAGACTGAGAGTTGTAGAGTAAGTACTCTCCCCTCGATGAGTCTTGGACTACCTGGAGGTGTCAAATAATAATAACATACTACTCTCTGGTGTTTGTCTATCAGCCACCCCTATCCATGCTACTAGCTTCATATCTATTCCCATTTATTCCAACTATTGTAATAGTTTTCCGTGTGGTATATGTCAAATGCCTTTGCAAAGTCCAGTAGTGTCAAGGAGTAGCCATTAGCTTTATCCAATTCCACTTTATCCAATTACTTTATTATAAAATGTGAATAAATTACTAAAACAGGACCTACCCTTTACAAAGCCATGCTGGCTACTATAAAGTATCACATCCTTATCCACACACTATTTGGATTTTACCTTTAACCAACTTTTCCAATACTTTAACAACCACTCCTGATATATTAACTGGTCTGAAATTTGCTACCTGTCTTGGAGCCAACTTTTATGCAATGGAATTATCTTTCCACTCCCTTGGAACCCTGCCAGAGTTGAGACTTAGATTGAACAACTTCATCAGAAGCATTGCCAATTCCCTTGCAGATTCATATAGTACATAAGCTGACATGCTATCCAGTCCCACTGCTGTCCACACTGATATTTTTCAATATGCTGAACACATTCATCTATCTCAATTTTGATGTGCATCTCTGTCACATCAACAACTGCAGTCTCCACCTAGATGATACACCTTTGCAAAATAATCACTCAGTAACTCACTACTTCTTTTGCCTCTGTAACCTTCCTACTATCAGCAATGTTCAAAGTTATCCTACAATAGTAATTTTTCCTCTTACTTGCTATAATGAAAAAATTCTTCTGGATTTACTTTGGCCAGCTTAGTTAATTTTCTCTCATAATCTGATTTGGCATTTCTTACCATACTAGTCACCCTTCTTACTTGCACTTAGTACTGATTATCATTTTCTTTATAATTCCTCCATAGTGCTTTCTTTTTTTGCAACTCTTGCTTTATATCTCTACTCATCCACTAAATTCCTACTTGGTTTGTTCTCCTGACCTTGGAGACAGTCTGATACCACTTCTCTCAAACAATTTCTAACCATCTCCCATGCAAATTAATCCCACAATGAACTCCACGAAGGTCTGCTGATGATAATCATAATAATAATAGGCAGTACCTTCACACACCAATACAGGGCAACATGTATTGGTGTTGGACAACTGATTAGTCCACTGGATTGGAGACTGATATCCAAACAGTATTAGCAATTTGTGTATGTCATGGGGGGAGGGGGGGGGCAATATACCAGAAAAGGTAAGTCACTAGTGGCATGCCTCAAGGTTCAGTTTTAGGGCCACTGTATGTTAATGATATTGGGGAATGTTTGAATGAAGATATCTAGTTTCCAGATAATACAAAGTTGGAAAGTACTATAAGGAGTAAACCATATGTTGTGGCCTTACCAGAGGATTTGAATAGACTAAGTGGGCCACCGGTGTGAAGATTGCCAGTTCAATGCAGTAAAGTTATGGTTTGTTTAACCAGGCAAAGGCCCAGCCTGCATGAAATTCTGTCATGTTTTACCATCACTTTATATTTTGGTTTAAGTCAATAAGAATACAATTTGGTCAGCTAAATCCCAAATTTCCAGCCCATCCTCATTCGTTCAGTATCTAGGTAGATACCTAACAGGGTGCACAATGAAAAAGTGAGGATTGGACATTAGGTCAGAAGTCCTGGTCAGTTTTCAGGATTCCTTTTAAGCCTATGTGGAGGTCTCCTCTCTCAGTTATATGGCTTTGACCCTTAAGCACCCCAGTAAAAGATTATGATTCCATTATATAAGACTGCATATGGACTACTGTACACAAATTTGATCATCTGGTTTTTAAGGGATAAAAAGATACCAAAAATGGATTCAGAGACAGGTTTTTGATCTACGGAATGTTGAGTGTAAATAATTATTGAGAAAATGAAAATTGTGGAGTAGTGGATAAGTGAACTAAGGGGAGGGGAGAGTAATAGTCATATAGTTATTTATTTATTTTTTTTTTTTCAGATTAACACTAAAGAGGTTTTTCATGTAATGGGAAGGTGAGAGAGAACAAGAGGCTAGAACAAAAAGCTGAGAGAAAGGGTGAGCAAAAGGAGTAATAAGCAGGTTTTTTTTGCATGAAATGTGGCGATTGTTTAGAATGCACTGGCTGAGAGTGTGGTTACTGCAGAATATCTGAATGTATTTAAGGCACAGTATGATAAGTTGAGTGTAATGACAGAGTGCCATTCCAGAATGGAAGTGTAAAAATAATGTTTGTGAGCTCTCGTGACAAGTTTTTAAAATAAAACATCAGTGAGATGTGATGGTGCGACACACAGATTTAAGGCAGGCTGAAAATGGAGGTCTCTTCATTACTGGATTTACACCTCCATTGTGGGAGGGCCCTCTGTCATTACACCCAACTCAGATATTGGGCAGTAACCATACTCTCAGACAGTGCATTCTAATCTAATCAATTGGGGGGGGGGGGAGGTTACAGCCTGAAGTAACTGGTTATTATGAGGATGGTGTATTACATTGGCGCACCCAGGGAGGGGGCCAAGGGGCCTTGGCACCCCCCCCAAAAAAAACACCAGAAAAATTTCCAAAAATCTTTACCTAATTAAATTTATTGTTTTTTTTTAATGTTGGGTCGTGTCTTCTATTTCTATGTTCGTTATATGCTCCTTATGAATTAGCGGTCACATAAGGTGGGAATACCCTATAGCGCTTGAGAATCCTAGGCGCTGTGAACACAAGGCGAACGAAGTTGTGCTCGGGAGCTACTTCGTTTGCCTGAGTCGGGCCACAGGAAACCACCGGTATCATGTATTGGCGATCGCTGCAGATGCTCGGTCATAGCTCGTATACAATGCATAGTGTGTATTCTCAAATCATATACTTAACTCGATACCCACCCCCCAAGATTAAATTTTGAGTGCTCGGCCTCCTCCAAGATCAAATCCTGAGTGTGCCACTGGTGTATTATGTCTGTTAAGAGTATGTTCTTCTGGGATTGAACTGTTTGACAACCTAATTTCAACATTATGATAAATCAAGAAAAATCTGAAATAAAACTACATTTCTCAGGTGAAGTAGGGAATGTATCAAAATAAGTCTGACTGGTGGGGTATGATAATCAACTCATACAAATATGTGCTCAAATCATAGGGTGGAAGGCATCTACTCTCCATATTATTCATTATCCAAATGGTATTCTTCCGCAAGTATTCTTTTTTTATTATTATTTCCTGTTAGATAATTGCTAGAACTTTATTCAATTGTGCATAATTAAAGTTTTAAAAAATTGTAAATTATACTTATATCCAAAACGTCGTTTCCTTAAATACTGATTCAACGTAGCGATTCCTACCATATATAAATGCCAAACTTCTAAGATACACAATACGTGTAAACCAGTAAGTACCAGTTTTAGGTACATAACTTTCATTTCTTTCTATTTTCATTTTTTCTGAGACACCTTGTTTTGTCTCATTTTCTGATAACTTCTCAAAACCATGTCTCTTTCTAACTTTGTCGGAATATGCCATCTTTCTTTTTCACCTAGAGCTACAAAAGTTACACCCTTGAAATAGATTATGACAAAATACGCTGTAAATAAAAATCGCCCAAAATTAGTTGTAAATAAAAATACAAACGATACGATAGTCACACACAAATTCAAGCCGATAAAATCCACCTAACCTTTGACAGCAATATACATTTTATATATCGCAGTGATATTCATTGGTCAGATAATAAATATGTTATTATAAATATTATAAGTTAGTTAAATTCAATAAATAAAGAATTGTATGCAACGATTTTATTAAACGCAATAGTAAATAATAAACATACTGATGATTTCTTAATTAAAATTATAAATAATAAAGCAAAAATAAACAGACACAAATTTTTAACAACAATCGACAAAATTAATTTTTTAACAAATATTCTCTGTTTCATAAGAACATGATGTACGCGATGTTGGTTTTAAGTTTATTGATTATATCATCCTATTATTATTATTAAATAACACCTCCAAGGAGTCCGAAAACTCATCGAGAGAGGGCATCTACTCTACAAGTTTCTGTCTCCACCAACCGCAACTACCTTCATCATCTACACAAATACCATTTACCGCTGACCACCACCACTAGTATTTCCACAGACAATCACAAACATCCATGCTCATGGCGGAATTTGAACCTGCAGCCTTTTGGCTGAAGAGTGGATACGCTTACCACTAGGTCAGCCAGGCCGGCAAAAATAATTAATGCCAGCAGCACCCAGGTGGTGACCCTCCCAAGTACTAACTAGGTTTGCTTAACTTCAGTGATCAGACGAGAATTGATGCTTGCTTTCAAACCGATCAAAAGGAAAAGGTATTCAACTATTGCAGGTTATTCAAATTCAAATATTGAAGGAAAATTGATTCAGTTAAGCAATATATACATGCCATACGCAGATTAGTAGTTCGCTCCAAAGTCCTATCGATCTTGTATCCTTTTTCTATGTATTCAGGAAAACAACGTTTCAGAAGGGATCAGCTGATGTCATTTTGCAAAAAAATTCTGTATGTCTTATGTTTTTAGTATTCCTGCACCTAGTGTGCCTATGATTCAAACAGGTACTTCTAAAATGCTGAGTGAAAGCACTTAACAGTCTCTAAGATACTGGTTACCTCATCTTGCCATCAGACTCCAAAGAAGTTATACATGGAGATGAAAGCAGAAACAATAAGAGGTGCATTCTACTCCGAATTTTGGAAATCGGTTGCATTAAGATAAGTTAGGCTACCGTTATTCCACCCTGAAGAATTAGAATAATGTATGGGTAAAGAGGATGCTTTTTTTTAATTGAGTATATTGTGCAAACGCTGAAATTTGGAAGTCGCAGTTTATGATATGAGCAATTCTTGTAAAATGGATCGATATCCACTAGAATAAGAACATAGAATCATGAATGAAATGCCTAACTTTTGTTCTAAACAATAGTGCATGTCCTGCACTGTGACAATTTTATGGTACTAGTCCAGCACATCCCCCACACAATAACACTCTTTGTCATAAAGCAATAGATAAATATATGCTATCTGAAGAGAATAATATCAGAGCATTGCAGTGACCAATAGAGAGACGCCACATAAGACATCACTGTAGGCTGACCATGCGTACCGTTTTGAACGGAACAGCACCGTTTTTTTTCATATTTTTCCAGCAGTCCCGTCGTTTTAATAAAAATGTCAGTTTTGTCCGGTTTTTAATAAAACCTATAAATATACTTTAATATTGGTCAATCACATATTATTATTCATAACCTGTAATCATATATCTATCTATATCATGGATACCAATAATTTGTATAACCATGGAGTCGCATTGTTCGATACTAAGGGAGGCTGTAGGACTGAGATTGCAAATTATAGACCAATCAATATATCTGGAGTGGTGGTTAAGATTTTGGAGAAATTGGTAAAAATTAGAATTCAGGAATGGGTGGACAGCAATATGATACTTTATAAAGGGGCAACATGGTTTTATGAAGGGTAGGTCTTGCCTAAGTAATTTGTTACTTTCTATAATAAAGTAACAGTGGAGTTCAATAAAGGAAATCCTTACTGATGATACTGCTTGACTTTGCAAAGGCATTTGACAGGATTCCACACGGAACTCTGTTGCATAAATTAGAGCAAATGGGTATGGATCCGAAGATAGTAGTTTGGGTTAAAGGATGGCTGGTGGACAGATATCAAAGAGTGGTTTACGGAGGAGCTGAGTCCAGGAAAAGGCAAGTGACTAGTGGTGTACTTCAGGGCTCAGTGCTTGGACCTCTATTGCTTAATTTGTACATCAATGATATTGGAAATACTTTGAATAGAAATATCCACTTGTTTGCTGATGATGCAAAATTGGGAAGAGCGATAATCAATTCAAATGATGTAAGCATCTTACTTGATGACTTAAATGGGCTGACGGTATGGACAAAGATAAATGGCTGTCAGTTCAAAATGGCTAAGTGTAAGGTGATGCACTTCGGGAGGATGATATCTTATGCTGTTTACTATATTAACAGAAATGAACTGCAAGAAGTTGACGACACAAGAGCCTTGGGAGTTATTGTGGACAGAGAACTTAAGTTTAAAGGGCATATTGCAAAGATTGCCAGAACATCACATCAAATTACATGGTTGTTGAGGAACACACTAACAAGCAGGGATAGGGAGGTTGTTGTTGTTCCACTCAATAAGGCATTAATAAGGCCGCATTTGGACTATTGTGCAAAGCTCTGGTCGCCTGGATTTCTTGGTGATTCACAGGCGAATTACAAAGATTGTTGGTCTGTGGGATGTTCCCTATGAGGATATATTGATGTTATGCAGGCTCCAAAAACTAGCTGATAGACGTAGGAGACTGGTGAGTTAACTGCTCACTCATCTCCAAAAGATAAATTGAGTTAAAACACCTTGCTTCCCTATATGAGAATAAAAAGATTTTTTTTTTTTTGAATTATGAACAGAAAGAGAACTGTGTAGCCTTGTGGAAATTACGCTTGTATCCATAGCGCTAGGGGCCCAAAGAATGCTGTTCTGAGTGTGAATCGAGTGGATCTTTTTCTAACCCTTTCTTCGAATGATTACAGAGTTTGTCGTATCAGGCATGGGCAAGCGTTTTTTCCTCCGAAGGATTCTCGGTTTTTTTATACTAAAAATCCAAGACAATAACACCCACATTATTTCAGACAATGACATATATTAGTTAGAGCTTCTAGATGACAGTACTTGTTTGCCAGTCTCTTCATCAGTTACTGCTTATAATAAGTCTTTGGGTAAGCTATCTCTAATTGGCTATCAGTGGATATTTAACCTCCCCTCAGTCTCCAAAACTTAGATAGGGTTAAAATGACCTAGCTTTATAGAGAATAAAAAGGATTTAGCGTATCGATTTATTTTTATGATGAACAGAAGTTTCTCACAGGTAATGAATAAGTTTTGTTGTAGCAGTGGATAAGAGGAGCATTTTCAGCATCATTCTGATGCTGAAATGTCATCAGATTAATAACATTGCCCAGTGAACTGTGATAGTGTTCCTTCCTCTGTGGTGGAGATAATCTGCTGTGCAATTTTCTTCATACACTCCACTTGAGGTTTAACCTGTACTGCGTGAATGATGGATAATCGTTGCTTGTTTTCTGTGGGAATTGTAAATGTTTTCTGCACTGAAGATTTGAACTACAAATTTTCCACTGAACTATATATTTATTTAATGGAGAAGAGACAATTAATCGGGAAATGTTGATGACGAGAGAGAACTGGGAATGACAGTGGAGAAAAACTCAAAGATTAGGGGATCATATTGCTAAAACTGCATCATCATGAGGACTTTAACATGTAGAAGCAAAGTGGCTGCTGCTCCCTTGTGTACAAGAACCATAACAACTGATTATATCTGTGTGCAGATCGTCTTGTTTTCAAAGGGATGAGAATACTGTATATTTATTTATTCTTATATAGCAAAAAGAATACGAAGCAGCTACAGTTCAATGTCCAGTCCAGAAAGTCAATCCAGGGCCACATCAATCACCCGTGGTTGTCACCATAAAATTGGCGTCTTGGACATTTGTTTGCAATATGAATGATCATCTGGACTATGGGGGAACAATCACAATAAGGGTGCTCTGACAGCTTCTATTTGTGTAATAGGTGGCCATATATGCCATGGTTAGTCCTGATCCTGTTGACAGATGACCAAATCTTCATAGGAAGAGCAAAACTAGGCTGCAGAGCACAGGGATCTCCAGCCATTTGTTGGACCAGTGTTCTCTCCACATGCCAATGGTAAGGCAGCTGAAGAGAGTTCATCCATGAACCAGAGGGGGATTGAGACAGTCTTCCTATAAAATGATGCGAGCGATTAGAAACATTTATTGAACAAAAACCATTGAACACGCCAATACGAAACTTGCATTAGTTGAAATAGTAACTGAAAGTTTTTGTACCTGATTTATAAAAGTTCAGTGTGCAGATCACACTCACACAGCACACGACAAAACGATACGCGACCTCTTGCTATACAGAAACCAACATCTGATGATCAATAATTTCTAAGCCTCTGCATATGCGATCCTTCAGATCAATCAAGATTTGTGGCAATAGCACATAAACTTTGTCCTTTACATACCCCCAGAGGAAAAAATCTAGGACCCATAAGGTTCGATGACCATGCAGACCAGATTGTAGGACCCATTCAACCAATCCATTTGCCAGGAAGTTGGATGATTAAAAGGGACATGGCTTTTCCGGATAGTCATGTATTTTAGTGGTAGCTATTGAAATGCATTCTTGCACAGGCATATTCTGAAACGGAATTGCTTTTTCAATTACTGCATGCTGCATTTTCCTATCGCTAATAGTTTCTTTGTAAAAAAATAGGCAGAAATCACTCGCATCATTTTGACTCAACCTACTATAACAAACTTTTTCTGTTACCCTATGTGAGTTCACTACAGTGAGAGCCAACTGCACTTAAAAGAACTGACAAAGGAAAAACTGAAGAAGTATGTATGTATACATGCACATATACACATACACAGTTATCCAAACAGTAACATTTGGTAAATGTTATTTTTTTTTTATTTCCTGCTATCAACATTACCTAGATGCAATAGCAGTAAATGTGAACATCTACAATAGTTCATTGTAAGACACAAACTATTGCTTCAGTATACAGTAAACAAATACTTTTCTGAGATTTGTAATATAATTTTTCCTTCCTAAAATCATCTCGAGAACCCTGTATGTATTATAAGGTAGTTATTGCTGTAGATCAGCAATTTTCAACCGGTGTGCCCCGAGATTTGTGAAAACAAATTAATTGAAAGAAATAATGTCATAATTTGCGCATTTATTTATTAGTGTCTGGTCTTCCATCCGCACCTGAAGCTTCCTTATTTATATTTTACGAAACTTAAGGTTGGTGAATTGGTTTAAAATTGTGTGTTAATTAGCTTTAATCTTTTGATAATGTTCACAAATAACTTCATTTAATTCTCTTATTTTTAAGGTAACTGGTAAGAGTTCATTTATTTATTTTTCATTGAGTTAATTTTATTCAGTAGTATTCCTGAAACATGGATAAATTTGTAATATAAAAAAAACGAAAATTTGAAGAAAGTGAAGCTAGTACGTCGAAAAAAAAAATAAGAAAGAAGAAAGTCAAGCTAATTTTCCCCAGCACATCAGCAGCTGATACCATATCTAGTACTGGTTCTTCTAAAACTAAATTCAAAACTAACATTCGGCATTACCACGAAAATTATTTGTCATTTGGCTTTATTTCCAGTCAAGAAGATCCGCCACGTCCTACATGCGCAGTTTGCGGCGAAAATGAGTAAACAACGCTATGATTCCAAGAAATTAAAAAGACATTTACAATCTAAACATTTTCACTTGAGCGAAAAACCAGCTGAATATTTTAAAAGACTTGTACCAGATAAAACTATTCAAGCAAAAAGATGGACTAAATTTGTAACAATTTGTCCCAAAAAGTCTTTTCCATAGTTATGCAATCGCAAGAAATGTTGCTAAAAAATTAAATCTCATACAATTACAGAATCTGTAATTCTGCTTCTGCCAGCATGTATGAGACATGCTGGCATTTACAATTTTACATGCTGTAAAATTGTTAATATCATGTTTGGCGAGGAATATGAAAAGATTTTAAAAATTCCTATCTCAGATAACACCATTTATCG
Organism: Typopeltis vanoorti; assembly: GCF_054136105.1. Taxonomy (NCBI): domain Eukaryota; kingdom Metazoa; phylum Arthropoda; class Arachnida; order Uropygi; family Thelyphonidae; genus Typopeltis; species Typopeltis vanoorti. Next base: position 46,705,278 of record NC_143553.1, read on the forward strand.
ATGTATTCAGGATTTAGCCAAAGATGTTGAGTTGCAAGTGGTATCTCACATTAAAGAAGCAGATATGTTTGCTATTCAGTTGGTCGAATCAACTGATGTAACTTATAAAACTCAACTTCTAGCCTTCAGTAGATTTATTTATAAGGAAGATGTTATAGAACAGTTTTTATTTTGTCGACCACTCCCGGAAACAACGAAGGGCCAAGATATTTTTGATGTTGATAATTACTTTAATTGTCATAACTTGTCTTGGGATTCTTGCATCAGTATTTGCACGGATGGTGCCCGCTCGATGTCAGGAAATGTAAATGGACTTGTTACACTGGCTCAAAATAAGAATCCTAGAATTTTTTTTACATTGTTTACTCCACAGAGAAGTACTAGCGTCAAAATCATTGGTACCAGAGCTTAAAAAAGTACTAGACGAGACTATCAAAATTGTCAAATATATAAAAGCCAGGCCATTACAATCGAGATAGTTTGCAGCACTATGCTCCTCAGTGGAAGCTTCTTACACACAGTTGTTAATACATACAGAAGTGAGATGGTTATCTTGTGTACGAGTTTTATCAATATTTTATGAACTAAAAGAAGAAATTCAAATTTTTTTGACAACTCAACAATCTGAGTTATCGGATTTTCTTAGTGACAAGCTTTGGCACAGTAAGGTTGCATTTCTTGCTGATTTATTTCAATCTTTAAATATACACTTAATAAAAGTATGCAGGGAGACTGTGAAAACATTCTTACTTCCACTGACAAAATTAACGCATTCAAGGAAAAACTATGGGAACTTACTTACTTTCCGAGTCCAGAACACCAATCATATCTTCTCCATCCAAAAAACAGCAGCTTGTACTGCCTTGTCATTGACCGTCAGAATGTCATCCGTGGAGCACCACATCGATTAGATCTGGGCAACATAAAAGATGTTCGTCAGTTTGGACATCTCTGCAGTCACAGCTGTCATCATCTTCATAACCCTATTTCATCAGGTTACTTCTGCATCTGGACATTCCCACTCTAAGACGGTTCAGAGTCCTCCAGGTGCTATTGGGTAGGACTTGGTTAACTCTTCCTTAATTATAGGGGCTTCTTGAAGTTGAACTGATTCCCTCCATAGAACAAGGCGTCACTCCTCGGGTTTATGGATCAATGGTTTAGTGTTGTATTAAACTATGCCTCGATTTGAGTTGAGAAGCCACGATGATGATATGGCCGTACATTGGATGTCTTTCGTCAGTCATCTGCTTTTTTCTCCATCTCACTGGCCACTTGACGTCTTATGCCTGGTGGCACTATGCCTGCTAAGGGATACAGTTTGTTGACTGGGGAGGGTCTTAGGCATCCAATTATGATCCTAATGGTATCATTTAAAGCCACATCCATGTGTTTCGCATGGGCAAATGCCTCCCACACTGGGGCAGCGTACTTCCCTGCAGCAAAACACAATGCCAAAGCCATCGAGCAAAGTACCTCCGGTTGAGCTCCCCACATTGTGCCAGTCATTTTTCTTATGATGTTCATTTCTTGCATAGATTTTTCCTTTTAGTTCCTGCAATGTACCTTATACGACAAGGCATGATCCAGCATAACTCCAAGATATTTGGGGTTGCTGCAGTGTTTGAGGCGTTTTCCTCTCCAGACAATGTTTAACTGGCGTTTTGCTTCCCTATTGTGCAGATGGAAAGTGCAAACCTGAGTCTTGTTTGGGTTAGGCTTCAGGCAATTGGTTTCATAGTAATTGGAGAGTATTTCTAAGGCTTGTCAACCTCTTCAAAACACCTTGCTTGACTGCATATAGGTGTGTCGTTGGCATAGATAAACCTCACTTGGTGGGTTGGCTGATCGTTAGTATAAATATTGTAGAGCATCGGGCCAATATGCTGCCTTGAGGGAAACCATTCTTCTGATTTCTCCATCTGGTCTTCTTTCCTTGCTCAGTTATATAGAATCGTCGATTCTGGAGCATGGCTTTAACTACATTCATGAGGTGAAAATCTTTCATTATTTGGTATAGCTTGACCAACAGTTTCTTGTGATTAACAGTGTCATATGCCTCTGAAAGATCAATAAAAGCTGCTCCAGTCACAAGCTTCTTCTCGTAACCATCTTCGATGTGCGCTGCATGAGATTCAGAATTTGGCCACAGCAGGACTTTTTGGGACGGAAACCGGCTTGCTCGGGTATAGTTTCTCGTCAATGTTTGCTGCTATTCTTTCCAGAATCATTCGTTCAAAAGCTTTATACACACAATTCTTCAACTGTAGGTTCCTTTCCTGGTTTAAGTAAAGCTACCACTTGAGCTTTCCTCCATAATTTGGGCAAATGAAGAGATTCTTCACACCTATTCATCAATTTCACCAGCCATTGGATGGTTACTGGACCGAAACGCTTTATCTGTTCTGTCCGAATGTCGTCTGGGCCAGCGGCTCTATTCTGTTTCAGGTGACATAGCTTTTCTTAGGTATTCTTCGGAGAATGGAGAGACTAATGAATCAGTCTCAACTTCTTTAATGCACGTAAGATTGGTTTTCAGTATCTTCTTGTCTGTCCTGCCATTCAATAAGGACCTGTTAAGTAAACTGGAGTTTTAGTTGGATCATTGCTTAAATTCTTCATGTTTCCATGCTCGTCTGCTGTTGTTTCATATCCAAATCCTGCAGTAGCTTCATCCCTCTTCTTTCTACGATCCATGAGTTTGTCCATCAGTTTTTCGCCTGCCTCAATTGTCTACAACAAAAGGATCCTTGTCATATCTGAATTTATATTCTTTTAGTTGTTCCATCTGGTTTTCATTAGGCCCAGCGATATATTGAGTTCTGCACCCTCATGGCATGTGTCGCTGAGATACTATTTTGATGGTATTCACTCTTCAAAGTTACTTGGATCCGCTTCAAGTGTTTACTGTCTGATCGAGTTCCTTCGCAAATCCGTCCCAACTTGCTTTTTTAAAATTAAACCATTGCTTAAAAGGTACTATCTCTGGATTGATAATGGCTGACTTCACAAGTAACAGGTCTGTGCTGATTTCTTGGTATCGGCTCTTCTATCTTTGTCGCTTGCACAGCTACTTGTTCACTGATAAAGATGTTATCTGGATTATAGCTGCTTCTCCACCTTCCACTATTGAATGATGGTCTTAACTTGGGATCATGGATCAGCTTGTCCTTCTCTCTCAGCCCAATTTTCCAGCTCAGCACCATTCCTATCAGTCATTTTGTAGCCCCATGTTAAACTCTGACAATTAAAGTCTCTGAATATTATTTTAATCATCTGGACGTTAAATTTTTGGTCTACTGCTGTTTACTCCTCAGTGTCTCCTGGATAACTAAAACATCACATTTGCGTGTATCACACGTCTGCTAATAAAACTTCCTTTTCGGATGACAAGTAATTCAATATTTATTGTAGTCTTAAATGCTAGCCTTGAAGAAGGCTGATTTATAGTTCGCATGATTGTTCCGATAGCCAATGTTGCCCAGGATATGCTCGAATGTGATTTCCGAGTGATCGCCTTTGTATATAACACAATCTACGAGGAGGCTCCTTCAATATACCCCACTATGGGGAGAAAGAATCAGAAAAGAAAATGCAGTCAATATGTTTGAACTAACGAAAAGGTACAAACTGAATGAAAATCTAATAGATAAAATTTTACAAACCTTAAGATTACTAAATACAAATATCGAAAAATATTTTCCCTCACTTGACATATCATCCTTCGATTGGTTAAGAGATCCGTGTCTTAAGCACGTGTAAATTGGGAAATTTAAAGATCACAGAAGAGGACTAATTAACAGATATAAGAAAACAGAGGTTTAAAATGAAAACATTTAACAATAGATACTACTTCGTTTTGGTTATCTCTATAAGTGAATTTCCCAATATTACCAAAAAAGCAATAGAATTACTTCTTCCATTCTACACATTATATTTGTGCGAATCAAGCTTTCCCGCAATGAGTATTATTAAGACCAAAAATAGATCGTGGCTGGAAGCCTTGGAAGATGATTTAAGAGTATGCCTATCTAAAATTCGACCTCGCACAAAATACATTCTGAAACAACATCAAGTTCCGATATCCCATTAAAATTAACTGCAAGTACGTTTATTATTTAATAGATTTAATATTCATTTGAAAAATCAATAAAAAGTTTTAAAAATAATTTTGAGTATTGTTTTTCTTACTCAAAATATCAAAAATATAGTTAAAAAAATTTTTTTGGAGTAAAAAGGATAAGTAATTACTGTTATTAATATCTTGTGTGTAAATCAATCAAAATCATGCCTATTTTTTGCCAGATCGTCAAAAAAATTGAAACAATATATTTGTAGCGTGCCACAGAATTTTAATTAGTCTAGGTGTGGCATGTTATTCAAAAGGTTGGGAATCACTGCTTTAGATAGATGTAATATATGTGGTTCTTCCACTTTTAGTAGCTGAGTGGTACAGTATATTTTCCAAACATTGTATTTAAATCTAACTTCTGCCATAAAAACCTTCAACTGAAAAAACCTACTGCATTGCAAACACAAAACTAAAGTACACATGCGCACACAGACAGAATATGGGAGTTTCTGTAATCCTTTATAAAAACTTTTCAACTAAAGATGAGTAAGATAGTGTCATACTCAAGACATAGTTGACAATTTTCCTTTCCTCAAAACTTAGAACTCTAATTTTGCAAACTGCTGCTATGTGCAGGCATACATATATTACAGAAATACATGTCCTGACTCCTAGAAGAATGAGAGGAAAAGGTGAAAGAATAATATATTAAAAAAAAATTGAATGACTAGAAACCGAGAAAAATTAAAAAGTTTATTAGCACGACTAGTTTCAGCTTATCAGCCTGCTTCAGGTGCACATTAAAAAAGAAATAACAGTAAAACATAAATAAAATAATTGTAAACATCACAGAAAGTTAGTGTATATATATTCACGCGGTTGGCCTAGTGGCTTTGTGCTTTGCAACCATATTGGGGAAGGAGTGTTCTGGGTTCGATTCCCATCGCCGACGTGAGGAGCTTAAGGATCTTCCTCAGCCATAGCCAAGTTAGCGGGTCTTGGGCGTGGACAGCAGGGTTCGCCACCCTCCCCCGTTTATCTGGGGTTTTTCATTCCACAAGCAGGCAAACCAGCCCCGTGAACACACACGGATCTACATCCATAAATACTAAACCCCCCATGAGGGGGCTCAACTCGCCCCAATAGGGACGGGGGAGAATAGGGAGGAAACTCCATATGAATAAATAAAGTGTATATATATTCAACGTTGAAACGAAGTCTGTGCATTCAAAACTGTTCTCTTGTTGGCTTCGTTGTTGGGTGTATGCATGTGTATAGCATCTCAAGAATGCCAGTATTTGATTGTAGCACAATGACAGTCTGAAAAGTTGTAACTCAGGTTGTTGTTGAGATGTAGGGGGTTGAGAATGATTTCTTTTGATTCTATTATCTTTCTTTCTAATTCATCGTGGCAACGGAAAATGTTATTAGACTTGTCCGATAGGACTGTATGGCTAAGGTTTTCTTCATTAGAATCGGCCAAGAACAGAACATGACTAACAAAGCACCGGCTCGCATTCTCCTGTAACTGACATCTCTCTTATGTTCTTCAATGCGTAACTCGATCGATTTCTCTGTTTGGCCAAAATATGGTATATCACAGTTGCACCAAATCTGGTAAACACTGGGATATTTAAGTTTGTCTAGGTTTTGGACGGCTGACTAAGGAGCGGATTTTCAGAAGAGGAGTAAATAAAGTTCTTATGTTGTATTTTCTAAGAACCTTAGCCAATTTGGGTGAGGAGAGATTCACGGCCATGGCTCCAAATCAGGAAAATGTCATCAATATATCTTTTCCAAATTCTTGGTTTTAAAGGATAACAAGAGATGGCTTTAACTTCCAGATCTTCTAAATAGATGTTTGCAAGTACAGGTGACAACGGATTACCCATTGCACCTCCTTTCTTTCTACCCAAGAGACAAACCTACTCCGCATTGAATCCATTTTCATCATCAATAATGCCAAACCCCCTAAATAATTCTTCCTTTGGATGAAGGCCACGCCACGGTTGTTCTTTACATGTCATAACAAGATGATGGATATATTACCTAGTGACACTTACTCGATCCTTGAGAGAGAGATCCCACCAGTGAATTCCATAACCGGACCAATCTCCTGAGTACCTCTGAACTAACTAGAAACATACGCCTTTCTCTTCGTTCTCTCCATCCACTAATTTCACGATTATAAGGACTACCTAAAATTCATAAGGAAAATACCCCCACTTCGACCTATTGTAGAAGGAACTGATTCTCCAACATATAAACTTTCAAAATATCTGGCTAAATCCCTCAAGTGTTTTTCCAGTAAATCATCTTTTACTAAAAACTCCACAGATTTTGTTTCATGTATATAAGATATTATGATTAAGGAAGATGAAATCATGGCTAGTTTTGATATAGTCTCCTTGTTTACCAATGTTCCTATGGAAGAAGTTCTTGTACTATCCAAGATATATTATCTAAAAAGATCATGGCCTTATTTACTCACCAACTAGAGTAAGTTAGTGGGTCATTGCATCCACTCAGAATACTTTAAAGTTTCAGGACACCATCTATAAACAAAATTATGGCCTTGCAATGGGTAATCCGTTGTCACCTGTACTTGCGAACATCTATTTAGAAGATCTGGAAGTTAAAGCCATCTCTTCTTATCCTTTAAAACCAAGAATTTGGAAAAGATATATTGATATCATTTTCCTGATTTGCAGCCATGGCCGTGAATATCTCCTGAACTTCCTAGAATATCTAAATAATCAACATCTGAGCATAAAATTTACAGCTGAGTTTGAAGCTAATGGTTCCTTTTTTTTTTTTGGACATCAAATTAACCCGTTCCTCAGAGAAATTAAAAATTTCGATTTACAGAAAAGCTACCCACACCAACAACACCACGGTCAATCCCATCATTATCCTCAAAAGTTTGGAATCATTTCTACACTAGGACATCATGCTCGCTCTCTTCTTGATGATGAGATAGAACTTAATAAAGAACTCAATTTTCTCAGGTCTACTTTTCAACTAAATGGTTATTCAGAAAAAACAATTCACAAATTCCTATTAAATCCAACTGCTCACAATAATGAAGAGACCAATAGGGTGAAAGGTAATATTTCTAAACCATACATAAGCTCTGTCTCACCCAAACTGGCCAAGGTACTTAGAAAATACAACATAAGAACTTTATTCACTCCTCTTCCGAAAATCCACTCCTTAGTAAGCCATCCGAAACCTTAAATCACAACACAAACCTAAAGATCCCGGTGTTTACCAGATTTGGTGCAACTGTGATATACCATACTTTGGCCAAACAGAGAAATCGATCAAGTTACTCACTGAAGAACATAAGAGAGACGTCAGTTACAGGAGAATGTGAGCCAGTGCTTTATCTAGTCATGTTCTGTTCTCGGCCGATTCTAATGAAGAAAACCTTAGCCATACAGTCCTATGGGGATTTTTTCCGTTGCCACGATGAATTAGAAAGAAAGATAATAGAATCGAAACAAATCGTTCTCAACCCCCTACATCTCAACAACAACCTGTGTTACAACCTTTCAGGCCGTCATTGTGCTACACTCGAATACAGGCGATCGCGAGATGCTATACACATGCATGTGCCCAACAATGAGAGAACAGCTTTGAATGCACAACTTCATTTCAATGTTGAATATATATATATATATACACACACTAACTTTCTGTGATGTTTACAATTATTTCCTTTATGTTTTACTGGTTTAACTGGTTAAACAAGGCCCCCCGTTGTTTTCGCCAGGGAACCAAGGACAACAGCGAAAAGTCAGCTACTGGAACAAATCTGAAAACACACCCCAACTCAATGATCTTTAACACCAGAGTTAAAGATCGGTACTATCAACGTAAGAAGCCTGAATGGCAAAGGAATGGAGCTGGTGGAGGAATTATATAATTACTAGATCGACATAACAGGGGTGATTGAAACAAAAAAAGACAAATACTGGTGGATCTTTCTGAGCAATAAATACAAAATGCTATATTCAGGAAATGACAATCAAGGAAAAGAAGGGGTAGCCATAGTATTCAACACAAAATACGAGGCTCATATTCTTGAATGGCAGGCAGTGTCAAGTAGAGTGATTTGGGAAAATATCAGAATGGGGAACTGGACAATGAGACTTATTTGTGCCTATGGTCCCACAGAAGGCTCTATTCAGGTAGAAGTGGAGGAATTTTTTGAGGTTCTAGAGAAAGCTACTGAGACAATGAAAAAGGAAAAGTTGGTCCTTGTTGGGGATCTAAATAGCAGAGTAGGAAGTGATTCTGAGACATACAAAAATATTTTGGGAAAATTTGGAGAAAATAGCAAAGCTAATAATAATGGCAAATACCTGTTGGATTTTTGGTCAGGACATGGACTGGTTATTACTAACACCATGTTCCAACATAAAAATGTGCACAAATTCACATGGAGAGAAGAGGCAAGGAATAAGAAAACTCATTCACTATGTTATTGTTGATAGTGATGTTTTCTCCCTGGTGAAGGACACCAGAGTGTACAGAGGATTTGAAATTGGAAGTCATCACTATTTAGTCTTGAGCAGGATAAAATTGAATTTCATATTGAAAAGAATAACATGTAAGAAAGTTTTAAAGCGAATAAAAGTTGAGCAACTCTCAGATGTGAACTGTAGACTAAAATACACAAAAATTATTGAAGAAAAGATGAAAGAGTTTGAGAACAGGAATCAAACCTTGGAGATTCAATGGCAAGCCTTGAAGAAAGCCCTGATTGTTTCAACTAGAGAGGCATGTGGTGAAGTTGTCTGCAAGGATAGAAAAATAGAACTCCATGGTGGACACAGGAAGTTAAAGATGCAGTGAAAGAAAAGAAGAAAGCATATCAAAAGTTCCAGGCAAATAAGTCAGCTTGTGCTCTTAGAGAATACAGAAACAAATGTAAGAGAGCTAAACAGTGTGTAAAACTAGCTAAACAAAAGTCATGGGAGGACTTTGGCAAGAACATAGAAAACAAATATCAAGAAGGTACAAAATATTTTGGAGGTTGTTGAAGAAGCCTAGGAAAGGAGGAAAGGGTGCTGTAAAAGGAGTAAAAGATGATAAAGGTGACATGAAAACTGGAAAAACAGATATCCTTGAAGTATGGAGTAATTACTTCGAAAAATTGCTAAATGAAAAAAGAAGTGATGACAGCATATTGATAAAAAAACACTGATCAGGCATGCAGTCAGGATTATATATCCATACTTGAAGTAGAAAAAGCCATCAAAGGCTTGAAATGTGGAAAAGCAGCAGGAGTAGACGATATTCGATCAGAAATACTGAAGTAAGGTGGTATAAAAGTGTTACAGTGGCTGCACTGCATAGTTCAGAATGCATGGACAAAGGGACGAATTCCTGATGATTGGAGTAAAGCTCTCATAGTACCCATATATAAAAAGGGAAATAAAATTGAATGTGAGAATTACAGAGGTATATCCCTACTGAGTGTTCCTGATAAGATATATGCAAGTATACCTGAGCAACTGTTGAGAAGAATTGTGGAAGAAAAGCGTGGTGAACAAGCTGAATTCAGGTCAAATAGAGGCTGTAATCATCAGATCTTCACTTTACGACAAATAGTGGAAAAATCATGGGAATATAACAAAGATCTGTATTTAAGTTTTGTCGATTTGGAAAAGGCATATGACAAGGTGCCAAGAGAAAAGCTATTCAATACACCACAGCTATATGGTGTCAATGGGGCATTATATCAAGCAATACTTAAGTCTTTATTTGAGTTGTAAGTCAGCAGTTAGAATTGAAGGAAGTACAGGAACATGGTTTAATGTTAAATCTGGTGTGAAGCAAGGATGTACATTATCCCCTCTGTTATTCATTATCTATATGGATCATATTATGAAGGAAAGTGGTATTAAACATGATATCAAAATTGGAGATGTTAATGTCAGCTCTTTGCTTTATGTAGACGATTTTATACTTCTAAATAAATCCGCTACAAGTCTGCAAGATTCTCTGACTAAATTGAATAACTGTGGTAATAGATATGGTATGAAGGTCAGCAATAAAAAGACAAAGACAATGAAAATAGGGCAGAATCATTGAAAATGTCAACTGTGTTGTGAATGGAAAACCTTGGAACAAGTAAAACATTTCAGCTACTTAGGCACGATTTTTACTGAAGATGGTAAATTAAATATAGAAATAGACAACAGAATCAGCAAAGCTGGTATGGTGGGAAGTCAATTGAATAAATTCATATGGAATAAGAGATAAATTAGTCGGAACACTAAATTAGCTGTATACAAGACAGTGTTCAAACCAATTTTAACTTATGGATCTTAGAGCTGGGTCAGAAGTATAACACTTGACCAAAGACTAGAGATCGCAGATACGAGAGTCCTGAGAAAGATTAGAGGCATGAACAGATGGCATCAATGGCAATATCATATTAAAAATGAGGATATTAGGAAAGAACTTGACATTGTCAGCATCCAGGAATGCGTTAGCAGAGCTAATCTCAGGTGGTATGGTCACTTAAATAGAATGGGAGAGGAAAGATTAGCAAAGCAAGTGTTCTCTGCCAGGTTGGCAGGAAAACGACCCAGAGGAAGACCAAGATATAGGTGGATTGATACGGTACAAAGTGCCTTAGACGATAGAAACATAACATCTGGTAATGTTGGAGTCTTGACAAGTAACAGACTGATTTGGAGGAAAATTGTAGATAAGAAGTTAGTAATGATGTAAATTTTTCATGTAGTACTATCATATCCTGTACACCCCTTGAGGGTACATGGCAAGAATTTGTTGATGATGATGATGTTTTACTGGTTATTTCTTTTTTTAATGTGCACCTGAAGAAGGCTGATACAAGCTGAAACTAGTCGTGCTAAGAAACTTTGATTTCTTTTTTCTCGGTTTCTAGTCATTCAATTTTTTTTTTTTTTAAATGTATATCAACCGAGTAAATCAATCTTCCTATATATATAATTATATATATATATATATTTTTTTTTTTTTTTTTTCCCCAGTAAAGCCAAATATGGAAATTTATTACCACAATTATTTCTACAAAATATCTACACAAGTATAACATACTCTACTGAAAAGTTTTTGTCCAAATTGTAAATTTCTAATATTTTGTCATAATCATGCTGGTTCATGACTAAACCCTCCTCTAGTCAACATATCTTTCATTCTCTTCATCATGGAAGGTATTAGATTAACATTTGTATCAGCACATTTAACAACACAAGTTTCAAACTGTGATTTGTATGTTTCAACTTCAGCTTCTGTAGTTTCTGGATGGATTTTATCTCTAACTTTGTCTTGGCATTCCATAACACACCTCTGGATTCTATCCTAAAAATAAATAACCATAATACTTAAAAATATTTACAAAAATTATCAATTTATTAAAAATAATGATTTAACAGCTGTATGTAACACATACACAATAAAATATGCTTAACATTTTCATTGCCGAGCTGAAAATTGGAATTTCGTGTGGTGGCCAATTTTTTTTTTACTTTTTTGTTTAGTTAGCGCTGTCCACGCGATAACGCGTGATTGGCCGTTTGGTGAGAACTCGCATTGCGCAATATCGTGTGATTGGCAATGAACGTGTTAATATGATAAAAACTATTCAAACAGTTCTAAATCTAGTAGGACATTCTTTTGTGTAGCACTTTATAAGTGTTATAAACTCAAGAAGCTATCTACACAAGGTAATCCAGAGCAGTCTTTTGCAAATATCCATTTCTGATCCCACAACCTGTTGGATGGAGAGTGTGTTTGCTATCCAGTGGGACAACATGCAGCATTTGTAGTTAATCATTAACACTTTCAAACTGGGCACTGTACAAATTGTATTGTTCAGTATTTGCCAATTGGTAGGACACAATAATTCATCCTTTACTTCCAGTTTACCATCTGTTGGGCAAGAGATGAATCATTACATGTGCTTTCTAGAAAAATCAATGTTATGTTAGAAGAGAAAAAAAAAAAGACTTTATGCTTTCCAGTTATATAATTCACTGTTCATTAAGAGAAATTCTATAACTGTTTGTGTTTTTAAATTGTTAAGGTTTAGATCAATCTGTATTAATTAGATAAAAAAAACCTTGAATATCAACACTTCTGCAAGAAACAATAAGCATGAATGTAAAATAAATTTGTTATAGTCAAATAAATATCAGTGCAATAAATTGCACTAGTAGGGAAATGGAATTATAAATCATCATCCAATAAACACTAGCTACAGAAACTCATTTAAGAAAGGCTTCATTTTGGAAAAAAAATCTGGTGAGCAATTTATTTTGCAAAAAAAATAACTAAGCAATAATACTAAAGAGTTTTTTACATATCATAAGCTTATCAATGACTATATGGAAAGGCAAATTTATATTAAATATAATCACATAATTTGTCAACATGTATTAATTAAGCTCTTAGCACAATCAATAAGTGTAAGATTTTGTTAAAGACTACAAGACAATGTACCTTTTTTTCTTTTTTTTTTTTTTAAACATAGGATTCATTTTTATGCATTAACACAAATTTTTCTTTGCAATGCACTGAAACTGTATGTAGTGAATAAACTCCCCACCACATATATTAACACCGCCACACCTCACAGCAGCAACCAAAACAAAATCAATGTATTACTTAGTAAGAAATACAGTAGCACATACTGTAAACCCTTTTCAAAATAACAGCTGAGAAATTTTTTTTTTCTTAGATTTTTCAACGATCTCACATCTATTCCTTCTATCCTTTTAACTTAAAAAAGAAAAGACTAGTTTTTGGAGTTATTACCAAGAAATTCCTGGATAATTCTAAACACAAGATTTACCTTGTTTTTGGAAATCACTTCAGGAATAAATTGCAAAACTTTTTATGCAAAATATGCATTTTTGAACCTGGTGAAGTATCAGAGACTTTATTGAGATTGATATATGATAAATATAATAGATAATTTTGAAATTTTTTCCAAAATGATAGAAAAAAAAAATCTGATGTTTTATGAAAGGAACGATGACTGGTTTTTTATACAATGTTCAATTTATTTCTGATGACTATCTATACTGGACAAAAATAGTGACTGCTATATTCATTTGTTTTCTCTTGATGTTTCTGTAGAAAATGTGTGGTGGTATAACTAGAAAACAGAAATATCACTAGACATTTATACATACGTCCCTTGACCACAGAAACTAATCTATTTGTTATGAATAATATTTATAAAAGAAATGTTGAGACACATTATTTTCTATACCACAGAGGCAGTTCACAAACATTAGCTTTAGATAAAAATGCTAGCAAAAAACCTTAAATCTACCCACACAAAGTGGAAGGGATATGTTACAAGGTCAAGTGAACTACTACCGGATGCACAATATATGCAAAACATAGCCCTGCATGAACGTGTGAAGTAACTTTTGAAAATTAATGGATGGCCTGTTTCCATCCTTAGTCATCAATGACACTTTCAAGGCCTTGGCAATTTCTAAATATCAGGGTATAGCAGACAAATGCCACCATCCTATATTCTTAAACAATAAATGGTATATTATTGATTGAAATGCTTCAAGCTTTACTATGGTTGATTTTCCTAAGTTGTGAGATTAAAAACATCAGTTTCTGGGAGAAAACACTCTGTATGGCAAAGATCAACTGACTACTTGGGGAACTTCTGAAAACAAGCATCAGAAAAAAATTCCTTGAATTAATGAGATAGAATCATTGCACGAGAAAAAGCAATCCTGTGTCAGAGAGTTCTATTTTTTTATAAGTGAACCTCAGTTGGTGTGTAAGAGTAATTATCAGAGAAGATATGAATTCTTCATTTCAGTGTGTAAAATAAACAGTTCAATCTATATTTCAAAGCCAAAGATAAATATACAGAAACATGGAAAATTTTTTAAGTAGTGCAAGCTAAAGCAACTCCACTGCAGAGGATTATATTCTCATAAAGCTCTCTGGTCTTTTATTCAAGTCTTTTAAAGTTTTACACACACACACACACACACATTGTCACACTTTGGATCAAGTTCCAAAGGAGTGGAAAGAAAGGAAGATTGTAATGCTTCATAAGGGAGGTGACAGAATTCAAGCATCAAATTATAGGCCAATCTGTATGGCAGGTGTTTGTGGCTCAAGTGTTGGAAAGGTTGAGAATCAGGATTCAGAATTGGGTTGACAACAATGATATTATCTTTGATGGACAGCATGGATTTGCTAAAGGGAGGTCATGTTTTGGTAATCTACTTATTAATTACAATAAGGTGACAGTGGCACTGGACATGGAAGATGGATACACAGTAGTATACTTAGAATTTGCAAAGACTTTTGATAGATTACTGCATGATAAGTTGATAGTCAAACTAGAGCAGATGGAGTGCGATATTAGACTAATGCAGTGTTTCTCAACCTTTCTAAGCCCAAGGACCAGTAAAATGCCTAAAACAATTCTACGGCCCACAAAGTTATGTAAATTTTTAAAAACCCTATGTGGGAATTACCAACATTTGGGAAAAACTGTGCCATTTATAACATAATAAATCTAAGAGCATGTTTTGAACACATATGGAAATATAATTAATTAAATTGGAAGTAAACAATTAAAAGTGTAACACCATTGAACAAAGTTTTAATTTTTATTAAACAAATAAATAATATGATATAATTATGTTACTACTTAATCCAGCCACTGGGGAGGGCAAATTAGTCTTCTCGGTGCCGGTCCCAAGCCCAGATAAATGGGGAGGGTTGGCGTCAGGAAGGGCATCCAACCATAAAAAAAAAAAAACATGCCAAAACCAAGGATGAAATGTTGAATAACAGAGAAAGGACCATGGCTAGGGCGTACCCCATAAGCGACGCACAGTTCTGTAGCCCAAGGACTGTGACAAGTGGGCTAGGGCTACTGAACCAAGGACGGGTTCCGAATCCAACAGAAAGAGAGTGTGTGTAAAGTAAGAATTGGGGTTGCTGAATGAGAAGAGTAGGGAGATAGTGGGCATGATGAGAAGAAGGAAGCTGAAGATCTTGTGCATGCAGGAGACAAGGTGGAAGGGCAATAAAGCAAAGGAGCTGGTGGAGGGATATAAACTGTTTTATAGCGGTGTGAATGAGAAGGGAAGAAACGGAGTTGGAATTATCATCAATAAGGAGCTGAAGGGATGCTAAGTCTGCGAGATGTGTCGGAAGAATGATCGGATTATGAGCGTTAAGCTTGAGATGGGAGGAAGTGTGGCTATGCCCCACAAGTAGGTTGTGATGAGGAGGAGAAAGAGACATTCTGGAGAGAACTTGACCAAGTAGTAATGGGAATCCCTGATGGTGAGAGAGTGATCGTCGGAGCAGATCTGAATGGGCATGCAGGAAGGCGACGAAGCGGTGAAGAAAGGGTACATGGGGGTTGGAGTAGTGGTGAAAGAAATGAAGAAGGTAAAAGAATCATAGAATATGCTGTGGCCTTCGATCTGGCTATAGCTAACACGTGGTTCAAGAAGAGAGTTGGGCATCTGATAACCTATAAGAGCGGGGATAGAATGAGTCAGATTGACTATATTATGTGCCGTAGGAAACATCTGAAGGAGGTGAAAAACTGTAAAGTGATTAATGGAGAAAGTGTAGTGGCACAGCACAGGTTGGTTGTGGTAGACTGTGATATAAAAGGGGAAAAGAAGAATAGACAGAAGTGGCAGATACAGAGGAGAATAAAGTGGTGGAAATTGGAAGAGGAAGGACCAAGGAATAAGTTTAAAGAAAAGGTATTGAAAGAAATGAAGTTACCAGAGGATATGGAAGAATGGTGGGACGTTAATAGTCGGAATAGTAGAAAAATTGGAGAAGAGGTGCTTGGTATAACACCAGGAAAGGGACCGCCTGAGGATAAGGAGGTATGGTGGTGGAATGAGCAGGTGCAGTTGGAGATCAAGGAAAAGACAGAGGCAAAGAAAAAAATGGGACATGACTGGAACTAGAGCCGACAAGGAGGCATATAGATTAGCGAAGAAAAATGCAAAGAGAGCTGTGGCAAGGGCGAAAGCGAGGGCAGTTGATGAGGTTTATGAAGACCTGGAGAGAAACGGTGGTGAAGCTCAGTTGTTGAGAATAGCGAAAGCCAGAGATAAGGCCTCGAAAGACATAACATCAGTCAAGCAGATAAAGGATGCCTCAGAAGTAGTATTACAAGGGGAGGACAAAATCAGAGGAAGATGGAAAGAATATTTCCGTAAACTACTAAATGAGGAGAATCCGAGAGAGAGAGGTGTGAGGATGAAGAGGCAAATGAGAGACCGGTGCAAGACATAAGTAGAGAGGAAGTGGATTGGGTACTGAGAAAAATGAAGAATGGAAAGGCTGTGGGGGCAGACCAGATACCTGGGGAAGTGTGGAAAAGTTTGGGCAGTGAGGGCGTGGATATGTTATGGGATCTGATAAGGAAAATAGCCCAACAAGAAACATACCAGAGGAATGGAGGAAAAGTATTCTCATCCCAATCTACAAAGGAAGAGGAGATGTTCAAGACTGTGGCAACTATAGAGGGATCAAGTTGATGTCACACACATTGAAGATATGAGAAAGAGTAATTGAAGGGAGGATACAGCAGGAAACGCAAATTGGTGAGGAGTAGTTTGGATTTATGCCAGGAAGAGGGACAACAGATGAGATATTTGCATTAAGGCGATTGATGGAGAAATATAGAGAGATGCAAGTGGAGCTGCACATGGTGTTTACAGACCTGGAAAAGGCATACGACAGAGTGGCCAGGCAGGAGGTATTCAGGTGTATGAGGAAGAAGGGGTGTCGGAGAAGTACGTGAGGTTGGTGAAGGAGATGTATGAGGGAACAGAAACTCCAGTCAGGTCTAGTGTCGGCATAACAGAAGGGTTCCCCATTGTCGTAGGGCTACACCAAGGGTCAGTTCTGAGCCCCTACCTCTTTGACCTGGTCATGGATGTACTAGTGGAGGATGTCAAGAAGGAGGCACCATGGAGCATGCTGTTTGCCAACGACATTGTTCTATGTGAATCATCCCGAGAGAAGCTTGAAAATACCCTGGAAGAGTGGAGAAAGGTATTGGAGGAGAGAGGCATGAAAATTAACCAGGAGAAGACTGAGTATATGTCAATGGGGAGTGACGAGGATACGATCATACGACTTCAGGGTGAAAGGCTAATTTCAGGGAAGAAATTCAAGTACCTTGGGTCAGTCGTCGAGAGGAATGGTGATCTGGATGAGGAAATACAGCAGCAACGAATAACATGCGGTTGGATGAACTGGAGGAAGATGGCACGGAGACAAGGCCTATAACAAAGGCACAGGAGAGGAAGATGGAGGTAGCGGAGATGCGGATGTTGAGATGGATGAGTGGTGTGATAAAGAAGGACAGGATAAGGAATGACTACATCAGAGGGACGGTTAAGGTGGGACCAATTGGCAAGAAGATACAAGAAAGTAGGCTGAGGTGGTTTGGACATGTAGAGAGGAAGGGTGAGGAGTATGTTGGTAAACGAGTGGAATATATGGAGTTGGAGGGAAGGAGGAAAAGAAGCAGGCCCAAGCTCAGGTGGAGGGATAAGGTGACAGCGGATCTTAGGGAGAAAGGATGGAGTCCAAAGGACGCCCTGGACCGGAGAACTTAGAAGAGGAAGGTTAAAGATCGGTGCGCCGACCCCGTTTAACATGGGATAAGGCATAGTGAAAGAAGAAGAAGAAGAATTATATTACTACTTAGCAATTAATGAGATGGTTGAGCTTCTCGTCCCTTGCAGAGATGCTGGATATCTGGCTCAATACTGGTTAACTTCAGTCGAAGATTGGCATGCATGCACACACACATACACTAAGACGATTTCTGTATTTGGTTTTTATTTGAAGGAGCGATGAAAATCCTTTCTCATGAAGATAGGTTGTAGAAAACTGCATGATGATTATCAATGCTTGTTCAGATAATTCGGGAAATTCACTGAAGGCGAGATCCAGAATCAAGCCAAACCCAGATCACGGAATTACATTTTAAGCCCACTGTCACTTAAAAGCTCAATTAACTATTCTTTTTTTTTTTGATAAAGAAAGATTGTTCTCATGACTGTAAGCCTGAAATGGATTGAGAACCTACAGAATTTTCTTATAAAAGTTATTTGGAAAATATGTTTCAAAATTTTGAGGTGGTCACAAACCCTTTCCAGAAACTCAGAATCAATAATATCATTTTCTAGTAAAAAGGATTCCAATGTTGGAAAAGATGCAAATTGTCTGTCTTTTACATAGCTAATCCATAACACCATTTTTTTCTCAAATGCCTTTATTTTGCCATAGGCATCAAGAACAGTTGAAGAATTTCCCTGAAGGGACAGATTTAGTTAATTTAATTTCGAAAAAATGTCCGAAAGAACAGGATAGTGTTGATAACTATGCTTCGTCAACAAGGAGTGATGCAAAATCAGAAATACGTTCATTTGCAAACAATAAAACTTTGTGCTTTAACTGAAATAACCTTGTTAGTACTTTGCCCTGGGAAAGCTAACAAATTTCAGAATGAAGCAAAAGTTGTGTATATTCACTGCCCATTTCATCGCAGAGTACTGATATTTAACAGTTGAGACTTAATAAAATTAAATAACTTTACAGAGTTGTATAGCATAGTTTTAAATTCTAGTAGCATCCCTCTGGAGGCTAATGCTTCCTATGTATGAAACAATGTACCCAATTCATATCCGGAGCTACTTCCTTGACCTTAGAACCCCCCCCCCCCCATGCCTGCCTGTAAGGACATTAGCTCCATCCAAACAGAAGCCCATACGTTTTTCCCATTGGATCCTTTTGTGTATTATGTAATTATTGAGAGTGTGAAATATTTCTTCTCCAGTTGTTCGAGATGACAAAGTTCTATAAAACAGAATATCGTCATGAATGTTGTTATCATGCACATATCTTACGTAGCATATTAACTGCACATCATTTGTAACATCAGTAGTCTTGTCTACTTGTAATGCATGATAAGGGCTCTTCTTCTAAATTCTTTCAATTAATTGAGATTCTATGTTACCTGCCATATCATTAATTCTGCAACCGACAGTGTCATTTGAAAGAGGAATAATGAAATCAACATCCTTTAGTAACTTGTTGCCAAACATAGTTTTTTACCACATCTTTTATAGCTGGAAGTAGTAAATTTTCTCTAATAGAATGAGGGTTCTCTGTTTTTACTATGCGCAAACTTAAGAGATAGGATGTTTCCAGTGTCTTGCTATTAATCGAACCCATGACCAAAACTATATCTTTCCCATGATTTAATGTCCCTAAGGGCACTAAAAAAATTCAGTTGGATTGCTTTTCACATCACAATGTTGTTGGAGTTTTGCAAGTTTCATGCACTCATTCGACAACACTTCATAACACAAAACACATTGAGGTTTCTGTTCACTTTCATCTCCACACTAATTAAACCCGAATTTCAAATATGAACTGTTATATTTCCTACTTCCTCAAGGGCTCACTTTAGTGAGTACGGGCATGGCAAACCCGAGGAACCTGATGCTGGACCATGCCTTACTTCATGTAATATACATCTGTTATATTATCTGTAGACTGGTCCCTCCCCCTTTTTTTTTCTTTCCTTCTTTCTTTTCTTCTTGCTACCTTCCCCCCAATGCTATTAGAGTATTCGAGGGCTAGGGGTGAATCTTTCCTATTTTGCTATTTCATCTTATGTGGAAAGGGCCTCTGCAACCCTACCACTTTTTTCTTCCAGTGACTTCACTCCAAAATGCTACTATGATTGTGCCTAATAACGCATCTCATGCTGCATTGGCTGTCGCACAGAATAATCAGAGCCACGTTCAGGGCTTAGGCAGAGGGTCCTGTTCGAGAAGTATATTACAGTCTCCATCAAAAGTCAGTGATACCGTGAATGAGCAACACAGAATGTATAGGATTAATCTTAGAAAAGAATTTTACATAGGTACATGGAATGTCCAGGGTTTACAGATGGGTACTCTTGAGATTGTCTGTAAAGAGATGGATAGGTATAAAATTAACATCTTGGGAATTACAGAGACTAGATGGAATGGAGAAGGTCACTTCAAAAGACAGGATGGTAAGCTAGTTATTTACTCAGGTGGTGACTCAAAACATCATGGAGTAGCTGTGATACTGAAGACAACTCAGGCAAGAAGCCTTCTTGGTGATAACCCCATTAATGATAGGATACTCTCCATTAGACTTAAGGCTCAGCCTACCAATGTATCAATTGTGGTAGTTTATGCACCCCACACGGATAGGCCTGAAGAAGAGAGTGAAGAATTCTATGAAAACTTGCAAACTGTTTTGGACTGCCTACCAAGGAGAGACATACTGTACATCTTAGGAGACTTAAATGCAAAAGTGGGAAAGAGTATGAGAGTCAGGCCGGAGTGTGGCATGTTTGGTCTGGGTGAACGTAACACCCATGGTGAAAGACTGTTGGAATTTGCCCGTGCTAACAGATTAGTTATTACCAATACCTGCCTCCAGAAACATCCACGACGGACCTATACTTGGACATCCAACATTGATAGGTCAAGGCACCAGATTGATTACATCCTGGCTCTCCAGCGGTGGAAGACAAGCATCTCTGATGTGCATACTTGTCCTGGAGCAGACTGTGGTACAGACCATCAGCTGGTAAGAGCCAAAGTAAGACTAAGACTCCGAAGACTTCCAGGTCAGGCACATTCCACTAGATTGGATGTTAGAGTAATTCCTAGTGGATTCACAGAAGAAACATCAACTCGGCTGGATGATTTTTTGGAGACCAATGAGGAAATCTCACCAGAAATGCTTTGGGAAGGAGTCAAGATGATAATACAGGATACAGCGAAGACATATCTCGGCCCAATAAGAAAACCAAAAGACCCATGGATATCAGATTCAACATAGGAACTAATCAAAAGAAGGTGGTTGGAAAAACAAAGAGACACAGGGACCGAAGAATACAAGAGATTACATAGAGAAATCAGAAGAGCCATCAAGCAGGATAAGGAAAAGTTCTATACTAATAAATGTGAAGAAATATAATTCCAGATGAGAAGGCATAATTATAAAAGGATGTTTTATTTAGTTCGTGACTTAATGCAGAAGTTTAAGCCTAAATTGAATGTCATCAAAGACAGGAATGGATCATTACTAACAGAAGAGTTGGAAATCAAAAACAGATGGAAAGAATACTGTGAGGAACTGTACAGCAGAGTGGATAAAGAAAATGTGGAGTCCTCCCACCAAGAAAATTTTGATTTGGAACCTCCTCCACTTAGGCATGAAGTTGAAAGTGCAGTTAAGCAGCTCAACAGCAATAAGGCCCCAGGTGCAGATGAAATCCCAGCAGAGTTAATTAAGGCCACAGGAGATGGAGGGATAAGAGTGTTTCATAGATTGATTACAAGGATATGGGAGACAGGATCATGGCCTAGAGACTGGAAGAAGTCAGTTTTTATACCACTACACAAGAAAGGTGATATGAAGGCATGCAAGAATTATAGAACTATTAGTTTGATATCTCATGCAAGCAAAATTTTATTAAAGATCATGCTAAATAGGATTGAGGCCAAAGTTGAGGCAGAGATGCCCGAGGAACAAGCAGGTTTTAGGAAAGGTAGGGGCACCAGAGATCAGATCCTTTGCCTTAGACAGATCATAGAAAAATATAAAGAATTCAGACTCCCTCTGGTAATGTGTTTCTTAGACTACTCTAAAGCTTTTGACTGTGTTGAGCATGTGAAACTGTGGGGAGTAATGAAAAGAATGGGTTTTCCTCAACACACTATCAGGTTGATAGCCAACTTGTATAAGGAGCAACAAGCCACGGTAAGAACAGATGTTGGATTGACTGACTGGTTTCAAATTGGAAAAGGAGTTAGGCAAGGATGTTTACTTTCTCCCCCTCACTTGTTTAGTATATATGCAGAGGACATCATGCGTGAAGCATTGGATGAGCTCAGGACAGGAATTAGGATAGGAGGTAGATTGATCAGTAATCTGAGGTACGCTGATGATACAGTACTCCTTTGCAATGACATGGAAGAACTAGGACTAATTCTTGACAAAGTTAACAGGATCAGTAATAGCAGAGGACTTCAACTCAATTCTAGCAAGACAAAGATCATGGTTCTCAAAGGAAAAACAAACAGAGAAGCTCTTGAGAAACAAATGTATCTTAATGAAGAAAGAATTGAGGAAGTCAGCAAGTTTGAGTACCTGGGATCCATTATTAATGTGAAGAATTGCTGTTCAGAAGATGTCAGAAAAAGGTTAGGAATGGCTAAAATAACAGTCAGAGACCTGTCTAAAATCTGGAAGGATGGATCTATCTCCATGGGAACAAAGTTGAGGATTTTGGATGCAGTTGTTTTTCCAACAGCGACTTATGGATGCGAGACTTGGAACCTAAAGAAGTCAGATAAGAAACGGATATATGCTTTTGAGATGTGGTGTTACAGAAGGCTGTTGAGGATATCATACACTGAAAGGCGTACAAATGAATGGGTGTTAGAAAAGATTAGTAGAACTTTAAGGCTCCTTAAGGATATTGACAGAAGAAAATTAAAATATTTTGGACACATAGAAAGGATGGAAGGAGGACTTCTCAGAACAGTAATAGAAGGTAAAGTTCCTGGAAAAAGAATCAGGGGTAGACCATCAATGAGATGGATGGATGGCATGTGTGGAGTGACTGATCTTCAGAGAGTTGAGGCTGCCAGGAGGGCAAACAACAGGATTACATGGCGAGGCCTAGTGTGGAACATCATCGAGCATCGGAGTGACCATACGGCATCTGTAGATGCCCAGTGAACTCAAAAAAAAAAAAAAAAAAAAATATTTCCTACTGTATTTTTTCTTTGAACTGCTTGTTTCTTCTACTTTAATAGTATCAGATTTATTCACCGTTACAACTCGTGTACCACAATTAGGGTTAGCATCACCTGTTTCATTTGCTTTTCTTTTGCCACTTTTCCATTATTAAAAACGTTTCCAAAAAATATATAAATGTTGGGGTTAACTCATGACACACTTTGTCCAAATATTAATTAGCACTTCTGAAGATATACTGAGCTTTGATTGAAGGAGAAAAACCTTCAATATAAAAATCAATAAACAACAAGCAATTGGTTGAAATGTGGATAACACGTTTACTTCAAATCTCACAAAACAGCAGACAGAAGGCGGAAGCAATAAAACCATATTGTTGTTCACTTCACCCCTCTTTTATTATTCATCATTCTGCCACTATTTATTGGTTTTTTTTTTAAGTATCCATTTCATTTCAATAATTTTTGCTTACTTAAAAAAAAAAAAAATCAGCTAACGCCTTTTTATTCCCGTATATACGGGAGTAGGCGAGGCCATTTAGCCCTATCTAACTTTTGGAGACTGAGTGGGCAATTCAATCTCCACTGGTACCCAATCAGAGACAGATGGCCCAAGGCTATCACTAATTAAGCGGTACGCAGTGAAGAGAGACGGCTCAAATGTGCCGCCATCTCGTGGTCTCTAACCCTAACACAATATATTTAATGTCTGAAATAATGTGGGTTCTACGGTCGATTTTCTTGAGTTTACAGGACGAAAAACCCGAGTTTCCGGGAGGAAAAACCTGCTTGCCCGTGCCAGAGATCGACTAACTCGGGAACCGGTCGAAAAAAGGCTTAGAAAAATTTCCTCTAGTCGCCGACTAGACTCGAAACCAAGACTTCCTTCGTGCGGCCTAGCGCGGTGGTGTGCAAACGCCACATCCACTGAGCTACACAGGCTCCTTTGCTTACTTATTCAATTTTAATTTGTTCTGTTTGGATAATTAAAAAATATATATTTATTTATTTAAGTCTGCCTGCGGACCACAGGCTGAGAAACACTGGACATGCACTGGATTACAGATTACTATCTGATAGATATCAGCAAGTTGTGTATGGGGGAGCAGTATCCCAGAAGAGGAAAGTCACTAGTGGTATGCCTCAGGGATTTGTTTTAGGGTCACTACTGTCTAACCTGTATGTTAATGATATTGGGTTACATTTGAATGGGGATATTCAGCTGTGTGCATATGATGTTATGTTGTGAAGAACTATGAGGAGTAGAGCAGATGTGGCCTTACAAGACCTGAATAGACTGATGGAATGGGCACAAGAGTGGAGATGTCAGTGCAATGTTGCAAAATGTAAGGTTTTAAAATTTCCGAAAACAAAGCTGGGATGTAGAGTTTACACTTGGTGGGAATGAAATAAGAGATCTTGGGTGATGGTGGATAAGGATTTAAATTTTAGAGGACACACTGCCAATATTGTGAGGACAACACAACAAGTTCTGGCAATGATGCAGAGGACACTGACTTGAAGAAGTAAAGAGATTCTGATTCCATGTATAAGGCCTTGATTAGGCCACATATGGACTACTGTGCACTGATTTAGTCATCTGGTTTTCAAAAGAATGAGAGATATTGGAAAGGATCCAGATTCAACTGACTAAAGTAAATACTGGTTTCTGGAATGTTGAATACAAAAAAAAGGTTGAGAAGATGCAATTTACAGAGTCTGGTAGATAGGAGAAGAGGTTTTTCATAAAATATTGGGAGAACAAGAAGTCACCTCTGGAACTTCTACAAGGAGGATCTAAACAAGGGAGTGAGAAGCACATTTTTTGCATGGAGAGTTGTGAATGACTGGACTGCATTGCCTGAGAGAGAATTTGAACATATTTAAGGCATGGCATGATGAGTTTTTAACTCCATAAGAGTCTGTGGATAATGATAATAATGTCAATAACATGACATTTAAATTATTTGGCCATGATCCAAAGAACAACTGATGAAGTAGAAAATAGCAGACCCCTCCCATTTCTAGACATATCCCTGTAAGTCTCACCAAAGGAAACATGTATGTATCTATAGTAAGTTCATACAGGATGGTATCTACATGTCCCCTCCTGCCACCTAGCACAAAAAAAGTGGTATAATTAGAGCCTTATGAGGCAGTCATTTCAGTAAATCATGGAGACTACAACTGTGTTAGGAATAATTATTTTAATTTCCCAACATTTCAATTTTCATATTAAGGTCATCAATAAGCTATATTACATTTCAAACAGTATGCCAACTTAACAATGATTTGGCATACTGTCTATAGGTCTGACCTCTAGTGAAAAAAAAAAAAAACTATATCCAAACTATATCTAATTTATAACATCCTCAGAGAACAAATTCAGCAATATTGGTGGCCTAATCAATAATTTAACATAAGTGTTTGTTATATTAAAGCTAAGATCCCAGATTACTACAGTCCTAATTATAATTAACTCTTAAAATAAAAGGTTATGTGAGTAGAATATGTGCCATCCATATTCTTGGGATTTTTAGACCACCATTATTGTTAAGATTAGGATTGATAAAAATTTCACAGGCCTCTAAATCTGCACTCATACCACATTTTCATGTGGTATAAAGAAAAGGAGCCTTTCAAGTCAATACTGGGTATAATCAGAAAAATCAATACCAGTAAATTCAGGGCATAATCAGAAAAGCCAGATTCACCATAGTTATTAATTTTAATGTGCCATTAATGTTCCTTTATTTTTATTTTTTATTTTTGGATAGGAATTGTGCATACTGTTTCACCTATATAAGATAAATTACAGGTGCAATGAACAAGATGTACTCCAGGGTGAGCCAGTGGAGGAAGTGGATCTTTTAGGAATTGAATAAGTTCTTTAATTTTGGTTGGTTTGAATATGGTATTATGGTTGTATTTCTGTATGAGACAGGGCATAAAACAAGTAAGGACAGGAAGAGAAATCAAAAATTTGAGTTCCTTGCTAAAACCTTACTAAAAAATGGTAAACAGAAAATTATTAAAGAACATAAATCAACCATCTCCTAGGGAAGTTAGAGACAGGACAACCAAACTATAGGAGTCCTAACTCTCCCATACATCCAGTATATGACAGACAGAACAGCAACAACTTTGAAGAAAGATAGTCTTAACCTCCCCTGCCTTTCCTATACTGAGCTTCTACATTTCTACTTCAACCTAAACTGTGACATATATTCCCCCTACTCAAAAAAAAATAAATAAAACAATAAAATATGATAAATAAAACAAATCTATTGCACGTGGTAGTACTTGATATGTAAGATACATTGAATGCTCAAAAGAAATGCACATGGCAGAACATGTAAAAGACAGAGAAGAGAAAAAAAAAAAAGAAAAAAAGTCAAGCATCTTTCTGCCAAGAAGCAATGATCATCAAGTACTATGGAAAGAAACTGAGATGGCATTCGTTACCTACAATATTTATATTATGAGGCTATACATCCTCACCTAGTTAACAAATTCATTTCTCTTGTTTTCCACTTCCATCAAATCAGATATATGTGTATAGAGTTCAAGTGTAGCCCATTAATTCTTCCAGTTGTTTTTAGATAGTAGCTAGATGATAAAAATGACACTGACATAAAAGAACCAAATTTTTTGGTCTTACATGGAAATCCTTTTAAGTCTGTTTTTCAAGGCATTTGAAAAAAAAAAAAAAAAAAAAATGTCTGGGCAATATCTGAACAGTCTGAAGGTAACAAGTGGCATGATTGGCCAACTTCCAAAAATAGCTAAACCACATGGAACCAGAATATGAACATTACACATTTCATCTTCACACTTCATTACCATATGCCAATATAGTGCATGTGCAAATATTTGTTAATTTATGCAATAGCTATGTTCTGTTACTATTGTTTTAATGTTGCCAATTTTCTCTGATTATATCATAAATCTGTATTTTTTTTTAAACCACACTGGAATCCAAAACAGAAAGATGAACGCTATTTCTGAAGATCACAACCACAAATTCAGATGAATCAGTTTGTGGCAATTTGTATAACTGATCATTGCGAGTAGGTGGGCATACATTCACATATTCGAATCGCACACAAAGAGGTCATGTAGTAGCACTCAACAGGATAAACGGCAAAAGGATACGCTGTCAATTGTGTTTGAAGGAAGCGCTTTTCATGAAAGAATCAAGTTGCAAACCTGGATGTCTTGTAATGTCTCAAAGACATCAAGTAGATGATTTCACGTGGGGAAGAATTATTTGAAAGCTTGAAGAAGGCCAAAGAATTACTGATATTACCAGCAAGTTTGGAATCTCACATAGCATTGTATCCAGGCTCTAGGCAGGGTTTAAGACCAATGGAATGTGTTCCAGACATCTGCAAAGAGGTCACCCTCGCTCTACCAGAGCACGAAGACAGATTTTTGGTTATGACAGCAAAACATAATTGATGCACCATGGCAGGTCAGCTTGCAAGTCAACTCTATTCAAGAAGTATGTGGATATCTCAATAAACTGTGGCAAGACATCTGCAACAAGTAGGTCTATATGCCTGAAGTCTGCCTCCCCTTTTAAACATAGCTCATCATAGAGCATGTTTTCAGTGGTGTTGCATTTGTATCCATAAAAACTGGACAAGACGCCAATGGGCCAAGGTACTCTTTACAGATGATAGTAGTTTTAGTCTTTCCTGATTCTAGACACCCGATCTGGCATGAAAGTGGTACTAATTACCATCGCAAGAATGTTCTTGAAAGGGATAGATACAGCAGTGCTGGGGTCATGGAGTGCAGAAGCATTATGCTTAATGGATGCACCAAGCTACAAGTGCTGTTAAAAGGGGACTATAACAATAACAGGTGAATGATAATGCAACAAAATTCTTCAACATCATTATAAATTAAAGATACCAAGAAATTATACACGTTGTTTAATCATTTATTATTATTATTATTATTATTTTTGACACCTCCAGGGAGTCCAAAGACTCATCGAGGGAGAGTGTGCCAACAGCATCGAACGATTGGTCCCCTTCCAACTACTAACCGCGCTCAAACTTACTTAACTGAGCCATTAGTAGCAGAGGCTCTACCAATCGACCAACCTTTGCCAGCGATTTATCCAAGTGTAAGCAGACAAAGTTTGCACCTGAAGTATTTTCAGGACTTGGGCAAGTTATATATAGAAGCTAATGACTTCACATCAATTGCCTTAGTATCCCATAATGCAAAGCACATATCCTTGTGGACATGTATATGCTATGCATTATGGGAAGGGTCATTGCCCAGACTGGTTTCAACCTTACTGAGGTCTGATCAGTGGGAGCCAGACCCAGAGGTGATACTAAGGTTGAAGTAACGCAGAAGTCATATTTTCATATACGAGTAGCCAAAAAAGTGTCACACTTTATTATTAAAATACTCTGGATTAGAGAGAGAGTTGTTGGAAGATTTTCCACTTGGTTATACTATAAATTAAAGATCTTTAATTTATAGTATAAGATAGAATGCCTGAGGAATGTTTGCCTGGAGGAATGACAGAAAGTGTGGCTATGGCAATTAAGTGGGGCAAATGACTTGAAAGGTAGCGTGAATCGGGTAGCAAGAGATTTGAGGTTTATACTTGAAGTTGTACTGAAGAAGACTCAGAGAAGGGAGGGAGAGAGAGAGAAAGAGAGAGAGAGAGTGTTACCAGGTATGACAATGATGAGCTGAGGAGAAGAGCATTAATAATGAATGGTATGATAGCTAGAATGTTTCAAAAAACAGGCTTGGAATACATCGATGCTTGGAGAGCATTTGAGGATAGAAAGGAACTGTAGGCAAAAGACCACTTGCATTTGAATGAGGAAGGATGTAGACATCTGGAGAGATGCTGTTCTCTGAAAGAGTCAGTGTGTCAATGCAGGGAAACTAAAATTATCAGGGTGGGGTGGTAGCAGGTGTGGCCTCTTGTGGGAATAGGTGCTTGGGAGAAGGGGAATATATTGGGTAAGCTAAATCTAGAAGAGTTTGGAGGAGGTAATGATAGGTACAGAAACAGTGGCATTTTTATTATTTATACTAATGCCAGGAATATTATCGGAATAAAGGAGATGAATTGGTGGCGTTAATAGTATCAGCAAGTCCAAAGATTACTGGGATCTCTAAGACGTGATTGATGGAAGATAATATACTAACAGGAATAGATGTAGCAGGATACAGCATTCTTCGACAGGATAGGAAAGGAAAACGTGGTGGTGGAGTATTGCTTATGATAAGTGATGACTTATGTCCTCTAAGAGTGGAGGATTTGGAGGGCAGTGGCACTAATGGTTATAAAAGCATATGGTGTGAGGTAGAGTTGGGAAAGACAAGCAGGAGATGTTTAGGCAGTTGAGCTTGGCAAGTGCAAGAAGATTGATTGCTATGTGAGATTTTAACTACACCAGTATAAATTGGGAAGAGGAAACTGCATGTAGTAATAAGGGGATGGAATTACTAGAATTCTTGAGGGACAAATGTCTTAGGCAACATGTAGTAGAAGGAACATGAGGTTCAAGAGTTTTGGATTTGGTAATAGCATCAGAAGAGCTGAATGTAACTAAGATGGCATCTCTGCCCTCAGTTGGAGAGAGTGACCATGTGGTTTTGACTTGAAGATGACTAGACATGCAGGAGTATCAAAGAGAAAGGAATGTATGTGGAATTATAAGGCAGGTGATTATAATAGTCTTAGATATCAACTTGGAGCAGTTCCATGGAGAGAGGAATTGGAAGGATGAGATATCATCAGTGCTTGGACACTTGTGAAGGAATATTTATTAGCAGCAATAGTAAGCTGTATACCATGAGAAGAAGAGGACACTATTTGGTGTAAAGTGGGTGAAAAACAATATCAAACAGGAACTACAGGTTAAAAAGAGGTTATGGAAAAGATATAAGGAGAGGGGTGGAGAGCAGATGCATGAAGAATATAAGACTGAGACTAGGAGAGTGACTGGTATGGTAAGGAAGGCAAAACTGGAATATGAGAAGAGATTAGCTCTGATATCCAAAGAAAATCCTAAGGAATTTTTTAGCTATGTGTGGCCATTAGGAGGAGAAATGATTGTGGAAGAATGACATTGTTGGATAAAAAAATGGGAATAAATGACTGATGCAGAGGACACAATGGAGTTGTTCAATGAACACTTTATTGGGGTATTTCATTCTGGAGAAGTAAGTTTTAATACTAACAGATTTGAGGTTTAGAAGTGCAAGAGGAGAGTGTGTTTCAAATATTGAGTACTCCGAATGTCAATAGAGAAGTGGGACTGGATGGAATTTTGCCACAGATTTTGAGAGAATGTGCTAAATAACTGACAGCTCCATTGACCTGGCTTTCAATGAAAGTCTGGCCAAGGCACACCTGGCTTTCCTCATGTGTGTGTGATAGCTTCTGTAGATACTTAGGACCTATAATAATAAAACAACTTTAGGGAATAAGAGTTTTATGAAACAACATGACATTTTATCTCTTATCAATAGATAAAACGTCATGTTGACTTGACGTTTTATTATTCATTTGAATGTAAAGATTTTTATCCGTGTTTAAAAGGTTCATTTAACAATTACTACTGTATTTACTCTAATATAACTCACCCCTGATTTTACTTTATGAAAAAAGAAATTAAAAAGTTTCACATATACCTCGCACACGAAAAAAAGTTTAAACACGTTCACATCAGGGTGATAGTAACTTGCTCACCGCAGTAAAAAACACGCCATCCCCGACAGCCACTATACTGCAGACACAAGAAAAACAAGTAGTTTTATTGTATCACTGAATAAGGTACAGAGACATTTGCAGTCTGTGTAATATTTGTCAACAAATAATGCAACCAGAGACAACATATGGTTTTGCAATCAAGCAAAAAAGTTGTACTGCCAAATACAGTATCTAACTAAAAACTATTGTCCAAACATTTGTCCAAATTTTCAATCATATGAAATAAGTTTTTGTTCAATTGCATTTGAAATTTTCAATGTCATTAAGACAGATCACAAAGGCTAACTTCAAATAAAATACTACCAGTGAATTGAAACTAACATGCCATATAATGTGTGTGTGAGTCCACCTGCCAGACCAATACAGAAGTAGCACGCAAACAAGCAGCAATAAAATTCAACCAAAAGGTTGAAATTCTGTGTCAGTTGAGCCAGCCCACATGATATGGAAGCGGCACACAAATGGTAATGAAGTCCCATCGGAATGATAAATGGGTGAAACACCACCCTGACATTAAAGCATTAAAACTACGAAATATATAGTGAATGTTGTCATGGGA
The DNA here is from genome assembly GCF_054136105.1 of Typopeltis vanoorti. Lineage (NCBI taxonomy): Eukaryota > Metazoa > Arthropoda > Arachnida > Uropygi > Thelyphonidae > Typopeltis > Typopeltis vanoorti. The sequence goes on from NC_143553.1 coordinate 46,736,525, forward strand.
GTTTGATATTTCAGAATTCAGTTGAAGAGAATAAGCATTTCAATTAGCAATTGTTGGCTTGCCTTTGTTGTTGAGTGGTGCAATCTTTTGTTAATACCGCACCAATTATATGCATGTTTTCATAGCTGCCCTATCTCTACCAGCCTACCACTGCTGTTTGTTTCATGCTAAGGTTTCATTTCTTATTAGTCATTTGTGAAGGGTTGTTCATTACGTATCTCAAGTCTTGTAAATTACTGGCAATTTTTGCTTGAAATATGGAGAAACATTCACGTTACAGTGCTGATTTTAAACTCAAAGTTACTGATTTTGCAGAAAAACATGGCAATCGAGCAAGCAGCAAACCGTGAGTTTACAGTGACTGAGCTTAATGTGTGATATTGGCATAAACAGAAACTTACATTAGACAGCACCAATAAGTCAAGAAAAGCATTCCGAGGACCTAAAAGTGGAAAGTCCCCTGAATTGGAGGACAAGTTACTTGAATATGTGTTAGGTTTGCATAAAGATGGTTGCTGTGTTTTGCATGAAATGTTACATTTCAAAGTGCATGAGTTAGCTATAAAACGAGGCATCAGTTGCACAGATCTGAAAGTGATCCGAGGTTAGATCACAAGATTCATGAAGAGGAAAAGTCTTTCCATTCATCAGAGAGCATCCCTTTGCCAAAGAATGCCAAAGATTTTGAGGATAAACTAATGGATTTTCATCACTATGTGATTCAAATTAGGAAGTGCAATAACTATATGTTATCACAAATAGTCAATGCCAATCAAACATCCCTCAATTTCGACATGCTGCACCGAACAACAACAACAGAATATGGTGAAAAAAGTGTGATAATATGCACAACTAGAAGTGAAACACGGTGATGCATGATTGAAATTTGAAAATTGCTAGCATGATCATAATATTCAAAAGGAAAGCAATGCCAAAGTGGAAATTTCCCCCTGGAATTAATGTAAGAGTACAAGAAAAAGGATGGATGGACACTACATTGGTTTGAGATTCAATTAGAACAGTTTGGGACAAACAACCAGAGGCCTTATTTCAACACCTGGCTTGCCTCGTGTGTGTGTGATAGCTTCTGTAGATACTTAGGACCTACAATAATAAAACAACTTTAGGGAATAAGAGAGCCAATGTGGGCATTATTCCTGGTGGACTTACACCTTGTCTACCGCCCTTGGATGTATTGCTCCACAAACTATTCAAGGATTACGTAGGAAAATTCTATACAGAGTGTATGGCAGCAAGCAGCTATAACCAAACTCTGGCAAGGAACATTAAGAAACCATCATTAGAACTGTTGTGCAACTAGATTTTGAGAGCTTAGGAAATGGTTTCACCACAAATAATTGCCAAGAATTTTTTTAAAAACGGGCATATCTAATGCCCTGAACTGGGGAGAAGATGACACTATCTGGGTAGATAACTTTGATGATAAACACAACGAAACTGCTCTCGAGGCCAGAAGTAGCGATAGTGAATAGGAGATTCTTGGTAAGTCATAACATTTTCAGTTTTTTCCTGAAAACTTAGTTTCTGAAAATCCCCGCATATATCTCGCACTATGATTTTTTAGGTGCAGGAAAAAAGTGCAGGTTATATTCTAGTAAATATTGTATATAAAATGAACAATACCTAAAAACAAGGTTTTTCTAATCAAGTTAATAATTATTTAATATCATGATCATCATGGTCATAATACTAAATTATCATTAACTTGATTCTAACAATATTGGAGTCATTATAGATAACAGACTAATCTAAAGGTAAACTGTAGATAGAAAGTTAGTAATAACATAACTTTTCATGCAAATAACATCACTTTGTCCTCTATACCTCTGGAGGGTATACATCAGGAATTTGATGATCATCATTATTGGTACCTTTACAGCATAATTAGATTAAAATGGACATGTGACCTTCAACTGGAAAAAGATTTGGGTTTGATTCTCATCATGAGAGGATTCAGCAATATCTGATTTGCTTACATTAATATTTTTAGCAAGGCCAAAATTTAATTTTAATCACTTTCTGTCTCTATTAGGATAGAGACAGAAAGAGAGGACTTTCTAGAAGGGAGTTGGAAGTTTTAGGGGAGAAAACAGTTTTAAGGAATTTCTTAAGCCAAAAAGGAGATAAGAGTGTTATGAGGAAAACAATGTTATCCCAAAATTAACAGATGAATTTTCTTTATATGAAGTAAAGTTGTGACAGATAAAAGTGATTAATAGTTTCTCCTGAAGCAAAGAACAGTTCCTTTTTGATATGTATGCAGAAAGAGAAGCATATTCCAGATAAGTGCTATAAACCCCATTAGAAATTAACTTTTTGTATTTTAGGATAATGATGAAACTTCCACAAGGAAACTGGGAACTTTAAAATCATCTTCTTATTGTAAAGAAATAGGAAAGGAACTGATACTGCAAAGAAGATGTGAAAGAAATACATTCTCTTGTTAAGAAAGGTTGTGCAAATTTTTTTAGTTTTGCTTTAGAGGAAACAGGAATGAGTTAAGAAATTTATATTTTATGGTCATTAATGAAGAGATGAAGAAACTATGTGCTGTGAGCTTCAAGTTTGTGTATTCTCAGAAAATCCTGTGATTTTAAAGAAAATAAATCTTATGTAATGTTTTTATGTTTTTTAACTGTGTTAAATATGTGGGCCTTTATTCTCTTTAGGAGATACATTTATTTAAAGTGAAAAATTGTACATAGCACTTGCAAAACAAACATTTTACACACACCATCTAAGATAATACAGAAAAATTTACACTAATATTATTTGTAAATAAATATATTCTTTTTGAATTTCCTTTGTCTCTCACTCAATCTCTTACTTTATCATAATATCCTGGGTACAAATCTGTGGTATTAACCAACCATTTCTCTTATAATATAAAGAAGGTGGAAACACACTATTAAAAACATGTGCCCTTCAACTGGTAAAAGATTTGGGTTTGATTCTCATGACAGGAGGAGAGGTAATGTAAAATCTTGTATAGACAGAAATTTTTAATTAAATTCTTTCTATACTGATTTTACTTAGGAAAATAAATTACTGATTTGCTTGCAATTTTTTTTGAAAATATGTAATTGTTAAATAACTGTACAACAAAGAAAATTATGTATAAAAGAATTGTATTAATAGAATGCTTAAGACAAAGAAATATACCAGATGAATTAAAATAAGACCTGAGGCTATCATGTTTACGAAGGTCAAAAACGCATACGGGCTTCCCGCCTTAACGCAGCGACAGGTGCAGATCCATGTGAATACATAAGGGAATGAAAGGGTAGCAAAATTGAAGGTCACTGAAGCAGCTTAAAAAGGGGAGAAATCAAGAGCAAAGAGACAGGTGGTAACAGGTCGTAGTCATAGAGCAGGACTCAGTTTTGTTCGTTAGAGAAGGTCAGTTGTGAGAGCGGGAGTTTCGTTGGGGAAGGTCAATCGTAGGTAGCCAGTGGACCGTTAAAAGAGCAGAGGCTGTTATCGATGGTCATCGCTGGATAAGCAGGCTTTCACCCAGTTTTCTGTTCCGGCTCTCGGTTCGTAATTGTCCCGTCGATTCTAGGTCAAGGGACCCATTCCAGTCAACAGACACCCGAAAAAATTAGATGGGTCAATTAAGCAGTGAAAGAAGAAGTTCAGGACTTCCAGTGGCCAAAGTGCCTGCTGATTGCCGCCAGTAGAAATGCCCCGTCGATGTCGTTAAAAGGTGCCCGTAAGAGAAAAGAAATATCGGAATGAAACAGATGGTAACGATCTCAAAATCTACTGAACATGGACTAGATGATTTAATACAAAGTAAGGTCTTCTATATATGATTAACTAAAGGCAAGAATTGTAGCAGAAAGTGCTCTAGCATATTTGTTTGTGCATTGTATAAGAACTGTAGGTGGTTAGCTAAACATTGAGAATTGACCTGCTTAATTGTGAGATAACATAGCATTTATTGTTACCTATTATTTAACTTGCCTGTTGTATAGCATAGTAGGTCATTCTAATATATGAATTAAGTGTAGGCACAATTATTACCATAGTTTGTGTATGTAGTGAAAGATTATTGAATTAGGTTGGGTTGAATAAGTTAAGATCCAAGCTAAAATTAATGAGAAGTATAGAGTCAGAAATATTTTGTGTGCTTAGTATTAACCTTTTATGTAACTTGAATAGTATGAATAAATTGTTTTCTTTATCAAATAATTTGCCTGATGCCTGCATACCAATGCATTGCTCATAAAAATCGAACCTATATGATCTACGGGGAAAGCTTGCCACGATTGTAGAACAGAATTTTACTTTGCTTGATAGAGTGTTGAGAGTTAGAAGTATTTCTGTGCTGAGCAAGTGTTTTTCCTTTGGAAGGATATTTATATCTTATCTGTGATTTCTGATGGCACAGTCCAAATAAAATAAATTTTTATTTATTTTTATTCAGAAATCAATATTGGAAAAATACCCTTGCTGTTACAACAAAGGAATTCGGCTCTAGCCCGAGGCAAATTCCCGAGTTATAAAATTGCATGCTCATGAAAAACATAGCTACGGCATTGAGAAAGGGGGGAATTAAAGTTGAATGAAAGGATTTAATATAAGCTAAATCAAGCAACGGATAGAACAACTTGGCATTACGACAAAGAATTAAGTATAAGAAAAATAAGCAAAGAAGAAATATTGAATACATAAATAATAATATAAAATTAACATATTTTTACAGTAACTCATTATTATTATTATTTTTATTAACAGACTAAAATACCATAGAGAGCAAATTATTTGGCGTAAATGGCAGATCATGTAGAGTGTTTTTCTAAGACGAGTCCCAGGACTTCATGGAGGTGTCATGTATTAGTAATAACAATAACACTTATAGTAAAATAACAAACTAACACAGATCACTATCATCATAACTCGGCAGAAATGAATTAAAGCAGCTACATGTAAAGAAAAAAAGTCAATATCCCCAATTCCAGCAAATGCTTCATTCTGCTTGCTTCTGCTTTAATACAGGGTGTCCCAAAATTCACACAAGAAGTAATTTTGATAGAAAACACAGGTTTTTAATTAAAAATTGTAATTTCTTATTGATTCATAAGTATACAGTATAGGGTTATGCATGGAATATCGGGTAAATGGCCTCCACGGCTTTGCTGGCATATACGCACTCTTTTGTCGAAATTTTCCATGACCATTTTGCATAAATGTGGCTGAATTTCATTGATACAGCACTCAATTTCCTCCTTCAAGGTGTGGGTGGTCGTAGGCTTGTTGGCATAAACCTTAGACTTCAAAAAACCCCAAAGAAAAAAGTACAATGCCGTTAAGTCACATGATCTGGGCGGTCAATTCTGATCACCAAAAAAGGGAAATTACACGACTAGGAAATGACTCATACAGTAATTGAATTGTTTCTCGAGCTGTATGGCATGTGGCACCGTCTTGTTGAAACCACATGTCGTCCACATCCATATCTTGCAATTTAGGGGACAAAAAAACTGGATTATCATGTCGCGATAGCGAGCACCATTGACTGTTATTGCCTTACCATTTTCGAAGAACAATGGACCGATGATGCCTCCAGCCCAAAATCCGCACCAAACAGTGACACGTTGTGGATGCATTTGTTTCTCAACAATCACTCATGGATTTTCTGAACCCCAAATGCGACAATTTTGTCGATTAATGAAGCCATCAAGATGAAAATGAGCCTCATCGCTGAAGATGATTTTGTTCGAAAAATAAGCATCCACTTGTTGTTCCATAATCCATTCAACGAACTCTCTTCACTGTGTGTGGTCAGTAGGCTTCAGTTCTTGAGTCAATTGAACTTTGTAAGCATAAAGATGCAAATCTTTCGTGAGAATACGCTGTAGAGAGCTTCTCGAAATGCCCAATTCAAGACTATGGTGCCGAATTGATGTTCCTGGACTCTCAGCAACACTCTCACGAACTGCTTCGATGTTTTCTGTTGAACGACTTGTTGAAGGACGGCCAGAGTGTATAAGATCACTAATTGATCCAGTTTCCCTTGAATTTTTTAATTAATCTTTTCACAGTTGATGAAGTTAAATCACTATTCCGACCATATTTTGTATGAAAATAATGAACTGTAGCTGCCAAACCTTCATTATTTTTAAAATATTGCTCAACAATGAAAATGCGTTGCTCTTTCGTGTAGCGCTCCATTTTTAATAACCCTGAACTGTCAGCTGTCATGCTGTTTTTTTTTTCTCATTGGCAACACTTTACTGCACAAATGGCGCTAAATTTAAATCTTGCGTGAATTTTGGGACACCCTTTACTTTATTAAAAATATGAGGAGGTTGTGATAATGAATAAAATAAAATAATGTAAATTATTTTTCACCTCAAATCTTGGCAAAACATGTACATGAATTTGCAATGTGAATATAAATTTTGTGTTTATAAAAATTACAAACCTGATAATTGGATAATTCATCCTGTACATATTTCTGTGCTTTTGTCATTTTTGAACTGCAAGATTCAATACAGTTGTGGACCTCTTCCATAGATGAGTTTTCTTTATCACAACAGTTAGCAGCACATCGATGCATGTCTGCCTATAGTAACAGAAAAAAACAAGTGTATAATTTAAAAATTTATCCTATAATACTGATCACATTATATAAGAAATCATAAAGAAAAAGTTTGTGACAAGGTCTAAGAGAAAATTCTTGTGCTTTCAAATAAAAATAAATAAATACATACACACACGATACTCATACAAAATGAAATAATCCTTACGGAACACATGCACGTGTGATTACAGACAGTTCCTAACTTTACGAGTTAATTCGTACTTAACACACACACACACTCAATAAAGTGGGAATTTATTTCCATTGACGTAATCATATCAATGAAAATAAATGTAATGATACCCCTGTTATAAAAACAGGGGTAGCATTACATTCTCAACAATGAAATTTGGCCAGAGTAATGTTAAATAAAGATCAACAAAACACTAGTTTATGCTAAAACAATGATTTATTTATCCAAAAAAATGCAAACACAGCCTTTAAAATCAAGCAAATTATAAGTCATTTGTTTCCAAAACAGTCTTCTCTTCTCTTTATACATTTCCCAATAGCATGCATAAGCATTTCTTAAAAATCTATAGCAATTTTTCTAGTGTACTCGAAATTTGAATCTTGTGACCCAATTTCATCCCGCATACATACAAATCGGCCCTTCAGAACACACGCAATTTACAGACAAAAATTACTAGTTGTGGTGGTGTTGGAGGTGGGAGGTATATGGCGTTGATTCGTAGTAGAGGTAAGGTGTAGAGATAGTTGAAGATGTCCTCCCGCGATGAGTCTTCGGACTCCTTGGAGGTATCAGGAATAATAATAAATCTCAATGACTTCTCCACTGTTTCTTTTTATAAACATCACTCTCTGTGGTATTACTTTGTTTTGCCATATCATACAGTATTAATAAGGAGGATAAATTTGAAATAAGACAAAACAGTGAAAAGGAAGAGTAATACAATCACTCTCTGTAACGTCAGAATGGTTCATGTTATGTGAGTCAGCGAGACACTCTTGTCTGCCTGAAAAAAAAAATAAAATACACACAGAGTAGCACTGTATTGTATAGCTATGTGTGTGGTTTAAAGTTATTCTGTTTGTTTATACTTTTGATTATGCTGATACTTGATACTTGGGGAGAAAAAAAAAAAAAAAAAAAAAAAAAAAAAAAGACAGAACTTGAAAAAGCAGAAACAACCAGTATTTAAATTAAAGATGCCAAGAAATTATATTCTTGGTTTAATGCTTTATCAAAGTGTAAGCAAAAAAAGTTTGTACACAAAGTAACTTCACAACTGGGCAACTCGTATATAGAGGCTAATGACTTTGTTTCACTTGCCTTAGCATCCTATAGCGCAAAACACATATCCTAACAATAATAAATTTAGTTTAATCCTTTATCTAAGTGTAAGCAAACAAAGTTTGTGCCTGAAGTATCTTCAGGACTGAGGCAACTCGTGGTAAAGGTGGACCAAGCTCTCATCACTCCTTGTCTCAGTATCTCCAGTATTGCAAAGCACATCTCCTTGCGGTCATATATAATACTATGCATTAAGGGAAGGGACACCGACGAGACCTCAATAAAGGTCGAAACCATTCTGGGTAGTGGTCCTTCCCTTAATGCATAACATTATACATATCCGCAAGGAGATGTGCTTTGCAATATGGGAGATACTGGGACAAGAACTGATGAGAACTTGGTCCACCTTTACCACGAGTTGCCTCAGTCATGAAGATACTTCAGATGCAATCACTTGGATAAAGGATTAAACTAAATTTATTATAGTCTAACCAAGTGAGGAAAAACTTCCAACATCTTTCTCTAAATCCACAGTAATTTAATAATAAGGTGGTACACCTTTTGGCAACTTGTATAGGTAAATATGACTTCTCCATTGCTTCTGCCTTAGTATCACCACTTCTGGGTCTGGCTCCCAATGACGAAACCTCAATAAAGGTCGAAACCGGTTTGTTGCTGTTACCCCCCCCCCCTCAGATATGAGCAAATGAACAGCTCTGCTCAGTGGTGTGGTGAGCCTAACAAGGTGTAGAGCCAACCGGTTCTGAGAGTTCTTCTCAGTGGCAGGGTGAGCCTGTTACTGAGGGGTACAATGCTGAGTTTTTGGAGTTTGACATGTACTTGAACATTCAATAAAGATCGAAACCGGTCTGGGTGGTGGCCCTTCCCTTAATGCATAGCATTACACATGTCCTCAAGGAGATGTGCTTTGCAATATGGGAGATTTTTTTAATTAATTTATTTATTTTAAATAAAGAAACCTATGTTGAGATCATAATTAAAAGAAACATACATATTAACCACAGTGAATATTATTTACTTGTAAATATTTCATCCTAAGTATCTTAGCACATCATCAGTACAGTAGCTTAAACAATAATAGGAATAACATACAGTTAGGGCGCATTATTACAATAGAATCTGATTAAACGCGAGTAACGTGTTACAGAAGTAAAAAATAAAATAAAATAAATAAATAAAAGAAATTAAAAAAAACTAATAATAATTATTTTACACAATTTTGTATGACAATTTCCTATACTTTAGGAATAGTAAGAACATCGGCGCAGTTTAAATTTGGTCTGTGTAGTAAGGCTTCAGAACTTTCTTTATATAAACGTTCATGTTTATATAAAGATCTATGTAAAAGTTTAGACTTTTCCCAATGAAATTGATGGCTTGGATTTTCAATTCCATGTTGAGAGAGGCCAGATTCCTGCAGTTTAAAAAGACAAATGTGGTCTTCATGTTCCGAGATGCGTTTCTGAACAGACCTATCTGTCTGTCCAAAGTAAGACAATTTGCATGCACATGGAACCTCATAAATGCCAGTCAACATCAAAGGTGAGAGTTTGTCCTTAGGAGAAGGTAATAAGTTGTAAATTTGGTTGATAGGTTTGTAAGTAGTGGCAAAATTGTATTTCTTCATAGTTTTAGAAAGAAGTTCGGAGATGCCTTTGACGTAAGGTATGGGAATCCTATGGACTTCTTCTTGTCTGGGTTGATGTGTGGGAAAGTGACTGATGATTTTTTTGAGTTGTTTTAGGATTATATCCATTTAGGATGGCTGTATTTTTGATTACTTCTAATTCTTGGTTCAGAGATTCTTCAGAGGAGCAGAATTTGTGTGTTCAAAATATTCACTTGGAGTGCTTAAGGGTCAAAGCTGTATAACTGAGAGGAGACTTCCACATAGCCTTTAAAGGAATGCGGAGAATCAACCAGGGCTTCTGACCTAATGTCCAATCCTCACCTTCTCGTGGTGTACCCTGCTGGGTATCTACTTGGATACTGAACGAACGAGGATGGGCTAGCAATTTGGGATTTAACCAATCAAATTGTATTCTTATTGGTTAAACCAAAATAAAAAATGATGGTACAACATGACAAAATTTCATTCCGGTTGGGGCTTTACCCAGTTAAACAAGCCCCCCCCCCCGTTGTTTTTGTCAGGGAACCAGGGCGAACAGCGAAAAGTCAGCTACTGGAACAAATCTGAAAACAAACCCCAGCTCAACATCAGAGTTAAAGATCGGTACCATCAACATAAGAACCCTGAATGGCAAAGAAATGGAGCTAGCTAAGGAATTAGTTAAGTACCAGATCGACATAATAGAGGTGACTGAAACAAAAAAGACCAAAACTGGTGAGATCTTTCTGAGCAATAAATACAAAATGTTATATTCAGGCAATGACAATCAAGGAAAAGAGGGAGTAGCCATAGTATTCAACACAAAATACGAAGCTAATCTTCTTGAATGGCAGTCAGTCTTAAGTAGAGTAATGTGGGCAAATATGAGAATGGGGAACTGGACAATGAGACTTATTTGTGCCTATGGTCACACAGAAGGTTCTACTAAGGTAGAAGTGGAAGAATTTTTTGAGGCTTTAGAAAAAGCAACTGATACAATGAAAAAGGAAAAGTTGGTCTTTGTTGGGGATCTAAATAGCAGAGTAGGAAATGATTGTGAGACATATAAAAATATTTTGGGAAAATTTGGAGAAAAGAGCAAAGCTAATAATAATGGCAAATATCTGTTGGATTTCTGCTCAGGACGTGGACTGGTTATTACTAATACCATGTTCCAACATAAAAATGTGCACAAATTCACATGGAGAGAAGAGGCTAGGAATAAGAAAAGTCTCATTGACTATGTTATTGTTGATAGTGATGTTTTCTCCCTGGTGCAGGACACCAGAGTGTACAGAGGATTTGAAATTGGAAATGATCACTATTTAGTCTTGAGCAGGATAAAATTGAATTTCATATTGAAAAGAATAACATGTAAGAAAGTTTTAAAGCGAATAAAAGTTGAGCAGCTCTCAGATGTGAACTATAGACTAAAATACACAAAGATTATTGAAGAAAAAATGAATCAGTTTGAGAACAGGAATCAAACCTTGGAGATTCAGTGGCAAACTCTAAAGAAAACATTGACTGATTCAGGAGAGGAATGTGGTGAGGTTATCTGAGAATAAAAAATCGGAAATCTCTGGTGCACACAGGAAGTTAAAGAGGCAGTTAAGGAAAAGAAGAAAGCATATCAAAAGTTTCTGTCAAATAAGTCAGCTTGTGCTCTTAGAGAATATAGAGACAAATGCAAGAATGCTAAATACTGTGTAAAACTAGCTAAAAAAGTCATGGGAGGACTTTGGCAAGAATATAGAAAATAAATATGAAGAAGATGGCAAAATATCCTGGAGGTTGTTGAAGAAGCTTGGGAATGGAGGAAAGAGTTCTGTAAAAGGAGTCAGAGATGATAAAGGTGACATGAAAACGGGAGAAAAAGATATCCTTGAAGTATGGAGTAATTACTTTGATAAACTGCTAAATGAAACAAGCAGTGATGATAGCACTGTGGTAAAAAAACACTGACCAGACATGCAGTCAGGAATACATATCCGTACTTGAAGTAGAAAAAGATCAAAGGCTTGAAATGTGGAAAGGCAGCAGGAATAGATGATATTCGACCAGAAATGCTGAAGTATGGTGGTATAAAAGTGTTACAGTGGCTGCACTGCATAGTTCAGAATGCCTGGACAGAGGGACGAATTCCCAATGATTGGAGTAGAGCTCTCATAGTACCAATATATAAAAAGGGAAATAAAACTGAATGTGAGAATTACAGAGGTATTTCCCTACTGAGTGTTCCTGGCAAGAACTATGCAAGCATACTTGAGAAACGGTTGAGAAGAATTGTGGAAGAAAAGCTTGGTGAAAAACAAGCTGGATTCAGGCCAAATGGAGGCTGTCAGGATCAAATCTTTACTTTACGACAAATAGTCCAGAAAGCATGGGAATATAACAAAGATCTGTATTTAAATTTTGTTGATCTGGAAAAGGCATATGACAAGGTGCCAAGGGAGAAGCTATTCAATACGCTGCAGTTATATCGTGTCAATGGGGCATTATATCTAGCAATACTTAGTCTTTATTTGAGTTGTAAGTCAGCAGTTAGAATTGAAGTAAGTACAGGAAGATGGTTTAATGTTAAATCTGGTGTGTGATAAGGATGTACATTATCCCCTCTGTTATTCATTATCTATATGGATCACATTATGAAGGAAAGTGGTATTAAACATGATATCAAAATTGGAGATGTTAATGTCAGCTCTTTGCTTTATGCGGACGATATTATACTTATCAATAAATCCGCTACGAGTCTGCAAGATTCCCTGACTAAATTGAATAGCTGTTGTAATAGATATGGTATGAAGGTCAGCAATAAAAAGACAAAGACAATGAAAATAGGCAGAATCATTGAAAATGTCAACTGTGTTGTGAATGGGGAACCTGTGGAACAAGTAAAACATTTCAGCTACTTAGGCACGATTTTTAGTGAAGATGGTAAATTAAATATAGAAATAGACAACAGAATCAGCAAAGCTGGTATGGTGGGAAGTCAATTGAATAAATTCATATGGAATAAGAGAGAAGTTAGTCGGAACACTAAATTAGCTGTATACAAGACAGTGTTTAAACCAGTTTTAGCTTATGGATCTGAGAGCTGGGTGTCAGAAGTAAAACACTTGACCAAAGACTAGAGACCGCTGATGAGAGTCCTGAGAAAGATTATAGGCATGAACAGATGGCATCAATGGCAATATCATATTAAAAATGAGGATATTAGGAAAGAACTTGACATTGTCAGCATCCAGGAATGCATAAGCAGAGCTAACCTCAGGTGGTATGGTCACTTAAACAGAATGGGCGAGGAAAGATTAGCAAAACAAGTGTTCTCTGCCAGGTTTTATATAAACATGAACGTTTATATAAAGAAAGTTCTGAAGCCCTTCATAATTTACTACACAGACCAAATTTAAATGCAACGACATACGTACTATTCCTAAAGTATGGGAAATTGTCATACAAAATTGTGTAACAATTATTATTAGTTTTTTTTTTTTTTTTTTTTTTTACTTCTGTAATACGTTACGCACGTTTAATGAGATTCTATTGTAATCATGCGCTCTAACTGTATATGTTATTCCTATTATTGTTTAAACTACTGTCCTAAGATACTTATGATGAAATATTTACAAGTAAATAATTTTCACTGTGGTTAATATGTGTGTTTCTTTTAATTTAAAATTTGGGAGATACTGAGACAAGGAGTGATGAGATCTTGGCCCATCTTTACCACGAGTTGCCTCAGTCCTGAAGATACTTCAGGTGCAAACATTGTTTGCTTAAACTTGGATAAAGATTTAAAGTAAATTTATTATAGTCTAACCAAGTGGGAAAAAACTTCCAGCACATATCCTTCAGTCATGTATAATGCTATGCATTATAGGAAGGGTCACTATTCAGACTGGTTTCGACATTTATTGAGCTCTCATCAGTGGGAAATGGATCTATAAGTGATACCAAGGTTGAAGTAATGCAGACATTTTAGATAAAGGATTACACCAAGAATATAATTTCTTGGCATCTTTAATTTATAGTATAACGAAGTGGAAAAACTTTCAACATCTATGTCTAATCCAGAATATTTAGTAATGAGGTGTGACACCTTTTTGCTAGTTGTATATGGAAATATGACTTCTGCATTACTTCAACCTTGGTATCACTTAACACTTAATATCAGTTTTAACATTTTGTGGATGAGAGAGAGAAAGACTACAAGCTTAATTTTAACCTAGTTTCTTAATGGTTCTATTTTGTTAATGTACAATCAATACAATCTAAAGTAGATGATTTGATAACAATCAAAACATACACTTGCTGATTGCTATCTAAATTGCTAATTTAGATAAGGTTGCAAAGGTAGCCTATAAGATTACTTGGCTTCCTTATCTCTATATTAACAAGCAGAGATAAGGAAGTTATTCCTCTTTATTAAGGCCTCGATACACTCACATCTGAATTACTTGGGTTCAAGTATGGTCCCTTGGGTTTCTTGGGGATAAGGAAGCAGTGGAGAGGATTCAGAGGTGAATGACCAAGATGGTGAGTGGCCAGTGGAATGTTCCCTATGAGGATAGATTGCAGGTATGTACATTGCAGAAATTAGTTGACAGGAGAAAAAAGGAGGATATGATAGAAACATTTAAGTGGCTTTAAGGGTTTTACAGGAGAGATGCAGGGGAAATGTTTCAGCACTTGGCTAGAGGGAGGACTAGAACAAGGGGTCATCAATGGAAGTTGAATCAAGGTGTAGTTAGTAGGGGGTGCGAGTATATTTTTTTTTGCTTTGAGAGTTGTGAATGAGTGGAATGGGTTGCCAGAGTCAGTTGTGAGTGCTTTAATCTGTTAATGGGTTCAAGGAGAGGTATGATAGATTGGGTCTCCTGCGATGAGTCTTCAGACTTCCTGGATGTGCCTGTATAATAATAATAATAACAATTGTAGCAATAAGCACTTAAGTATCAAAACGATATAAGTGGAGAGGGCTTCAGAGATTTTAAAGGATACAGAGATCTAACAGAGGTTTCTGATCCCTATGTCTAATCTTCACCCTCCTATGGTGCAACTTGATAGCAAATATCCATTTGGATAATGAATGGACAAGAACAAAATGATTATCTCAAGCAAGAGCAGAAATGGAAAAAAAACTATTTTATTTACTTGCTTAAACTACATGCATATGAATGACAGAACAACAATCAAATGACATGTACACATTGTTTTTGCAACATCTTCAGTAAACTGAAGATAGGAAACACCAACATATGAAACATAAATTTAAAATAAAGAAGTGATACTAACATAACATTGCAGGAGTACTATGTAGACATTACAGAGTTCTGAAACAAATTCCTTTCAATTACACAGGAAAGATGTACAGGATGATTTATTCAGCTAATATTCATCAGGGTAATAAAAGAACTATAGCCATAGTATTCAATACTAAACAAAAACATAAATTTATTGAATAAGACACAATTAAGCAGAGTAAAGGGGAGAGAAAGCAGATCATGAACGAATGAAAACATGTAAATGAGAATCAGATTTTGTATTTTGATTCACTGATAGAAGGGGGTCCTTGAGTACGTGTGATGAAATCATGTTTTCCTGGATCTAAGATAAAGAATGTCAGTTATGCTGTAAAGATGCAGCAAGTTAAGGTGAAAGAGATGTTAATTTTGGTTGATACAAGTGATTTAGCAGGTGAGAAGTGTATGTGCAAAGACATGAAAGAGTTGCTAGTGCATGTGAAAAAGAAGAGTGAGAAAGTAAAAGTTATGAGTCTGTTACCATGATATAATAGAGGCGAGCTGAGATGGAGCACTATGATCACGAATGAGTCAGTGCATAGATTATTCATTTCGAATGGTGTGGAGTTTGTGGACTTGTGAAGTGAGTATGATAAAAGGAAGGATTTCTATAAGGCAGATGGCTTGCATCTAAATGGATTTGGTGTCAGGAGTCTTAAGAAAATATTGTTCAGCAAAAGTTGGGGAAACTTGAATGTTTAGGAGTAATGCAGGTGAACATGGGTCCAGGCAATCTAGAGGTTAGTAACTGGGAGAGTGATCACATGATGCAAACTGTAGCACCTCAGGTTAACTTTAGTAAAACTAAGTAACACAAGGTGTAAGGGAGGTTATAAGGGTAAAGGAGATATTACAGTTTATGTATACTAATGCCAGAAGTACTTGAAATAAGGTGAGTTTTTGGAATTGGTTAGCACAACTTGGTCAAAAGTTATAGGCATTAGTGAGACATGGTTGTGTGAGGATGAGATGATCATAGGAATAGAATGCAAGGGATCTAGTGTCTTCAGAGAAGATTGGGGGAAGGGTTATGCTGAGCTATGGAAGGATTTAAACTAGTGCGACATAGACTAGGAGGAGAAATGTGGTCAAAGGCAGGAAAAGAAATGGAATTTATACAGCTGCTGAGAGATAATTACCTGTGGCAACATATAATGGAGGGAACACGAAGTTCAAAAGTGCTACATCTGATTACTGCATCAGAGAACTGTAAAAATATGTGGGCACTTGTAAAAATGTGTTATTTCGATTTCCAATCCTAGTCGGACTGCGCCATTTGTTATATTCTCGTTCTTTTGCTTTTTATTATCGACCGAGCCATTGTTAAATTAATAACTGCTTCTAATATGATCGATTCTTTATCACTTTACTTAAGCTAACTCTACCTTAATTTTTTTTGACCCTCTTTTTGTCCTTTCTTAACTTTGGCCCTAGTTCCTGCTGCATGCAAACAAAGCAGACCATAAGGTTTCTAATGTGTCCAAGTTGCGATTAGCTGTTCGCCAAAATTCTCATTCTTCTCAATTAGACAAATTTGTTTGATTATTTACTGTGCCAGTCTAATTGAATTAATGTAGTCAGAGAACTTCAGGAAAAGAAACATAGGCAAATCTTACAGCTAAATTACATCTACACAGGCAGTTAGTCATCGCGATTCTCTATCAATATGCACACAGGTTCGCAATATTTTTGAGACAGTGCATTGGCAAAAGATCAGCCAAGGTCATAAACAAATACAACATGTTTATTGCTAACTAGTAAGATGTTACAAAATAATACATTCATGGTGAGGAAAATACTTCTCTTAATCATAACTATACTGAAACAATTTAACATTCATTTAATTGTTAAACACATAACTTCCGTGTAACCTTAGCACGTTCTAATAAGTTTGCAATGTAAGAGCAGTTGTTCACTTATTTCTAATCTAATTCAGTTCCTTCCATTCCTTGTACATAATCATAACCATATTGCTTTGTATATCTACAACTCTAAACTCAAATTCAACCAACTCCTTTCTATAAGCACAATTTTCTCTTCAGCTAACATTCACAGTCCAGCTACATGAATAAAATTTCAGTCTGGATTTTCTTGCTTCTGTTCCTTTACTTCAAGGTACCATAACTGTGTAGGCACTCCATAGGTAACTGCAGTGCTCTTAACTAGAGTTGCGAATGATATCCTTCATTCGGACTTCCTACGACGACGGCTGTCTCTACCCTCGTTGGTCGGTCACTTGATCTGTACCTGGAGAACTCACATCCACGTGGTAGATCGCATCCTGGAAACAGTCCGATAATATCCGGGAGATATCCCATTGACATATTCACTATGATCTTCCATTGGTTTATTAGGAAAGAGCTGCCAAAGTCTCCATCACGTCCTCAGGTAATAGCCTTCTCCTCATCCTTCTGTGCATTAAGCAGGAACCCCACAGGTACAGCCACGTCTCCTCAGTTGGAACTGGATCCTCTGAGAAGGGAAGTGAAAAAAAAAAAGAGCCTTTTGTTCCCTCTCAGTCCCCTTAAATATCTTTCTAATCCCTTGTTTCAATACTGAAGCTTCCATGATTGCCCTGTGGTGTGATGACGTCATATCGGCTCTCTCTCTCTCTCTCTCTCTCTTCGAACGTCTCTATGTGGATGCCTATTTTTGTTTCACAAGACCTTGCAAACTTTTATTTTTGCTGATTCATTTTCTTTAATCCCCTCTCTTTAGTTTTTCATGCAACTTTCAACAAGAATTATTTTATGTACTTTACAAGAATATAAGGAATTATTTAAATATTATTCTAACTTCACATTTTACATAATATATACATGTGTTTGAAACCCCTGTAAAACCGAGCTCGATAAGTAACTCATTTTACTTATCATGCAAGATTTTACAAACTTAACACTAACCAATCTATGTTACCAAAATTGCTATCAGTCCAATGTTAACAAATGTAAAGTCATGCATTTCGGTGTGATCAGAAATTCAATATCATATTATATTGCTGGGATTATGCTAGAAGAAACTGTTCAGGTGAGGGAGTTTTAGTATACAAGGTAATTGATATTCAAGGGCATATAACAAAGACTGCAAATACAATTCAGAGGATAATTGCAATGCTGAAATGAATCTTGACATGTAAAGACAAAGTAGTCATTTTACCTCTTTAAAAGGCCTTCATAAAACCTCACTTGAACTACTGTATGCAAATTTGATCTGGGTTATGGTAATAATCAATTGCATGAAGAGTATAAAGAGAAGTCCTTGGTAACCAAATTGCAGCAGATGGAATTAGATTATAGATTAGCAAGTTGGATATGCAACTGATTCTCAGATAGGTATGAGTTGTGTATTGGGAGGATGAAGGGGTGAAGTATCCCAGAGGAGTAAAGTCAGTAGTGGAGTATTGCACCTGTTTGGGACCACTGTTATTTAATTTGTATATTAAAGATACTGGGATGGGTTTAACTGGTGATATACAACTTTTTGCAGTTGGTGCAAAACTGGAGAGAGTGATGAGGGATCAAACATATGTTGTTGCCTTACACAAGGACATGAATAGATTGTATGAGTGAGCAACAGTATGGAACTGTCAATTCAATATCAAAGTGTAAGGTTCTGAAATCTGTAGCCAATAATGGAATGCAAAGTATACACTTGGAGAAATTTTTGGAGGATCTGAAGTTCAGAGGTTACACTGTACAAGTTGTGATGATCACTTAGATTACAGCAATGACTCAGAAGACTTTAACATGCAGAAATAAAGAGATTCTGTACAACCTAAATCACGGTGGACTGATAATATCATCAGATTTGCAGGAGTGACATGGAAAAGGAGAGCCATGGACGGAGAGTGTTGGAGTAATCTTGGAAAGGCCTTCATCCAGCAGTGGATCGATAATGGCTGATGATGCTGTCATCTACAAAGTGTAGGCTTAAATATCTTCCATTTATCTTCAGACCTTTCCTTCCCCAATCAAATATTTCTTCTAGGCACACCGTTAATAATTTCGGAGATACTGTGTCACCCTATAATAAATTTAGTTTAATCCTTTATCCAAGTGTAAGCAAACAAAGTTTGCACCTGAAGTATCTTCAGGATGGAAGCAACTCGTGGTAAAGGTGGACTAAGCTCTCATCACCTGTGTTAGTATATCCCATAATGCAAAGCAAAGACCGGTTTCAACCTTTATTAAGGTCTCGTCAGTGGGAGCCAGTCCAGCGGTAGTGATAAAGGTCAAAACCGGTCTGGGTAGTGGCCCTTTCCTTAATGCATAGCATTATACATGTCCACAAGGAGATGTGCTTTGCATTATGGGAGATACTGAGGCAAGGTGTGATGAGAACTTAGTCCACCTTTACCACAAGTTACCTCAATTCTGAGGATACTTCAGGCACAAACTTTGTTTGCTTACACTTGGATAAAGGATTAAACTAAATTTATTATAGTCTAACCAAGTGGGGAAAAAAACTTCCAACATTGTGTCACCCTGTCTTATACCTCTCTGTATTTCCACAATAGAGTTGTTTCCATTGAAATGAATTGGTGTATGCTGATTTGATGGTCCTGACATATGGTTCTTCCACTTGGTTTCGTAATGCTTTAAGTATTGCACAAGTTTTTATTGAATCAAACGCTTTCTCATAATCAATAAAACCAAGACATAATGGTAACTGATATTCATTACACAGTTCAATAATCTGTTGTACAACTTAAATATGGTCCATTGTACTAAAGCCACTTTGAAAGCCTGCCTGTTCTTTTGGTTGTGCTAGGTCCAGAGTCATACAAAGCCTATGAGCTAAGACTTTTGTAAACATTTTGTAAACCACTAATAGTAGACTGATGGGTTGATAGTTTGACAAGTCTTCTCTCACCTTTTAATTGTAGCAGAATTAGGGTAGCCTTCTTCCATGTTCTTGGTACATCATGTTTCTCCAGGCAGAAAGTAAATAGTTTTGCTAAGAGTTTGTAGATGATTTCTCCACCTGCTTTTAGAAATTCAGCTATAACTCCATCCTCACCTACAGCTTTTCTATTTTGCACGCTTTGGATGCTCCACATAACTTCTTCTGGTAGAATCTGTGGAACTTCAGCTCTTTCATAGTTGTCTCCTTCATTTAATTCATCATCCTGATATAATACTAAGTAAAATTCTTCAATTCTTTTTTGCTATAGCATATCTATCTCTGGTTATGGTCCCATCTTGTAGTTTGACTACAACCATCTGTTTATTGCTGTTCGTTAATTGCTCTTTGGCTTTTTTGAGATACAGTTGTTTTCAATTGTTTGTTGTATGAATTTACACACACACACACACACACATATATGTAGAAAGTTTTTTACCTTGGGTATACTATACGTTAAAGATACCGAGCAATTTTATAAACTTGGTTTTAATCCTTTTTCGCAAGTAAGCAAACAAGCAGGCAAATCAAGTTTGCACCTGAAGTATTTTCAGGTCTGAGGCAACTCGTGGTAAAGGTGGAGTTAGCTCTGATCACTTTCCTTAGTATCTCCCATAATGCAAAGCACATCTCCTTGCAGACATGTATGATGCTATGCATTAAGGGAAGGGCCACTACCAGACCAGTTTTGACCTTTATTGAGGTCTCATCAATGGGAGCAAGACCCTGAGATGTGGTGTCTAATAATAATAATAACACATGTAGACTATTTTACTCAGATTTCATCACCTAATTTTCATTGTGATATGACACTAGAGAAGGTCCAAAGACAAATAACCTAAGTGATATCAGGACTCTGGAGTGTTGATTATGAAGAGCGTTTGAGAGAATGTGATTACAAAGGTTGGGAGGTAAAGAGATATGATAGAGTCCTTCAAGTCAGTTAAGGGATTCTATCAGATTAATACAGAAGAAATTATAAAAAGAGTGGATGTTAAGATGAGAAGAACGAGAGGCCATCCCTAAAAGTTGTGGTAAAGAAGAGTGTAAGGAGCAGATTTTTTAGATGGGGATTTACTGAATGGAATGAATTGCCTGAGTGTGTCGTGAGTGCAGGTACTGTAAAAATTTCAAAGCTCATTATGATAGATATGTTGCTGGTTGAGTGCTCCCACAATGAGTCTGTTGACTACATGGAGGTTTAAATAATAATAAGGAAAGAGAATTGATTGAGCTGTTGTAAAACAACTTCCTCAAGCAGCGAACTTCTTTTTTTTTTTTTTTTTTTTTTTATAAAAAAAAAAAAAAAAAAAGAGGTTCGATGTCAGAGATTGTTAGATTTAATCACAGAGTCAGAAAGGGGTCTCAGTTAAGAATGTGGCGATTTTCCCATCACTTGGTGACAGTGATCCTGCCACACTGTCCTGGTAAGTGGCTAACTATACAGATGTTCCAATTAGGACAGGTTACCAAATGAATTTAAAAGCTGGAAATTATTATCAACTTAAGAGAATACTATCTTGGGTCCCATGATATCAGTTACTGAATGGTAAGATATCAGCAATGCATGGAATTGCTGATATCTTATTAAACAAGATCCATAAGACAAAAATTATGAATATCATGAGAGGATATGGAGATATAAAACTATATACTATATTGTGGAGCTATACTTCAGGAAATGGATGAAATTCGGGATCTGGGAGTGATGGTAGACAGCGGACTAAAGTTCCAAGGGCACATTACAAGTGTTACAAAGACTGCACATCGTATTACTATGATAAAAGTACACTGAGATGTAGGGGGATCAGGTGGTAGTGGTGATGCCTCTATTTATGGCATTGTCAGACCACATATGGGCTATTGTGCTCAGATTTGGTCACCTGGTTTTCAATACAATGTGAAAACACTGGAGAGGATCCAAAGATGAATGTCCAAAGTAATATCAGGACTCTGGAGTGTTGGTTATGAAGAGCGTTTGAGGAAATGTGGTTTACAGAGGTTGGTGGATAGGAGGAAAAGGGGAGATATGATAGAGATCTTCAAGTTAGTTAAGGGACTTTATTAGATTAATACAAAAGGAATTATAAAGAGTGGATGTTAAGATGGGAAGAACAAGAGACCATCCGTGGAAGTTGTAGAAATATGCAGTGAAGAAGGGCATGAGTAGTAGATTTTTTGAGTGGAATGCATTGTGAATGCTGGTAGCAGGGAATTTTGCCGCCCCTTCTTCCTTATTTTTCGTATAGTTTATGCCAGCTTTGCTGCCCTGTGCAAATGCATGTCTTGCCTCCCATGATGAGTCTGTTGACCCCATGGAGGTTACCAAAATAATAACAATATATACCTTAAGTTAAGGGGATAATAAATCCCTCATTATTTTAAAGCCGGATACGAAACTCGGAGATTGAAATCTAAGAGTTTCATGCCAAAGAACTATTGGCGAGTCCAAGCGTAAGTCAACACCTGGGTGGTGCAACATACCTGCAACTCGTGTCAAAGGTGGAGCAAGCTCAGTCACTATCCTTAATATTTTCTCATAATGTAAAATGCAGCTCCTAGGAGATGTATTACTGTTTTGCATTATGAGGAGAGGTCACTACCCAGACCGGTTTCGACCTTTATTGAAGTCTCATCAGTGAGTAGGTAGACTGGAATACCAAGGTTTAAGTGAACCGAACTTACATATACCCCTACTTGGTATTTCAGGTCTACCTACTTACTGATGAGACCTCAATAAAGGTTGAAACTGGTATGGGTGGCGACCTCTCCTCATAATGAAAAACAGTAATACATCTCCTAGGAGCTGCGTTTTACATTATGAGAATATATTAAGGATAGTAACTGAGCTTGCTCCACCTTTGACACGAGTTGCCCTAGTGTTGTACCACCCAGGTGTTGACTTACGCTTGGACTCGCCGAGAGTTCTTCGGCATGAAACTCTTAGATTTCGATCTCAGGGTTTCGTATCAGGCTTTAAAATAATGAGCGATTTATTATCCCCTTAACTTAATTTACGCCGCCGGAAAAATAGCTTGTCGGCTCTTTATCGTAATAATATATACCTATGGTGACTTTCTTTCATCACGTGTTTGATATCCGACCCAGCTTTCATAATTTAAAACTGATTTGAACACGGTCTTGTATACAGCCAGTTTACTATTACATATAAATTAATGCAATGCTCTCTCAATTATCAACGTTCATGTAAACAAATCTCAAATTAAGCAACCCTTGAATGGATAAGCGAGTAAACTGACTTACGAAAATTATTCTCCCATGTTTGCATAATTAATAGATACTGTACGTGCGATATAATATGACTATAAACCATGATTAAATAACGTCAACATGGTTTTCGACAAGTGATCTTCCATGTTCTTTTACCCATTTCTGAAACATGTCCAGTGAAATTTTGATCCCCGTCCACTATCGCTTCAAAATCCCTAATCTCATATCAAGTCATGGGCTATATATGTATATGTAATTATTACTCAAAAATCAATTCAGAAAGTCGGTAGCAAATACCTGCATCTTTCGTAAGCACGTTTTATCTAAATCTTGAATCATGTTGTTTACAGCTTCTTGAACACGTGCCTGCGCTACCTGCGCCATATTTAATTTCCAACATGCGCCATCTGTGTTAGAAAGTGAACCAGAATGACAGATAATATTTCTGGCATATTATTATTATTATTATTCCTGATACCTCCAAGGAGTCCGAAGACTCATCGCGGGAGGACATCTTCAACTCTCTCTACACCTTACCTCTACTACGAATCAACGCCATCTACCGCCCACCTCCAACACCACCACAACTAGTAATTTTTGTCTGTAAATTGCGTGTGTTCTGAAGGGCCGATTTGTATGTATGCGGGATGAAAAACCCGAGTTTCCGGGAGAAAAAACCCTGCTACCTCCGTATGAGATCGGCTAACTCACCATCGATTGAAATCGACCAGATAAAGATTCCTCCCGTCGCGACGAAAATCGAACTTAGGCCTATATGTCAAGTAACTAGGCACTTTCTAAAAATGCATTATAAAGAGTGTCCCAGAATTATTATTATTATTAGTAGTAGTAGTAGTAGTAGTAGTAGTAGTACGAGCAACTCCAAGGAGCCCTTAGACTCATCGAGGGAGGCCCTAACATCATGTCAAGAACAACTATTCAACATTCACACAGTATCTATCATACTTCGCCTTGAACTCATTTACAGTCATGGCACCCACAACAGACTCTGGCAGCTTATTCCACTCATTCACCATTCTCCAAGTAAAAAACCTAGCTCTAACACCCTCGTTAACCACATTCTTGCCCAGCTTCCATGGATAGCCCCCCCTAGCCCTCCCACCACCAGTCCTATTCTCAAAAATATCTTCTGAATTAATCTTATAGAAACCCTTCAGTAATTTGAATGTCTCAATCATATCACCCCTTTTCCGCCTATCAACCAATTTCTGCAATTAAGTAACTAGCCACTTCCTAAAAATGCATTATACAGGGTGTCTCAGAATTATTATTATTAGTAGTAGTAGTAGTTCTCGTAAGGTTCATTCTATAGATCTGCTATCATCTTGGTCACTCGTCTCTGGATCCTCCACCTCTTCCCCATCATAAAGAAACCCTGGCTCCCAAATTAGCTATCTATTTCAGTGATATGGGACGAATTTTTTAAAAACTTATGCTTATTGATATTTATCATGTTTAATATGTGTTATACATGTACAAATTTCTAAATTATTTCATTTTTTTCAACTCCTTTCAGAACCTTAATAGCATTTCCAAGACAACAGTTCCTAGACTCTTGCATTCAACACCGATGAAAAAGGCTTATCACATTGAGGTACTGCATACCCAAAATGAAGAGGATTATCCAAATCGAGCAGCAAAGTGTGCAGAATTTCTGGGAGATCGAAAACGAAGTTTATTGGATAACATCTAATTCAGTGATGAGGTGACTTTCCAAACGTGTGGTAAAGGCAATCGACACAATTGTTGTATCTGGTCTAATGAAGTCATAGAATGGCAAAGAGACTCTGAAAAAGTTAACGTGACGAAAAACCTGAGTTTCCGGTAGACAAAACCCGCTTGTCCGTGCCAGAAATGTGTATAGTGTAGGCCAGGAAATTACGAGTATTTTGTGGAAAGTGAAGTAGAAATATATGATAGAAATTGGCTGTTCAGGATAAAGTCAAGAGAATTTTTTCGTTAGGCTGCAAATAAAAAAATGAATTTAAAAATAATTTACTGAATGAATGATGGTACACTTGCATTAGAATCATATGCGATACTTCAAATAATAAATGCTCACTTTGATCAAATCCATCAACGTGATATGTGTAGCATAGCGCATAGTGCTAGGTAATATTATCCCATATGGCAATAGTATTATCCCATATGGCAGTACTGTTATCCCATATGGCAATAGGACATATGGGATAACAGTACTGTTATGCTTAACTGAAAAGGCCCTTGACAAGTTGTACTTGGTGCCAGTACCCATTCTTAGCTGGCAGGAACAATTGAAATTAAAAGGATATGAAAATAAAACGGAAAAAATTACTTGTTTTTACTTCAGAATTCTCCTACTCTCTCTCTCTCTCTCTCTAAGGAAATAACAGATGTTAGCTAGCTTTTTGTTTTTTATTTTGTACAATAATAATTGAAATAAGAAGCGAAAATAAAGCATTATTATTATTATTATTATAACGGTGTCTCCATGGAGTCAAAAGGCTCATCGCAGGAGACCCCACATTGACACACTAACCATTATTTACACAATACCTATCATACTTCTCCTTAAATTCATTCACAGACGAAGCATTCACAACCACCTCTGGCAACGCATTCCACCCCTTCACAACTCTGCAAGTAAAAAATCTAGTCCTAACACCCTTGTTAATCACACTCTTACATAATCTCCAGGGATGGCCCCTCGTTCTCTCCCTTTCTGCACTGGTCTTAAAAATGTCATCAGTATCAATCCTGTAAAATCCCTTTAATAATTTATATGCGTCTATCATATCTCATCTCCTACGTCTATCAGCTAGTTTTTGGAGCCTACAGATCTTCAATCTATCCTCGTAGAGAACATTCCACATGTATATACATACATACAACTTATGTATGTATATACATACATACAGTTTATTAAGCATAAGTGAATGTAAAAGTATATAAAAATAAATAGAATGTATAAATAATTATTTAAAAAAAAAACAGGTAACGCATTTTATTCCCTCATAGGGACAAGTTGAGGCCATTTTAACTTTATCTATCTTTCGGAAAATGAAGGGACTAATAAAATAGCAAATATAAATAAAGTCCTATATAGCAAATATCTTAGAGACAGTTAAAAACATAAATTTCATTAAATAATAAAGTTTATTTGCCTACTAGGTGAACATGTAAAATAATTAATGAATATTAAACATTTTTAAATGCACCGCGTGTTTTACACATCACTGTTAAAAAAGGAGCCGGTGCATTGCATACTGTCCAAAAAAGCGCTGTGTCTGTCAAGAATCAGTAATTCTAGTGATTGTGAAGATTTTAGAGAATAGGTAAGAACTCTCATACGGAAAATAATTCTGTATGTGAGTGAGCTGTGAGCAAGCAGATCACACTCGCATGAAAATCTCTGAACAGTGCTGAGAAGGTTTTAACAAGAATAAAACTGATTTTGTAAGTCGATTTATTACTATGGATGAGACTTGGATTCACCATTACACACCAGAATCCAAACAGCAGTCAAAACAGTGGACAGAAGCCGGTTGTTCAGTGCCAAAGAAGATAAAGTCGGTTCCATTAGCAGGAAAGGAAATGCCTTTAGCATCCTAAAACACCATGGCTTCTGTGTTTTGGGATGCTAAAGGCATTTTGTTTATTACTCATCTTGAAAAGCGTAAAACAATAACTGAGGAACACTAAAAAAATGGATACAAATTCAAAACCACCAATTACTGCTATCTAATTGGTAACCACCAGTATGGATTTCGCCACACAAGATCCACAATTTTCTTTCATACGCCATTCATATTTGGAAACATTCCAATGAAAGGTTTGGAGAAGCATGTGCTGTTGCTCTTGACATCTCCAAGGCTTTTGATAAGGTCTAGTGTCAAGCGCTACTCAATTAGTTACCATCACTTGGCCTGCTTTTGTCCTTGTGTGAATTGATTTCCAGTTTTCTCTCGGATCGATCCCTATGTGTAAGTTGATTTATGTATTTTATTCGTTATGGGGTTTCCACCCCTGCTCCTGTTGAGGTGAGTTGACCCCTCATAGGGGTAAGTATTTATGACCGTAGATCCGTGTATTCATGGAGCCGGTTTACCTACTTGCGGGATGAAAAATCCCAAACTGGTGGAAAAATCCCTGCTGCCCACACCTGGCTAACTTGTTCTCTCATTTTCCCATGGTGTTGACTAACAAATGCTGTGTATCTCAGTGATATGTCATTTAATCCATCTTTTTCTTGATTTATATAAATGTACCTGCTGTGATTCAGAGCAAACCATATTCATAGTTTTGCTGACGATAGGATACTCCACTCGCTTTACTCATAACAGAACTCGCAGTGCGCGAACATCTCATGCTTCAAGATAATCTAAAATAAGCGCCCTGAAAACTGATCTTCACAGTATCCTAGACTGGAATAAAAGCAACTTAGTCAGCTTCAATACTTTCAAAATGCAGATTTGTTTGCTTTCCTGTAAAAACGATCTTAGATCTTCAAAAGCAAACCTCTTCTCAGATTGACACTTGTTCCAATCCTTCCTGGCAAAATCATCTAATTTCTATCGCATTAAAAAAAGTTCGCATCTTTTTTCGGTCAAGAGAACTCTCTGCCAAATAGTTATGCTGCACAAATCCCAAATCCGATGAACATTGGAATACTACTCTCTTGTATTCAGTGAAGGACCATACTTATGCACAGGAGCATGAGACTTTAGCTGAGGGTCCCAAAACAATATAATGGGGTTCCCAGAGCACTCTAGCCCTGTCCACCTCAAGAAGAATATAAATATGGCCCTGATTGGATGTTGCATTTAAGACAGTGTTCATAGAAGATCAATTCTTGCATTGTGTATCTTCTACAGATATTTCCATGGCCACTGTTCAGCAGAATTAGCATCCATTATGCATTATATTTCTGCCAGATCTACAGGAACTTATACTACAATGGCTCAGCATACTTTGTCACACTACATTCGCCATACCAGTAATCTTTCATTCCTTCCATCTGTTCTTTGTAACATTCTATTTCTTTCACGAAGCATTTCCTAATAACAATTTTCAACAGTTCAGGAAAAATATCAACAGATTAGTATATTCCTTACTCTGCACTCACATGACATGTTTGCTATAAGCCCTTCAGAGTTTCGTGTGACACAATTCCATTGTCACACAAGAAAGTGATTAATATCGATGGTGCCCAGCTTAATAAGATGTAGGACCTCCTTTCGCTGAGATGATTGTAGTAATCCTACAGTGCATACTTTCCACAATCGTACGATCGAAACAGGAATTTGAGACCATTCTTCTTGTAAGCATATAATGATATCCTAGAATGTTGTAAGACAGATGTTCATTGAGCTGACCCAACGTTCTCCAGTTCATCCCAGAGATGTTCAATAGGGGTGATCAGGCTCTGTGGAGGCTAGTGAATTCTGGCGATGTTTGTGTTCAAAAAACTATGAAGTTAGAGCAGCAGTCTTATTATACCATGCATTGCTTGCTGAGACAAGTCAGTTCTATAACAATGACACAATGAAGGAAGCACTGCATTGTCCACAATGTTCATATACCTCTCGGAGTTCAATGTTGGTGACACCACATAGGTCAGAGGCCAAACCAGGAAAAACAGATCCATACTATCACATCACCGCCTCTGAATTTCATAATTCAGATTGTGCACTCTGGTAAGAGATGCTCATTGGACATCCGCCTCGCCCACAGTCATCTTGGTAGAGGGTGTAGTGGGATTCATCACTTCATATCACAACTCTCCAAGCTTTCACTTCCTAATGTACATGCTCTTTGCACCACTGAAGACGATGCTGCATGTTGGATGATTGGGTAATGTTGAACTTGCATTTTGCGGTCGTACCATTAAAATCCATGTTGCGAGCCTCAGTTCCGAATGTTTTTATGCAGGTTTGTGTTCATTCAATGCCTGAACATCGCATTCAATGTGTTGGCTGACAAATGGCAGTTTTATATCTTATGATTCATAGAACTCTATGGTCACGTTCAGTGAGTTGTCCTCTGAGGGTTGCATTTCCAGTTGATTCCCTGCACTTCCATCTTAGTATGGTATCACTGATTGTTGACTTGGGATAGACCATTTGTGAACAATTTGCAGTACAGATATGCCTGCAAGATAGCATCCTAACATTATCACAATATCAGTTGGCTCTTATCTTAAAACTCTTTTAAGAAGCATATGTGTAATGCAGTGGAAGAGGCATGTGCCATTCATGGTGCTAGATGACTAGAGAAACTATTAGTCTTTTTTTCCGATTGGTTGCAGAGTTGGTCAATTCCTGGCATGGGCAAGCAGGGTTTTCAATCTATAATCTCAAGAAAATTGACCCTAGAACTCGCACTATTTCAGACAGCAAAATTTATTTAGGATTAGGGACAATGAGATGACGAATACTTGTCAGCAGCCTCTCTTCACCAGATGCAGTGTATAATTAGTGATAGTCTTCAGCCAGCTATCTCTGATTGGCTACCAGTGGAGATTTAATTTCCCACATCTCCAAATGTGAGATAGGACTAAACCGACCTTGCCTTCTCCCTATATGGAAGTAAAAGGCTTTAGCTGTCTTCTTTTTTTTCATGTTAGGCTGTCACATATTCCAGTGCATATACAACAGCAGGACAACTACAAAGATGTTGAATGTTCTCAAGCAATAAAATTTAAAAGTTGCTTCCTCGTTACTTCAAAAAAGCATCCATGATGCTAAGATCTCCAAAACAACCTTATCCCCCACCCCCACCCTCTTAGACAACCAGGTTTGTATAAGTTTTTCTGTATGTGCAATATCTGTTATGTGGGACAAACAAGTCAATATGGAGAAATCTGTCCCCAACGAACATAATGTGGAAAAGGAGCACAATTAAGTCAAGTTTGGTATTGCACAGTAAAAAAGAACAGCATCAACTACTTTGGCTACTTACAAAAATGCCACATATATGGAATTCAACAACTATGTTTACAGATTTAAAGACGCTGAAATAATATGGCATCCAACTCAATGTTAAAAAACACCAAGCACTTATCTTAAAGCCTATTCCATTCTACATATATTAAAGCTCTACATATTAAAGACTTAAGGTATGAGAGAAGTTGCATTCTAAGAATGGGCCATGTGTCGATACTATATTCAACGTCTAGTTTATATTCATTTGATGTATAAGTTATTAATATAAAAGTGTCTCTGTTAACACTTTCCATATTTATTTATATTTAATCTGAAAATTACACAAGAACATATACAAAACTAGTAATTAAGTAATTATTTTCTTTCTAATAAGTTATACATGGCGCTAATCAGACAAAATAATTAAACCATCCTATATGAAAAACTGTCAAGGCTTTTTAAATAAAAGTGGAAATTCAATCCAGAACTCTAATAATCTGATGGTAAATGTTGATTTTTATATGCATATAAAATGACATTCTATGCAGATAATTCATACAATGCTTTTTTTCTTATAATTCATCAGCCATTTACTTATGAAGTACTAAACAGTTTCTTCCTCGTTTTTTGAGCTACTTATTATTGGTATTTTAAATGTAAGCTTACAAATAGATATGTGGATTTTTTGTTTTCTTTTGCATTTGAGATGGTGCATAAATTTTTGGATTTCATTATTAGTTATGGGAAGGGGTTACAAAAGTGATGACAGCTGTATCCAGAGATTTTACTGAAATTAAAAATAGATAGGTTGCAATTTATTTACTGTATTTATTATTTTATAATCTTCTTCCCATTCAATATTTTTCACCATACAGGGTGTTCGGGATAAATTTGACAGTTTCGTAAGGAAAAAGAAAATCTTCTTTGTATCTATTAAATTTAATGAATTGACAAAAAAACATTACAGGCAGAGTTAATTACAATACTATCAACAAGATTTACTCAAAATAACCACCATTAGCATCGATCACAGCTTCAATTCTGCTTCGGAACCTCGAACAAGCTGATGCTACAGTCTCCCTGGGAAGGGCCGCAAAAACTGTTTTAATTTTATCCATTAACTGGGCTTTTGTATTACTGGAAGTGCGATTGGTGTCTTTTTCAACTGCGCCCCATACAAAATAATCCATGGGGTTAAGGTCTGGGGAGTTTGGAGGCCAAACATTTGGACTGGTGAAGTCGTAGAAATTTTCAGACAACCATTTTTGACTTTTCCCAGAGGTGTGGCAAGGGGCCGAATCCTGCTGCCATACATACGGCCTACCATTGGCTACCCTTGTTATCCAGGGCTTGACTACAGTTAGCAACTCCACGAACAAAGCCCGAATTCCAATGCCAGGGTTCTTCAACACCTGTTCCTGCAGATTTGCGAGGAATTCTGCTGTACGATCGTCTGCTAGGGATCTTTCTTCTTGCTACATCCTCGTAGTCACCATTGCAAGTCTCTAGTTCATGCCTGATTGTTTTTACTGTATTCAGGGAGCATTGGGCAGCAGTCGTAATATCCTTATTTTGATGGCGGGCACGAATCATCATGATACAAGTTATTCTCTTCCATGATTCAGGTGGGTTCCAGCTATCCATCCTTTCTGACATCTTGTATGTGAATGAAGAAGGGTCCAAACTTTTAAATGAAGAGAAGTGTGTGTTAATACATGTAACTTACGGAAAAATATAATTAATTATAAATATGTCAAATTTATCCCGAACACCCTGTATAACAAGCTTTTCAAAGTCATCCTCATAATAAAATTCTTCAGGTTATTTTTGTAACCATTTTCTGGTTTTACTGTTTTCATTTTTTGAACACTCTTGATATCTTTCATTAAAGAAATATTCAGAAATCTTGGGCCAAGTCCAGGTGTAGGGAGGGTGGACCACTGAACTGAATGCACCGGTTTCTAATCTTACACTGTCATGTTGCAAAAGTGTTAACACCATTATTTTATATTCTGGGTTTCTTGTGGTTGCTCCACTTAGATTTGTGCATTGTCGTTTTTGCATTAGTTCTGATAAATGATATCTTTATTTTTTTTGTCAAACATTGGTTTACTTGGGAACTGGTTGAAGAAAGCATTAGAAAAACTTTCTCCAGTCGGTGTCTTGACTTGAACTTAAAATCTATTTTTGGACAACCTAGTGCACAGGATGCAAACGTCACTTCCACTGAGATACATGTGCTTCCAAATCAAAATAAATAATCAGCTAACACCTGTTATTTCTCTACAGGAAGTATGCGAGGGTTTTAGATTGATCTAACTTTTGGAGTCTAAAGGGGTGTTCAGTCTCCACAGTAGTCAATCAGAGCTGGCCCAAGACTGTCACTAATTATTATTACATCTACTGATTGTGGATAATAGGTATTCTAAGTGAAAACATAGTATCAGCAGATTCATCATCATCGACATAGCATCAGCATGAGTGAAAACATAGCATCAGCAGATTCATATAAAAATGAAGTTAATTTTTAAAAAAAATTGAAAAGAACATAACAGCATTCAAGAATGTGTGAGCAGAACTAATATAAGATGGTAAAAATCAGTTTTTTGTTAAATCCAGTGGTCTGCACCATTTGTAGAAGAGGCTGCAAGTTATGTGACAATTGTAAGATGTTTTATATAAAGACAAATATGTATATTTATCTCTTGGCTGCAAATGGTATCAGATTTCTAGCCTAAAATCTAAGCACACATGTAAGATCTTAAATATATGTATATACCTGATAATTCTCTCTTATTCTTAAAAATCTGTAATTATTTCCACAATAATTAAATTGAGTCTTCATACTTCTATATACAAAAACAGTTTAATAATACTAAAGATACATTAATACAAGGAAAATATACAACATTTTGAAGTAAACTTTAACAGAAAGTCATCTTAAGATTTAAAAATAAATAAATCACATCTTATCTGGACCCAAAATATGATGGTTAAAAAGGACATCTATGTTTCTTAAATTCAGCTATACTTTCTAAATAAAAGTCAAATGAATGGTTTCTTTTTCTCTTCAACGGAAAGATTATTAGCGTGTACTTTTCTCCTTCGAAAGTCGAAAAAGAACTAAAAAATCTTTTAGCAATAGTAAGAGACAATGTTCAGACATAATGAAATCTTCAATACAAGTACTCCTGAAAAGACTTCTAGGAAAGCCACATAAAATGTTCTTTCTTTCTTTTTATTTCATTATCCCCCCCTTCCTATAAGATTTCCAAGAAAAAATAATCACACAATTCTACTTCCACATACGTTCTCTGAAAAAACACAATTCTACTTCCATATACGTTCTCTGAAAAACAGACAAAGTCTGTTTCAATGGAACTTTTAACATCTGTTAAACATTCTTCCTGCATGTAACATGTTCATCCTTTAATTTCTTTCAGTTACTTTTGTAACATAACAGCTATAACATTTAAATGTCTTTTTCTATGAAAGATTGCTACTAAAGAAACTTTCCTGTAACTTGTTCCAAAAATTCTTTCATATCACTCTCCTACATCTGTCTCACATAGCTCTATCAGCTGTTTGCTAGTTACAATCCTCTTTTCATGCAAGAATCCATATCTCTCACATCCTTTTTTTGCTTTGGCTATAAAGGGGATGAGTTGCCACTACTGTATTAACTTCATGGTGCTTTACTTGAAAGCAGTAAAAACACACTTTCAGTGAAATAAGTTTTAATTAATGCATTTTAAACATATACAAACACACAAACATTAAACTATAACACTTATTTTGTCCAGACTAAATTATAATCAAGTGAATTCACTTTGTTAAAAATTAACTGTACACATAAGCACAATATATTAATGATACAAAGATGTAATAAACAAAACATTACAATTAATTTGTGCTTTTATCACATTACAAATACACCATAAATATAAATAAAAAGCTTCATTGACCATGTTATTGTTGATAGTGATATCTTCATGCCTGTTCAGGATACAAGAACATACAGAGTTAAAAAGGGATATTACATTGAAAATAACAGTATGTAAGAAAGTTTTAAAAAAAATTAAAGTTGAGCAGTTTTTACAGGTAAACTGTAGACTGGCAGATTCTTCCTAAAAGAATACAGAGAAAAATGTAAAAGAGCTATGTGTGAAAGTAGCTAAACAAAAGTTATGAGAAAACTCTGGTAAGAATATATAAAATACATTTCAGGAAGGTGACAAAGTGTTCTAGAGGCTATTGAAAATACTTAAAAATAGAGGAAAGTACTGTAAAAGGAATCAAAGATGATAAAAATATCCTAGATGTTTGGAATAATTACTTTGAAAGACTTAAATGAAACAAGCAGTGACGGGTCCTTACTAGAATTTCAGGAAATTTCAGAAAATTTAGACACAATTTTTACTGAAGATGGCACGTTAAATTTGGAAATAGGCAACAGAATAGACAAAGCTGGTATGGTTGGTAGCCATAAATTTATATGGAATAAGAGAGAAATTAGCTAAAATACTAAACTAGTAGTATACAAGACAGTGTTTAAACTAGATTTAAGTTATGGATTGGAGAGCTGGATTAGAAATAAAGTGATCAAAGACCACAGATAAGAGGATTCTGAGAAAAATTAGGACAGTGAACAGATGGTATCAATGCCAGAATCATATTAAAAACAAAGATATTAAAAAAGGAACTTAACATTGTTAGCATTCAAAAATGTATATAAACATAAATAGAGCTAATCTAAGGTAATATATGGCCACTTAAATAGACTGGGTGAGGAAAGGTTAGCAAAGCAGATGCTTGATTGCAAGAAAGAGACCCAGAAGAAGACCAACATCTATGTGGACTGATTCAGTCACAAGCACCTTAGAAGCAAGAAATGATAGATATGACAATAACAGAGCACTTGGAAGTAATAGAATAATGTGGAGGAAAATTGTTGATAGGAGATTAATAATAATGTAAAGTTAATCATGTAGTGCTGTCATAGTAGCTTGATAACCCCTTGAGGGTACATATTAGGAAATTGATGGTGATGATAATTACACCAATAATAGTTCACATTTTTTTTTCTAAGTTTACACTAATTTACATACATAAAAATACTGTAGAACATCTGTATTCATATAGTGATGGTCTTCCCCTTTATTTTATTAAATTTTAAATGTCATCCCTACTCAACAAAAGGAAAAACTTACAGGCTGTAAACTTATAGAATTTTAATAGCATGGGTATCCTTATAAACTTTATTATTTTGAATTATTTATGTTTTGTATGTATTACTTCTTTCACATAATCTGAAAATCCCTCCCTAGAGACTAAACATGGAACTTTTTTCAAGCTACTTCCAGTCTCCGTATAAACAGGGCAGTGGTATCACACTAGGTAATGGAATTCATCTTCTAAAGGAAAATGCAAATTGAACCTGTAGCCTATTAGCTGGATAGCGAGTATGTTAACTACTTGGTCAATGAGGCCAGTAAGTATTTAACTGAAAAGATACGAAAGCCCAGACAGATTTCTGATGTAATTAATAGTATGGTAGAAAACCAAAATTTTAATTTTCCAAATATTGGAAATAAATAAGGTTAATCTGGAAGAAACTGTTGAGAAACTAATGAAATAGCAAATAGGATAACCAGGAACCAAACTCTAGAGATCAAACATGGTACTTTATGCTGCTCAAAAATAGGACTTCAGTAACATACAGCTTAAATCTACTGGCCAAGAAAAAAAAGTTTACTTGTGCAAGGTATCAGTCATACATACACACATACAATATATATATATATACATACACACACACATAGATAAACAAAATAAATGTTATATACATATATATATATATATATATACACACACACACATATAGATAAACAAAATAAATGTTATGTTGAATTCTTGCTATACATTACAAGTAATTATACAGAAATAGGATTTCCTTTAAAGTGGGTTTAAAATCTATGTTACAACATAACTGATCACAACTCAGTTTGTGTTTTCTTCAGTTTTTCATAATGTATTCAATATATACAAGAACATAGGTAGCAATCGACATGGAGCCAGACTCACTTTTCCCAAAGCAATTAGTCACATGATCCAGTCTTTTGACTTGTCTTTACAAGATAATTGTATTTT
Organism: Typopeltis vanoorti; assembly: GCF_054136105.1. Lineage (NCBI taxonomy): Eukaryota > Metazoa > Arthropoda > Arachnida > Uropygi > Thelyphonidae > Typopeltis > Typopeltis vanoorti. The sequence goes on from NC_143553.1 coordinate 46,772,532, forward strand.
TTAAATAACAGTATTAAAACAAATCTACATTAAGTAAAATTTTTAACATTTAATTACACTAAGCTAATTCATGTTTTGAGCTTTGAAAATAAGCTTAGGACAATACTACTATATATTACAATTGCACACCTATTGACTGAAACGAAAATTGGAAGTCTGTCGTATATAGTGGAATGAAAAGAATCCTATAATATTGCTGTGAAAGAAATGAGATTTCTGGAACTCGAAAGCAGATATTTATGAAGTCTTTCTTACAGGAAGAAAAATGTTTAAAAGATAACAATTGTTATGTCACAAAATTGTGTGTGTGTGTGGGGGGGGGAGATATCACAGGTTGAATTTTTAATTACTATGAAAAAAGTAACAGTTTTTCATATAGAAAGAAAAATAAATAAAGTTCTGAACCTTAAAGCAGATAAAATAAAAGGAGGGGAGAAAGTAAAGATGGCTTGAGTTATGACTCATAGAGAAAACTGGCACCTATATTGGCCATTCTTCAAAAGAGAAAGCTGTAATAATCAAATTAAGGATTTCAGATCCAAAAGTTTTATTTCCAACTTTCTGGAAATAAACCTTCTCTAATGAATTTGTTGGCAGCCACCAGTAATCAAATAACAGCGAATGAGAAGTTTAAAGGGAGGAAAAAAAATTAGAACAGGGCCGAAAATTAACTTGCCACTTGTCTTTGTTTACTCATCTATGGCAAGTGGATTTCTGGTCAAGAGAACTTTTCACTTGTGTTTGGAAAACAATATCTTTGTTTACTCATCTATGGCAAGTGGATTTCCAGTCAAGAGAACTTTTCACTTGTTTGGAAAACAATATATATATCTATACACACTCACACACACTGCTTGAAAGGAAGTCAAATGGACACCCTCATGGGCCAGGTGCATCATGCCATGTAAGAGATAATTGGCTTGAGTTATGACTCATAGAGAAAACTAGCACCTATATTGGCCATTCTTCAAAAGAGAAAGCTGTAATACTCAAATTGAAGATTTCAGATCCGAAAGTTCCTATTTCCAACTTTCTGGAAATAAAACTTCTCTAATGAATTTGTTGGCAGCCACCAGTAATCAAATAACAGCGAATGAGAAGTTTTAAGGGAGGAAAAAAAATTAGAACAGGGCCAAAAATTAACTCACCACTTGCCTTTGTTTACTCATCTATGGCAAGTGAATTTCTGGTCAAGAGAACTTTTCACTTGTGTTTGGTAAACAATATATATATGTGTGTGTGTTAAAGATACCAAGCTATTTTAAATATAAACCTAGTTTTTTTACTCCATTTCCCAAGTAAGCAAACAGACAAGTCAGTCAAGTTTGCACCTGCAAGTGTTGCAAGTCTAGCTGACCCTGCAGGTAGTGCAAGTCAAGGCAACTTGTGGTAAAGGTAGAATAAGCTCTGATCACTATTCTTAATACTTACCCTTAATGCAAAGCACATCTTCTGGAGGAAATGTACGATGCTATGTATTAAAGGCAAGGGGCCACTACCCAGACCGGTTTCGACCTTTATTGAGGTCTCGTCAGTGGGAGTCAGGCTAAGAAATACTAAGTTTTTAAGTAATACAGAGCTTATAAATATTTTACCAAAATAAGTTACCATAAGGTGCTTTGACCTTATTAAATAAAAATCTCAGGATGAAAGATAGATGTAGAGTTTTTTACCTTGGGTATAATATATGTTAAGATATCAAGCTATTTTAAATATAAACCTGGTTTTTTTACCATTTTATTTAATAAGATCGAAGTATATATAATGCAATCTTACCAGATTGCATTATCCCAATTATGAAATTCTGAGATGGTTGTGTGATGGTATGGTTCTGTTTTTCCTAGTTTTGCCCTGGAACTCTGTTTCTAGTACCACAAACAATGAACTCTGAGAAGTATCTGAACATTCTGGACAATGCACCATGTCATAACTGCTGCTGCTCTGTGCTTTGTATGCAGACATGATCACTACACTTGACTGGCCTCCATAGAGTCCTGATCTCTGGAGAGCTTTGAGTGAGGTCAAGGGATGTCTACTCCACAACAGCCTAGAACCTTGTTACTGTACTGAGAAATTCTCTGATGCCTACAGGAAGAATGGTCCAAAATTCCAATTGATTGCTACAATCATAACAGTGAAAAGAGATCCTGCCTTAAGGTGGATGCAATGACAACTTGTTCCTTGCACTATGGTATCTTGACTTCTTTCCAAGCAGTGTGTGTGTATACACACACACAAGGGTGATCTGAAAAGTTCTCAGCCTAACAATGAAAAAATGAATTTATAATTTCAAAATTATTTTTATTTTTCAACATAATCTCCCTTAAGACTAATACATTTATTCCAGCGATGCTGCAGCACCATTATCCTGTCCTTGTAGTGGTTCTCAGTAAGATCTGCAAAATACCTCTCTACAGCTGCACTCACCTTTTGATTGGAAGAAAAATGCTGACCAGCGAGGAAGAGATAGAAGTCAGAGGGAGCAAAATCTGGGGAATAGGGTGCATGTTCCAACAATTCATAGTGCAGATCCCTTAATTTTCCCATTGTTAACACACCTTTGTGGGCAGGTGCATTTTCCTGATGGAAGATGATTTTTTTCTTCTGCATTCATGATAGAAGAATATTCTATCACGAATTTTTTCACCTAGTCTGGTTAACGGAATAATATTCCCCAGTTATTGTTTTACCTTTTTCAAGATAATAGACAAAATCACTTTAGCAACCCAAAACACCAATGCCATGATGGAACCGACTTTGTCTTCTTTGGCACTGAACAACCGGCTTCTGTCCACTGTTTTGACTGCTGTTTGGATGCTGGTGTTTAATAGTGAATCCAAGTCTCATCCATTGTAATAAATCGACACACAAAATCAGTTTAATTTTTATTAAAATGTCCAAAACACTGTTCCGAGATTTTCATGCGAGTGCATTTTTGATCTGCTGTGAGAAAGCACAGCATCCATCTTGCGCATGGTTTTTTCATTTGCAATTCTTCATGCTTGCAATTTCACATGGATGCTTATGACAGATGTACCAACTTAGAAAGAAAAAAATCTTGCCATCTATGGTTGAGGCTGAGAACGTTTCAGACCACCCTCGTATGTGTGTGTGTGTGTGTGTGTGTGTGTATATATATATATACACACACACACGGATTATTTATACTGAATAAGAATTATTTTATTTTTCTTCCTGTCTAGAAACTAGTCGGGAAGAATATACATAGATGCTCTAGAAAAACAAACATGGAGCTTTTTCAAGCCACTTCTTTCTGGTCTCCAATAAGTGGGAATGTGCCAACCAGGTTGGCAATATTTAAACACAATTTCACATTACATTCTTAAGCACCTTATTACCAATCTCATTTTTACTCCCATAAACCTAGGTTTTTCAAGTGACCCCCCCCCCACCCCCAAAGTACTATGCTGCTTAATCCACCACGAACATGACATCATATAGGCAGTGATCAAAGAAGAAGCAAGAGATAAAAACACAGATGATGCAGTGTTTATGGTGGATAAAGTAGTGTAGATGAGGATGTGTTGTGTGGGGAGTGCCCTCCAAAAGAGTCCTTTAGCCTATGTGAGGTGTTATGTAATTACAAAGAATTTTCATGTGAATATACACAATTACAAATACTACACACATTTTATTTAAAAATGAGTTAATTTAGTAATGTTCTTAACTGAGCTCAAGAAGGATGTGATAATTACTGAAAATTTAAAATCAGAGAAAAATTTCAAAACTAAAATATAGCTAATGCTCTTTTTACATGGTATATTTTGATTTAACATGGTTCAAATGGTGCTTGTTTCTAAACTTTCTGTTTGAATTCAGTTCTGTTAAAAAGGATATTTCCATTATAATTATCATTTCCTAGAATGGTACATATGTACTTAAACTTGAATTTTGGAGAATCCCCTCAATGTTTTAAATATCAGGAATTACTCTATGCTACAGAATGTAGATAATTGTGGTGACAACAAAAAAAAATCAATTTTTGTAATTACGATTCCCCAAAGTTAAGCTAACAGATGATCCGTTATATTCACTTGCCGTTGGTTCCTGAAAGTAGAAGGGTGCTATGCTGATTCTTCAAAGTTAAGTTGGTCCATTACGGGAGGCTCGCCTATATAAAGCCTATGTAAACAAGAAATGATTGTTTAGCATTCGAAATGTTTATACTTCTTGTGTTTTGTTCATGCAATAGTTATACATTGATATTACGCATACAAAACTTCTAATACAAGTATGTATTAGAAGTTTTGTATGTGTAATATCAAATTAGCAAAATCAATTATTGATTTAAGTTAAGGGATATTACATCCCATATTGTTTCATAGCCGAATATAGAAACTATATAAAGTTTGGCGAGTCCAAGCGTAAGCAAATACCTGGATAGTGTAGCATCTGACCCATTTGGGAGTGCAACACTGAGGCAACTCATAGTAAGGGTGGAGCAAGCTCCGATCACTATTCTTGGTATTTACCCATAATGTGAAACCCAGCTCCTATGGGCTGTATTACTGTTCTACATTATGAGAGAAGGTCACTACCCAGACCGGTTTCAACCTTTGAGGTCTCATCAGTGAGTAGGCAGACCTAGTAATACCAAGTTTGTAGTGAACAGATCTTACATACCCTACTATGAGAATTGCCAAGAAGGTGTCCTAATAAATTATTAATTATATGAAGAGCCAAAGGTTTCAATTCGGCAACATGAACCTGTGATGAATGTTCATGTTGCCAAATTGAAGCCTTTGGCTCTTCATATAATTAATAATCAATTGATTATTTTCAGATATTTTCGTAACATTACCCCATTAGTCACAATGTCAGATAATCCAGTTAGAAGAAAAGAAAAGCTATTTCTTTAGAAACTAAAATCGAAATTTTAGATAGTTTAACAGCTGGAGAAGGTTCAACATCCTTAGGGAAATACTTTGGACTGAACGAAGCTACCTTGAGAACGATTAAGAAAAATGAAGAGGCCATTAGAAAATCTGTTCTTTATGGAACAAGTTAGGTGCCAAGTTGTCATCATATATGAGAAATTATAAAAGTGAAGATGGAAAAGGCCCTAATGACGTGGATAAAAGATTGCTCAGATTGTTAGTGATGATGAAATAATAGAAGAATCTCGATGAAAAAGAAAAAAGCGATGGTGATGAAGAGATTGCATTCACTGCAGGATTAATTAAAGATGGGCTTCAAATGGCTAGTGAATTGCAAAGTCATTTTCTTTCACATGATCCAAATGCCGAACAGTTTAAATGTGAACTGAAGTCATGGCGTGATATAAATGAATTATACATACAAAGATCTAGTCAAAACAGGATCTCAACGATTAATTACAGTTCATGGTAAAAAAACAACCTTCAGAATTATTGGAAATTAGTGCCAATTTAGTTCTTTTTACTGTAGAAAACATTTTGCCATTGAAGGATGAACAGGACGGCCAAAGCTTTTCAAGTGATGGAAGTGATTTAATTCCAGTCTCACACAAAAGAATGCTGCTACTGTTGGACAACGATGGCTAATAAAATTTAATAACTATATAGGCCTTTTCGAATTTCTGCTTTATTAGTGACACACTATTTTCTTTAAGAAAGATACAGATGTATATATTTTAAGTATTTAAAATAAAAAAAAATCTTCCATTAAAATTAAATACAGGATCCCTCGATTAACGCAGTTAATTAATCCCTTGATGTCACTAAGTATATCAAAATCACGTTAATCAAATCTAATAATCAATGGTAAAAAGTACAATTCATCCCTGATCGATTGCTGTACTAATAGTTCGTTTTATATGGTACTCTTTGAGGAAAGATAAAATATGAATGCAACGTAAATGTTTAATAAATACTTGTACCAAAATAAGTTACTGCAACTTTTTTTTAATCAAAAGAAGTTATAAAGAGTCGTTTGAACAGTTTTAGTTTTTTTTTTTTTTTTTTTAATCGGCATAAATTCTACGATAACAAGCAAAATGACTCTCCAGACCTCGGCAAACAAGCATTCTTCGATTAACACCTGGATCCACATCCATTACTTGCTGCTTAAGCGATTCTAAACTGCGAAATATTCCATCCAGTTCTTTGACTGTTATTTCCTTTGGAACCTCATCTTCACATTCCATTTGTTCGTTGTCTTCATATGTGCTTTGTTTAATTTCAAGAAGATCGTTGTCACTGAAATCTTTTGAATTTGAATCCAATAATTCTTTACATCTTCTGCATCAACACCATCAAAACCGAAGTCTTCACCAATTGCAACGATTTCTTTGACCACGTTGTTCACAGGATTTTGTCTTCTGCCAGAATCTTTTTGAAAAACATTCTGGCAGAAGGTTTTTCCAAACAACTTTCATGCAACTAGAAGACACTTGCTCCCACGAGTCATGAATGTTCTCAATTGCGTGTTTAATGTTAAATATTTTCCAAAATTCGTGGAGCGTAATCGCATTTTCTCCCGTTTTGTTTCTACCACCTTTGAGAATGGGTTTTTAAGAAAATAGGCTTTGAAAATTGCGATGATGCCCATGAGTTGTAGCAATGATGTTGTATTTGGTGGGAAAAATAAAACTTTCACATTCTCACACAGATCATTAAGAGAATTTGGATGACTACGAGGCTAGCAGCCTTGTGGAGTGAGCATGATTTTGCGTGGTAAATTTAAAGGCATGTTAATCAAAACTCTTACCGTTTATATCAAGGGATTGCCGCAATTAATTTCGCCACGATAAGCAATGGATACCTGTAGTTTTATTCAATGATTTTCATATGTTTTGTTTGAAAATAACTTATTGTTTGTATTGGATTTTTGCATCTGGAACCATTATTCTATTTTTTCGTATGCACTGTATTCTTTTTTTTACGGTTTTTTCTGGAACTAATCTACCGTGTAAATTAGGTATATATAGGTTTATTGATGAATGAAGTATATACAATCAAACCTGTTACTCCTCCAGAGATCTGCTTTCATTTGTGAAATGTGAATATATATAATAATGCAAATGAATTAATTGCAACTAATTTGTGTAATACTTCTGTCACATATTCTTCTTTGGGGGTCTGAAAGTGTGACACTTTCACATTAGTGCATAACCCGCCCTTCAGAAAAGTATAGTATGTAATTTAGATAAGAATTTTATAAGACATAGTCTTTCAACACATTCTTAGAATAAACTGTGTTGAAGAGGATGTGCTCAAAACAGGGAAAGCATGCACTGATATGCATGCTTTGCCTGTTTTAGAATTTTTGAACATTATTTTATTAAAAGCAAGCTTTACTGATTCAATGAACATTTTTTTTTACATTTTCCATTATTGTTATTAATTTTTTATTCAAGTATAATTTATAGTTGTGTTTATTTAGATAAGAATTTTATAAGACATAGTCTTTCAACACATTCTTAGAGTAAACTGTGTTGAAGAGGATGTGCTCAAAACAGGGAAAGCATGCACTGATATGCATGCTTTGCCTGTTTTAGAATTTTTGAACATTATTTTATTAAAAGCAAGCTTTACTGATTCAATGAACATTTTTTTTTACATTTTCCATTATTGTTATTAATTTTTTATTCAAGTATAATTTATAGTTGTGTTTATTTTTAACATATTTTCATGAAAAGAAAATGTCGTGAACACTTTTTTTAAAAAGATAAATGAGCAACCCAATGTATTAACAACTTCACTTGCAAATGACTAATACCTCATTCTACACACATCATGTATCTATATATTGGGAATACCCTTTGGTGCTATGGAATAATTAAATCCCTAACTGTAACTGAACTGCTAGTTCTGTAAAGGACATTGAAGAAAGGTTAATCTCTAGTTCTCAAAAACACTATCTTGCTATCTATTCGAAGTAAGGCTAGATTAAATTCATATTTTAATTTAATGTAGGTAGTATCGTTTAGGCAGGCATTCTAAGGATTCTCTAGCCACCAAGAGTTTACAGAATATCCTTTTGGTGTCAATTTTTTGTTACAGACACTCTGATAGTCTTCATCTATAAGAGATGAGCACAAATATATGCTGAGTTACATGACATCCAACATCCTCATATTTAGCTTTTCCAGACTACAACCTAACACACACAGAGTATGAAAGCTGACTGCTCTAATACTGGTTGACTGATTATTGTCCAAATGCAATCTCCAATCCTGCTAAAATCTGATTATCCCAACTCGCCAATGCTCTGCAGAACTGGAGGGGGGGAGGGAGAAGATACATACATATGTATATATTGGTAAACTAGTAAAGGTGACTCAGCACACTAGACACTAAGTCAAAAGGGGAAAGGTGAAAAAAAACAACTTAAGAAGTCGCATTTATTAATTTCAATTATGAAAGTTTGAAGACTTGTGGTCCACGGGTTGGCTAAACTAGCAAGAAAGGGTTTTTAAGATTACAACTGGCGAAGACAATGATGCTGGTACCTTATTCCACAAGATAACAGTGGGTTCAAAGAGAAAAAACTGGTAATCACAAGTTTTATGAAGAGAGAAGTTACATAAGCAGTAGAAAAGGTGCAGATCACAGTGAATCGATAAAAGTTGCTAATCAGCCTGCATGCACTCTTTTGAACAGATGAATCTAGGTTTTTAAAGTTGTTGTTGGGAACCTTCACTAAACATGGGAGCAATGCCTAATTACTGGGAATTCTGAATTTTCCGAGTGCCACCAATTGCTCAGGTGAAACATTCTGTCTAGAGAAGAGATTTTTTTATATTTTTTATGTTGAAAAAATGAAGACCATCCAAGAACTGTCGATGCTTAAGGAAAACTAGTGCATCAAACAAAAAAAAAAAACTGCCATCTTTGAACATGTCTTAAGTGAGTAGGCATTGATACAAGTTTGACATAATTGCACGCTATCTATTATCGATACATGGGCATCTCCTTCAGTTAATCAAGCTTATCATTTGAGACCTACATGAACCATTAACCACATAATGCCTATCATACCAAGCCTTAAATGAAACGACAGCACTCGTAATTACCTCTGGCAACACACTCCATTCCTTCTCTTCATTGAGCAAAAAATCAAACCCTGACACCTTTGTAAACACACTCTTACTTCCAGAAATGATGCTTTGATCTCTTTTGTCATGAAATGAAGAATTGCTTCTGCATCTATCCTATAAAATCCCTTTAATAACTTAATATTTCAATCATATTCTCACTTTACCTGCTTATCAACTAAACTATACAATCCACAAAATTCCAACCTATTCCCATAACAAACACTCAAGAGTCACCATTCTCATTACCACATCTATACCATTCAGCCCCCACCCCACCAAAGAAATCTAGACAAATTTGCACAGTTGGCATGACATAATCATATCCAAGTCTTATAAAGTCGGATAACATCTTTATATTATCCAATTTTGCAATATGTCCTTTGAACTCAAACTCTGTTTTACAATCTCACTCATGATGGTAAAACATGAGGAATATTCTATCAAGAAGGGGTATTTTTGGAACTACAAGACAAGTGATTATGACATGATTAGGAAGTATCTTAAATCTGTACCATGGCATAAAACATTGCAGGATGTTAGTAGTGCATGGGATATAGTTAAGGGTAATCTAAAGGAAGCAGTATTAAATTGTATACCTAAGGTGAGGGGGGTTAATCAGGTAGGAGTTAGATGGATGAGTAATATCATTAAGCATGAACTGCAGAAGAAGAAAATGTTGTGGAGGGTATATAATGAGAAAGGTGACAGCAAACTCATTAACAGGACAAGACTTAGACAAGAAAGGGTACCAGCATGGCAAGGAAGGCAAAACCAGATTATGAGAAGAATCTAGCCGAGAAGGCCAAAGAAATTCCCAAAGAGTTATTTCGTTATGTGGCAAGTAAGAGTAAGAATAACTATGGAAGATTAACCTTAATGAGCGATAATGATTACGAGGAGACGGAAGTGGATAAAATAGTTGAATTACTGAGTGACAATTTTGCAAGGGTATATCATCCTAGTGAGGTTACTGTATTAACCTATGTGACAGACACTAATGTAGGAACAAAGGTGGATGAATTGGTGGTTCTCAGGATATTGTAGAATCTCAATGTAAATACAGCTGTGGGGTTAGATGGGATATCAGCTAGGGTTTTGAAGAATGTGCAAGGGAACTGGCAATACCTTTGACTAAGCTCTTTAAATCTGAGCTCTGGTAGAGTTCCAAGGGAGTGGAAAGTGGGCAAAATGATTTATTACTTTGTATAAGAAAGGTTCTAAGACTGCAGTAGCCAATTATAGACCAAGCAGCATCTCAGGTGTGGTGACAAAAGTACTAGAAAAATTGATAAAAAAGAGAATTCAAGAATGAGTAGATAAAAATATGATACTGTATGAGGATCAACAGGGAATTGTGAAGGACTGGTCATGCCTTTGTAATTTACTACCTTTTTATAATAGAGTAACAGCTGAGTTGGATAAAGGAAATGGCTACATGATGATTTTTCTGGATTTTGCAAAATCATTTGACAATACCACATGGAACTCTGTTACACAAATTAGAAGAAATGGGTATGGATATGACACTGGTTAAGTAGACAGGAGGGTGGCTGTTGGACAAATATCAAAAAGTGGTATATGGAAGGATAGAATCAAGGTGAAAAAAAGGTGACGTGGTGTGTCACAAGGTTCAGTGCTGTAACCATTGCTGTTTAATTTGTACATAAATGATATAAGAAATAATCTGAAAAAAAATATTCAGTTGTTTTCTGATGATGCGAAATTAAGTAGAGTAATAGTTAAAGTGTGGAGAGCTTGTAGGATGATTTAAATAGGCTGTTAGTATGGGCAAAAGTTAATGGGTGTCAGTTTAATGTTGAGAAATGTAAAGTTATGCATTCTGGATAAATAGATTACAAGCTGTGTATCACGTAGATGGCACTGTATTCCAGGAAATAGATGAAGCTAGAGGTTTGGGGGTAGACAGAGAGTTAGTTTAGAGGACATATTGCTAAGGTTATTAAGGTAGCCCATAAGATTACTTGGCTATTGAAGAACACATTAACAAGTAGAGACAAGTAAGTTATTCCTCTTTATGAGGCCTTGATATGCCCACATCTGGATTAGTGTGCTCAAGTCTGGTCCCATGAGTTTCTTGTGGATGAGGAAGCAGTGGAGAGGATTCAGAGGCAAGTGATTGCAAAAGTTGGTTGATAGGAGAAAAAGAGGGGATATAATAGAAATATTTAAGTTGCTTAAAAGGTTTTATAGGACAGATGCAGAGGAAATGTTTCAGCACTAGGCTAAAGGGACCAGAACAAGGGGTCATCCATGGAAGTTGAATAAAGGTGTAGTTAGTAGGGGCATGAGTAGATTTTTTGCTTGGAGAGTTGTGAATGAGTGGAATGAGTTGTCAGAGTCAGTAGTGAGCGCATTGTATGTTAATGTGTTCAAGGAGAGGTTGATTGTGTGGATAGATTGGGTCTCTTGCAATGCATCCTCAAACTCCATGGAGGTGCGCATATAACATAATAATAATGAATCATGCCAAATCCTAGCCTAACCTCAATTTCTTCCATTCCAGTCAGATCTATGTAATATACAGCTTGAAATGTTTTCACACCAAAGTGCATAACCATACATTTTGCCACACAGATATTATCCTTTGCAAAAATTGCCAGTCTATTTATATCATCCTGCTATATATCTAAACCACATTATTAATACATTTATCTTCAGTTTAGCATAATTTAGCATAAAAAAGAGCAACATATACTCTCTTAAATCATCATCATCATCAAATTCCTGCCATGTACCCTCAAGGGGTGTACAGGATATGACAGTACTACATGAAAAAATTACATCATTACTAACTTCCTATCTACAATTTTCCTCCAAATCAGTCTGTTACTTGTCAAGACTCCAACATTATCAGATCTTATATTTCTATCGTCTAAGGCACTTTGTACCGTATCAATCCACCTATCTCTTGGTCTTCCTCTGGGTCGTTTTCCTGCCAACATGGCAGAGAACACTTGTTTTGCTAATCTTTCCTCTCCCATTCTATTTAAGTGACCATACCATCTGAGATTAGCTCTGCTAACGCATTCCTGGATGCTGACAATGTCAAGTTCTTTCCTAATATCCTCATTTTTAATATGATATTGCCATTGATGCCATCTGTTCACGCCTCTAATCTTTCTCAGGACTCTCATATCTGCGGTCTCTAGTCTTTGGTCAAGTGTTTTACTTCTGACCCAGCTCTCAGATCCATAAGTTAAAATTGGTTTGAACACAGTCTTGTATACAGCTAATTTAGTGTTCTGACTAATTTCTCTCTTATTCCATATGAATTTATTCAATTGACTTCCCACCATACCAGCTTTGCTGATTCTGTTGTCCATTTCTATATTTAGTTTACCATCTTCAGTAAAAATTGTGCCTAAGTAGCTGAAATGTTTTACTTGTTCCACAGGTTCTCCATTCACAACACAGTTGACATTTTCAATGATTCTGCCTATTTTCATTGTCTTTGTCTTTTTATTGCTGACCTTCATACCATATCTATTACAACAGCTATTCAATTTAGTCAGAGAATCTTGCAGACTTCTAGCGGATTTATTTAGAAGTATAACATCATCCACATAAAGCAAAGAGCTGACATTAACATCTCCAATTTTGATATCAGGTTTAATACCACATTCCTTCATAATGTGATCCATATAGATAATGAATAACAGAGGGGATAATGTACATCCTTGTCTCACACCAGATTTAACATTAAACCATCTTCCTGTACTTCCTTCAATTCTAACTGCTGACTCACAACTCAAATAAAGACTAAGTATTGCTTGATATAATGCCCTATTGACACCATATAACTGCAGCATATTGAATAGCTTCTCTCTTGGCACCTTGTCATATGCCTTTTCCAAATCGACAAAACTTAAATACATACAGATCTTTGTTATATTCCCATGCTTTCTCGACTATTTGTCGTAAAGTGAAGATCTGATCCTGACAGCCTCTATTTGGCCTGAATCCAGCTTGTTCTTCACCAAGCTTTTCTTCCACAATTCTTCTCAACCGTTTCTCAAGTATAATTGCATAGATCCTGCCAGGAACACTCAGTAGGGAAATACCTCTGCAATTCTCACATTCAGTTTTATTTCCCTTTTTATATATTGGTACTATGAGAGCTCTACTCCAATCATCGGGAATTCGTCCCTCTGTCCAGGCTTTCTGAATTATGCAGTGCAGCCACTGTAAGACTCTTATACCACCATACTTCAGCATTTCTGGTCGAATATCATCTACTCCTGCTGCCTTTCCACATTTCAAGCCTTTGATGGCTTTTTCTACTACAAGTATGGATATGTATTCCTGACTGCATGCCTGGGCAGTGTTTTTTATCACTGTGCTGTCATCACTGCTTGTTTCATTTAGCAGTTTTTCAAAGTAATTACTCCATACTTCAAGGATATCTTTTTCTCCTGTTTTCATTTCACCTTTATCATCTCTAATTCCTTTTACAGAACTCTTTTCTCCATTCCTAAGCTTCTTCAACAACCTCCAGAATATTTTGCCACCTTCTTGATATTTATTTTCTATATTCTTGCCAAAGTCCTCCCATGACTTTTGTTTAGCTAGTTTTACACACTGTTTAGCTTTCTTACATTTGTCTCTGTATTCTGTAAGAGTAAAAGCTGACTTATTTGCCAGGAACTTTTGATATGCTTTCTTCTTTTCCTTCACTGCCTCTTTAACTTCCTGTGTCCACCAGGGAGTTCTGATTTTTTTATCCTTGCACACAACCTCACCACATGCCTCTCTGGCAGAATCAATCAATGTTTCCTTCAGAGTTTGCCACTGAATCTCCAAGGTTTGATTCCTGTTCTCAAACTCTTTCATTTTCTTTTCAATAATATTTCTGTATTTTAGTCTACAGTTCACATCTGAGAGCTGCTCAACTTTTATTCGCTTTAAAACTTTCTTAAATGTTATTCTTTTCAATATGAAATTCAATTTTATCCTGCTCAAGACTAAATAGTGATCACTTCCAATTTCAAATCCTCTGTACACTCTGGTGTCCTGCACCAGGGAGAGAACATCACTATCAACAATAACATAGTCAATGAGACTTTTCTTATTCCTAGCCTCTTCTCTCCATGTGAATTTGTGCACATTTTTATGTTGGAACATGGTGTTAGTAATAACCAGTCCATGTCCTGAGCAGAAATCCAACAGATATTTGCCATTATTATTAGCTTTGCTCTTTTCTCCAAATTTTCCCAAAATATTTTTGTATGTATCACAATCATTTCCTACTCTACTATTTAGATCCCCAACAAGGACCAACTTTTCCTTTTTCATTGTGTCAGTTGCTTTTTCTAAAGCCTCAAAAAATTCCTCCACTTCTACCTTAGTAGAACCTTCTGTGGGACCATAGGCACAAATAAGTCTCATTGTCTAGTTCCACATTCTCATATTTGCCCACATTACTCTACTTGAGACTGACTGCCATTCAAGAAGATTAGCCTCGTATTTTGTGTTGAATACTATGGCTACTCCTTCTTTTCCTTGATTGTCATTGCCTGAATATAACATTTTGTATTTATTGCTCAGAAAGATCTCACCAGTTTTGGTCTTTTTTGTTTCAGTCACCCCTATTATGTCGATCTGGTACTTATCTAATTCCTCAGCTAGCTCCATTTCTTTGCCATTCAGGCTTCTTACGTTGATAGTACCGATCTTTAACTCTGGTGATGTTGAGTTGGGGTTTGTTTTCAGATTTGTTCCAGTAGCTGACTTTTCGCTGTTCGCCCTGGTTCCCTGGCGAAAACAACGGGGGCCTTGTTTAACCGGGCGACGCCCCAGCCGGCATGAAATTTTGTCTCTTAAATCATTATCATCGATATACAAATTGGTGACCCAAGTCAGAGCTCTGTGTCATATCAACGGTCACCTAGTATCTCCTTGATTCATCTGTGACATATATTACTGTTGTCTATTAACCACTGGTTTATCCACATCACCAGTTTCTACTCAACCCCATTTTCAACTGCTCCACTTTATAATAGTTATGTGTAGCATCCTGCCAAATGGCACTGTTAACTAGCAATGGTGTTGCCAATTTCCTTAGCCAATATTCAATTCTCACATTCCTGTAGCAAGTGAGTAAATTATTAAGACAATCTACCTTTCATAAAAATCCTGCCTTAACTTTTCTATTATTTCAACCACCATTTCTTGAGATAGTGAATGGATTTTCTTTTATGTAACAGAACTATTGTACCTTCATTTTATTCTCTTGGGACCCTTCAACTGCTCAAACAAGTTAACTACCCTGTCAGTAGGTGGTGCCAATTAGTTTACAATTTCTCATAACACAGAGGCAGATATTTCATTTAATACTATGGCTGTATTTGCATTGATGTTCTGTAACATGCTGAGTATCTCCAGTTCACCTACTTTTATTCTTACATCAGGCACTGCATTATCTCCACTGGAGAGTGATCATGTGGCAAAGACAAATAATTCAAATGATTTCTTTTGTATCTATCACCTTCCGACCATCTGAATTCATGATTATGAAAATTATCATTCATAATCATTCAGATAATTTCCTCATCTGATTTTGTTTTTCTTACTAGCTTGGTTATTCCTCTTCTTCCTGGGCTTTGTATACTGTTCATAAGCTTGTTGATCACATTTAATTTTACACTCTCTCCAGAACAATAAAATGTTTTCTCTTTGCAGCTTCTGCTTAAATTATTAATGATGCTACTCATCCATTTAATTTCTGATTTATTCTCCTTATGTAGTTGGATACAGATCATTAGCATTTTTAATGCACTGCTCATATTCCTTCCTGCACAGAGAAATGTCATTCCTCATGACATTTCTCTGTGTGGCTACCTGAATGTCATAATCACCATCTCTGTAGTTCCATATCTCCTTCCCTTCTTAACTCTAATTTCATATATTTGACCACCTCTCAATCAATACTACATTATCTCTCTTCTCCATCGGGACAAACATTAGTTATGAATAAATCTGATTTATAGATTGGATAGAGGAAATGGAATTTATGTAGCTGTTAGAGATACCTAAATTCCATTTCCTTTATCCAATCTATATTTCCATAGTTAAAATTTCCCATAAGTGTTGTGCGAGTTCTTATTGAGCTAACTTGCTAATGCATATCAATCCTTTGCACTTTCTATCTTACAACCAAATGTTTTTATTTTGGTATTTATCTTGCACCAGATAGTTCTCAAACGTACACCTCCCTCAATTTAACCATCTTGCTGAACTTCTACACTTATTTTTTGACCGCAATTCTTCTGCTGTCCTTAATGTTGACATACCATACCAAAATCAGCAGAACCCATATTTCCCATTCAGATCCAACTATGATCTATAACAATATAAACTTTAATGTTTTTTATTCCTAAGTTAAAAGCTGGACAACACTTGTTGCAATCTCTGTCAAAGCCGATGTTGATGATGTAATTTTATGCTCAATATCGAACAACAGATGTTCAAATATTCATTACAGATCAAACTTGTAGATCTAGTCTGCTATAATGAGAGCTTACTGTATATTTAAAATGTTTGTCATTTAGAGCAGTGCTTCCCAAACTTATGAATATAAAGGCCCCTTTGGAAAAATTAAAATATTTCATGGCCCCATCGAAAAAAAAATCGTAATACCGACATATTATTATAATATTTATTGTATTTATATTCAATACAAAACATACACAGCGAATATTGCAAAAATTAAATCCAAATATTACATTTTTAGCATCATACATACACATTTGACATGGAACACACAACTTTAAAATGTTCTTAAGACATTTTAAATTTGTTTTCATTATTTCACACCCCTCCCCCTCAACAAAACTAATGGGACCCAAGGGGGGCCACAGTTTGGGAAGCACTGATTTAGAGAATGGGTGGGAAAACTAGGAACATATCCTTATTTTGCAGAAGAATTAGTTTTACACTATAGATCTTATACTGTATAGGCTCATCTTCACAATTCTGAGCTGCCTCAGAATTGCACTAAATATGAACAAAACTACTATCATTTTGTATTTCACTATACCAGTTAGAGAATTATTTTCCAATGACATTTAAAAGATTCATTTTAAAAGTAGATTGTTCTCAGAATATTAGAAAGCAGCTCAGTGTCAGTCATATATGTAAAATAAGAATTTTTACTTATCTAAACTAAAATATATATTATTCATTTAGCTTTTATCATATTGTTTTGAAATTCTACTTCTCCAGTTGTTCTTTTGTAATGAGCTACTTTCTGGTTTTTTGAGGAAACACATCTGTTTACTCTCTGACAAACATAGCCATCTATGAAATGAACCATTTACTCTCCTCACCCCTTCTTAATATTCATTGAAACCTGTAAACTGGAGAGAGATGCAAATCAGCATAATACATTGAATACTCTTATTCCTCTATAATAGACAAGTGGTATTTCTATCAATATGTACACAACCTCCACATTCAAACTGTTTTAATTCTTATTAGTGATGAACACTGAAAATGACAGATATTAATGCATTCAGTTATAATTAATGTACAAAAATGATAAGTTTTTTAGATGAAAATTTACATTCTTTTAGACAGATGCTCAGATTTATACATTTTTAATACATTTAATACAGAAGTACAATACCTATAAAGAAAAAAGTAAAGCGGTGGTTAAGTAATCTCTTTTCAAACATATCACAAACTATTCTATTTACACTTTCCCTTGCAGACTACGTTAAAACATAAGGAAATAAATTACATAATTTAGAAACAAACTATTACATTCTGTCCTACATTTATTAAAACATGAAGTTAATAATTAGAAGACCTACATAGAATAAAAAAAAAATGTAACTGATAACTTTAAATGAGCTAGATACAGATGAAACAAAAAACAGCATCATTAAAAATAATGTAACATTAATTTACAGTTAAAAATTTAGCTTTATTAAATATGAACAAAAGCTGAGAGATTATATATACAAATTATCTAATAACAGGAATTAACAGCATTGACAAACTTGAATCATATCAAAAAAGGCAGACCTGATTTACCTCTAGCAGGTGTCAGAATACATTCTGCTGTGCTTTTTTCAGATTTCTTTGTAACTGTTTTTTTCCTGCAAGGGGTAACATATGCTTTAGACTTTCTGTGAGAGGCAGGCCTCAGCATCATTGAACTTCTATAATAGGCTCTTTCAGACTTATTAAGATCATTCTATTAAAATAAATAGCAAGTAAAGAATATGTTTTAAAAAATATTAATATGGAAGCCTGAAAAAAAAAAAAAAAAAAGATTTTGAAAATTGTTGTGCAACATACATGTAGATAAAATGCAGGCAATATGTTATACTTCAAATTTGTATTTTTTTAAAAATGGAATTTTTTGAAAATTTTAAATTAAACTTCAACAAGAATTTTCTAACAAGATCAAAACAGATGGATTTGTGTATTTTAGAACACAGAATTTTAAAACAGATGCTACCCAGCAGATCTGGTATACTTGTAACAAAAAATTCTAAACATAGCTTGCTAATTATTGTTCTATGATCTATATCTATAGAACTTATTAATGTACTTGTGTTTTACTATAGGACAATGAGTAGGAAAATACATGCTAAAAATATGCACATTTTAAGAAGTGCTTCATTTTCTTTGTAAACAAAATGGAATGCTTTCCCTTTGAAGAAATCAACAATAGTTCCATATTTCCTTGATGTAATAATGTTCTTTCACTGATGTTCCATAAACACAAAAACAATGCTTGGTAGATCATTACACACCTGGAAGTAATGCAATGACTTTTAAATTAACACAGATGTTGAAATGGTACTTTTTGTACCTTATTACTTGTAGCAACTTTGATATTTTTTCAAAAGTCTCTTTCATACTGCATGTACAAGATGTGTGAAAGACTTATTAGTATCATTAATATGCAACAAAACTTTTACTTAAGCTTGTTTTGGAATAGTTCACAAAGCAGGAGCAATCTTTCAGCTCATGAACTTTATTCATCTTTTAAAATGAATATTGTGGCATTAACAAATTCCCATCTGTCTCAAAATATTTCATATATACTGTAGAGATAAAGATCAGAATTTGTATTTTGTTTCTATTTACAACCACCATCAATGAGAGATTTAAAAATGATTTTCTTTCCTGGAGTTCTAAGTTCTATTGCTGAAGACAAGATCCAAGCTGTTCAAGATTGTTGTTTAGATAAATTCAAACTACTAAGACCATTTAATCAGATTCTTTAATACAAGGGTCGAAACGTCGAGTGTTATTTTATTAATAATAAGTAAAATAATCATTTCAACATGTGTTTTGTGTCCCTAAATTCATAAATATGGAAGCATTTAATCAGATGATGATTTCCTGACTATATGAGATAGTTTTTCATCATTAATGCAATACCCCATGGTATAAAGAATGAGGCACTAGGTTTTTTATTTTTATTATTTATTTATGGCAGATTCTAAGTGGTATGATATCAAATATTTGATTTTCAAAGAATATCCAATACATTAATTGAAGCAATGATAATCTGTCAGATATTTTGGTTCTCTCAATTGCTAGCATTCCAGATCACAGACTGGGATGCTAGCAACAGGTCAGTCTTTTCTCCGAATTCATCAAACCAAATAATGGTTCTCTATTTCACAGAATCCAATACAAGTATGCAGTCCATACCATGTGTGTAATGTGTTGCTTATTGAGCTATAAACACATAACTAATGAAGTGTGTGCCAGTTTCAGAGCCTGAATTTTAAACAGGAAAAATAACAAGATTTAAAGACAATGAATGCAAGTGAGAATCCTAACAAAGAGTTTCTATTAAATGCTTTGATGCAAGACAAGTTCATATGTCTTCAAACCATACCATCATTTATTTACAAATTATAATGCCTTGATAATCATCATAACAGTTACTAAATGGTAATTAATGAATACATAATTAAAAGTTTATCATTACCAGACTAATTCATAAAATATTCCCAAAACCTATATATAAAAAAAAGTGTACATATCTGTAAGAAATCCTTATACAATGAAATTTTTTGGATTGCAATTTGGATTGAGCACCTCAAAATAAATTAAAATCACATATTAATTTTGGTTACAAAAAAAAGTTTTAATTTGCTGACACACACACACACTGAGTGGCCAGTTTATTAGGAACAGCATTTAATGAGTTTGACTTTTGCCTCAAGACCATCTGGGATATTTGTCCATGCTGTCAAAATGGCACTGTCCAACTGTTTCAGATTGGATGGTGGCAGACTACTGATGCAAACTGGTTCTATCTCATCCCAGAGATGCTTTATTGGGTTGAGGTCTGGGACTAAGCTAGATACTGAAGTAAAGAAAACTTGCTATCATGTTCCTTGAGCCATTCTTTGCTGGTAGTACCCATTTGACAATGGGTAAACTGCAGCCATCAATGGGTGAGCATGATCAGCTTAAGATAGGATGTGGCATTCAGATGATGTTCGACTAGGGACCTAATGTGTGCAAGAAAACATTCCCTACACCATTACACACCTGCTACTTGCCTGAGTTATTGCTTCTTGGCAGGAAGGGTCCATGGCCTCATGTTGTTGCTGCCATATTCTGGTTCTAACATCAGCATGATACAGTACAAGCTGGGACTTGTCGCACCAGGTGACATTTTTCTAGTGTTGTTGATCATGTATCAACTGAAGCCAAATCTCCCTGCTCTGACAGCAATGGGACCCAAGATGGTTGCCTGCTTCTGTATCCCATCCATGACAGTATGTGATGAACTGTGCACTCTGAGATGATGTTCTGACCACTACTGTTGTGTACTGAGCTGTGATTTGACTGGTTGTGGTCCTCCTGTCACATTTCACAATCCTTGTTCATCAATGAGCTGTTTCCACTAATAGGACAGCCATGCTTGAAGTTGTCTCATTATTACACCACTCTTGGTACACCCTAAACACTCCATAAGAGCAAATATTTGCAAGATACTGGAACCAACAATCACACTACATTCAAAGTCACACCTTTTACCCATTCTGATGCATCAAAAAAATCAGATGCCTGATTTATATATAGCAAACTGCAGTTACATTACTCAATGTCTTCAGGAATGGCTTATTTTTCTAAATGGGGAGGTGTTACTAATAAACTGATCCCTCAGTGTGTATATACATAAAATATCAAAATTAATTTTACTGGAACTCTAAATAACTTATAATTATCTAAATGAGAAATAAAAGCACTTAAAATTTAACTATCAACCTCCCTACATGGTGTCCCAAAATAAGTTAAAATCCCTTCTAGTTTTCATGCATATCATCTATTTTCTTAAATGAACTGGATGTTGACAAACTATTGACCAATGTAATGCATTCCATTCATTTGTAAATAAGAAAAGTCTATCTAACCCTACTTTTACTCTATTTACTGGAACAAATCCTTGTTCTCCCTTGTGTATACTATGAACAATCTGTTTTGTTCATAGGTGGGATGATCACTTTTGTGATCATCCCACCAATTTATGTTTCTTGCAATGCTCTCCTATAACAAACTTGATGATCCACATTCTTTCAACATGTCTCAGTCAATATTTCATAATCCAGATATATCTCAGTACATTATCCATTGCATCCAGATCTCTCAAATTTGTGTGCCAAAAAATCCAAGTAAAATAATCTGAATAAAGCCTGATTAAGGGTTAATAAAAAAGTTATCGTTCTTATCTCTGCTTGCCAGTGTCATCATTACTGCAGTAATCCTGTTTTCTATATAACCTTATTCAATGCATCTCCAAACCTACTTTTTTGTTTGCTAATGCACCATCATGCTTTCCATTCATTTCTGCATTACAATCTCACTCACTTGGTGCCTTAAATTAAAGATGCCATGAAATTATATTCTTGGTTTCATCCTTTATCCAAGTGTAAGCAAACAAAATTTGTGCATGTGAAGTCAGTTCATGACTGGGCTACTTATGACTTCACATCAATTGCCTTAGTATCCCATAATGCAATGCACACCCTTGCAGACATGTATAATACTATGCGAAGGACCACTACCTAGACTGGTTTTGGCATTTATTAAGGTCTCATCAGTGGGAGCTAAACCACAGTAGCAATACCCAGGTTGAAGTAATGCAGAAGTCATATTTCTATATACAAATAACCAAAAGATGTCACATCTTATTATTAAAATACTCTGGATTAGAGAAAGATGAAATGTTTTTTTCACTTGGTTATACTATAAAATTACTAAGGCAATTGATGTGAAGTTATTAGCTTCTATATATAAGTAGCCCAGTCATGAAGTTACTTCATGTGCAAACACTGTTTGCTTACACTTGAATAAAGGATGAAACCAAGAATATGATTTTGTGGCATCTTTAATTCATAGTATAGCCAAGTAAAAAAAATTTTCAACACCACATGGTACCTAGAATGTGAACTCATTGATTCTCCAACACCTTTTATGCCCAAAGTGGAACAGCCAGAATTTCTGTAGTCCTAACTTTTTAAAGATCAGAGGGCAGACTAGCTATCCACTGTGATTTTACTTAATTATGATTACTTATGATTTACTTAATTACTAGTCTTATACATCTTGTGTAATGTTCAGATAAAATACAAATAAAGAAAAGGTATTGACAGAGAGAGATTTTTATATTTATAACTGTTATACATCAAATGCACATAAACCAGACATTGAATATAGCATTGACATGAGGCTCATTGTTTGTGACTTATCTCAGTCTAATTCACTAATATGTAGATCTTTGATATATGCTGACCAAAACTGGTTTTAGAACGAAAGCTTGATTTTTGTTACACTGGGTTGAACATAATATCATTTCACTCACCTCTTGAAATCTGTGAACATAGTCGTTGAATTTTTAAGTATGGCATTTTAGTAAGTTGCCAAAGTACTTGATTTTCTCTGGTAGTGTGAAATGTCAATTGTGCCTAATGTGCCCATTTTCCATATTATGTTCTTTGATGCAGATTTCTCCAGACTAACCTTGTCTGTCCAAGATACTGCACATACAGAAATGTTTGTACAATTCTGGTCACCTAAGAGAGAAATAAGTTGTTTTGGAAATTTTAGCATAATGAGCATCTTTTGTAGTGATGTGAAAGCAACCTTTAAGTTGTATCGCTTGAGAACAATCAACAGTACAGGTTCAATTTTAAAAGAACATTACAGGTAAAACAGCATCATTATTTTATCTGTAGCCTTTTTTTCCCCATATGGTAGAACAGCACCTTTGTGCTGTTTTTCTACCATATGGGGAAAAAAAGGCTTGAAATTGTATCCATTTTTCAGTGGTACATCTTTAAGGTATGTTTTTTTTTTTTGTTGTCATCTGGATATTGCAAGGACCCCATCTTTGAGTGTTTTGATGATGGTTCATTTTCTTTTTTTTGAGCAAGAGGGTAACGCGATCATAGCTAGAGCTGGCAGTAAAGTTTTACAACTGGATACCCTTCCTGACATCAACCCTCGGCATTTATCTGGGCTTGGGACCGGCACCTATTAGAGCTAGCTTGCCACCCTTCAGCGACTGCATAAGACGAAATGACTTAACAAAATGACATAGCAAAATAGGAAGGAGCAAGAAGAGAAGAAAGAAGGGGAGGGGCCAGTCTACAGATAATATAACAGATGTATATTACATGAAGTAAGGCATGGTCCAGCATCAGGTACCTCGGGTTTGCCATGCCTGTATACTCACTAAAGTGAGCCCTTGATGGTTTGGTCATGTGATGAGGACGAGTATGTGGGAAGAAAGGTCATCAGATGGATGTGCAGGGAAGGAGGAAGTGTAAGCAGCCAAAAAAGAGATAGAGGGAGCTGGTGGTGGAGGACTTGAGGATGAAGAGCTTGGATGCGGTTACAGCCCAAAACAGGAGGATATTCATTAAAAACAGCAACCCTACTTAAGTGGGACAAGCTGCAGAAGAAGATGGTAACACACGATGTGGCATGTAGATATTTTCCAATGTTGTGCTTTTTCCCATAGACTTCAAGTGAAAGATTGCCATTATTTTCTACCGAGATGAAAATATCTAATAATGGAAGTGATCTGTCTTTTTCAACTTCTAATGTGAATTGGATTTCCTGGTTTAAGCTGTTGAAGAATTCTGTAAAATTGTTGAGCCTGGCAATTATGAAAATGTCACTGAATATTGAAGCCACAGTCTGGGTTTAGTATGGTACATACTGAAGGCTGTTTGTTCACATGATTTCACATAGATGTTTGCAAAATGCAGTGAATTGGATATGCCTATTGCTAACCCCCTCTGTTTGTTCACAAGAGGTAGTGAAATCCTGAGGAGTGTGTTTTCTCAGCAAAATTTTAAGAGTTTGACAGTGTCTGATGAAAAATATCTAAGATTAGTGTGTCTTGGAATGCTGCAAACAGGCATGGGACATCCAAACTTGCCATGTCTAATCCAGTTTATATCTTATTTTGTTCATGAAGTCTTTGGAGTTCATTATATATGATGTTTTCCTAACATGTGGAGACAAAAGAGTAGATAAATATTTACAAAAGGTAGTACGTGGCTGAATGTTTGGCATTCACAGCAAGTCTATGTGGAACACCCTCCTTTGGTGTTTTAGATACATCACGGATATGAGGGATGACTGGAAGTTTTGAAGTGATTTCTTCTTTGTTATCCTTATGCAATTGCAAAGATCATTATTGGTTTATGTTCATTCAATGTATAACAGTTAATATCTCTCCCACCATTTGTATTTAATTTGAAAATGTACATGAGAAGATGAAACTGGTAATTACATATTTTTCTTTCTAATTAAGTTGTACATGGTGCTTCCCAGATGAAATAAGTGTGAACAATTCAAGACATGGAAACCTCAACTCACAGGTTGAGTGTTTTCCTATCAAGGAATACACAGCACTAAACACATGTTTGGCTAACTATAAATGTGCAAATCAATCAGGAAGATGGAAGCTAAAGCTTCTGGGTAGATATCAACAGCAAGGATAGAGTATTTGATTCCTGAGATTAGTTTGGAAAGTTAATTAAATGCTTAATTTGGATATTAATAGGGCTTGACTGCATGGGTCAATATGTAGCAGAATCCTTAAACTCACATCTTATTACTATACTCTGCTTGGTTAAGAGTGATCACAACTTTTGTCAGCTTTAATAAAGATAAAATCAGATTATCTTTTCAAGTCAATTATGCCATAATACTAAACCATGGCCCAGTCATGATTTAGGATTTTGGCTAGGCCACGAAAGCAAAGCTTTATGAAGAAAGGGATGATCTTTTATTAAAGGTGACAAAGGAAGAAGCCATGGTCATTCTTAATTTTCTCTCTTGCCCAATTCAAATTATACGATTTTTTCTGGACTGTTCATCTTAATGTTGATTGAGGAATTTTCTGAATTACTCTCTATACTCTGATGAAATGCATGATATTCACACAAAAGCTCAGTGTAAGTCAAATTATTTTATTACTTTATACTTATACAGAGTGATTTCCATGTTTCAAGAGGTTTCTACAATATGGTCTACATGTTTGTTTTTGTCAACATTTATCAAAATGATCAGATAGCAAGCTGGTGATTTATCCGACTACCTGAACATGTGCTTGGATACAGTATTTAATTAATCAAGTTTATAATCAATAATTAAACACATGCAGCTGCCCAGATGACTACCTTTGTCATGTGTGTAGTACTTCACATGAATAAAACATCTGCCAGCATTTCCCGTTATGACTTCTGAATCTGTTAGAAGAAAATTCTGGTATTATTATTGATTCTTGCACTCCAGTATGTTGCCATAATCATACAAGGTGTGGCTATAAAGTGATGCTACTGATTTTACTCTTGTTTCACATGCAACAAGTAGAGGTGTTATATGTGAAGCAATTCTGATTAATAGTTACATATTAACTAGTTCAGTCTGCTGCTAGCAGTTTTTGCAAAATTTTGCAAAAACTGCTTTTTTTGCAAAATAAATACAATTCTACAAAATTTTGTTTTGTAGTATTGTCATTAAGATGAGTATTTGTTATTTTAGAGTTGGAGGGGGGGGGGGGAGGAATTAAATTTTCTATGAAGTAAAGATAGAACAGTAGCATCACTTTATAGCCACACCTTCTATGACTTTGGCAACATAATCTTACAAGAACTACTTGAAATGTTTAGAGCAGATTAAGTGGTTTGAACTATCTAAAATGTTTAAAGAAGGGCCAAAAAAATGCCAGTAATGAATGAAGCCAACGAACAATTTAACTATTTACAGAATCAAATCTTGAAAGAATTTTTAATCATCCAAATACTGTTATCCATACAATAAATTCTCTAAATTATATTTAGATAAAGAAATAGCATCATCATATTAATGGAAAATGTGAACATGAGAACTATGCCAATCAATAGCACATTAGACAGTTTTTCTTGCCTCTAATACCATTTCAAACTACATCTTGAAAGGACAAGGATTTAATAGTATAAAGAATATTCAAAAAAAGCAATAAAACAAGTATGGAAGGCAATTGTAAAATAAGAGTAAATTATTTTAATGTAACACCAGCACAGGTACAAGAAGCCTAAGGAGACCTTAAGAGATACAGTTCACTGGAATGTATCAATAAAGACTAAGAACTTTATAGCCACACTTCATACCCTTTCTAATAAATAATTTAATACAAACATTTTATTTTTGCAATATTTTGCAATAAATTTTATAACTCAGATCAACTCAAAACACCGATCAGTCACTTGTAACTGACAAGTACATGCTAAAATTAAATCAAGGGTAAATGACACTAAGATGGTGACTGATATTAGCAATTTGTGCTAATATTGAGATACAATGCTTTCACTGATGTCAGGGGTGTTAAAGCAAGGATGATATTCTTGGTTGATACTAAAAGATCCCTAGAGATGAGAATTCTTATGGCTGTCACCAATCTTTGGTCTTTTAATTCAGAGAAGATCTCATCAGGAATATTGAGGATTTCCCTCACTAATATTACTCTTTGAGAAAAGTTCTGAGTTTTGTGTGTGTGCAGTTTTGATGAGTGGTATTTCGAAGTGACATGCAATGAAGTAGCACCAAACATTTATATGAGAATATTTTGACAAGAATGTCTTCTGAATAGTCCTTCCCCTCTCCCACATGCTATCTTTTCAAATATGACATTTCACTTGTTAAATGAATTATCAGAAAATATGGTATTGCCATCTGCTGATATTTGAGAACTTGTGAAGGTCCCTGATAAACTTGAAGATGAAAGACTCATTCTGAATTCAGCACCAAATCTCTTTACCTACCATGGAGCTGCACATTGATACTCACTATCTGGTGCAAACAATGACTGCACTCATAAGTGTAATACTATACTGGGATCACAGAAAGCCTCAAGTCCTGTTTGCAAACCATGAAGAAGACTTACCACAGTACCAATGACCCATGAAGGCTAGTCCACTAACCAAATGATACTGGCTGAGTCATCCACAATTACTTGTCTCACTGATGCAGGGGCAAAAGAAGTATGAGAATAAGAATATCCTCTTTTCTAGACGTCCATGGATCACACTGCATGGGTGGCAGGGCACTGGATCCCCAGTAATGGTGGTTTGGAAAATAGGACAGTGAAAAAGACTTAAGAAAAGTAGAATGAGGAATACTGAAAAAAAAGAATAGACAAAATGAAACGACCAGTACTATTACTAGAATGTCTCCACCACAAGCAGATGCTCCACATGGAGGGGGAGATATGTGGATCATAGAATGGCTGTTTTTTTGTTTGTACTACTACTATACCAAAAGTTATGACTGAACTGAGGAAATTACTGTAACATACTTACAACCAAAGCATTAAATCCAAGTTATCACATTAATAAGATGTACCTGAAATCCAGAGGTAATATAACATTGATAACATGCATCAAGTTTAGAAGCAATATAACAAATAACTAGTTTCAGAGAAATATTGCTATGAAGGTGAACACTTCCACTTATATTCCAGTGGAAGAAAATACAGAAACAAGTCACTAAAATTTCAGGTTTATGGAACATCAAGTATAACTGGCAGCAGTGATTCCGAATTATAGACACTGATATGCAAAAGCAGAGAAGGTAAAATAAGATTAGGGGATATTTGTAAGGGAATATCCTGGAATATTGTGTATGGAATTATGACAGGGAGGGTGGAAAAGTGATTACCTGATTTTGCAAGCAGAATGCCCTAGGTGGCTGCCCAGTCACACCTAGGGCACTCAAAAAACACAATTTTTGAGAGGAAAATCTTTAAAGGTTCTTTGTGCTCTAGATGGGATTTGAATCTAAGTTTTTCCAAAAAAAAAAAAAGCATTGTCATTATCAATCAAACAATAGAAGTCTTACAATTTTCTCTAAGGCATCTTGATATATGGAATATGCACTATGGATGTTTTATTGAAGAAATATAGAATGATTATAGACCATTATTTTTCTATAATATGGATATTATTCTTTAATTTCTGTTATAAAAGAATATGTATGGAATAAAGGATGTGGGAGAGCCTGTGTAGCTCAGTGGATGTGGCGTTTGCACACCACAGCGCTTGGCTGCACAAAAGAAGACTTGATTTAGGGTCTAGTCAGTGACTAGAGGAAATTTTTCTAAGCCTTTTTTTCGACCGGTTGTTCCTGAGTTAGTCTATCTCTGGCATGGGCAAGCGGGTTTTCCCTCCCGGAAACTCTGGTTTTTTGTCCCATAAACTCAAGAAAATCAACCACATTATTTCAGACATTAAGTACGAGTGTTAGGGACCATGAGATGGCGGCACTTGTTGAGCCATCTCTCTTCACTGCGTGTGCTGCTTAATTAGTGATAGCCTTGGGCCAGCTATCTCTGATTGGGTACCAGTGGAGATTGAACTGCCCACTCAGTCTCTAAAAGTTAGATAGGGCTAAACGGCCTTGCCTACTCCTTATATACGGAAATAAAGGTGTTAGATGATTTTTTTTTTTTTTTTTTTTTTTTTAAGAATGTGGTGGTTTTTGGCTGCAATGATGGCAACACTCAACTGGCTTTCTGCAGACCAAAAATTGAAAACCACTCTCAGTTGACTAGGTATAAGAAGTCATGGAAGGGTATATCATTATCAGATTAACTTTCCAAAGTAAATGGAAAAAACATTATGTTCTATAGGCACACTTTTAGTTGCAGTTTTCAAGAATGCTCTAACTATTCTATGTAGCAGTCAAATGTACAGATGAATAAAATTACAATGACAGCATATAATGGATACCAATTTACTTTAAATGAAGACCAATTTCCAATAGCTGGCCTGGTTGGCCGAATGGTTAGTGTATCAGCTCTCCGGGAAATAGGCTGCAGGTTCGAATCCAAGCAAGGGCATGTATGTTTGTGATTGTGAAAACACTAGTGGTGGTGGATGGTGTTGGTGTAGATGATAAAGGTAGTTGCAATTGG
Organism: Typopeltis vanoorti; assembly: GCF_054136105.1. Taxonomy (NCBI): domain Eukaryota; kingdom Metazoa; phylum Arthropoda; class Arachnida; order Uropygi; family Thelyphonidae; genus Typopeltis; species Typopeltis vanoorti. The sequence goes on from NC_143553.1 coordinate 46,802,039, forward strand.
TGAAGATGGAGAGTTGTAGAGTAGGTACCCTCCCTCAATGAGCTTTGGACTCCCTGGAGGCATTACATAATAATAATAAATATTTAGTTGTTTCTTTGTCATAACATGCTGTTTGTCCTTTTTATGCAGTATTTGAGAAAAATTGTGCATGTGTCATGATTTTGGTAGCACATTGTACTATACAGAGTAACCATAACAAGGATCATGAGAGCAATGTAGATTATAATCAGATTATAAATGCAATCCAAATAAATAGTGCTACTCCTTTTGTTCTAGTAATTACATGAAAGGTTCAAAATTGACATTCCTCATCATTTTAGAGTTCTAACTACTTCAGTTCTGCATTTTGTGACCACTATGGTTTGTTGCTATATGGATTTCATGTTGGAGGTTTAACGGAGTATTGACAGCACTAGGAAATGATTAAAAATTAATTTTTATGCTTCCAATATTTCTTCTGAGATCTTCAAGTACAAAAAACATTGTCACACACACACACACACAGGCAACACGATACTTAATGAAACACGTGGGTGACTCTAAAGTTCTATCTAGGTGGTGTGCCCTCTATAGGCAGCAGAGGATCTAAACTGGGACCTCTGACAATTACTGTTTCTCAAATTTTGGGAAGTTTCATGCATCCGTATTTGTTTAAATTAGGTTGATTACTGAGTGCCACTGCAGATTCCAAAACTGGCTTTCCTTTTTAAATTTACTATGGTGGAGCATGGGTTTCTCCCTGAAGATCCTGTGAGTGGTATTCAATACATGGCCTACAAGGCTAGATTGACCAACCATAGCAGTGATTGCAGATGTATGACTTGTGTTCATTTAAACGGATGGTGGCTGATCTACTTGTCAGTCTGAAGTAAGCCAACTTGCAGAAACAAGATACTTTATATATTCCAGGCACTGAGAGAGGAAGGAGCTGATCTTTGGTAGAAAGGATAAAGGTAGCAAGTTTCTTGTGTAATAAAAGCTATGTAGAGATCGTCCTTTTTTTAAAGACCTGGCTATTTTTTCTGATGGGCCACAGACGTAGCAGATGGCGATGGCATTTCTGAAAGCCTTCTGAAGCGATGGCTGAGGAATGGGGAAGGGACTGATTATGTTTTAAATTCTGTAATCACTGTAGCCATTGTATAAAGAAGGTGTTGTGTTAGATGAAAGCGGTTCCACTGGAACAAAGATTATAGTTCAATTGGCTAGTTTTTATGATACCATATTGTTGAGAGGGGGGGGATAGCTGGTGAATTTGTCTGCCCATGTGAATGGGGTTTTCTATATACAGCGAAGGAGAGTTTCCTATTTGGAAGGCATATTACTAAGGTGTCTAAGGAAGGGTAAACTATTGTTATTTTCCTTTTTTCATCATAAACTGGATTCTGGGATGTAGACTAGTGAAGTGATTGAGGAAGGAGTCTAATGTGTTTGTGCCATGAGGCCAAATAGAAAACACATGTATCTTAATGATATAGGTTCGAGAGGCTGAGCCTATGGGTTCGTTTTTCAAAATTTTCCATGTAAAAATTGGCTGGGGGGAACCCATAGCAGTTCCCTCTTCGTAAATTTTGTTCTTGCAAGAAAAATAACCAAAATTGATAACAAAGGAAAAGAAATTTAAGATATCAGATGGAAAATCATTTAAGAGTGTTAAGGTGTCATTTAAGGGAATATTGGTAAACAGTGAGATGATGGCAAAGCAAACCAATATATCTGTATTATTTAGATTTATAATGAAGATTTTAAAATGAGTCGAGTTTTATATAGAATGTGGTAAGTCCAATGAGAGGGATAAGAGAGTTGGTTAGCTGTTTTCACAATTTTTATAGCATGGAGCATCAGTAACATATGTTTTTTTTTATTTTTATTTATTTTTTTTGGGGGGTGGGGATTAGATTTAGGAATTTTAGGTAAGCTATGTATCTGGAGGAGGATGAGAACCAAAGGGTTTGAGTTTTTCTGTTATGCCCAGGGACCAGGAAGATACTTTAAGTTTTTTAATTTTTTACCTTTGTTTCTGTGAGATCATTATCTAGTGGAATGTAGGTAGCACAATCTCAGAGAATAATATTAATTTTTTTTTTAAAATAATTGTGTGGCATTAAGGACAACTGTCATTCTACCAAAGATCAGCTCCCTCCTCTCTCTCAGTGCCTGGAGTATATAAAGTACCCTGTTCCTGCAAGCTGGCTTACTTTGGACAGACAGGTAGTTCAGCCAGTATCTGTATAGATGAATACAAATCATACATCTGCAATCATGACTATGGTCAATCTGGCCTTGCAGACCATGTATTGGATACAACTCATAGGATCTTCTGGAAGAAATCCACCATAGTAAATTTAAAAAAAAAAAGACTGTTTTCTGAATCTGCAGCAGTACTCAGAAATCAACCTAATTTAAACAAATATGGATGCATAAAGCTTACCAAAATTTGGGAAACAGTTGTGAGAGATGCCAGCTTACGTTCTGGGCAGTCTACAAGCACTCATAGAGGGTGCAACACCTAGACAGAACTTTAGAGTCACCCACTTTTTTCATTACGTATTGTGTTGTCTGTGTGTGTTAGAAATGTTATTTGTATTCCTTGAGGATGTCTCAGTTACTGAAAAGAAATATTGGAAGCATTAAAATTAGTTTTTAATTCTTTCCTAGCACTCTCAATACTCCATTAAACCTTCAACATAACATCCACTTGAGCCTTAACACACGGCGGCTATATGGATTGTTTATGGCAAGAATTTAAAGTGTGAATGTAAATTAATAACAATGTTATGAAAATAACATAACACATGAAATACACAAACATTATCCTTTCCTTCATGCTTACACAGTGATCAGAATGCATCATGATACTTATGAAAACAACTAATCCGACTAACAGGATAAAGAACAAACTAAAATTACTTAAGCCTGTCACTTCCTGTTAAAAAAACTAATACCCCATTACAGCCATTCTTCCAGAATATATAGTGTTCCCAAGGTACACAAACATAATGTCCTGCTTTGGCATAGTGGAGAGAATAGACAGCCCTAAATATCTCCTAGCCAGAAATTAGCATCAATACTCAAGGAGTTGGTAGGTTATTCTCCCTTCTATATAAAGAACATGCAACACTTTATAAACAAAATTTAAAACATAACACTCGGCAAAGATGATTTATTAGTCAGTTTGACGCTTTTGCCCTTTACACAAATGTCCAAATCGGTGACAATTCTTCTCCTACAGAAGAAATTTCAGCCTGACATTACGGCTCTCTTTGTCCACGTACTACATTCCAGTTACTTCATGTGGAAAAAAATAAATTTTACCTACAAAAAGAAGGTACAGCCATTGGCTCGCCACTATTCCCCCAATTGCTAACTTTTATGTGGAAGCTTTTGAGCAGCATGCTCTTGATTCCTTTGCTCTAAAACCTACAGTTTGGCTTAGATACATTGACAATGTTTTTGTTATCTGGCCACACACACACACACTGCCAAATGTTAAACACATTCTTTATCTACCTAAAAAAACAACATGAGTGCATACAATTTAGTACTGAAATTGAAAATCCGAACTCTCTCCCATTCCTGGATACACTGGTCACACATCTTCCCTTGGGGAATCTATCCTTCACTGTTTACTGCAAGCCTACACATACTGGCCAATATATACATGTTAACTCATATCACCACCCTTTGCAAAAAACTTTGTAGTCATTAACACCCTCAAAAAAGCAGAGCTATAACAATTTGCTCTAATGAACAAGCTCTTAAACAAGAATAAAAAATTATTAGCACTACATTTATAAGAAAAAAAGAGTTATCAGAAAAAATTAATAGAATCCTACACCATTATAATCTTAATGGCACTTTTAAACCACCTTTACATATTCAACTCCTCTAAGGATCCTCTCCCACTGGCACACTCCGGAGTTTATTGCATCTATTGCACCTGTAACTTACCTTATATTAGGGAAAGTGAACGTACAATTCCTATCTAAAAAAGAACACAAATGACACATTAAATTTAACAATTTTGGTGAAGCAGGCCTCTCAGATTTGAACCAAACTGATTCAAAAAGAAAACTTCTTTACATCATACAAAAACCTGGAATGAACGGAAATTTAAAGAAGCCTGTGAAATTCTGATTAATCACCCTAATTTTAACAATAATGGTGGCATGACAATCCCAAGAATTTGGATGGCACACTTAGTTTTCTAGCAAACCCTAACTTTACGACTAAGCAATTTTTCAACTTTTATTGGCCACTAACCATACCACTGTGTTGTAATTTATGTGTATACTATATAGGTGATTTTTATTTTATTTTTCTTTTTGCAAGCATGTTGCTCTCCAGCTTAATTTAATTTTGTAACCTAATAGATGATAATATTAACAACAGGACTCTAGCTTTGATGCAAGTTTTTTTTTCACACCAGAGGTTAGGCCAATAGTTGTAATGGTTGGCCAGTAACTTTAGCATACCATAGATTGTTGTGCAGCTTGTTTCTTTCTGTGTGTGTATTCTAGACGATGACCTTAACGTGAAGGTCGAAACGTCAAGTGTTTATTTTGGTTTATATTAAACTAAAGTTTTCCTCTAACACGGTAGTTGTTTCCATAAGTTTCATGATGTACACACACAATATATATATATATATATATATATATATATATATATATATACACAAGGTGTCCCAAAATTCACACAAGAAGTAATTTTGATAGAAAACACAGGTTTTTAATTAAAAATTGTAATTTCTTATTGATTCATAAAGTATACAGTATAGGGTTATGCATGGAATAGTATAGTGGGTAAATGGCCTCCATGGCTTTGCTGGCACATACGCACTCTTTTGTCGAAATTTTCCATGACCGTTTTGCATAAATGTGGCTGAATTTCGTTGTTACAGCGCTCAATTTCCTCCTTCAAGGCATGGGTGGTCATGGGCTTGTTGGCATAAACCTCAGACTTCAAAAAAACCCAAAGAAAAAAGTCCAACAGCGTTAAGTCACATGATCTGGGCGGCCAATTCTGATCACCAAAACGGGAAATTACACGACCGGGAAATGACTCATGCAGTAATTGAATCGTTTCTCGAGCTGTATGGCACGTGGCACCGTCTTGTTGAAATTGAAACCACATGTCGTCCACATCCATATCTTGCAATTTAGGGACAAAAAACTGGATTATCATGTCGCGATAGCGAGCACCATTAACTGTTATTGCCTTACCATTTTCGAAGAAGAATGGACTGATGATACCTCCAGCCCAAAATCCGCACCAAACAGTGACACGTTGTGGATGCATTTGTTTTTCAACAATCACTCGTGGATTTTCTGAACCCCAAATGCGACAATTTTGTCGATTAACAAAGCCATCAAGATGAAAATGAGCCTCATCGCTGAAGATGATTTTGTTCGAAAAATAAGCATCCACTTGTTGTTGTTCCATAATCCATTCAACAAACTCTCTTCGCTGTGTGTGGTCAGTTTTTAATAACCCTGAACTGTCAGCTGTCACGCTGTCTTTTTTTTCTCGTTGGCAACACTTTACCGCACAAATGTTGCTACATTTAAATCTTGCGTGAATTTTGGAACACCCTGTATATATATAAAATATTCATCCAAGTTTCATTTGCTTCCTCAGCCTTAAGTAAAAGGCTGGTTATATTCCACTAATTTGAGCCCTATCTAAGGGCTTATGAGTTGTGGAAATATCTTCTAAATACGAATGCTGTGCAGAACAAAGTGGCCTTTTGCAGCTGCCCAGTATTTAATCCATCTAACTTGAGTGCTTCTAGATGAATTTTTTCACTGTTTTGAGGATGGCATGTAAAGCACCCATTATTATGGGAACAACTTTCATTTTCTTTTGCCAAATTCGTTCATCTTTGACTTGCAACTCATGATACTTTGTAATTTTTTCAGTGAAGGTACTGAATATTCAACTCCTTTTTTTTCATCAATTCAGCTATCTACTAATACTGATATTTCGATAAACTGAATACCGTTGTTTTCACCCACTGTTATATTGGCTGTATTACATTCGAAGCTTTTGTCAGTCTGGATTTTGAAATCCCAGATTAACTAACTTTTTCATTCTCAGTCACTTTTTGGTCAACCTGATGCTTCCAATTGTCTTTAGATACTTTAAACCCGTACTTTTTACATAAATGCCAGTGAATTATCTTGCCTTTTACGGTATTCAATTTGTGCGATTTTGCTGCACTCATTTATGTGGTCTACAGTTTTTTCCTTCTCATTGTACAATCTGCACATTTACTGTCTTCTTGAATTTTTGCCTTCATAACATTGGTTTTAAGAGTCTGTTCTTGTGCTGCAAAAATTACAGACTGTTTCTCTCTTTAGTGCCCCATTTCTTAACTATTGCCAAGTCAAGTTGCTGTCAACGCTGTCCTCTATGCTAAGAAGGTACTTTCCATGCAATGCCATATTTTTCCAACTTTCAGTTCTCACTTTTACTTGGTTGGTTTTGTACTCCAAGTTTGTCTCCAAGGGTTTAAATAAACATTCTTTCCCTATTTCAATTAGAAAATTTTCCCTTGTTTGCTGCAAATAATCATTCAGATTTTGTTTTTCTTCAACAACTTGCTTTACTTATAATAATCCTCTGCCTCCTTTTTTGTGTGATAGGTAGAACCTGTCGATGTCAATGTGAGGATTGAGAACATGGAGCAGTGTCGTTCGTTTGAGTTTTTCGGTCTAAATTCTCCACATGTAGCTAGGTCCACTGAACAATGCCTGATGATTATCTCAGAACGTGTGTGTATCATCATCAAATTCCTGACATGTACGACCCTCAAGGTATGTACAGGATATGATAGTACTACATGAAAATTTTACATCATTACTAACTTCCTATATACAATTTTCCTCTAAATCATTCTGTTACCTATCAAGACTCCAACATTATCAGATTTTAAATTTCTATCTTCTAAGGAACTTTTTGCTATATCAATTTACCTATATCTTGGTGTTTTTCCTGCCAACCTGGCAGAGAACACTTGTTTTGCTAATCTTTCCTCTCCCATTCTGTTTAAATGACCACCTGAGATTAGCTCTGCTAACACATTCCTGGATGCAAACAATGTCAAGTTCTTTCCTAACATTCTCATTTTTTTAATATGATATTGCCATCGATGCCATCTGTTCATGCCCCTAATCTTTCTCAGGACTCATATCTGTGGTCGCTAGTCTTTAGTCAAGTGTTTTATTTCTAATCCAGCTCTCAGCTCCATAAGTTAAAATTGGTTTGAACACTGTCTTGTATATACAGCTAATTTAGTGTTTTGACTAATTTCTCTCTTATTCCATATAAATTTATTCAGCTGACTTCCTACCATACCAGTTCTGTTGGCTATTTCAAGATGATTTACCATCTTTATTAAAAATCAAGCCTCAGTAGTTGAAACTTTTAATGGTTCTGCCTATTTTCATTGTCTTTGTCTTGTTATTGCTGACCTTCATACCATATCTATTACCACAGTTATTCAATTTAGTCAGGGAATCTTGCAGACCTGTAGCATATTTATTTAGAAATATAACATCATCCGCATAAAGCAAAGTGCTGAGATTAACCTCTCCAATTTTGATATCAGGTTTAATACCACTTTCCTCCATAATGTGATCCATATAAATAATGAATAACAGAGGAGATAATGTACATCCTAGTCCGACACCAGATTTAACATTAAACCATTATCCTGTACTTCCTTCAATTCTAACCGTTGACTTACAACTCAAATAAAGATAAGTATTGTTTGATATAATTTTCCATTGACACCATCTAACTGTAGCATATTCAATATGCTTCTCTCTTGGCACCTTGTCATATGCTTTTTCCAGATCCACAAAACTTAAATACAGATCTTTGTTATATTCCCATGATTTCTCAACTATTAGTCGTAAAGTGAACATCTGATCCTGACAGCCTCTATTTAGCCTGAATCCAGATTGTTCTTCACCAAGCTCCCCTTCCACAATCCTTCTCAACCATTTCTCAAGTATACCTGCATAAATCTTACCAGAAACACTCAGTAGGGAAATACACCTGTAATTCTCACATTCAGTTTTATTTCTCTTTTCATATATGGGTACTATGAGAGCTCTTTGCCCCAATCATCTGAAATTCGTCCCCCTGTCTAGGCCTTCTGAACTATGCAATGCAGCCACTGTAAGACTTTTATCCCTCCATGCTTGAGCATTTCGAGTCAAACATCATCTGCTCCAGCTGCCTTTCCACATTTCAGGCTTTTGATGGCTTTTCTACTTCAAGTATGGATATGTATTACTGATTGCATGCATGTTGAGTGTTTTTTACTATGTGCTGTGACTAATTAGTTTCATTTAGCAACTATTTAAAGTAATTACTCCATACATCAAGGATATCTTTTTTCCTCCAGTTTTCATGCCACCTTTATCATCTCTAATTTTACAGCACTCCATCCTCCATTTCTGAGCTTCTTCAACAACCTCCAAAATATTTTGGCACACCTTCTTTATATTTATTTTTTATGTTCTTACCAGTCTTCCCATGACTTATGTATAGCAAGTTTTACACAGTGTTTAACTTTCTTACATTTGTCTCTGTATTCTCTAAGAGCACAAGCCGACTTATTTGCCAGGAACTTTTGATATGCTTTCTTCTTTTCCTTCACTCCCTCTTTAACTTCCTGTGTCCACCATGGAGTTCTGATTTTTCTATCTTTGCAGACAACCTCACCACATGCCTCTCTAGCTGAATCAATCAATGTTTTCTTCAGGGTTGCCACTGAATCTCCAAGGTTTGGTTCCTGTTCTCAAACTCTTTAATTTTTTTTTTTTAATAATGTTTGTGTATTTTAGTCTATAGTTCACATCTGAGAGCTGCTCAACTTTTATTTCCTTTAAAACTTTCTTTCATGTTCTTCTTTTCAATATGAAATTCAATGTTATCCTGCTCAAGACTAAATGGTGATCACTTCAAAAGTTTATTTTGCAAACCCATCCCTCTGAGTTTGGATAACTACCTCCGGTGTGGGTCCTGTCAAAATCCAGAAGAATAATGGATTTTGACAGGACCCACACCGGAGGTAGTTATCCAAACTCAGAGGGATGGGTATGCAAAATAAACTTTTGAAGTGGAGAAGGCTGACTAACAGGTATCAGTAAATGACATACAGCAGTGCTTAGTCTATGAGGGAGACTTATGTGCCACAAGTTTCTGCACTTGGGCCAATGTTTAACATGTATATCAATGATATTGGTGAAGGTCCTGAATATGGTATTCAATTCTTTACTGATTATCCTAAGTTAGGGAAAGTGATAACAACTGTATTTGATACAAACAGGCTAGTTAAATGAGAAAATGACAATGCCAGTTTCTGTTGCCAAGCATAAATGTTATGTTGAGCGGAAGACATACATATTAATCGGAATTTGTGGGAAGTAATTGAAGCTGGAGATTTGAGGTATCAAGGACATGAGTTACAAATTTAAGATTATACTGCTAGGGTGGTTAAGGTCTTTGCATTGGACTGTAAACCATATCAGTAAACAGAACACTAACTTGTAGGAATAAGAAAGTTACTCTCCCACTTTATGAGGATTTGATAGAACCACATATGAATTATTGTGCAGAGATATGGTTACCTAGCTTCCAAGAAGATGAGGAGATAGATGAAAAGATACAGCAAGTAACCAGAATGATAACTATCCCATAGATTTGTGCATATAAGAATAGACTGAAGTCTTCAAAGTTTAAAAAAAATAGAAGAGATAAAACTTTTGAGTCATCCCTGGAAAGTCATTAGGGGTGTTGTTGGGAAGTATGAGAGGACCAAGTTCTTCTCATTTTGTATGGTGAACATGAAGAATGTGCCATTGTTAGATGTGTGCATCTTCAGTATTACTGTTCAAGGAGATATGATACGTGGCATGACACCAGTTTAATGGGAGCAGTGAAAATGCTAATACTACTGTAGTTATTTACCAATATGAATAAACAGAGTAAGTTAATTTCATTTTTGAAACAACAAAATTTAATGGAACTATTGCTAATAATACTAAAGATCATACACTAAAATGATCTCACTCTTGCAGCTGAAAGTCAAATTTCTGCCATGTAACCCTCAAGGGATGTACAGGATATGATAGGAGTACATGAAAAAAATTACATCATTACTAACTTCCTATCTACAATTTTCCTCCAAATTAGTCTGTTACTTCAAGACTCCAAAATTATCAGATCTTATATTTCTATCGTCTAAGGCATTTTGTACCGTATCAATCCACCTATATCTTGGTCTTCTTCTGGGTCGTTTTGCTGCCAACCTAGCAGAGAACACTTGTTTTGCTAATCTTTCATTGCCCATTCTGTTTAAGTGACCATACCACCTAAGATTAGCTCTGCTAACGCATTCCTGGATGCTGACAATATCAAGTTCTTTCCTAAAATCCTCGTTTTTAATATCATATTGCCATTGATGCCATCTGTTCACACCTATAATATTTCTCAGGACTCTCATATCTGTGGTCTCTAGGCTTTGGTCAAGTGCTTTACTTCTGACCCAGCTCTCAGATCCATAAGTTAAAACTGGTTTGAACACTGTCTTGTATAGCTAATTTAGTGTTCCGACTAATTTCTCTCTTATTCCATATGAATTTATTCAACTGACTTCCCACCATGCCAGCTTTGATGATTCTGTTGTCTATTTCTATATTTAATTTACCATCTTCACTAAAAATCGTGCCCAAGTAGCTGAAATGTTTTACTTGTTCCACAGGTTCTCCATTTACAACGCAGTTGACATTTTCAATGCTTCTGCCTATTTTCATTGTCTTTGTCTTCTTATTGCTGAGCTTCATACTATATCTATTACAACAGTTATTCAATTTAGTCAGAGAATCTTGCAGATTTGTAGCGGATTTATTTAGAAGTATAACATCATCTGCATAAAGCAAAGAGCTGATATTAACATCTCCAATTTTGATATCATGTTTAATATCACTTTCCTTCATAATGTGATCCATATAGATAATGAATAACAGAGGGGATAATGTACATCCTTGTCTCACACCAGATTTAACATTAAACCACCTTCCTGTACTTCCTTCAATTCTAACTGCTGACTTACAACTCAAATAAAGAATAAGTATTGCTTGATATAATGCATCATTGACACCATATAACTATAGCGTATTGAATAGCTTCTCTCTTGGCACCTTGTCATATGCCTTTTCGAGATCGACAAAACTTAAATACAGATCTTTGTTATATTCCCATGCTTTCTCAACTGTTTATTGTGAAGATCTGATCCTGACAGCCTCTATTTGGCTTGAATTCAGCTTGTTCTTCACCAAGCTTTTCTTCCACAATTCTTCTCAACCATTTCACAAGTATACTTGCATCGATCTTGCCAGGAACACTCAGTAGGGAAATACCTCTGTAATTCTCACATTCAGTTTTATTTCCCTTTTTATATATGGGTACTATTAGAGCTCTACTCCAATCATCGGGAATTCGTCCCTCTGTCCAGGCATTCTGAACTATGCAGTGCAGCCACTTTAAAACTTTTATACTACCATACTTCAGCATTTCTGGTCGAATATCATCTACTCCTGCTGCCTTTCCACATTTCAAGCCTTTGATGGCTTTTTCTACTTCAAGTATGGATATGTATTGCTGACTGTATGCCTGTTGAGTGTTTTTTACCACTGTGCTATCACCACTGTTTGTTTCATTTAGCAATTTCTTGAAGTAATTACTCCATACTTCAAGGATACTTTTTCTCCTGTTTTCATGTCACCTTTACCATCTCTAACTCCTTTTACAGCACTCTTTCTTCCATTTCTAAGCTTCTCAAAAATCTCCAGAATATCTTACCACTTTCTTGATATTTATTTTCTATATTCTTGCCAAAGTCCTCCCATGACTTTTGTTTAGCTAGCTTTACACACTGTTTAGCATTTTTGCATTTGTCTCTGTATTCTCTAAGAGCACAAGCTGACTTATTTGCCTGGAACGTTTGATATGCTTTCTTCTTTTCTTTCACTGCATCTTTAACTTCCTGTGTCCACCATGGAGTTCTATTTTTCTATCCTTGCAGACAACTTTGCCATATGCCTGTCTAGCTGAAGCAATCAGGGCTTTCTTCAAGGCTTGCCATTGAATCTCCAAGGTTTGATTCCTGTTCTCAAACTCTTTCATTTTTTCTTCAGTAATCTTTATGTATTTTAGTCTACAGTTCACATCTGAGAGCTGCTCAACTTTTATTCGCTTTAAAACTTTCTTACATGTTATTCTTTTCAATATGAAAATCAATTTTATCCTGCTCAAGACTAAATAGTGATGACTTCCAATTTCAAATCCTCTGTACACTCTAGTGTCCTGCACCAGGGAGAAAACATCACTATCAACAATAATAGTCAATGAGATGTTTCTTATTCCTTGCCTCTTCTCTCCATGTGAATTTGTGCACATTTTTATGTTGGACCATGGTGTTAGTAATAAACAGTCTATGTCCTGAGCAGAAATCCAACAGATAATTGCCATTATTATTAACTTTGCTCTTTTCTTCAAATTTTCCCAAAATATTTTTGTATGTCTCGCAATCATTTCCTACTCTGCCATTTAGATCCCCAACAAGGACCAACTTTTCTTTTTCATTGTGTCAGTTGCTTTTTCTAAAGCCTCAAAAAATTCCTCCATTTCTACCTTAGAACCTTCTATGGGACCATAGGCACAAATAAGTCTCATTGTCCAGTTCTCCATTCTCATATTTGCCCACATTACTCTACTTAAGACTGACTGCCATTCAAGAAGATTAGCTTCGTATTTTGTGATGAATACTATGGCTACTCCTTTTTCTTGATTGCGATTGCTTGAATATAACATTTTGTATTCATTGCTCAGAAAGATCTCACCAGTTTTTGTCTTTTTTGTTTCAGTCACCCCTATTATGTCGATCTGGTACTTATCGAATTCCTACAGCTAGCTCTATTTCTTTGCCATTCAGGCTTCTTATGTTGATAGTACCGATCTTTAACTCTGGTGATGTTGAGTTGGGGTGTGTTTTCAGATTTGTTCCAGTAGCTGACTTTTTGCTGTTCACCCTAGTTCCCTGGCAAAAACAACGGGGGCCTTGTTAACCAGGCAACGCCCCAGCCGGCATGAAATTTTGTCATGTTATACCATCATTTTCTATATTGGTTTAAGCCAATAAGAATACAATTTGGTCGGCTAAATCCCAAATTGCCAGCCCATCTTCGTTCATTCAGTATTCAAGTAAATACCCAACAGGGTGCACCACATGAAGGTGAGGATTGGACATTAGGTCAGAAGCCCTGGTCGGTTCTCCGCATTCCTTTAAAGGCTATGTGGAGGTTTACTCTCAGTTATATAGCATTTAATTTTTATTAAATTGACTTATTTATAGAACACTTCTGTTACTTTATAATATTGTGCACATAATGGTTCATTGTCATAATTTTGTTGCTGATAATTTTTTTATAAAAATTTTCATAAGGATTTCTGCTAAAAAATATTTTTCTATAGGGTTCCATAGTTTCAATGTTTAAGAAGCACTGGTCTAAACAGGTCTTCCTTGAATGAATTCTTGGAAGTGCATTTATAATCTACAGAAATCAAGATATGTATAGTATCTACTTCAGCAACCGGAAATACCAATCAGCAAATCTTTCTTCATTGGGATCTGAAAACCTTGTTCATTTTAATAGTAAAATCATTTCTCAAAAAAATTTCTCCTTGAAATAACTGGAGATCTGATATCCTTGACATAAGCATATTATACATCTCATTTCCACAACATGAGTATGTTTATTAAATTTTGTGCTAAGCCTATTTTGCCTGTGAACAGCTTATAACATTACATGTATACACTGTAAATCTGTCAAGGCAAAGAATACCATCATGTCTTGAGGTGCGACTACTAAGAGCTTCTTTAAAATCCTCAAATCAGTGCAAAATAATTACTTTGTTCACCAGACTGCTCCAATTTCTATCCCTAAGATGGGTCTTTTCCAGAGATATATGTTGCCTCATGATGAGCATCAGCACCAGTTTTTCTTCCCCTATTTTCTAGGTGTTGAGACAACATGTAGCAACCAGCCACTAATCACTTACGTTCAAGAAACTTCAAGAACAATCTTTTCCTCTGCTACCGTGTCACTTAAGGATCAAAGCTAGATAACTAATAGAAAATCTTCATATAAAACATTTAAGAAATGTGGAGAACTGAATAGGGATTTTAACTCAACATCCAATCCTCACTTAACAGTGCATCTGGTTTAATGGTATCCATGTGAACATCAAACAAACAACGATAAGCTGTCAATTCCACACCTCATTAATAGCCAAATTATATTCTGTATGGTTTAAACCAAAATCAAAATAATGGTTGATATGACAAAACACCTATCTGGGAAATCATTGAATTAAGTGAGGTGCCCAGGTTTTCATCAGGAGGGGACCAAAATGAAAAGACAGCATGAACATGAGAATCAATAGAAAAGTGGAACTGGCAGAAGAATTAGAGAATTATCAACTTTGACATCATAGGTGTTAATAAGACAAAGGAGATGGAAAAGATACTGCTAAATACTAAAATATTATATTCAAGCAACTGTGATAATGGTAAAGGTGTAGTTATGACATTCAACACTAATCATGAAGATAAAACTAAATGGCAGGCTGGTCCCAGAGAAAGTCTCTCATAGAAAGAAAGGAAAAACTAGTCTGCTGTATATCTAAACAGCGGAGATGAAAATAAAGACACAATGTGGTGTGAAAATTTAGAAGAATGTGCAAAGCAAACACACATCATTATTCACATGTTCCAATAAATTTATATGGAAAGAAGAAATGTCTGACTATTTATGTTTATGGCAATATCACAATGGTTCAAGATACAAGAGTACACAGATTTGAAATAGGAAGTATTAATTTTAAGCAGGATAAACACAAACACCATATTGAAAACAAAAACATCTACAAAAGTTTTAAAATGTTAAGCAGTTTTCAGAGGTAAATGTAGACAAACAAATAGTATTTTTAAAAAAATATCATGAAAGATAGAACACAAATCTTGGAGGTTCAATGGCAAAATTTGAAAAGATAAGGAGTGTCTCAGGTTCGATTCCTGTCGGAGACGTGAGGAGCTGAAGGATCTTCCTCAGCCATAGCCAAGTTAGCTGGTTACCTGGGCATGGACAGCAGGGTTTTTTCCGCCAGTTTATCTGGGGGTTTTCATCCCGCAAGCAGGCAAACCGGACCCATGAACACACAGGCTGCAGTCATAAAAATACAGCAAGGAAGGAAACCACCTTGCGTCGCTATCTCCCTAGTAATCAGCTGCAACTGATCTGATCCGATCCTGAGGAAGCCACAGGATCAGATCAGATTGATAATTCATCCAGTGGGATGTGCAGTGAAGCTGTTGCAAACAGCTTCACTGCACATCCCACTGGATGAATGGAAAAATCCAAACTTTATAGTTTACTTAAGCAATCAAAGAAGTAGCCCAGAAAAAGAAATCATAGAAAATGTTTCTGGTAAGTAAGTTAGCAATGGCCATCACGGAATACAAAAAGGGGGGGAGGGGAGGTACAGATGGGCACTAATTTATGTTTAAAAGTAGTTGCAGGAAACTGAATAAAAGTCACAGGGAAACCCAGAAGAATGCAGAAAACAATCATGAAGGGGGGGGGGAATTCAGGGTGCTATTGAAAAGGCTTAAAAATGGAAGAAAGTATTGTAAAAGGAGTGAGTTGATAAAGATGACAAAAACTGAAGTTAACTGCATGAGTTACTGCTGATCCCAAAACCAATGTTAAGTAGAGCTCCCAAACAACATGTATAAAAAGGAAAATAAAGGCAATTTTCCTAGTGGATGATCCATCGGTTATTTCCACAAATAAATTGGATCAAGTACAATAACGGGATGTTCCCATTGTTGAGAAGTTACTAATTCATTACAATCATTTGCCACATTTTCATGGCCTTCCTAAGGTCCATAAAGTCAGTTATCCAATATGTGCTATAGTGGATTCGTTCTCTTGTTTATCATCTTGCCAAACATCTTTTAAACATTCTTCTAAAACTCACTGGCCATCCTAGCTCTTATATTATGAACAGCATTGACTTTAAAAAATAAAAAATAAGTAATAAATAAAATAAAGATCTGCATCTACTGGATAAAATTAATGGTTTCCTTTGATGACATTTCCTTATTCACAAACATACCACTTCAAGAGACTTCTTTTGCAAGCTGATTTCCCTGTAAACCTGTTTAAATTCACTATTGCTGAGGGTTATTTTATGTGGCAAAACAAGTTGTTCAAACAGACTGAAGGAACAGTGATGGGCCACCCTAACTTGTCAGCTTCGGCTGATTATTTTATGCACCATCTAGAAAACCAACTCTTCTGTGTCATTTCCCCTCAAACTCAATAGAATTCATTCATCAAATCTTCACAGTTTGGTCCCCATTAGAAACAGAATTACAATTTCTGGATAAAATAAACTCCTTGTACTACTGTACAAAGTTCACCACTGAATGAGAGTCCAACAAACAGTCTTCCTTTCTTGAATACCTCTAGTATTAAACTTCCTGTTTGCAGAAAACTGTCCTTCACTGGCAGATATCCACTTTTCTTCACACTATCACCAATCACAGAAGAAAAGTATTATCAAAGTCTTGTACATAGATTTCATGCAATCAGCTCTTCTGATTACCTCCTGTTAGACAAATTAAATTAAATTAAACAGAAACCACTTTGCTAACTAATGGTTATAATGAAACCACCATCCAGAAAATTATGAACAGTTATCTCTCAGGCAGACTACAATCTAATGTGTAAAGAATTTCTATACCTACCAGAAAGGACCATCTGCACAAATAGCACGGATTCTCTGCAAGTACAATTTATACACTTCCTTCAGACTATCCGGGGAGCAGTCTTGTCTGCCATCTATCGATGACAAATTATCACCTACTCTCTCCTTGCCAGGTGTCTATGAAGTGCCCTCTTCATGTCAACTTTGTCAATTTGAACAGATGGGCTTTATAGCTAAGATTAAAGAACACTGGGATTACAATGCATTTTTAGAATATGCAAGTTTGGCCTTGCTTCCCATGCCAGTGACACCAGATAAATCTTCAGAACTAGACAAAAATTCATTCTAGAAAATTGAAATTTGATTGTCTGTTCTTTGCAAGATGTGAAACCTTATGACATCTTCTGAAGCTTAAATGCTCAAATGTGTATGCCAATTTCAAAGTTCTGGAATGTGATTGCTATTAACCGTTCATATATTTTTTTTAAAATATTGATTAGGTTATTTAATTTTTAGTTATAAAATTATACAACTAATTTCTTTGAATTCTAATACAGCATTCTCCTGCAAATCAGCTGTGATTGAGACCTGAGCTAGTAAGTACCTGCTACAATGTCTATCTTGTGATTCATGTTTTGAATATAGTTAAATGATTTCTTCTCTCTCTCTCGTGATGATGTCACTATCACAAACCTAAGTGTAACAATTTCCCTATTGGCTTTTTACCTTCTGCATGGATTATGCGGGGGAGGGGGCATTTATGCATGTCAAATATTGTTTGTTACTTATTTCTGTTATCTGATGTATCTATATCTACATTATCTGTGGTTGAGAAGTTCTGTGAGGGATCCTGAAATAAGAGGGTGGTCTGAAAAGTTCTCGGCCTAACAATGAAAAAACGAATTTATAATTTCAAAATTAATTTTATTTTTCAACATAATCTCCCTTAAGACTAATATTCCAGCAATGCTCCAGCACCATTATGGAATCCTTGTAGGGTCTCAGTAAGATCTGCAAAATACCCCTCTACAGCTGCAATCACCTCTTGATTTGAAGAAAAATGCTGATCAGCGAGAAAGAGAAGTCAGAGGGAGCCAAATCTGGGGAATAGGATGGATGCTCCAACAATTCATAGTGCAGATCCCTTAATTTTCCTATTGCCAAAACATCTTTTTTGGGCAGGTATATTGTCCTGATGAAAGATGATTTTTTTTTTTTCCTTCTGCAAACCGGGTCTTTACTCGCAATTTTTTTTCATCTAGTCTGGTTAAAAGATCGGAATAATATTCCCCAGTTATTGTACCCTTTTCAAGATAATTAATAAACAAAATGCCTTTAGCATCCCAAAACACCGATGCCATGACCTTTCCTGCTGATGGAACAGACTTTGTCTTCTTTGGCACTGAACAACCGGCTTCTGTCCGCTGTTTTGACTGCTGTTTGGTTTCTGGTGTGTGTAATGGTGAATTCAAGTCTCATTCATAGTAATAAATCGACAAACAAAATCAGTTTTATTCTTGTTAAACACTCCAAGCACTGTTCAGAGATTTTCATGAAAGTGCGCTTTTGATCTGATGTGAGCAAACACAACACCCATCTTGCACAAAGCTTTTTCATTTGCAATTCTTCATGTAAAATATATCCTACGCGTTCTTTTGAAATGCCTATAGTCTCAGCAATTTCACACACTTTGACTTGCCAGTCATCCAATACCATATTGTGCACTTGATCAATGATTTCTGGTGGTGTTACACTTTTTGGTTGTCCTTCACGTGGATCATCCTCAAGGCTGGTACGACCACATTTAAACTCAGCAGCCCATTTTTTAATTGTTGAAAATGAAGGAGAAGAGTACCAGTAAACTTTTATGAACCTCAAATGAATTTCTTTTGGCATTAAACCTTCTTTTACAAAGAATTTCATAACTGCATGATACTCAATTTTATCCATTTCAAGAGATACAGACAATACTTTTGCTTCAGACACCTGTATAAAACAAACTACTTAATAGAATGACTTGCAATTTCACATGAATGCTTATGAAAGATGTACCAACTTAGAAAAAAATAATCATGCTGATAGTGTTGCCATCTATGGACGAGGCCGAGAACTTTTCAGACCATCCTGATATATGAGAATAAACGATCCATGCTCAAAAGGGATTGTTTGATTTAGTGCTTGCGATTCTTACCCCGACATAGAGCCATACATCGATGTCCGCTATCTGTAATCAGTGAATGTGCTTGGAAATTGAAAAATGCTAGAGTTACCCTAAATGCTATACCACTGCAGCAAGACTTCGGTCCTTTCCCTGCATCAAGGGGAATGAGACTAATTGCATCACCATGGATGCTTCCCTTACAGGCAAGCCTACTAATCCTAGGTGGACCATCCAGAACTGCTCATCCTGCTGAAGAATGGCCAATATAAAGAAAGGCTGCAGGATCTCCTTTTCCAGATGTCCACAGGTTGCACTGCACTGCAAACAATAACAGGGCACTGAATCCCAGTGATGGCAGTCTGGAAAACAGGATAATGAAGATCATGGGAAGAAAACTATAGAAAAAAGGAAGAACGAAAAGGCTAGTACCATCATTATGAGATCCTTTTCACCACAAACAGGTATCCCATGTAGAGAATTTGAGGAAGACATGCTCAGGGAAAAACAAACTTAGTTAAGGTCAAACAGAGGTAGTCAGAATCAGATTTGCCTTACAGATCTGATATAATAAGGTGACAAGCAAAAGAGTTGTACAAAACAATATTGATGAAATGGGATAAAAACGATATCATAGTTATAACTTAAATTTTAAATGAAAAATATGAACTAAATGAGATGCAGAAAGAGCATGTGCTGCTTTGTCATTATATGAATGACATCATAAACAAAAGTGACATTAAATCAGATATTATTATAGATATTCAACTGAGCTCTTATTTATATAGGTGAGCAAGTTTTTAAAATACAAATACCCAATTCTACATTTACATGGTAGATTGGTTCCAAAAAAAAAAAGTGTAAAAAAGAATATAGTGCATATGAAAAAATAGAAAAATGGTTCCAGATATGAAAACCCAATATGAACAATAAGTTATTTTCAAACAACTCCTTCTTGCATCTCCTAAAGAAAAGTGTGTCACTAATAAAACAGAAATTTGAAAAGGTCCAAATATACTCGCACATATGGTTATTAGTTAGATTTTATTTGCCATCACTTTCTGACAGTAGCTACATTCTTTTGTGTCGGACTGGAATTAAATCACTTCCATCACTTGAAACACTTTGGCCATTCTATTCATACTGCAATGGCAAAACATTTTCTTCAGTAAAAGGAACTAAATTAGCACTAATTTCCAATAATGTTGATTTTTTTTTTTTTTTACCACAAACTCTATAATTAATCGTTGAAATCCTGTTTTGACTAGATCTTTGTATAATTCTTCATATCGCACCATACATGACTTCAGTTCACATTTAAACTGTTCAGCTCGTTTAGTAATTGGATCAAGCGTAAGAAAGTGACTGCAATTTTACTAGCCATTTGAAGTCCTCCTTTAATTAATCCTGCAGTGAGTGGAATCTCTTCATCATCGTCACTTTTTTCTTTTTCATTGAGATTCTCCAGGACAGCTATTATTTCGTCATCAGTAACAGCCTTGTCAACCATCAATTCTTCAATATCTACAGACGAAAAATCATCAAATCCTTCTCTGCCAACTGCATGTGCTAATCTGATGATATTGGGATATTTAGTTATATGCAAAGGTACAGGGTTTTTCTTTTTCATACATTCTGACCAAGTAGCTTTTCAGCATACATTTAAAGTTGATGGTTTCAATTCTGATAATGCCAACTTAGAAAGTTTGATGCAATCCAAAATAGAAAATTTCTTCCACATATCAATAACTGTTAGTAAATTATCCTTATATCTAGTTTATAAAAAATGTATTGGGATGTTCTTCTTATGTAGTAAGTTTTGAAGGTAGTGATCGCATCCTAGCCTAGTGGTTGTATTAGGTGACAGAAAACAAATTCACATATTCAGAGGTTCTAAAACAGGATGGACAGGCACATTGTTTATAATCAATAAAACTTTCAAGTCCAGATATTCTCCATTAAATAGCATTTAACTTCTGGAAAAAAACATTGATGGAACCATTCATTAAAAATTTCTTTTGTAACCCAACCTTTTTTTGTTTGCCTTTTAGTGCACTGGTAACGTGTTAAAATCCACACCTTTCACTGCCTGCAGCCTTAGGGATCGATTAATGAGTAATGGTTTTAATATACGATTTCCTGAAGCACTGCTGCAAAATAATAGTTACATGATTCTTAGCTGCCTCAAAGCCATCAACACTTTTTTTTTTTGTTTGTGATTTCACTATATAAGTTCTATTTGGCATTTGCCTACATTCTGTAGCATAGAGTAATCCCTGATATTTAAAACATCGAGGGGGGGGGGGGTCCCAAAATTCAAGTTCAAGTACATATGTACCATACTAAGAAATGATAATTTTAATGGAAATACCCTTTTTTAACAGAACTGCATTCAAACAGAAATTTTAAAAATAAGTGCCATTTGAACTGTGTTAAATCAAAATATACAGTGTAAAAATAGAATTGTTTTTGTTTTCTAAACCATGCTATTTTGAAATTGTTTTTTTTTTTTTTTTTTTTTTTTTAAAAAAAGCCGTGTAAAAAGATAATTAGCTGTATATTTATTTTTTATGTCATCCAGAAATCTTCTCTAGAGACAAAACATGGAATTTTTTCAAGCTATTTGAGGTCTTCAACGAGCATGATAATGGTTGCACAGTAGGTGATGAAATTCATTCCCCATTTAATGAAATTCACAAACATCCATATCCACAGGTTGATTCAAATTGCTTGTTGATTAGACAGCTGATACATTAATAACTCAACCAATCATGCTAGCAAATAAATCCAGTCTTGAGGACTAACTAAAAGAAATAATAACCGTAACAAATTTGGTATGAAAACAACAGAGTTAGTGTATCTGCTCTCCAACTAACAAGTTGCAGGTTTGAACACCATTATGGGAATGGATGTTTGCGATTATAACATGATGAATAGGAAGGCAAGCCATAAAAAAATAAATAATGAGTAACTACGAATTTATTGTTTATATTAATCATTATTTTGTTTATTTTGTTTGTGATCGTCTGTAGGTGGGAAATGAATTTCGTTGCCAAGTGTGAGACTACCACCGTGATTGGAGGTCTGAAGCAGCTTGAGTGTTCCATGTTTGGTCTCCAGAGCAGTTTCCAAATTAGGTTAAAAAAAAAAAGACAAAAAGAATACTTAGCCCACACACAGTAATATTCTATAGGTTTAGAACTTTTCATGGGAAATTATATATTTAGTTTAATCCTTTATCCAAGTGTAAGCAAAGTTTGCACCTGAAGTATCTTCAGGACTTGGGCAACTCGTGGCAAAGGTGGACTAACTTCTCATCACTTGCCTTAGTATCCCATAATGCAAAGACATCTCCTTTGAAAATAGTGAATATAAGAGTTCCAACATTTGCAGAATGAAGAATTTGAAGCAGACTTGGAAGTGGTCATGGATTATTAATGGGAAAATTTAGATTCCAACAAAATATAAAGTGAAAAAGCAAAATAAAGAAATAGGAAATAAATTTAATGTTTAATTATTACAAGAAGACTGCATAAGAATTCTTTCCCAAAATCGACTAAACGAGCAATTTCCAAAAAATCATTATTAGTGATGGAGAAGATATATTCTCATTGTGAAAAATTCAAAAAATAATTAACAAACAGCATATGAAATAGTGCGACAGAAATAAACCGGATAATATGATAGTATGATATGATACAATAACAAGATGGGCCTCCTGGTATACCAAAAAAATAAAACTCTATGTAAAAGAAAACATGAAATTCCTGATATGTACCCTCAAGGTGTACAGGATAATTATGATAGTACTACATGAAAAAGTTAAACCATTATAAAACTTCTGATCAAATATTTTTCTACAAATTAATCTGTTATCTGTCAAGATTCAAATATTAACAGATCTTATTTCTGTCTTTTAAGGCACTTTTTAATGTATTAATCCATTTACATCTCAGTCTTCCTCCGAGTCTTTTCTCTGACAATCTGGCAAAGAACAGTGGTTTGCTCATCTTTCCTCTCCCATTCTGTTCAAGTAACATACCATCTGAGATTAGCTCTACTAACACCTGAATGCTAACAATGGCAAGATCGTTCCTAATATCCTAATTTTTGATGTAATACTGCAAATGATGCCATCTGTTCACTCCACTAATCTTTCTCTGAACTCTCATATCAGAGATCTCCGGTCTTTGATCAAGTGTTTTATTTCTAATACAACATATATCCATAAGTTAAAATTAGTTTGAACACCGTATTGCATACAGCTAATTTGGTGTTTTGACTAATTTCTTTATTATTCCATATAAAATTATTCAGCTCATTTCCTACCACACCAGCTTTACTAATTCTATTTGCATATTTAATTTACCATCTTCACTAAAATTTGTGCCTAAATAGCTGAAATGTTTTACTTGTTCGATAGGTTCACCATTCAGGATACGGTTGATTTTTTCAATGTTTCTGCCTATTTTCATTGTCTTTGTATTGCTAATTTTCATACCAACTTATTACAACAGTTATTCAATTTAGTCATGGAATCTTACATACTTGTACTGGATTTATTCAGAAGTATAACATCATCTGCATAAAGTAAAGAGCGAAGATTATCATCATTAATTTTGATATCGATCAAATACCACTTTCCTTCATAACTGATTCATATAGATAATGAATAACAGTGGAGATCATGCGCACCCTTTTCACACACCTGATTTTATCTCAAACCATCTTCCTGTACCTCCTTCAAGTCTAACTGCTGACTTACAGCTTAATGTATTACTTGATATAATGTCCCATTTATATCACATAATTGTAGTGTTTCGAAGAGCTTTCCATTTGACACCTAGTCATATGCCTTTTCCAGATTAACAAAACTTAAATACAAATCATTGTTATATTCCCAAGTTTCTCAACTATTTGTCTTAAAGTGAAAATCTGATCCTGACAACCTCTATTTGGCCTGAATCCAGCTTGTTCTTCAAGCTTCTCTACAATTTTTCTGAGCTGTTTGTCAAATATACTTGCATAAATCTTACCAGGAATATTCAGTAGGGAATTACCTCAGTAGTTCTCACATTCAGTTTTATTTCCCTTTTGATAGATGGGTACTATGAGAGCTCTGCTCCAATCATCTGGAATTCGACCCTCTGGCCAGGCCTTCTGAATTATGCCATACAGCCACTGTAAAACTTTTAGACCACCATATTTGAACATTTCTGGCCAAATTTCATCTACTCAAGCTGCCTTTCCACATTTCAGGCTTTTGATGGCTTTTTCTACTTAAGTATCGATATGTATTCCTGACTGCATTCCTGTTGAGTGTTTTTACTACTGTGCTGTCACTAATTGTTTTGTTTAGTAATTTTTTGAAGTAATTACTCTATACATCAAGGATATCTTTTTCACTAGTTTTCAAGTCACCTTTATCACCTCTAATTCCTTTTACAGCACTCTTTCCTCCATTTCTGAGCTTTTCAACAGCCTCCAGAATATTTTGCTACCTTCTTGATATTTATTTTCTATGTTCCTACCAAAGTCTTCCCATAACTTTTGTTTAGCTAATTTTGTTTTTTTGTTTAGCTTTTGTTTAGCTAATTCGCTTTCTTGCATTTGCTCTGTATATTTTCTAAGAGAACAAGCTGACTTACTTTCCAGGAACTTTCGATATACTTTCTTTTCCCTTCACTGCTTCTTTAAACTTCCTGTGTCCACTATGAAGTTCTGATTTTTCTATCCTTAAGAACAACCTTGTCATATGCCTCTCTGGCTGAATCAATCAATGTTTTCTGGATTTGACACAATCTCCAAGGTTTGGTTCTTGTTTTCAAATCCAATCATTTTTTCTTCAATAATGTTTATTTCAGTCTACAGTTCACCTGTGAAAGCTTTTCAACCTTGATTCATTTTAAAACTTTCTTACACACTCTTCCTTTTCAATATGAAATTCAATTTTATCCTGCTCAAAACTAAATAATGATTACTTCCTATTTCAAATCCTCTGTATGCTTTTGTGTCCTGAACCAGTGGTAAAACATCACTATCAACTAAAACATAGTCAATGAGACTTTTCCTATTTCTTGCTTCTTCTCTCCATGTGAATTTGTACATGTTTTTATGTTGGAACATAGCATTAGCAATAACTAATCAATGTCCTGAATAGAAATCCAGCAGGCATTTACCCATTATTATTAGCTTTGCACTTTTCTCCAAATTTCCAAAAACATTTTTATGTCTGGTAACCTTCTGTGGGATCAACAAGCACCAATAAGTCTCACTGTTCAGTTCTCCATTCTGATATTTATCCACATCACTCTACTATTGCCTGCTATTCAAGAAGATTATCCACATTTTTAGTGTTGAATATTCTTTTCCCTGTTTGTTATTGCCAGAACATAACATTTTGTATTTGTCATTTAGGAAGTTCTCACCTTTGTTTCAGTCATGCCTATTGTCAATCTGGTATTTATCCAATTTTTCTGCTAGTTCCATTTCTTTTCCATTGTTGCATCTTACATTGATAGTCCAATCTTGAACTTTGTTGATGTTGAGCTGGGATGTGTTCTGGGATTTGTTGCGATAGCTACTTTCACTGTTTGCTTTGGTTCCCTTATGAACACAATGGGGGCCTTGTTTAACTGAGCAATGCCCCAGACAGCATGAAATTCTGTCATATTGCACCATCATTTTATATCGTGGTTTAAACAAGTAATAATACAATTTGGTCAGCTAAATCCCATACCACCAGCCCATCCTCATACCCAACAGTGTGTATCATGAGAAGGTGAGGATTGGACATTAGGTCAGAAGTGAGTTCTCCATATTCCTTAAAAGGCCATGCAGAGGTGTGTTACCAGCTATAATATTTCTACTTAAACCTCATGTTGTTTAAGTAAAAAAACATGATGCCTGAAGCTAATTAGATGTTGTAGTGCTGTGGTGAATCCCAGAAACAGTCTGAAATCTGTTTCTGTACAGAGGGTTTCCCCCCCCCCCCATTGGATTGGGTGATCTGTATTTGTGGCATGGTCTGCCACCGTGGAACAACTGCAGTGTAGACAATGAAGGACATATTTTCTGTCTTCTTCTAGACATATTTACAGTTCTTTCCATTTAGTCAAAGTGTTTAAAGCTGGCACTAGCAAAGAATACTGTAAACATCAGGATGGTCCAGATGGTGGAGGGGATCTTTAGGTGAGCAGGTAAGAGTGTTTCAGTAAGGAAATACCATGAGTAGACATTACTTAAAAATTATAATAACGGAATTAACTCACGCAAATTATTATTTATTAGTAGAATTTTTTCCTGAGTATAACAGACATTTTCAGTACATGTAAAAAGGATATTTAAACAATATCTGACAATTCCAGAGGGTGCCACCTAAGTAGCTCATGTAAGATAACTAAAAAAGGTCATCAAGTTTCCCAACTTATTTAAAAAAATAATAACAACACACACACACACACACACACACACATATATAGACAGGGTGGTTCAAAATTCCATGTACAAACTTTGAGGAGAGGTAGAGAACATCAAAATCAACCATATTCACATAGGAAAGCATGACCGGGAAAGTCACCGGAAGGTACTAACAGGGACACAAAGATACAGAAATAACAAGGCAGTAAGTAGTGTAAAAAACTTTATTAGGTGTAACTGAACAGTTCAATAGTAGTTGGATACATAATACAGTAAATGAGGTGCATTTCTGCCATCTCAGAGTTCGTAAAACGATGCATGTTCTTCATACGACGTCAAAAGCTTGAATGAGAAAGCCCCAATTGCTCACCTGGAGCGCTGGTGAACAGCGCCACCTATCACTTTTGGGTGGCATTTCCAGTCATGCTTTCCTATGTGAATATGGTTGATTTTGATGTTCTCTACCTCCTCTCAAAGTTTGTATGTGGAATTTTGAACCACCCTGTGTGTGTGTGTGTGTGTGTGTGTGTGTGTGTGTGTGTGTGTGTGTACACACACACACAACACACACAATTGAAAAGTTAGGAAAGATTAGCCAATTTAAAAAGTACTATCTTCCACAAAGGTAATATACGTAGACCATTGGATCTGTTTAAGTTGGGAGAGTGAAGTAAAGTTTCACGTTTCTTTATAAAGCCATTCCATGAGGAACCGACTTTTGTGAAGGACTCGTCTTGTTACGATGAACTCTATGTCTAGTGCTGATGGCATGCTCTGCAAGTCCAGACTGTTCAGGTTCAAAGTATTGAATATATGACTTGCGTTCTTCTATCCAAATAAAAGCAGATCTTCCTGTTTGTCCGAAATAAGATAACCCACAAGAGCAAGGAATTTAGTAGACAACTGGATGGCTTAGATATGGAAGCTTGTCCTTTGGAGAAGTGAGAAAGGTGGTGATTTTTCTGATGGGTCAAAAGGCAACTAAAATATTTAGTGGTTTTAAAACTTTTGCTATGCGTTCACTAATGCCTTGCACATAAGGGATAGTAATAAATGTTATTTCTTCTGTATTTGAAGAGGAAGATATATCAAAACTACTTAAAGCTCTTTTGATGAAAGAATTCTTATATCCATTAGATAGAAAAGAGAAAATAATATATTGCAATTCTTTCTATAATAGTTTCTCTGAAGAACAAAAGGAGTGGGACAAATGAACCAGTGTTTTAATAGTTTCTGCCTTTTGACTGGGATGGTGATGAGATTCAGCATGAATATAATGGCCTTTATGAGTCTTCCTGTAGACTGAGAAATGCAGGTTACCATCTGGTTGGAGAAGAATTAAAAGATATAAAAAGGCTAACTGCTTATTTACTTCAATTTCTAGGGTGAGCTGGATCCTTGGATGAAGTGCATTTAATTTTGAGAGAAACTGTTGTAATTCATCAGAAGAGCCATTCCAGATAGCAAAAATGTCATCTACATATCTGAACCAATGAGTAGGTCTAGGTGAAATAGTGTCAAAAATATGTTGTTCAAAGTACTCCATATAGAAGTTGTAACAGCAGGAGAAATAGGATTGCCCATTATTGTTGCTTCGATTTGTTGATATAACTTGTTTTTAAAGGAAAAATAACCAGAATGCATTACAAAATCGAATATTTTAACAATGAAGGAAATTCTTGTTGTAGAAATTCGATTGTGTCAGATAAAGGAACATTGGTAAATAATGAAACAACATCTAAACTAATCATAATATCCAAAATTTTATTTTTTATAAGTAGCAGTTCTAGTTGAATAAGTGAGTAAATTTGATAAAAATTTTATAAGTGGGACAACCTATATAGTCTACAACTGGTCTTAATGGACGACCGAAAGAAGTTTAAGTTTTTTCTTTTGAACTTAAAAACTGCAGGTCCCTCACATCGGTAGGATCCGATGTGAGGGACATGCAAGATGAATAGTTGCGGAGCAGTAGAGACATTTTTCTCTCATATTCTCTTCTATTTTGAAGAACTACAGCCTTCCTTTTGTCAGCTTTCGTAATAATTAAATTATTTTTCCATGATTTCAGTGCTTTAATTCAGAATAAGATAGATTAGGATGAGGAGGCTTGGCATTAAAAAGAATTTTTCCACATCCAAAATGATATCCCTGATGAATTTTTTCCATAGCATAGACAGAGATATTCGATCCTCATCCCAAAAAATAGCTAACAGGACATGTTTTGAATAGCAAAAGTTTTAAAACCAATAAATATTTTTGTTGCCTTTCAACCCATCACAAAAAATCATCACCTTTCTCACTTCTCCAAAGGATAAGCTTCCACATCTAAGTCATCCAGTTGTTTACCAAATTCCTTGCTTTTGTGGGTTATCTTATTTTGGACAAACAGGAAGATCTGCTTTTATTCAGATAGAAGAACACAAATCGTATATTCAATACCTTGAACCTGAACAGTCTGGACTTGCAGAGCATGCCATCAACACTAGACTGAGTTCACCGAAATAAGACAAGAGTCCTTCACAAAAGTCAGTTCCTCACGGAACGGCTTTATAAAGAAACATGTGAAGCTTTACTTCACTCTCCCAACTTAAACAGATCCAATGGTCTATGTATATCCCCTTTGTGGAAGATAGTTAGGAAAGATAAATCAGCTAATCTTTCCTAACTTTTCAATTGTGTGTATGTATGTGTTATTATTATTATTTTTTTTAAAAATAAGTTGGGAAACTTAATGGCATTTTTTAGTTATCTTACATGAGCTACTTAGGTGGCACCCTTTGGAATTGTCAGTTAGTGTTTAATTAGCTTTTTACATGTATTGAAGATGCCTGTTAAACTAAGGCGAAAATTCTACTAATAAATAATTTACGAGTTAATTCCGTTATTATAATTTTTAAGTAAGCAGATAAGAGTAACTAAATGTTTGGTAAGACAATGGATTTTTTCTTTTTTTGTTTGGTGGTAGTGGTGAGAGGGAGATGGTCGAAGAGCTCAGTTGATTTTAAGCCATTTGTTAAAAATTCACCCGATTTCAGTAAAGACTAACAGATATCAAAACCTTGGCAAACAGAGGTTGAACTATTACCATACTGCTGGTAGCGGTGATATATGTAGCTTACAGTATGGGGGTTTTCTGTAGCCTGAACAGGATAAGGATCTATTGGGTAGTAGGTAACTAAACAGTCAAGGAAGGGCCTACAGTTACTGTTTTACTTTTCAATGGATCCTTGGATGTCTTCTTATTAATATTTAACTAGCTATATAAATTTAGCCAATTATTTGTTTTAGATGTCTATTTTTCTACTAAACAACATAGGTGATAATCAGTGCCTAATTATCTATACCAGATTAGCAATCCTACATGAAAGTGATATACAACATGCAAAGCACGTCTTTTGAGTAGAGTAAGTCAAAAGTTTGATTATCAAGCCTCCTGAATAGACTGGTGGCTTTCAAATGCTGTTAGAACTTAGGCGTTATTCCCACCCATGTAGAATCTAGCCCAAGTTTAAGTCTCCCAAAGTTCTCTGTATCTATCATTACACGAGTTTTGCTCTTTTATGAATGCAAATTGAACCCACACATGCCATGTTGGCTGATACCAATGGCAGTATTCAAGTACTGCAGGATGAACTGCTCAATATGCTGAACACCAAGCTTTGGACAAGTCTCTTGAATGCTTCAGTGCAAAAAGAACTGAAAAAAAGTAAAGGCCCACCATATCCAAAAAGCTTAATAATTTAGCAAGGAAGATAACTAAGCTGCAGATACTTTCAGAACACATGACAATTAACAAGTCACCATGTCAGCTCAGGTATGAGGATATCAAATCCCTCAGTTCCACTCACATTACCAATATCTAGCTAGACATAGCCAACATTTTAGTCAGCAGAGCCTCCAAAAGGAAACTTAAAAAGCTCTCAAAAATTATTAGATAAAATTGTATCCTGGCCTTGAAACTATTCAAAAACTTAAATCATATACTCCTAGGCCTCCTCAGATTTATGGGTTACTAAAAATACACAAACAGAACATATCCTCGAGACTCATAGTACTGGTTCTAGTTCTCTCATTACTAGTCACCTTCACCCATTCAAAAATTCAATGCGCTTCAAATCTAGCTCTTTGGATATCAGAGACATTGACATTATAGTCAGTTTTGATACAGTCTCTCTATTTGCTAATGTATACTTAAAAGAAACCTCCAAACTCATTCAGACTATCCCTCAGACATAGCAGCCTTATTCACCTTCAACCACACACTCTAGCTATTTTACCTGGGAGAGGAAAACCTACAAGCAGATTGAAGGCACAGTTATGGGCTCCCCACTTTTGGCTATCTTTAGATGGAACATTTTGAAAATATAACCCTAATCTCTGCCCCTCTCAAACCCAAAATATGGCTACACTACATTGATGTGTTCTCCATCTGACCACACGGTGAGGATATGTTAGAAATGCTTTTAGTATACCTCAACAGCCAACAACCAAGGATCCATTTAACTGAAAAAGGAAAACAATAACTGTCTGTCCTTCCTTGACACTATAGTTATCCAGCTACCAAACAGATCCTTATCTTTTCAGTCAATGGAAAATTCACTCACTGGAAGGCATGTTCACAACATATCACACTACTAACTCCTCCAGCAGTAGTGGAGGAGTTGGCTAGAATCATCTGCTCAGACCACATCAATGCTGTATTTATCACAACTGTGCTCTGTTTAATATGAAGCTATGTCTTTGTATTAACGATGAGTAATGCATCTATTGCACAGCCTTTCCAAGAAAGTCATGGCCATCTCTAAACTGTATCAATGTAACTGGTAAATCAGCAGATATGGGAAAGTTACAGCATTGATCAAATATTAATGCTGATGAAATACTAATAAATTGGAAAAAAATTCTTTTTGAATATTTTTTCACTTGATTATAGTATGAATTAAAGATGCCAACATATCATATTATTGGTTTAATCCTTTATCCAAGTGTAAGCAAAAAATTTTGCACATGAAGTAACATAACGACTAGGCTACTTGTATATAGAGGCTAATGACTTCACACCAATTGCTTTAGTATCCCATAATGAATGCATTATGGAAAAGGCCACAACCCAGACTCAGAAGTGATACCAAGGTTGAAATAATGCAGAAGTAATATTTCCATTTTCAAGTAGTCAAAAGATGTCACACTTAATTAGTAAAATACTATGGATTACAGAAAGATGCTTGAAAGTTTTTCACTTGATTATACTATGAATTAAGGATGCCAAGAAATTATATTCTTGGTTTAATCCTTTATCCAAGAATAAACAAAAAATTTTGCATGTGAAGTAACAACCAGTCTAGGTAATCATCCTGTCCATAATGCATAGCATTATACATTCTGTAAGGATAAGTGCATTGCATTAAGGGATAGTAAGACAATTAATGTGAAGTCATTAGCTTCTATATGCAAATAGCTCAGTCATGTTACTTCATGTACAAAATTGTTTGCTTACACTTGGATAAAGGATTAAACCAAGTATATAATTTCTTGGCATCTTTAATTCATAGTTGGAAAAAAGTTCCTGAAAGAACTTGCATATAATTTCCAAATTCATGTTTCAGTCATCAAATTTGGATACCCTTGGCATAAGATGAAACAACAGAGGCTTGAAAAAAGTGACACCCCCCCCTCCCCAAATGACCAAATCAATGGCAGAGATGTTAGAAAATGGATGAAATGTAAAAATTCTATTAAAAATGTTGGAAGATTTGCAGCCTCCAGCATACAGACTGCTGCAGTATGATTAGTAAAAGAAAAAAAAAAGCAAAATTCTTTGATGTCCTATTTCACCAAACTTAAAGAGGAGGAAACAATACCTCCTGCTGTAAAATCTCTTATTGTGAAATAAATTTTTTTTTTCACTTATATCAATTTTACGTAGGTCATAAAATATATAAAATTAGAAGTGTATATAACCTGCTTTAATGTATTAAACTTCGTATTATATTGTGAAAATAACAATGTATAACTACAAGTATATGTAACTAAAAGGATTAGACAAGATTATAGTAGTGAGCTGGAGGTGAACAATAATCTCTAAGGTCGCTGGAATATAGAAGTTTTGCCGCAAAGACCTAAAGTAAGCATAAATGATGTCAGGGCACTTCCGAAAAATCCTGGAAGTTTGAACGGTAAGACCAGGGACGTTTTTTTCGAAGTTTTCTGGTGTCTTGGGGGGAGAAGAGTAGGGAGTCCCTTGAGGAGTTGTTCAGGAGATCTTGGGAAGTTCGCTGGCAGGCAACCCCACTGCAAAGGGGATGGAGTCAGGAGAACCTTCCAAGATATTCTTCATCGAAAGTATTGATCACCGTGTATGCTGAAACCGGAGCAATTCCTAACATCGCCGAAGAACTTGCAAGATGACAGCCGTTGAATAGGACCTGATTGCAGACGTTTCGCAAAATTGAAGAAGGAACCAACAGAACTCACCCATACCTCTCATAAACCCCTGGACTTCACAAGATACTGAAAGGTAGTAAGTAGATTGCTCTACACCAGGGTTTACCAAACTGTGTTCCATGGAAAGTGAATAAGTGTTCTACAAGAAATTCTCCTGCAATTTGTCATTTTAGTTTCCTAAGCATTTTTCATGAATAAATATACATCATCATCAAATTCCTGACATGTACCCTCAAGGGGTGTACAGGATATGATAGTACAACATGAAAAATTTACATCATCACTAACTTCCTATCTACAATTTTCCTCTAAATCAGTCTGTCACTTCTCAAGACTCCAATATTATCATTATCAGATCTTATATTTCTATCGTCTAAGGCACATTGTACCGTATCAATCCACCTATATCTCGGTCTTCCTCTGGGTCATTTGCCTGCCAACCTGGTAGAGAACACTTGTTTTGCTAATCTTTCCTCGCCCATTCTGTTTAAGTGACCATACCACCTGAGATTAGCTCTGCTAATGCATTCCTGGATGCCGACAATGTCAAGTTCTTTCCAAATATCCTCGTTTTTAATATAATATTGCCATTGATGCCATCTGATTGCGCTTCTAATCTTTCTCAGGACTCTCATATCTGCAGTCTCTAGTCTTTGGGCAAGTGTTTTACTTCTGACCCAGCTCTCAGATCCATAAGTTAAAACAGGTTTGAACACTGTCTTGTATACAGCTAATTTAGTGTTCAGACTAATTTCTCTCTTATTCCATATGAATTTATTCAATTGACTTCGTACCATACCAGCTATGTTGATTCTGTTGTCTATTTCCATATTTAATTTACCATCTTCACTAAAAATTGTGCCTAAGTAGCTGAAATGTTTTACTTGTTCCACAGGGTTACCTGTTCACAGCACACTTTCTTTTTCATTTTCAACAATTCTACCTATTTAAATTGTCTTTGTCTTTTTAATGCTCGCCTTCATATCTATTAGAACAGTTATTCAATTTAGTCAGAACTCTTACAAACATGTAGCGGATTTATTTAGAAGAATAACAACGTCTGCATAAAGCAAAGAGCTGACATTAACATTTCCAATTCTGATATCATATTTAATACCACTTTCCTTCAAAATGTGATCCATTAGATAATGAATAACAGAGGGGATAATGTACATCCTTGTCTCACACCAGATTTAACATTAAACCATCTTCCTGTACTTCCTTCAATTCTAACTGCCGACTTACAACTCAAATATAGACTAATTATTGCCTGATATAATGCCCCATTGACATCATATAACTGTAGCGTATAGAATAGCTTCTCACTTGGCACCTTGTCATATGCCTTTTCCAGATTCTTTCCTAATATCCTCATTTTTAATATGATATTGCCATTGACGCCATCTGTTCACACCTCTAATATTTCTCAGGATTCTCATATCTGCAGTTTCTAGTCTTTGGTCACGTGTTTTACTTCTGACTCAGCTCTCAGATCGTAAGTTAAAACTGGTTTGAACACAGTCTTGTATACAGCTAATTTAGTCTGACTAATTTCTCCCTTATTCCATATGAATTTATTCAATTGACTTCCTACCATACCAGTTTTGTTGATTTTGCTGTCTATTTCCATATTTAATTTACCATCTTCAGTAAAAATCTTGCCTAAGTAGCTGAAATGTTTTACTTGTTCCACAGGTTCCCCATTCACAACACAATTAACATTTTCAACATTTCTACCTATTTTCGTTGTCTTTGTCTTTTTAATGCTGACCTTCACACTATATCTATTACAACAGCTATTCAATTTAGTCGGAGAATCTTGCAGACTTGTAGCAGATTTATTTAGAAGTATAACATCATCCACATAAAGCAAAGAGCTGACATTAACATCTCCAATTTTTATATCATGTTTAATACCACTTTCCTTCATAATGTCATCCATATAGATAATGAATAACAGAGGGGATAATGTACATCCTTGTCTCACACCAGATTTCACATTAAACCATCTTCCTGTACTTCCTTCAATTCTAACTGCCGACTTACAACTCAAATATAGACTAATTATTGCTTGATATAATGCCCATTGACACCATATAATTGTAGCATATTGAATAGCTTCACTCTCGGCACTTTGTCATATGCCTTTTTCCAGATCGACAAAACTTAAATACAGATCTTTGTTATATTCCCATGCTTTCTCAACTATTTGTCGTGAAGTGAAGATCTGATCCTGACAGCCTCTATTTGGCCTGAATCCAGCTCGTTCTTCACCAAGCTTTTCGTCCACAATTCTTCTCAAGTAGATCTTGCCAGGAACACTCAGTAGGGAAAT
The DNA here is from genome assembly GCF_054136105.1 of Typopeltis vanoorti. Taxonomy (NCBI): domain Eukaryota; kingdom Metazoa; phylum Arthropoda; class Arachnida; order Uropygi; family Thelyphonidae; genus Typopeltis; species Typopeltis vanoorti. The sequence goes on from NC_143553.1 coordinate 46,837,246, forward strand.
ACTTCTGTAATTCTCACATTCAGTTTTATTTCCCTTTTTATATATGGGTACTATTAGAGCTCTACTCCAATCAGCGGGAATTCGTCCCTCTGTCCAGGCTTTCTGAACTATGCAATGCAGCCACTGTAATACTTTTATACCACCATATCTCAACATTTCTGTCGAATATCATCTCCTCCTGCTGCCTTTCCACATTTTAAGCCTTTAATGGCTTTTTCTACTTCAAGTATGGATATGTATTCCTGACTGTATGTCTGTTGAGTGTTTTTTACCACTGTGCTATCACTGCTTGTTTCATTTAGCAATTTTTCGAAGTAATTACTCCATACTTCAAGGATATCTTTTTCTCCTGTTTTCATGTAACCTTTATCATCTCTAACTCCTTTTACAGCACTCTTTCCTCCATTTCTAAGCTTCTTCAACAACCTCCAGAATATCTTACACCTTCTTGATATTTATTTTATATGTTCTTGCCAAAGTCCTCCCATGACTTTTGTTTTAGCTAGTTTTACACAGTATTTAGTTTTCTTACATTTGTCTCTGTATTCTCTAAGAGCACTAGCTGACTTATTTGCCACGAACTTTTGATATGCTTTCTTCTTTTCCTTCACTGCCTCTTTAACTTCCTGTGTCCACCATGGAGTTCTGATTTTTTTTTTATCCTTCCACACAACCTCACCACATGCCTCTCAGCTGAATCAATCAGGGTTTTCTTCAAGGCTTGCCACTGAATCTCCAAGGTTTGGTTTCTATTCTCAAGCTCTTTCATTTTTTCTTCAATGATCTTTGTGTATTTTAGTCAACAGTTCACATCTGAAAGCCACTCGACTTTTATTTGCTTTAAAACTTTCTTACATGTTATTCTTTTCAATACAAAATTCAATTTTATCCTGCTCAAGACTAAATAGTGATTGCTTCCAATTTCAAATCCTCTGTACACTCTGGTGTCCTGCACCTAGGAGAAAACATCACTATCAACAATAACATAGTCAATGAGACTTTTCTTATTCCTTGCTCCATATTTCTTATTCTTCTCTCCATGTGAATTTGTGCACATTTTTATGTTGGAACATGGTGTTAGTAATAACCAGTCCATGACCTGAGCAGAATTCCAACAGGTATTTACCATTATTATTGGCTTTGCTCTTTTCTCCAAATTTTCCCAAAATATTTTTGTATGTCTGACAATCATTTCCTACTTTGCTATTTAGATCCCCAACAAGGACCAACTTTTCCTTTTTCATTGTGGCAGTTGCTTTTTCTAAAGCATCAAAAAATTCCTCCACTTCCACCTTAGTAAAACCTTCTGTGGGACCATAGGCACAAAGAAGTCTCATTGTCCAAAATCCCCATTCTGATATTTGCCCACATCACTCTACTTGAGACTGCCTGCCATTCAAGAAGATTAGCCTCATATTTTGTGTTAAATACTATGGCTACTCCTACTTTTCCTTGATTGTCATTGCCTGAATATAACATTTTGTATTTATTGTTCAGAAAGATCTCACCAGTTTTTGTCTTTTTTGTTTCAGTCACCCCTATTATGTCTATCTGGTACTTATTTAATTCCTCAGATAGCTCCATTTCTTTGCTGTTCAGGCTTCTTATGTTGATCTTTAACTCTGGTGATGTTGAGTTGGTTTGTGCTTTCAGATTTGTTCCAGTAGCTGATATGCTACTTTGTTCCAGGAACCAGGGCGAACTTTTCACTGTTCGCCCTGGTTCTCTGGCGAAAACAACGGGGGAGGGGCTTGTTTAACTGGGCGACGTCACAGACAGCATGAAATTTTGTCATGTTGTACCATCATTTTCTATATTAGTTTAAGCCAATAAGAATACAATTTGGTTGGCTAAATCCCAAATTTCCAGCCCATCGTCGTTCGTTCAGTATCCAGGTAGATACCCAACAGCGTGCACCACAAGGTGAGGATTGGACATTAGGTCAGAAGTCCTGGTGGTTCTCCGCATTACTTTAAAGGTTATGTGGAGGTCTCCTCTCAGTTATACAGCTTTGACCCTTAAGCACCCTTAAGGATAAATATTTTATAGTGGAAATATTCTGAGGAGAATAATATTTGTGAATATGTTGAAAAGCTCAGACCCAGAATGCCTAATAACATCTGTGTATCATTAATTTTCATACATCGAAACCTTTCAACATTTGGGAAAAGGAATACCACTGTTTATGACCGGTCATAAAAATTGCCTGCAAGCAGATTATAACAATGGGGGGTGTATCCTCTGTTCTCAAAACTGAAGGAAATGACATCTGTGTAGCAAATGTTGGTGACCAAGCGGCATATTTTTTAAACATGGAAATATTCATGAATCAACGTTAATTTTCATACATCGAACTCTTTCAACAATCGGAAAAGAGAATACTGCTGATTATGACCAATCATAAAAATTGCCTGCAAGCCAATTACAACAATGGGTGGCGTATCCTCTGTTCTCAAAACTGAATGAAATAACATCTGTGTTGCATATGTTAGTGACCAATCAGCAAGGAAGTATAAAAAAAATTTTTCTACTAAAATTAAAGATCAAGGGTAGTCTGCATCTGGTTCTCAAATCTAGTAATACTGAATACTGTCTTCGCAAGTTCGTATTGTAGGGTGAAAGTTTCAAAACCGTAGTGCCGCGATTTTTTAAAAGTAATAAGTCTGCAGATTTAAATTTTAATATGAATAAGAGACAAAGGACTCTGTTTAATTTTGGTGTTAAGAAATCTCTTATTGAAGGCATATGTGACGCAACAAATAGTGATTCATCCACCTACAAAAGCGATCTCCAGGATGTACAAAAGTAGGGGAAAACTACCAGCACACAGGAGAAAAAGTCTGCATTCACTAATAAGTACTTATAATATTATAAATTTTTGGTGATCAGAATGAGATATGTCAATGAAAATCAGCACAAATTAATTTAATGATGTTTATGTTTAACCTGAAGTTAGCAGAGCTAATCTCAGGTGGTATGGTCACTTAAACAGAATGGGCAAAGAAAGATTAGCAAAACTAGTGTTCTCTGCCAGGTTGGCAGGAAAACAACCCAGAGGAAGACCAAGATATAGGTGGATTGATACAGTACAAAGTGCCTTAGACAATAGAAATATAAGATCTGATAATGTTGGAGTCTTGACAAGTAACAGACTGATTTGGAGGAAAATTGTAGATAGGAAGTTAGTAATGATGTAATTTTTTTTTTCATGTAGTACTATCATATCCTGTACATCCCTTGAAGGTACATGGCAGGAATTTGATGATGATTATGTTTAACCCCTTAACATACAAAGACGTCTGTGACACATCTTTTGTTTATTGCACCAAAATTGATTTTGAATTTTGGTTTCACATATAAATACAACCGAATATAGACTCTAGACAATCTTGTGCCTATTTCCTTTCAGCCGAGAAAAGTTGCCAATGGCGTGTATTGGCTATTTCGTTTGCGTTTGCACAAATTCATCATTTTTCAAATAATGATGAATTTGATCCAGCAAATCATCCTCATAATTAATTAATGATCATCCACATAATTAATGATCAATTATTAAAAAATCAGCTAAATTAATAATTAATTAATACATTACAAAATAACCAAGCTGTTCCGTGAAAATTTCAGGATTTGTGAAGTGTTCCGCCGTCGGAAAAGTATGGGAAACCCTGCTCTATACTGTCCAAGATTCTCTGTGTAGATAATAAATGCTAGTCCTGTTTATTCAGTTGTAGTATGTAATAAGGAAGTTAGAAAGCTGAGCATTAGTCTGTATGTGCATAAATGAATGGTATAAGTTTGTATATTGCTTGTGTTAGCTAACACATGGAAAGTGTTACATATAATTTGTCTTAATTTTTTTTATCGAACTGAATGCAAGGCTTTACAGGCTAAGGATCTTTCACGTGATAACTAAGCTGAGTGTGAGATTTCTTTGTTTAATGTCTCAAGTTGTGATTCAAGCATCTGACAAGCCCATTACTGCTTGTAAAATATTTATCTTAATTAAAATAAACATGTTTTGTCTTATAAATAACTTGCCTGATTTTTGTTATCCAATGCACTGTCTCACAAAAAAACTAATCAGACCTGTGTGACCAAGGTAAAGTAACTGCCACGACTATACAATTCAGAGTTGCTTGAGATTAATGAACAAAGGGTTCTTATGTGCTTAGCAGAAAAATTCTCATGTTTGTAAAGGATAAAAAATTTACATAGTCCTTGATGGCGCAATCATTAACTAATATAAATTTTTCAAGGAATAATTAAACATGAGCATTAGCAATCTAAATTGAGGATTTCCTTAACTAGAAGTTTTTTCTTATTTTTCGACACCAGCACGTATAAGTGTATACCTTACAATGTTGAGAGGGGAGGAGTAAGTTAAGCAGATTATAAGCAGACTAAGGTCAAGTTATAGTATCAGGCGTGAGTTTTAAGATTAGAACATTTTTGGCGCAGAAGTTACCGTCTCCAAAGGAATTTAACGTAAGCTCAAGCAGACACAGATATCAATGTAAAAGGGGTGGGATTCATTAAGGATAAGAGTAACTAGAAAACAAAGAGAACTGTAAATGGCACAAGTCGACATTACAAATAAATAAACAATTAATAAATATCTACACCGATACTGTTGCACCACTGTCTGATGCTGAATAAGCACTTTTTTTTTTCTTTCAATAATTATTCTAATAATCCCAACATATGAGATCATGAGGAGTTCCTCGGAAGGCTTCCCCAACTCTCTTCAAACTAAAATAATTTATTCATCCAAGTCACTTCAGACATACAAGCCTAAAGTGTTCTCAAATACAATTTACTTCTTTATTGGTCTACAGCCCAAATCAAACCTTGGCCTCCTGGATTTGTTGCTTCCAATCCTGTCTATCCAAAACTTTACTTCTGCAGCTTCGACATTGCAATATGATGTTGCTATCTTGACTAATGGTGGTTATTCATCTTATTCTAGGTTAGGTTTTTCTTTTGGTCATTTACCAATAATTACTATTCATTTTCTTCTTAATACTATTTACTAAATAAAGAATTTATTTATTAAATACTATTTACTAGCTAAACTATATACTATAGAAGTTAAATAGGATTTGTTCATAAGCTTAGGTATTCAACAGGCTTTTGGAACATAACTTATAAGTTAACATCCTACTGTACACTAACACCCTACTGTGACTTCTGAAGTAAAGAATACAGTGTAGATAAGATGATTATTCCAAAATCAAGGAGGTGTGGTTGTGGACATGTCAAAAGTGTTTGAAAGATCACTGTATAATTACTGTGTTGAGTTAGATTATATGTTATTATGCTCCTTCAATATTATCTGAATGCTTTTGAGTACGTTGTATAAGTTGCCTTCAGCCTGGAATAAAAGTATGTTGGACAATATTCACATAAAGAAAAATTCAAAAGTACCTGAATATCATAATTTGCATGAAAAGTGATTAATACTTTCACAGTCATGCATTTACTTTAAATAAAGCCCTTCAGTAATCTAAACATGCCTTTTGTCTTAGGCAAGATGTCATCCACAACAGTTTAGCCTATACCAAGTTTAGGTGATATCAGTGATCAAAGTTTTAATTACAGTAAAACCCCTTTTTTGCACTTTTCAGGGACTGAAAGAAAAAAGTGTAAATAGCAGGAAATGTAAAAAAACGTTTAAATAAGACTAAAAGATGACTTACTGCTAGTATGTGAGTCTACATACCAGATTACAAAATTTAATAACTGAAAATAAATGAATTGACAATTACATTTATCTACTATTTAAAATAATTTTTATTTGTTGATTGTTTTCGCTTCTTTTTTTTTTTTTTTTGACATCGCACCAGATTGCTTTGCATCGAGTTCAGTGCTTGACCTGTTTTTTTTTAATATCGTGTTCAAAGTGGACACGGAGAGTCCAAGATCTTTTGCTAAATGCACACGTGTTCCAGAATGCCAATCTACACGTCACAGAATTGCCATCTTTTCTTCTACCAAAATACATTTTCTGTCTTTTTTCTCCATGTTACTAACATGGAAAATCCACCAGCGCAACTTGAAAGCACCTTTCACACACTAGCAGAAATTCTGCGATATCAATTCGTACTGTGATTGAAAAATCACGGTATCGCTCATCACTACATTACTGTGGCAAGTGTGCAGATCACTGTGATTGCGGAAACGAAACTACAGCCGAAAGTAACGCCACCTGGGAACAGAAATGCGCAGATTTCTGCAGCAATCGATTCAAAAATCAGTACTGCCACCCGAGAAAAAAACGCAAATCACAGGAAATAATGTCCACATCAAGTTGTTAATGGCGGGAAACATACGATGTATGTTTCCTGCCATTTAAGAATAAGCCTTAAGATGGGACCAACGGAAAATGATGTAAATGGCAGGAAAACGTAAATTGCAGGAACGTAAAAACGGGGTTTTACTGCATATTAGTAAATATATGATTAACTAGTATGTCTGGGCAAATACATGTCCAAGACCAAAGTGGTAAATTAAAGCATAATTAATGAGCAGAAACAGTTAACTTACTGTAAATTCTGTATAAGATGCTAAACTTATAGGTGTTTTATTATTTTGTGGATTTGGCAATTTGTTCCCATTCCTTTCCACTAGAACACCGCGACGAGAACGAGACACTGGGGTACACGAAGGGCTTTTCTTTTTTGATGTGCGCTGTAAAATTAAAAAAAACAAGAGATAGTTTTTATAACTTTCAGAATATAACTGTAAAAAAAAAAAAAAAAAAAATATACTGGAACTTATAAAAGTGTGTCTCTAAGAATTTAGAAGTGCAAGTTTTTAAAATGTATTAGAAATACAGGCACCTTTTGAGTATGTAATACTTGACTTACAAAAACTTTTCCTGGGAAGTCTAAATTATTTTATGTTATGCTATCGAACTTGTCCTTCATCTATTAAAATTAATATGAACTAATGTTTAAACTAATGGCAACGTTGTAGCCATAACATGAATTACTTGCAAAAGTCACTTCGGCTGAGGCCCTCTAGAAAATCTGCAAAATTTTTATCACAAAGGTGATATAGCACAAAGATTACGTTAAATTGAATCACAAAAGACACACCTTACTCTGTTTTTGAAAATCCAGTGAGAAGTAGATCATATGTCTGCAAGTTACTGAGAAGTTGAAAAAGCAAAGAAAGAGGATGCTATCCATTCATTACTTCATAAGGAAGACTGAATTATCCACACTGCAACAACCATTACATCATTTTTACAGACTTGATTCTGATAATGATTAATAAACAGTCAAACTATTTTCAGTGTTCATCCCAACATCTTAACTGTCCTTCATGCCAAAGTAGCTTATATGTACCAAAACTGCTTCATTACCCAGAAAAACAAGATCTAACACTCCATGACTTCAATTCTGAGTTACAAAAGAATGTTTCAGTACGTAGGAAATTGAACACTTTTTTTTTTGTTTGTTTCTCTCTCTGTCTTGCATTTGAATTTGAATTAATTTCATATCTTAGCCAAACAATTATGCACAATTACAGCCTGCCTAGCATCACAATATTACTATCAAATTAAACTGACATTATGTAACAAATTTTTCCAAGGATTCTGCACAGTAAATTTCAATAAAAACTATCCAGGAAAGAATTATATACAGATGGATGGAGAAACAAATCTATGTATTCTGTGAAATGTACATAAAAACCAGAATTCAGTCTTTAATAATTCAACCATTATCCAATGAAAACTAAAAATTCTGGTGTAGAACTCACTTTGACAGAAATCAGATGTACTGAATTATCATAATTGTGTGTGTGGATCATGTACAATTCATGAGCGGGATCTAAAAATATATTATGGTTCTTCAGTACATCAAACATCTGATTTCTGTTGAAGTCAGTTCTATACTAGAATTCTTAGTTTGATATGATATTATGATATATTAGTACTTCTATGATACCAGTGTTAAAAACATTATGGTTCTTTGTAAAAAAAATAGCTTATCACAATCTGACAAAAATATCTGGACTCCTGCTCATCCCAACTCTCTCTAATGTGAATATGGAGTTGGCCAATACTCTGCTGCTATAACAGCCTTCAATCTTCTGGGAAGATTTTCCACTAGATTTTAGTACAATGCAGCAGTAATTCCCTTCCATTCTTCTAGAGGAGCATTAATGAGGTCAACAGATATCAGATGATTTTGCTTGGCTTGCAATCAGCATACCAATTCATCCTGCAGGTGTTTGATGGAGTTGAGAGTGGAGCTCTGTGCAGGCCACTGAAGTTTTTCAACACCTATCTCATCAACCAATCATAACACAGACCTCACTTTACGGAAACTGAGTCGTGTTGACACAGTGAATTGCCTTCAAACTATTGCCATGAAGCTGGAAGCACAGCTTGTCTAATTCATTATAAGCTGCAACGTTAAGATGCTTCATCAATGGAACTGGATACCTACCCTGAACTATGATGCCTTGTCCGCCAAACTTTACAGTTGGCACAACACATTCAGGCAGGTGGCATTCTCCTGGCTTCATTCAAACCCAGACTTGTTCTTTGGACTGACAGATGGTGAAGCATGATTCATTGCTCCAGGTAATGTGTTTCCACTGTTCAGAGTCCAAAGCAGTGAATTTTATACCACACCACCCACTGCATGGCCATGGAAATCCATGTTCTGCAGCTCCCGATGAAGAGTTGTGGTGCTGATGTTGCTTGTAGAGGAATTTCAGAATTCAGTAGGGAGTGTTTCAACTAAGGATTGATGATTTTTTTGTATCATGCTCTTCAGCAGTTGGTGGTCCTGCTCTGTGATTTTACGTGACATTCCAGGTTGTGACTGTGCTGTTGTTGTTCCTGGGCATTTCTACTTTACAACACGGAACAACTGCAACAGGACAGAAATTTCCTGAACTGAGTTGTTGCAAAAGTGGCATTCTATGACAGTGCCATGTTAAAAATCGGTGTTCTCTTCAGTATGGCCCATTTTACTGTTAATGTTTGTATATGAAAATTGCAAGACTGTGTGCTTCCTTTTATATGTGTATGAGCAATGGTTACGATATATACAGCCATATCCACTACTACAAAGAGATGTCTGAATATTTTTGATCAGATAGTGTATGTTGAACAGTAGTCATCTTATATAAAAGATGAGGATTTCAAAAAAACCTAGAAATTAATTTTTTGCTTGTCTCATTCTGATTCTCTTACCAGTTTGATCTTATATTTATAAATATTCCACTGGTTAATACTTTGGAATAACTTAAACATTTTTTCCTTCTAACATTCTTAGAGCATAAATTTGACATGAATGCTGGTTACTTCAAATACCAATAAAGATTGTATAAACATAACTACTGTTGGTTTGCTTCTTTCACCTGTTTCTGCTGACTATTAATACAAATTTTTGTAAACAACAAATCCTTGATTCCGTAATTCTCGTCCTTTAGTATGACCATGCTCTAACAATACTTTATAATCTTTAATAACAGTGACTGCCTTCAACAAACTGTTGCCATGAAGTTGGAAGCACAGAATCATCCATTATTCATACATACGATGAACTTCATCACAATCTAGTTTACACTTGAAATAGAATCTTATAACTGCCTTTCCTTTCTAGATCTTCTGTTTCTAGACAACTAGACAGTTGCCTTCAGTTCTCAATCTACATAAAGAAAACTAATACAAGGAGATACAGTAATTTTGTAAAAATAAATGTCCTATCTAAAGTGCCATAAGAACACTTATTCACCATGCTTATGCTCTTTGTTCCATAAGAAAACTTTTAGAAAAAGAGTGTTGAAATTCATTAAATCCAACTTTCATTATACTGTATGAAATCCAGAGAAAATAAGAAAAATAAAGCAGAGTGAACTGAATGAAGTAAATAACTAAAAGAAAGCAAATAGTAGATATTTGCTTTCTTTTACAAGATATTAGAAATATAAAAAAGGTAAAGCATGCCCTTGGAAATTTATCAAGAGGAAAAAATGGGAAGCTACTGACCATGGAGAAAGAAACAATGGAAAGCTGGAGGAATATTTCTCTGAATTACTGGATTCTAATAAAAGCCAAGAAGAGAATGAAAATACAATACTGAGAATGTTACACAACTGAAAAAAATAAAAATACTTTTTCCATTAAGGGAAAAAAAAAATTAAAGCATCAGTTTGTAGCCATAATTAAAAGATACATGAAGAAAAAACATGCAAAAATTTGTTATTATGTATGAAAAAAGGAAATAGAGACTGCAAAGGTAGTTTGTTATAGTGGACAGTTTACTACAGTGAATTTTGTTTAGCATAGAATTATATGCTATGCTATTCTGCCTCATATGCTATTTGTACTGCCTGCGTGCACATGTCATAGTTGTATGTTCATAATTAAAAGATACATGAAGAAAAAACATGCAAAAGATTTGTTATTATGTATGAAAAAAGGAAATAGAGACTGCAAAATGTGGTTTGTTATACTGGACAGTTTACCACAGTGAATTTTGTTTAGCATAGCATTATACCTATGAAGTTTTGGTCTTGAATTTTCATCCATTTGTTAGTGAGAGTCGACTGTAACAGAGACAGCAGTAATAAAATTATTCTCTCTTTCAGTGGCTATTAAATTATTTAAGGAATTTACAACATATACATAAATATAGGATAAAGAAAGTTTATCCTATATTTCAGCTATGTCACACTGCCATCTTCATGGGAACATACAACTATGACGTGCACGCAGGCACTACAAAAAGCATATGAGGCAGAAGAGAGAAAACTACTGTTGTTCCTAGTGTTCTAAAGGTGCCCCTCTAGTGGGGCTATATTGGATTGTCTTGGGCTGAAGTTCTCAAGATGCAAACTTCCCAAATTTTGGGCAGTCTCATGCATCCAAATTTGTTGAGGTGTGAAAAGTTTTTTTTTTTTTTTTTTTTTTTTTTTTTAGAGCTGAGGCCGATTCCATGAACAATCTTTCATATTTAAATTTGTTGCAGTGTATTAATGTGACTTTCTTCCAACGTATTCTGTGGCAGATATCCAGAGGGCCGATCTGCAAGCCCAGAGTGGCTGTATTGGTGAAACCGGATGTAGTCTTTATGTTCCGAAATCCTGACATTTGCTGTCCTGCCTGTTTTGCCAAATTAGGACAGTTTACAGCTGCAAGGGACCTGGTATACCCAAGGTAGGTCTAGGGGAAGTAGCTGGTCTTTGGTGGAGCAGATAAGGGATGCCAATTTCTTATATGGTTTGTAAGAAGTAAGGTCATATTTTTTTAAGATTTTGGTTAACTTTTCAGAGGTGCCCTGTATATAGGGAACGGTGATGGATTTAGTGTAATCTTTGCTACAAAGGGAGGGTTGTAGTTAACTGGTTTTAATATTTTTTGGGAGTTGTAGCTATTGGCTAAGAAAGTGTTAAGGATGTGGTTTAGTTCAGTGGTTAGGGCATTATCATCTGAACAGATTAATTTTGCCTTGTTATATAGTGTTTTTAGAACCCCATATTGTTGTGTGTGTGGGGGGGGGGATTGTATTGAACGTATCTGCCTGTATGGGTAGGTTTTCTGTAAACAGAGAAAACTAAGTTTCTATCAGGCTTGCAAGTGATTAGAGTGTCTAGGAAAGAGAGACTGTTGTTTTCCCTCTTTTTCTAAGGTGAACTGGATTCTGGGGTGTTGGTTGTTTAAATGTGTTAAGGAGTAGAGTGTATCTGAGCATTATGGCCAAATAGCAAACACATCATGAACGTAGCGAAGCCAAACAGCGGCTTTTTGTGGGGCTGAGTTTAAGGTTCTCTCTTCAAAAGTGTCCAGGAGTGGAGAGAAAATGGTGAACCAATGACGAGCCACTTCCCCTAGACCTACCTGGGGTATACCAGGTCCCTTGAAGCTGTAAACTGTCCTACTTTGGCCAAACAGGCAGGAGAGCAAATGTCAGGATTTCAGAACACAAAAACTAAATCCAGTTTCACCAATACAGCCACTCTGGGCTTGCAGACCATGCTCTGGATCAGTGATTTTCAACCTTTTTCATAAAATGGCACATATTATGAAATATTAAAATTCTGCAGCACACTAAAAATATATTCTTTTAATTTTTTTTGATGATCTGGCAAAAAATAGGCATAATTTTGATTGATTTACACACACAAGATATTAATAATAGTAATTACTTATCCTTTTTGCTCCAAAAAAAAATTTAAACTATATTTTTGACATTTTGACTAAGAAAAACAGTACTCAAAATTATTAAAAAAATATTTATTGCTTTTTTCAAATGGATATTAAATGTATTAAATAATATACATACTTGCAGTTAATTTTAATGAGATATCTGAGCTTGATGTTGTTTCAGAATGTTTTGTGTGAGGTCGAATTTTAGATAGGCACACTCTTAAATCATTTTCGAAGGCAGTTAATTTTAATGAAATATCTGGGCTTGATGTTGTTTCAGAATGTTTTGTGCGAGGTCGAATTTTAGATAGGCATATTCTTAAATCATTTTTGAAGGCTTCCAGCCACGATCTATTTTTGTTCTTAATAATATTCATTGTGGAAAAGCTTGATTTGCACAAATATGATGTGGAGAATGGAAGAAGTGCTTCTATTGCTTTTTTGGTAACATTGGGAAATTCACTTCTTAGAGATAACCACAAAACGAAGTAGTATCTATTGCTGAATGTTTTAGTTTTAAACTTCTGTCATTTCTTATATCTGTTAATTAGTCCTCTTCTGTGATCATTAAATTTCCCAATTTACATGCACTTAAGACAAACGGATCTCTTATCCAATCGAAGGATGATATGTAAAGTGAAGGAAAATATTTTTCAATATTTGTATTTAGTAATCTTAAGGTTTGCAAAATTAGATCTATTAGATTTTCATTCAGTTTGCACTTTTTAGTCAGTTCAAACATATTTACTGCACTTTATTTTCTGATTCTTTCTTCCCAAAACATTAGTTTTTCTTTGAATGAGTTAATTTTGTCAGTGGAAGTAAGAATGTTTTCACAGTCTCTCCCTGCACACTTTTATTAAGTGTATTTAAAGATTGAAATAAATCAGCAAGAAATGCAACCTCACTGCACCAAAGCTCATCGCTAAGAAAATCTGATAACTCAGATTGTTGAGTTGTCCGAAAAAATTAGAATTTCCTCTTTTAGTTCATAAAATTTGATAAAACTGGTCCACGAGATAACCATCTCACTTCTGTATATATTAACAACTGCATGTAAGAAGCTTCCATTGAGGAGCATAGTGCTGCAAACAATCTCGATTATAACAGCCTGGCTTGGCTTTTACATAATTGACAATTTTGATAGTTTCATACCAATGATTTTGATGCTAGTACTTCTCTGTGAAGAAAACAATGTACAAAAATAATTCTAGGATTCTTATTTTGAGCCAGTGTAACAAATCCTTTTACATTTCCTGACATCGAGCGAGCACCACCCGTGAAAATATTGATGCAAGAATCCCAAGACAAGTTATGGCAATTAAAGTAATTACCAACAACATCAAAAATATCTTTGCCCTTCGTTGTTTCCGGGAGTGGTCGACAAAATAAAAACTGTTCTATAATATCTTCCTTATAAATCTACGGAAGGCTAGAAGTTGAGCTTTACCAGTTACATCAGTTGATTCGTCAAACTGAATAGCAAACATATCTGCTTCTTTAATGTGAGATACCACTTTCAACTCAACATCTTTGGCCAAATCATTAATACGTCAATAAATGGTGTTATCTGACATAGGAATTTTTAAAATTTCCTTTTCATATTCCATGCCAAACATGATATTAACAATTTTACAGCATGCTAGAATTACAGATTCTGCAATTGTGTGAGATTTCATGTTTTTAGCAACAATTTCTGTGATTGCATAACTGGCTTCTTGGGCTTTTTCGGACACAGTTACAAATTTAGTTCATTGTTTTGCTTGAATAATTTTATCCGGTAAAGTCTTAAAATATTCAGCCAGTTTTTCGCCTCGAGTGAGAATGTTTAGTAATTAAAATTATAATAACGGAATTAATTCAGGTAAAATATTATTTATTAGTATAATTTTCACCTGAGTATCACAAGCATCTTCAGTATAAAGCTAATTAAACAATAAATGACAATTCCAAAAGGTGTCACCTAAGTAGCTACTGTAAGATAACCAAAAAAAAGAAGTCAATAAATTTCCTAACTTATATATATAAAAAAAAAAAGATAAATTATATATACACACACACACAATTAAAAAAGTTAGGAAAGATTACCCGATTTATAAAGTACTATCTCCCACAAAGGGGATAGACGTAAACCATAGGTTTACATCTAATCTTAACACAAAGGAATGAAAGAAACCATAACTATATATATATACAGCCTATACCATAAGATAGATATAAAATAACAGATATCATGTGCATTGTTTCTCGTGGCACAGCTGAGAAAAATAAAAGAAATAATCAAAATACAAATGAAAGAAGGATTCAGTTGGTAGAAGAAACACAATGGCATTCACACTACCTTGAGAGACACATGCCATAGACTAAACATGTTCAACCTAATATATATATATAACTTGCTCTGAAACAGTTGCATCCTAAGTAATGTATTTTATTAGATACTATGTTTTGCACTGCAAAAAAAATGTTTCCTGTATGCATGCAATTTTGTGGGAGAAGACGTTTTTCCTTTGAACAGTCCTTTCATTTGTCTGTAAACAGAGTACATTTACAGACATTATAAAACCTTCTGTGGCATAGCATATATTCCACAGTGTATTTGTTCACTGTCTTTCTAAGACTAGAGCAGGCATGGAGCAAGCTGTTCTCGGTATTGTGGGAGGTAATTATTGACAACACACAAAAGCAAAAGTTCTACAAAATGGCACTGGAGACTAAAAACAGTAATCAGTAATTTATTCATCCAAAATTAGTAAAGTGATTACTGTTTGCAGAGCAATAAATGTCAAGGACATGAGACAGACTGGCTGAATAAAGTGTGTTCTGTAGTAAAGGAAACTTAGAAAGTCAGAGTCTGAGTTACCAAGAGAAGGGCTTACATCTACAGTGTATTTGGAAGGATAGCTGGTTAAGAAAAGGTCAAGGACATGATCAGCAGAATGGCGAGGATTTCTGATATTTTACTAGGCAAATGAGCTATTTGTGTTAGGTCATTGCCAACAGTAAATACCTCAGTAGACAACTCCAATGCCAAGGATCGTATTCTCATAAGCTCTCAGATCAATTCTTATGAAACTTCCATAAGTTTCTACAAACATTTGGCTTTGAAATAATGTTGGATCTTTAATATCCACTTTTCCTATGTAATTAAAAAAAAAAAATCCCTGGCCCAGCCACAGTACAAAATGTACTATGGATTTGCAAATAACCTTTTGTGGATGGGGACAATATAAAAACTATATATATTATATTTCCACATATCAAACTATAAAAACCAGTTTGATGTGTGGAAATGAAGAAGATAAGCAATTTGAAGTTGTGAATGTTGATGTCACCAAGAAAGAAGACCCAACTGTTTGGGTATTTGGAAAGCAAAAATAAAAGCTTGTGTGATAAGTAATTAATACAACAAAGTGTGCTGCAAGGAAATTTTGAGTGAGAACACAGAATACAGACGCAGAGGGTTTGTATTCTGACATACACATGTCCTGTCCTTGCGATGGATGGAACTGTGCAAAGTTTATCAGATTGTATTTGGTGGGGTGCCAGCTGAATTCCTGTCAGGAAAAATAGGTATCCACTGCATCTTATACCCTAATCATGCAGTAAGTAGGTGCCAAATAGGTAGACTATATAGGACACTTCACAAATGGCATCTTCATCAATAATAGTATTAAATATCACAAGAGAAGTGTATTAAATTATGTGATGGTATTAGATCATCATAACAAAAGACTATTCAGCGCTTATGTACCTACTAAGAGTTCACTTACGATGAATTGAAATAACAGACATCGTAGTGCCATGGTATATTCTATAGCAGGGTTTCCCAAATGGTGTTCCACAGAAGTGTTCCGCGAGGTCTAGTTTGGAGGTTTAAGTTGTGATGCAATAATTTATATTATTGTTAAAGCCACTAATGATGGCAAAGCGAATTTGGAGATTTTCTATAATATGCAAAAAAATTCATTATACTGTCCTTTACTTCCAGTGAGGAGGAAGCAGGGGGCATACAATGGCAGGTAAAAGACTCAAACATGCCTCACACAGAGGGAACTCAGTCTCCTGTCCATGCATGCACATCATACTTGGACCCCCTTCAGACAAAATCTTATAAAGACTAGGTGGCAGCAGACTAGCTGGTCAGGAAACCACCTAATTTATTGCTGTCATGTTCAGACCATGTACTATCTAGCAGCTGACCAGAGGAAAAATTTCATTTCATTTTACTGCTATATCCTCAAGGGAGGAGAGTTGAACTCTCCTCCCCTGTCTCACACATACTCAAGAATACTCTAATCAAATCTACAGTGTCAACTTTTCCACTAAGCAAACATGTAATATTTGTATATGTAAACCTCTGATATAGTCAGAGTATTCTACCAACTATAAGGAATAAATCATGAAATGTGAATATCACAAATGATAATTTCCAAACTGCAAGTATTGATGAAAAGCAATAGCTCTATAAATAAAATAACATATACCATATTTTGATGTATTTCACCACTTTTTTCTAACATACAAGATGTAATGAAGGTTCAAGCTTAGATGGAAAATTCAATAATATAATGTTTCAAGTCATTTGCAGTGCTAATGATTACCAGAGATGAGAACTAGTCTGATGTATTTTTATAGCAAAACTGATCCTTTAGCCAACACTTTATTACAACTCCTTAAAAGTATTTTAGTTCAAAAAAAAAACAACAACTCAGAGTTGTAAACAAAACCCCAATTACATCAAAAATTACTTGATAAAAATTATGCAAAGTGATTACAGTTCTTTTTGTTATCAAATCAGAAGATCATTTGACATATACCACATATTATAATTGAAACTAAAGTTCTTGCTACACCATCTGGTAATGACCAACACTTCTAAAATCTAACAGCATACCTCACTCAAAAACTTATATCCAAGGAGATTTTGATTTCCTAGAATGTCAGTGGAATAAGTATGGCTAATAATTAAAACTTAACTTATATGAGTACAGGAACATCATTTACTTACAGGTGATTTTCTTGAATTTTTTGTGGCAGATCTAGGGCCCCTGCTTACAGGACTGGAAAACACAGTAGCAGGACCAATTCTGCTTGTTCCAGGTGTTGTAAGAGGAGTTAACCTAAGATCATTTATCCTTCGCATTTTTGAAGGTGTTTTTCCAGGTGTTACTGGAACAAATCTTCGTTTGCAGGGTGTCAACATAGCAGACATTTCTTCTTGTTTTGCTCTTTGTTTATGCTAAAAAAAATGCCATTTTTGAAATTGATATTTATCAATAATTTTATATTATATAAAATGTCTGTAAAGTGTAGAATGTGAAAACATTTCTTACACCTCCAAAGAAACAACTTCTTAATAATGTTCATGATGGAACATTTCAATGTTGGTTTTAGATATATTACACAGATTGTTTATCTCTTCAGTCATGCCAACCCACTTAAATCTTAACTTAAATGGAGGCAGGTTTTTTTTTCCCATATTAAGATTAATTTCAATGTATGATTGAAGTTGAGGTTATCAACAAAAGAAGATTTATGATTATTTCTAAGTAAATCAAGTAAAATAATTTGTTTTTTACTTGATGAAAAGTAAAAAACAAATTTTTCTCCCCTGGCCAGTTTATTAAGTGTAAACATGTGCATTATTTTTCTTTGTATAAGAAACTTTTTTTTTTTTAGAAATAAACTTATAAACAAAAAGAACAAAATGTAGTGCAAGTCAGCCCTTGCTAGAGCAAGCTGTGAGGACTAAAGAGATGCTTTTTAATACATTTTGCATAGTGGAAGGTTTGCTATGCAAAATAGCATTGATGCTAAATGGTTTTTAGCTAGGACTTTTTAATAATCTTTTTGTAAGCTTACTCATTTGTGATAGTATACTGTATACACAAATATAGAAACAATCCAAGAGAATCAAAAAAACAATGTTGTAGACTTTCCTACCAACACCTGATGGCCTCAGCCCTAAAGCCTTTGGTGCTGAATCTATCCTTGATGGAACACATAAATGAATCCTAGAACATCTTTTGAGTTTAGCACAAAAATAAGCATATACATATACATATATATATATATATATATCAACTTGCATAATTTAAATAGTAAAACTGGCCCAGTTTTTTTTGCACTCCTTTGCCTTTTTGGGCTTGCAAAGTCTTTGGATTTTTTTTCAATGGTTACAGCTGGTTGTGTACTACATCTGAGCCTGGATTTTTATCTTGGACTATTTTGGTACACATACTCGTCTGAAAACAAAGTATTTTGAGAATCATTGTTTTTCCAATGTGAATGAACAGTAAAAAGTACTCATATTAAATTTATGGACAAAAACTACAATGCCCATGACAGGAACAGAACCAGCAGCTTTTTGGCTGGTGAGTGGATAAGCTAACCACTCGGCCAACTAGGCCGGCATCAAAATTATGTTTCGACATTTATATGTGTGTGTAATATCAAAAATAAACCTTATTAAACCATTCACTTAAAGTTTACAACTTCATAATTAAGTGTAAACTTAATTATGAAGTTGTGAATTATGAAGCTCTAGACCCTAGATCTCTTCCTTACAAACGATCCTTCAAAATATACAGTGAATGTAGTGAGCCCCCTGGGTAATTCTGACCACAAGCTAGTGCTCATCTCCTGCCCAATGCAACAACACTCACACAGCCACACCTACACAAGGGTAGTCTGGCATTACAACAGTGCTAAATGGGACAGCCTCTGAGACTACTATGCTTCATTCCCATGGTTGGACTACTGTTTACAGTCTTCCAATCCTAACATATGCACCGAACACATCACCAAAATAATCCTCACCGGCATGATAACATACATTCCCCACACCACTCTGAACTGCCATCCCTTATCCAAACGCTGGTTCTCCAAAAAATGTGCCAAGGCTGTGCAAACGAAAAATCAGGCATACCACAATTGGCTCAAATTAAGAACACTAACCTCTTTAGTACCTATACTGAAGCCCGAAACAGATGCAAAAAAGTATCAATGATTCCAAAACAGAATTTGAACGGGCCAAAAGCAGGAAGCTTGCAGCCTGTCCTAGCAGCAGCCATGCCTTTTGGTCTCTCGCCAAAGCAATTGGTCGCAACTTCTGCCCTACACTACTCCCCAGCTATCATACCCAAATGGCTCAATTGCAACATCACCCACAGAAAAAGCTTATCTCCTGGCTTCACACTTTGCCTCCAATGCATGCATAACCGACAATGGCAAATGTCCCCCAGTCATTCCAACTGCCCAACACACAATCTCCCCCTTTTGCCAGAAAGAGATCATAAACCTGTTGTCAAAATTAGACAAGAAAAAGCCCCTGGCCCTGATGGCATTCCTTCAATTGTCCTGAAAGTCTGTGCAGTAGAACTGACTCCTATCTTATGCCGTCTATACACACACTTCTACTCCACCGGTATATATATATATCCCAAAGCCTAAAAATTGGCCTATATTCAACCCATTCCCAAAAAGAGTGACAAATCTCTGCCTCTAACTACCGCCCTATCTCACTCACCTCAGTCCTATCTAAAGTGATGGAGAAAACCATTAATTCTCAACTCCTACTCTACCTTGAAGGTACCCAGCCTATTAAATGACACCAGCATGGATTCCGTTGATGCCGATCAACAGGTGACCTGCTGTCATATATCACCCATCTCTGGACATATGCCATGGAAAAATTTGGCAAATCCCAAGTAGTCGCACTTGATATCTCTAAAGCCTTTGACCAGGTCTGGCACAAAGGCTTATTAAGCAAACTCCCATCATTTGGACTGCCTCAGGACTTCTGCAGATGGATTGCCAACTTCTGTCTGGATGCACACTATGTGTGATGGTAGATGGCTCCCTATCCTCCCACTATCCAACAAATGCTGGGATCCCACAAGGTTCAGTTCTCTCACCGACCCTCTTCCTTCTATACATCAATGACCTACTTCAGTTGACCTCCAACCCAATACACAGTTTTGCAGATGACAGCACATTGCATTCCTCCCTTACATTCGATAAACCTCACCCTGTACAACTCACTTCAACCCACAGAACACCAACCACAACTTCCCTTAACGCAGACCTCCAAAACATCCTCCGATGGGGCTCAGATAACCTCGTCAACTTCAATGCTAGTAAAACCCAGTTCTGTCTTATTTCACACAAAAAAGAACCTTTTCCCGCCAGTATTATTTTCGATAACACGAAAATTCCCAGACAAGACGAAATCTCTCTTCTCGGAATTACCATGACATCAGGCCTCTCCTGGCATAAACACATCACAACCATTGCATCCTCAGCTTCCAAAAAAACTAGGCTTTCTATTTTGCTCAAGATGCTACTTCACTTCAAAACAACTGTTAACTCTATACAAATTGCAAATCCACCCAGCTATCGAATACTGTTCTCACATTTGGAGTGGTTTATTTATTTAGATTGATAAATAATCCATCTCTTACTGACTCATCCCCCCCACACACTCTCACATAGACACTTAGTCTATTTGTAGAATATAAACAATTTGTATATTCTACAAATATTTTCATGGAAAATGCTCATCTGAAACAACATCAATAATTCCCCCACTCTCTACTAAACCCATTGGAACACATACAGCCACCTCCCAACACCCCTTCACAGTACACCTCAAAACCCACAGAACAAGTTTCTTTTCCTCCTCCTTCATCCCTGCTACTGCAGTACTGTGGAACAATCTTCCCCCTGATGTATTTCCCAAGGAATACAATATACAGGCTTTTAAATCGAATGTTAACAAGTTCCTCCTCTCCCATCCCGCTACCCATATACGGTACTAAAATACTATAGGTTGAACAGCCAACCTCTTGAATATGGGCCAAAAAAAAAAAAAAGCTTACTATAGCAAACAGGAAAAGAACAAACCTTCATGATGGTAAACTTAATTTCCAAAAGATGACAATACAAAATACAACCACTGGGAAGTACTGCATACGGTTTATTCACCTTTTGCATTAAAACTATACAATAAAAGGAGAAACTATACCTGAGGCTGATACATAGACAAAAAAGGAAATCAACACTGATGACAGAAAAAAAAAAAAAAGATTTACAGAAGTTACATAGAGCACACAAAATCAGAGAATCAAAAGTACAAATACAAACAATGGGAGATATATAGCAAAGAAGAGAACTAGAAGAGTATGAAATTATAAAAATGTAAATCCAGAATTCACATTTAAATTTAATATTGTAACATTAGATTGAATTATTACATACATTTTGGGTAAGTGGTAACAAATATGTGCAGTCTGTACACCAAAAAAAAATCAAAAGTATCCTAAAAATTTAGTCCACTTTATGCTAATTGGCCACCTTCAATTACAAAGAGAAAAGGAATAAAGTCACAAAAAGCTAGTATGCAATCAGCCAGTCTAAGGGAAGGTGAAAAGGGACTGACAGAGCTGGTGTGAACAAGTCAGTTTCCTAACTAGACACACGCACCTAATGCCTATCACTAGGTCTCCCAATTATTAAGCTAATTCACACAAGCAATGCCAATCCCTGTCCTAATGCAGGCTAGTTGTTCATTACTTGTCCTCTTTCTACCAATATATTAGTACTAATTATAAAGTTGATTGTCAAAGTTTCCAGGTTATTTTTGATTCTAATGTATAACTTATTTAGCTCATTAAGATGATTTTAGTTAATTTCAATTCAAGCAGTAACAAAATTTCAAAATACTTCTAGTTCTTTTCTTTCTTGTCTTATCCCATTATTGTTTGCATTTGTACATTTTTTTCCCTACTGTTATGTGTTTTACATAGGGTTCCTGCTAATCCTTGTGTTCTGTCAATTATAATTTCCCACCATTTCCTGGGAATGGAATTGTGGGGGGGTCAGTCTTCTTCCCTAAATTCATTATAGTGAGCATGCTTACTATGTGTATGTATGTATGTATGTATGAATGATATGATTTATATACAGTAGAAGTAAAGTAATGCTGGAGCAAAAAGAAAACTGTTTGATGCTAATACCGTGTAAGCCTGAAAGAAAAGATCTCCTGGAGAAATAAGACAGATTTAGTTTCTTAGTACTGAAATTAGCAAGGTTATCAGTACCACAGTGAAGAATTGGTTTGAAGATCAAAATTTAGGGTTGTATAAGTTGATATTCTGAAGTTCTGGTATTACCATAGTGTTAGGTTTATCAAATGTACTATCACTAGACTATATTAGATATGTAGTCACCTATAGAAGCTCATAGATATATATAAATGAAATAGATGATAAACATCCACCCAAGATCACACGATGTAGGTCCAAACAAAAAGTTAAAATCCAATTACAGAAGTCGATAAACAGTCAATGGTTAACATACCTGCTCTCCAACCAACAGGCTGCAGGTCTGAATCTTGCCCTGGGCATAGATGTTTGCAAAATGTCTTTAGGTAGATGATTGCATCATCCAATATGAGACGACCATCTCACTTATTGGAGGCCTGAAGGGGTTTGAAGAAGTTCCATGTTTGGTCTCTCTGGGGAAGGGTTTCCAGACTATGTAAAAAATAAAAAAATATAAATTGATAAAAATAGGAAAAAAAAAATCCTTAGCCCACCCATGGTACAAAATGTACTATAGGTCTGCAAGTAAGTGGAAGTAACATAAAAAAATCTATAATAACAGCATTCAATTGACCTTTGTATCAAGTCTGATCAAATGCCTTAGAGATTTCCCCAACTTCATGACATTTGTTGAAAGGGGATGATAAAAGCAAGAAGATCCCCTGTTAATAGTAACCATCTATACAGGCAATTGTTTATTAGTTGAAAGGCTTCAAAAGATTTTCTCCACTACATTAGAAAGAACTGATTATATGCTTATGTTCTTACATAGCTGAATCTACACAACTTGTGTGTAGCAGTTAATAACAATAATTATTATTATTATTACATCCCACCTCTAGGGAGTCCAAGGACTCATCGAGGGAGGGCATCACTCTACAACTCTGTCTCCACCAGCCACAACTACCTTCATCTACACCAACGACATCTACCGCCCACCACCACCACCAGTATTTCCACAGATGATCACAAACATCCATGCCCATGGCAGGATTTGAACCCGCAGCCTTTTGGCTGGAGAGCATATACGCTAACCACTCGGCCAACCAGACCCGCAATGGCTTGTAGAATGTAGATGTATGAAACAGCTTTGATCTCATGTAGTACATGAAGTGCCCAGTGATAATACTATGGAAAGACAGGAGGATCCACAAGAAATACATTTGCTATCATCATTATGGCAAATCAGGACTGGCAAACCATGGCTTTGGACACCCCGTCACATATGATTAGATGGAAGAAAACTCAATGAGATACACAGAAGTCATTACAGGTCGGAGAGAGAGACTATTTTCAGAGTCAAAAATTGCTATGAGGCAATCTGCTAACTTCAACAAGTATGGCTGCAATAATCTGCCAGTCATTTTAATATCAATTTCAATATATCAACTACATTATCGAAAATTTATGGAGACAACTACCGTGCTAGAACAAAACTTTAGTTTAATACAGTGTTTCTCAACGTAGGGTGTATGCCACACAGGGGAGCAATTAGAAAAGGCTGTTGCATTCATCACCTCATCACTGATATACTCAAAACACTCACCATTGTCAGTGAAGGGGGGACATCAAAATCTTTGAGGCGTTGAGGTGGCGCATGATCCAAAAAATGTTGGAAAATACTGGTTACTGGTTTAATATAAACCAAAATGAACACTAGACGTTTCGACCTTCATATCAAGGTCATCATCTGGAGCATATACATACATACAGAGAAATAAGCTGCACTACAATTTACATGGTTTGCTAAAGTTACTGACCAACCATTACAACAATTTGGAATCATCAACACTCTAAAAAACCAAGCTATAACAATTTGCTCTAATCAACAAGATCTTAAACAAGAATTAAAGAATATTAGCAACACATTTATAAATAATGGCTATAACAAAAATACTATTAATACAGTTCATCTTAAAACTTCATCAAAAAAGAATATACATTACAGTAAAACTATAGTCATCCCATACATTAAAGGGTCATCAGAAAAAATCAATAGAATTATTCACCATTATATCTTAATGTCACTTTTAAACCACCTATAAAATTAAAAAACATATTCAACTCCTCTAAGGATTCTCTCCTCCCATTGGCACATCCTGGAGTTTATTGCATCTATTGCAATAAACTATAACTTACCTTATATTGGTGAAACTGGATGTACAATCTCTATACGTAAAAAAGAACACAAAAGTTGCATTAAATATAACAATTTCGTTGAAAGCAGGCCTCTCAGATCACGCTCTCAACACCTTACCCCAAACTGATTGGAAAAGTGCCTGCTCTTTACATCATACAAAAACCTGGTATGAAAGAGAATTTAAAGAAGCCAGTGAAATTCTGATTAACCACACTAACTCAACAATAATGGTGGCATAAAAATTCCAAAAATTTGGATGGCACATATTCAACCTACTTAGTATCTAGCATATTTTAGAACTTGAAGCAATTTTCAGCTTTTATTGGAAACTATTCCATACCAATTGGTTGAAATTTATATGTATAATCATGCTGTATAACTGAGAGGAGACCTCCACATAGCCTTTAAAAGAATGCGCAGAACCGACCAGGGCTTCTGACCTAATGTCCAATCCTCACCTTCACGTGGTGCATCCTGTTGGGTATCTACTTGGATACTGAAAGAACGAGGATGGGCTGGCAATTTGGGATTTGACCGACCAAATTGTATTCTTAGTGGCTTAAACCAATACAGAAACTGATGGTACAACATGACAAACTTTCATGCCATCTGGGACGTCACCTGGTTAAACAAGGGCCCCCCGTTTTTTTCACAAGGGAACCAGGGCAAACAGCGAAAAGTCAGCTACTGGAACAAATCTGAAAGCACACCCCAACTCGACATCGCCAGAGTTAAAGATCGGTACAATCAACATAAGAAGCCTGAATGGCAAAGAAATGGAGCTAGCTGAAGAATTAGATAAGTACCAGATCGACATAACATGGGTGACTGAAACATAAGAGACAAAAACTGGCGAGATCTTTCTGAGCAATAAATACAAAATGTTCTATTCAGGAAATGACAATCAAGGAAAAAGAAGGAGTAGCCATAGTATTCAACACAAAATATGAGGCTAATCTTCTTGAATGGCAGGCAGTCACAAGTAGAGTGAAGTGGGCAAATATCAGAATGTGGAATTGGACAATGAGACTTATTTGTGCCTATGGTCCCACAGATGGTTCTACTAAGGTAGAAGTGGAGGAATATATTTTGATGCTTTAGAAAAAGCAACTGACACAATGAAAAAGAAAAAAGTTGGTCCTTGTTGGGGATCTAAATAGCAGAGTAGGAAATGATTGTGAGACATACAAAAATATTTTGGGAAAATTTGGAGAAAAGAGCAAAGCTAATAATAATGGCAAATGACTGTTGCATTTCATAACCAGTCCATGTCTGCTCAGGACATGGACTGGTTATTACTAACACCATGTTCCAAAATAAAAATGTGCACAAATTCACACGGAGAGAAGAGGCAAGGAATAAGTCTCATCATCATCAAATTCCTGCCATGTACCCTCAAGGGGTGTACAGGATATGACAGTACTACATTAAAAAATTACATCATCACTAACTTCCTATTTACAAATTTCCTCCAAATCAGTCTGTTACTTGTCAAGACTCCAACATTATCAGATCTTATATTTCTATCGTCTAAGGCACTTTGTACCGCATCAATCCACCTATATCTTGGTGTCTTCCTCTGGGTCGTTTTCCTGCCAACCTGGCAGAGAACACTTGTTTTGCTAATCTTTCCTCTCCCATTCTATTTAAGTGACCATACCACCTGAGATTAGCTCTGCTAATGCATTCCTGGATGCCGACAATGTTAAGTTCTTTCCTAATATCTTCATTTTTAATATGATATTGCCATTGAAGCCATCTGTTCACACCTCTAATCTTTCTCAGGACTCTCTAGTCTTTGGTCAAGCGTTTTACTTCTGATCCAGCTCTCAGATGCATAAGTTAAAACTGGTTTGAACACTGTCTTGTATAGAGCTAATTTAGTGTTCCGACTAATTTCTCTCATATTCCATATGAATTTATTCAATTGACTTCCCAGCATACCAGCTTTGCTGATTCTGTTGTCTATTTCTATATTTAATTTACCATCTTCAGTAAAAATTGTGCCTAAGTAGCTGAAATGTTTTACTTGTTCCACAGGTTCTCCATTCACAACAAAGTTGACATTTTCAATGATTCTGCCTATTTTCATTGTCTTTGTCTTTTTATTGCTGACCTTCTTACCATATCTATTACAACAGCTATTCAATTTAGTCAGAGAATCTTGCAGACTTGTAGCGGATTTATTTAGAAGTATAACATCATCCGCATAAAGCAAGGAGCTGACATTAACATCTCCAATTTTGATATCATGTTTAATATCACTTTCCTTCATAATGTGATCCATATAGATAATGAATAACAGAGGGGATAATGTACATCCTTGTCTCACACCAGATTTAACATTAAACCATGTTCCTGTACTTACTTCAATTCTAACTGCTGACTTACAACTCAAATAAAGACTAAGTATTACTTGATATAATGCTCCATTTACACCATATAACTGCAGCATATTGAATAGCTTCTCTCTTGCCATCTTGTCATATGCCTGTTCCAAATCGACAAAACTTAAATACAGATCTTTGTTATATTCCCATGCTTTCTCGACTATTTGTCGTAAAGTGAAGATCTGAACCTGACAGCCTCTATTTGGCCTGAATCCAGCTTGGTCTTCACCAAGCTTTTCTTCCACAATTCTTCTCAACCGTTTCTCAAGTATACTTGCATCGATCTTGCCAGAAACACTCAGTAGAAAAATACCTCTGTAATTCTCACATTCAATTTTATTTCCCTTTTTATATATGGGTACTATGAGAGCTCTACTCCAATCATCAGGAATTCATCCCTCTGTCCAGGCATTCTGAACTATGCAGTGCAGCCACTGTAACACTTTTATACCACCATACTTCAGCATTTCTGGTCGAATATCATCTACTCCTGCTGGCTTTCAACATATCAAGACTTTGATGGCTTTTTCTACTTCAAGTATGGATATCTATTCCTGACTGCATGCCTGGTCAGTGTTTTTTTATCACTGTGCTCTCATCACTGCTTCTTCATTTAGCAGTTCTTCAAAGTAATTACTCCATACTTCAAGGATATCTTTTTCTTCTGTTTTCATGTCACCTTTATCCTCTCTAACTCATATTACAGCACTCTTTCCTCCATTCCCAAGCTTCTTCAACAACCTCCAGAATATTTTGCCACCTTCTTGATATTTATTTTCTATATTCTTGCCAAAGTCCTCCCATGACTTTTGTTTAGCTAGTTTTACACACTGTTTAGCTTTATTACATTTGTCTCTGTATTATGTAAGAGTAAAAGCCGACTTATTTGCCAGGAACTTTTGATATGCTTTCTTCTTTTCCTTCACTGCCTCTTTAACTTCCTGTGTCTACCAGGGAGTTCTGATTTTTTTTATCCTTGCACACAACATCACCACATGCCTCTCTGGCAGAATCAATCAATGTTTTCTTCAGAGTTTGCCAGTGAATCTCCAAGGTTTGATTCCTGTTCTCAAACTCTTTCATTTTCTTTTCAATAATCTTTGTGTATTTTAGTCTACCGTTCACATCTGAGAGCTGCTCAACTTTTATTCGCTTTAAAACTTTCTTACATGTTATTCTTTTCAATATAAAATTCAATTTTTTCCTGCTCAAGACTAAACAGTGATCACTTCCAATTTCAAATCCTCTGTACACTCTGGTGTCCTGCACCAGGGAGAAAACATCACTATTAACAATAACATAGTCAATGAGACTTTTCTTATTCCTAGCCTCTTCTCTCCATGTGAATTTGTGCACATTTTTATGTTGGAACATGGTGTTAGTAATAACCAGTCCATGTCCTGAGCAGAAATCCAACAGATATTTGTAATTATTAAAAGCTTTGCTCTTTTCTCCAAATTTTCCCAATATATTTTTGTATGTCTCACAATCATTTCCTACTCTGCTATTTAGATCCCCAACAAGGACCAACTTTTCTTTTTTCATTGTGTCAGTTGCTTTTTCTAGAGCGTCAAAAAATTCTTCCACTTCTACCTTAGTAGAACCTTCTGTGGGACCATAGGCACAAATAAATCTCATTGTCCAGTTCCCCATTCTCATATTTGCCCACATTACTCTACTTGAGACTGACTGCCATTCAAGAAGATTAGCTTCGTATTTTGTGTTGAATACTATTGCTACTCCTTCTTTTCCTTGACTGTCATTGTCAGAATATAACATTTTGTATTTATTGCTCAGAAAGATTTCACCAGTTTTGGTCTTTTTTGTTTCAGTCACCCCTATTATGTCGATCTGGTACTTATCTAATTCCTCAGCTAGCTCCATTTCTTTGCAATTCAGGCTTCTTACGTTGATAGTACCGATCTTTAATTCTGGCGATGTTGAGTTGGGGTTTGTTTTCAGATTTGTTCCAGTAGCTGACTTTTCGCTGTTCGCCCATGTTCCCTGGCGAAAACAATGGGGGCCTTGTTTAACCGGGCGACGCTCCAGCCGGCATGAAATTTTGTCTTGTTGTACCATCATTTTTTATTTTGGTTTAACCAATAAGAATACAATTTGGTCGGCTAAATTCCAAATTGCCAGCCCATCCTCGTTCGTTCAGTATCAAAGTAGATACCCAACAGGGTGCACCACGAGAAGGTTAGGATTGGACATTAGGTCAGTAGTCCTGGTCGGTTCTCCGCATTCCTTTAAAGGCTATGTGGATGTCTCCTCTCAGTTATACAAAAGTCTCATTGACTATGTTATTGTTGATAGTGATGTTTTCTCCCTGGTGCAGGACACCAGAGTGTACAGAGAATTTGAAATTGGAAACAATCACTATTTAGTCTTGAGCAGGGTAAAATTGAATTTCGAATGAAAAGAATAACATGTAACAAAGTTTTAAAGCAAATAAAAGCCGAGCAGCTCTCAGATGTGAACAGTAGACTAAAATACACAAAGATAATTGAAGAAAAAATGAAAGAGCTTGAGAACAGGAACCAAACCTTGGAGATTCAGTGGCAATCCTTGAAGAAAACCGTGACTGATTCAGCCAGAGAGGCATGTGGTGAGGTTGTCTGCAACGATAAAAAAAAATCAGAACTCCATGGTGGACGCAGGAAGTTAAAGAGGCAGAGAAGGAAAAGAAGAAAGCATATCAAAAGTTTCTAGCAAATAAGTTAGCTTGTACTCTTAGAGAATACAGAGACAAATGTAAGAAGGCTAAACACTGTAAAACTAGATAAACAAAAGTCATGGGAGGACTTTGGCAAGAAGATAGAAAATAAATATCAAGAAGGTGGTAAGATATTCTGGAGGTTGTTGAAGAAGCTTAGAAATGGAGGAAAGAGTGCTGTAAAAAGAGTAAGAGATGATAAAGGTGATATAAAAAGAGTAGAAAAAAGATATCCTTGAAGTACGGAGTGATTACTTCGAAAAATTGTTAAATGAAACAAGCAGTGAAAGCACAGTGGTGCAGTCAGTGGAACACGCATACAGGCAGGAATACATATCCATACATGAAGTAGAAAAAGCCATCAATGGCTTGAAATGTGGAAAGGCAGCAGGAGTAGATGATATTCGACCAGAAATGCTGAAGTATGGTGGTATAAAAGTCTTGCAGTGGCTGCACTGCATAGTTCAAAAGGCCTGGACAGAGGGATGAATTCCCGATGATTGGAGTAGAGCTCTAATAGTACTCATATATAAAAAGGGAAATAAGACCAAATGTGAGAATTACAGAGGTATTTACCTACTGAGTGTTCCTGGCAAGATCTGTGAAGTATACTAGAGAAACTGTTGAGAAGAATTGTGGAAGAAAAGCTTGGTGAAGAACAAGCTGAATTCAGGCCAAATAGAGGCTGTCAGGATCAGCTCTTCACTTCACAACAAACAGCTGAGAAAGCATGGGAATATAACAAAGATCTGTATTTAAGTTTTGTCGATCTGGAAAAAGGCATATGACAAAGTGCCAAGAGCGAAGCTATTCAATATGCTACAATTATATGGTGTCAATGGGCATTATATCAAGCAATAAATAGTCTATATTTGAGTTGTACGTCAGCAGTTAGAATTGAAGGAAGTACAGGAAGGTGGTTTAATGTTAAATCTGGTGTGAGACAAGGATGTACATTATCCCCTCTGTTATTCATTATCTATATGGATGACATTATGAAGGAAAGTGGTATTAAACATGATATAAAAATTGGAGATGTTAATGTCAGCTCTTTGCTTTATGTGGATGATGTTATACTTCTAAATAAATCTGCTACAAGTCTGCAAGATTCTCCGACTAAATTGAATAGCTGTTGTAATAGATATGGTGTGAAGGTCAGCATTAAAAAGACAAAGACAATGAAAATAGGTAGAAATGTTGAAAATGTCAATTGTGTTGTGAATGGGGAACAAGTAAAACATTTCAGTTACTTAGGCAAGATTTTTACTGAAGATGGTAAATTAAATATGGAAATAGACAGCAAAATCAACAAAACTGGTATGGTAGGAAGTCAATTGAATAAATTCATATGGAATAAGGGAGAAATTAGTCAGACTAAATTAGCTGTATACAAGACAGTGTTCAAACCAGTTTTAACTTATGGATCTGAGAGCTGGGTCAGAAGTAAAACACTTGACCAAAGACTAGAGACCGCAGATATGAGAGTCCTGAGAAAGATTAGAGGCATGAACAGATGGCATCAATGGCAATATCATATTAAAAATGAGGATATTAGGAAAGAACTTGACATCGTCAGCATCCAGGAATGCGTTTACAGAGCTAATCTCAGGTGGTATGGTCACTTAAATAGAATGGGAGAGGAAAGATTAGCAAAACAAGTGTTCTCTGCCAGGTTGGCAGGAAAACGACCCAGAGGAAGACCAAGATATAGGTGGATTGATACGGTACAAAGTGCCTTAGACGATAGAAATATAAGATCTGATAATATTGGAGTCTTGACAAGTAACAGACTGATTTGGAGGAAAATTGCAGATAGGAAGTTAGTAATGATGTAAATTTTTCATGTAGTACTAAATATCATATCCTGTACATCCCTTGAGGGTACATGGCAGGAATTTGATGATGATGATGATTAAACTAAAGTTTTGCTCTAACACAGTAGTTGTCTCCATAATTTTACCATATGTATTTTGATCACTGTGTAAGCATGAAAGAAATAACAACACATCAACACTCTAATAACCTCTATACAATATTAAAAGGCACGTCTTTTATCTGATACAATATGAATTGGGACACTTTTGAAGATGCAAGCTTGAAATCCAGCAAAATATAATCTAGTTGATAAATATCCTTTTTTTATGTTGTAATACCATAAAAAATACCCAGCTGAATAACTTATGTATTCATTTCAAAACATGAAATATCTTAAAAAAAAAAAAAAGGGGAGGATCTTGTGGAAAGATTAGGTGACCAGCCTTATCAAGGAGCTGGTCAGTATTTCATCCTACTTAACATAATGACATGAGACAACTTAAAGCTCATCTCATATGCTAGAAGTAGGCATTGTAATTTCATTACATATGTAATAAAATATAAAATAATCCACGATAATAACATGCCAATAGGTGTGCAATTTTTTTGTAGGTGGTAATGTCATTTTAAAATAGTTATTTCCCATAATTAAGAAAAAATGTGGGAGTCAGCTGAGGTAATCACAGAAAACATAAATCAATTATTAAAAAATCACATATCAGAAAATTTTTTATACAAAACTAATATATCACATCATTACAAGTACACAAACCAGCCAATGAATTAGAAACTTTAGGCAGATGTATGTAAATGTCACTTACACAGCATACATGCAAAACATGTGGTCACATAAATGCTTTGGTCAGTTGCACCTGTTCAGTCAACTGCTGCATATCAGCAATTGACTGAAGCATTTAATGAGGCTGGTTGCAACTGATATCTCACCAAAATATGCACAGAGAACTGAAATGGATTGGTATTGGCAGTTGCATGCCTATACAGAAACCACTGATTTCTGCAAAGAGCCAGAAAGTTCATATACAGTGGTATCATGTTACTGGACACTGAATAAAAAAAATTTAAAAAAAATAAATAAAACAGTCAGTCTGATGAGTCATGGTATATCTTGTTCTGTACTGATGGTAGGCAGAGAGTTTGGCAGGAGCCCCATGAAGCAATGAACCCAGCTTGCGTTGCAAATACAATTCAAGGTTCCAAAGGTGGTGTCATCATGGTGTGAAGCATTTTCTGGTGGTACAGGACAGATCCCCTGATATTGCTGGAAGGTCAGGCATCCTCCAAGGAATATCTGAACATTGTCGCCAAGCAATTCAATCTTGCAATTTAGATTTTTCCATCAAGGAGGTGACAGTTGTTTCATGGACAACAATGCTATTGTCCATTGTGAAAGAATTGTTTCGGCAGTGGTTCAGCGAACGTGATAGTTACTTCCACCATCTTCCCTGACCATCAACATAGCCCAGGGAATCCGAACCCCAGTGAGAATATATGGGGCATGCTAGAAAAACAGAACTGGGAGCAAATTACTCTTCTGTCAAATCTGAGCCAGTTAAAGGATTGTCTGGTGAACGTCTAGCATGACATACATGTAGATGCAATCCAACACATTGTGAAATCTATGGCAAAACGCGTATGTGCTGTAATTTGGGCTAAAGGAGTTCCAACACAGTGTTAAATAAACATTTCTAATTCAGTGGTTGGTATGTGAATGTTCATTCACATACTGTCAAGATATATAATTCTTGATGCATTGTACACACATTTCAGTGTCTTAAAAAACTATTTTTATATTCTTTTTTTTGTATGTGGGCTAGTTTTTGGAAAACAGTTTGGTTATTTAATGCCATGACAACAAAGGCCATAAAAGTTTTATTATTTTTTGACTATCAACTGAAATGGTCAATTTTCAGGAAGAAAAAGCTGCTATCACTATTTAATTTAAAATAGTGATAGCAGCTTTTTAATTTAAAAATTTAAAACTAACATAAAAAAAATTAATCACCTAAGGCAAATTAGGTTAAGCAAAATAAATGAAATGATATAAATTCATTAATGCTTTGTGTAAATAATATGCAGTGAACAGAAGTTAATCATGTTAATCATCTTTACATGCTTACTCAAACAAATGTACACATTACCAGTCAATCAAAAGATACTTCTAATCCACATGACGTGGTCTTTTTTAATAATGCAATTTTAAATTTAATACATCTGTAATGAAAGCAGTGACATTTATAATAGAGTCTGAAAACAAATGTCTTCGGGATTCTCTAAGTTGAATAGTAGATAAGAAATTTGACATGAAAATCAGCAATGAAAAGAAAGTATCAAAATAGGCAAGAACATAGAAAACTACAGCTGCATTCTGAATGGAGAGCCTATAGAACAAGTAAAATATTTCAGTTACTTAGGCACAGTTTTTAGTGAGTTGACAAGTTAAATCTGGAAATAGACAACAGAATAAACAAAGCTGAAGAAATTTGTATGGAATAAGAGAAAAATTAGCCAAAACACCAAACTTGTAAACACAGTATACAAGACAGTGTTTAAACCAGTTTTAAACTATGGATCTGAGAGTTGGATTAGAAATAAAGCACTTGATCAAGACTAGAAACCTTAGATATGAGGGTTCTGAGAAAAACTAGGGGCCCAGAACAGATGGCATCAATGACAGAATGATTAAAAATGAAGACATTAGGAAGGAACTCGAAATTGTTTGCATTCAAGAATGTGAGCAAGAGTCATTTAAGCTGATATGGTCACTTAATACAATGGGAAAAGAAATGTTAGCAAAAGAGGTGT
Source organism: Typopeltis vanoorti (assembly GCF_054136105.1). NCBI lineage: Eukaryota > Metazoa > Arthropoda > Arachnida > Uropygi > Thelyphonidae > Typopeltis > Typopeltis vanoorti. The sequence goes on from NC_143553.1 coordinate 46,871,405, forward strand.
TTGATGCTAAGATGGAAGAAAGAGACCCAGAGGAATACCAAGGTCTAGGTAGATTGATTCTGTCAGAAGTGCCTTAGAATCACAAAATGTTAGATATGACAATATTGGAATGCTCACAAGTAGAGATTTACAGCAGAGACAGTAAAGATTTACTGTGTAGTTTGTTTTCAAAGTAGGTGCTGTGAGTTAGAAGGGCAATATTACACTTATCTGTTATTTGCTAAAGATGAGAATAAATCTCATTTGGGATCGATATACAAGTCTGATGCAATCTTACAAAATGTTGAGATTGGCCACAAACTCAATAGAACAATATCCACTTAATTCATAGAAAAAGTTTCCCATATGGATATCTGTTCAAGTTCAGAGAGACTTTATTGCACTATTCTAATTTAAATCTGAAAGACTGCATCGATCCCAAAAGTATGAGGGATTCTCTTTCTTAGTTAATGCTAAAAGGTAATAACTATGATATTAACTTCTTTGTAATAATGAAAAGATTAATGCTATCAGCAAAATCAGTGGTGATACCAAAAACATTCGTAATCCCATAAACTTGAAAAAATAAATTACAACTCCAATTCTGCTTATCTTATAAACAACTGCATTGCTAATGTGAAACTTGATTTACAAATGTCAGTAATGACAATCAAGGAAAAGAAGGAGTAGCCATAGTATTCAACACAAAATACGAGGCTAATCTTCTTGAATGGCAGGCAGTCACAAGTAGAGTGATGTGGGCAAATATCAGAATGGGGAATTGGACAATGAGACTTATTTGTGCCTATGGTCCCACAGAAGGTTCTACTAAGGTAGAAGTGGAGGAATTTTTGAGGCTTTAGAAAAAGCAACTGACACAATGAAAAATGAAAAGTTGGTCCTTGTTGGGGATCTAAATAGCAGAGTAGGAAATGATTGCGAGACATACCAAAATATTTTGGGAAAATTTGGAGAAAAGAGCAAAGCTAATAATAATGGCAAATATCTGTTGGATTTCTGCTCAGGACATGGAACTGGTTATTACTAACACCATGTTCCAACATAAAAATGTGCACAAATTCACATGGAGAGAAGAGGCAAGGAATAAGAAAAGTCTCATTGACTATGTTATTGTTGATAGTGATGTTTTCTCCCTGGTGCAGGACACCAGAGTGTACAGAGAATTTGAAATTGGAAACAATGAGCAGGATAAAATTGAATTTTGTATTGAAAAGAATAACATGTAAGAAAGTTTTAAAGCAAATAAAAGTCGAGCAGTTCTCAGATGTGAACTGTAGACTAAAACACAAAGATTACTGAAGAAAAAATGAAAGAGTTTGAGAACAGGAATCAAACCTCAGAGATTCAGTGGCAAACTCTGAAGAAGAAAACATTGATTGATTCTGCCAGAGAGGCATGTGGTGAGGTTGTCTGAAATAAAAAAATCCTTGTGGACACAGGAAGTTAAAGAGGCAGTGAAGGAAAAGAAGAAAGCATCAAAAGTTCCTGTCAAATAAGTCAGCTTGTGCTCTTAGAGAATACAGAGACAAATGCAAGAATACTAAACACTGTGTAAAACTAGCTAAACAAAAGTCATGGGAGGACTTTGGCAAGAACATAGAAAATAAATATCAAGAAGGTGGCAAAATATTCTGGAGGTTGTTGAAGAAGCTTAGGAATGGAGGAAAGAGTGCTGTAAAAGGAGTTAGAGATGATAAAGGTGACATGAAAATGGGAGAAAAAGATATCCTTGAAGTATGGAGTAATTACTTCGAAAAACTGCTAAATGAAACAAGGAGTGATGACAGCACAGTGATAAAAAACACTGACCAGGCATACAGTCAGGAAGACATATCCATACTTGAAGTAGAAAAAGCCATCAAAGTCTTGAAATGTGGAAAGGCAGCAGGAGTAGATGATATTCGACCAGAAATGCTGAAGTATGGTGGTATAAAAGTCATGCAGTGGCTGCACTGCATAGTTCAGAAAGCCTGCACAAAGGGATGAATTCCCAATGATTGGAGTAGTGCTCTAATAGTACCCTTACATAAAAATGGAAATACAACTATCAGTAGGGGAAAAAAACCCTACTGAGTGTTCCTGGCAAGATCTATGCAAGCATACTTGAGAAACGGTTGAGAAGAATTGTGGAAGAAAAGCTTGGTAAAGAACAAGCTGGATTCAGGCCAAATAGAGGCTGTCAGGATCAGATCTTCACTTTACGACAAATAGTTGAGAAAGCATGGGAATATAACAAAGATCTGTATTTAAGTTTTGTCGATTTGGAACAGGCATATGACAAGATGGCAAGAGAGAAGCTATTCAATATGCTACAGTTATATGGCATCAATGGGACATTATATCAAGCAATACTTAGTCTGTATTTGAGTTGTAAGTCAGCAGTTAGAATTGAAGTACAGGAAGATGGTTTAATGTTAAATCTGGTGTGAGAACAAGGATGTACATTATCCCCTCTGTTATTCATTATCTATATGGATCACATTATGAAGGAAAGTGGTATTAAACATGATATCAGAATTGGAGATGTTAATGTCAGCTCTTTGCTTTATGCGGACGATGTTATACTTCTAAATAAATCTGCTACAAGTTTCCCTGACTAAATTGAATAACTGTTGTAATAGATATGGTATGAAGGTCAGCATTAAAAAGACAAAGACAATGAAAATGGGTAGAATTGTTGAAAATGTTAATTGTGTTGTGAATGGGGAACCTGTGGGACAAGTAAAACATTTCAGCTACTTAGGCACAATTTTTTACAGAAGATGGTAAATTAAATATGGAAATAGACAACAGAATCAACAAAGCTGGTATGGTAGGAAGTCAACTGAATAAATTCATATGGAATAAGAGAGAAATTAGTCTGAACACTAAATTAGCTGTATACAAGACAGTGTTCAAACCAGTTTTAACTTATGGATCAGAGAACTGGGTCAGAAGTAAAATACTTGACCAAAGACTACAGACTGCAGATATGAGAGTCCTGAGAAAGATCAGAGGCATGAACAGATGGCATCAATGGCCATATTATATTAAAAACGAAGATATTAGGAAAGAACTTGACATTGTCGGCATCCAGGAATGCATTAGCAGAGCTAATCTCAGGTGGTATGGTCACTTAAACAGAATTGGCGAGGAAAGATTAGCAAAACAAGTGTTCTCTGCCAGGTTGGCAGGAAAATGACCCAGAGGAAGATCAAGATATAGGTGGATTGATATGGTACAATGTGCCTTAGATGATAGAAATATAAGATCTGATAATGATAATATTGGAGTCTTGACAAGTAATAGACTGATTTGGAGGAAAATTGTAGATAGAAAGTTAGTAATGATGTAAATTTTTCATGTAGTACTATCATATCCTGTACACTCCTTGAGGGTACATGTCAGGAATTTGATGATGATGAGTAATAAACATTATGCACCCACACACAAATCTAAAATCAAAAATGAATTATAAATGATATTATTAGCTTTAATTTTTTAGCAAGAAATTAAAATCATAAAAGATCATAAATATTACACGTTCTAATTTCTCGTTTTCTTTATCTTGTCTGTGCCTCTCCCATTGGTCTTCAACATACTGTTGAAAAGGATGGCCATTAATTAAGAATTTCTTTCCATGTTTTAATTCCCAATCAGCAATGTAATCTGCAAGTTCTTTTTCCAACTAAAAATATAAAAGAAAAATCTATATCACATATTTGTAATTCAGAGGTCAATTTAAAAGCATGTCAATTTTTTGTGAAGTGACATTGATTTTATTAAGAACTATTCAGAACAAAGTTTTCATTTCCAGTATTAATAAGGTAATTTCCATTTTGAGCGGTCCTTGAATTTTTTCTTTGAGACTTGAAAGTAATTAGAATACTTGCGAATTGGTTACTAGCTAAAGCATAGGGTGTCACCATCTGTTTTAGACTACATCAATCTTTATAGAGTGATATTGAGAAAACATACATAATTATTTCACTGCTTCCTACCAAGAGTATTGCCATAGGCAATTAACTTTGATTTTATAAATTGAGTCTAGTCAGTAAAAGGAACCATCAAACAGTATGTCGAGAAAATATGATCTGATCTAGCAGCTGCAATGTCATTTTCCTTAATTCCAATGTAGCTGGGTGGGAATCCGACACAACCAAACATTGACTCTGAAATTAAGGGTCTTTATTTAGTACAAGAGTTGAAGCACCTTATTAAGCACTGGATGTGAATGATACACTGGAGAGAAGATAACCTGTAAAGAACTAAGAATCTGTATAGATTATACACTTTTGATAAGTGTTTCTTTGATATGCACAAGTGCGAGTTGAATGATATGCAACTCTGCTGCATAGTTACTATAACTGAGTGTGGTTTGATAGGAAATTGTAATGTTAGGAAACAGCTAACAGAAATCTGTTCTTGAACCACCAGTATAGGTGGACAAGAAATCAGAGCAGAATGCTCTGTGTGCACAGAACAATTTGAAGGTAGGCAGATGAGGGTGCATGAATCTTCTGTAATCGATAAAGTGAGATGTTGCAGGATGGAGTGCAAGCCTGCCATGGAGGAATAATGTTTTGTTTGATGGAGATCATATTGTCAACACTCATGCCATTAGCTTCCACAGCCTATTTAATGTCCAATAACAAAAGGACAGCAAGCAGTCTGACATGTGATAGAAGACATCCCAACATAGAGAAAAGAGACTAGTCCGTGTTGGATGATCTGGAAGGAACTTCATTCTTAGTGTATAATTAAGAGACAAATGTTTCATTTAAGTGATTGGAGGGGAGGGGTTCATTTGATTCAACATAAAGAATTTGAATGGGTGATGTGTGAAAAGCACTGGTGGCTAATCAGATACTCTGATGATGGACAGGGTCCAACAACCGGAGTGCGCTCTCTGTCGCAGAACTATAAACATGGGATCCATAATCAAGCTTTGCACGTACTAGTGCATGATAAACGAGGAGCAAGGAACATCGATCAGCATCCTATTCAGTCGAGGAGAGTGTCCACAGGATGTTCAATGCTTTTTTTCTGCACTTCTCCTGAAGATAATGAATGTGTGTAAAGAAAGTGCATTTCAGGCAGAGGAGTAGATAGATGCTTTTTTTCTGCAGATAACCTGAACCTATGAAGAGACACGAATGACATCAACAAGCAATTGATGTTATCATTCAATGACCTTCATGTTGAAGTGACAGCAAATTGTAAAATCATTGACATAAAGGCAATTGCCTACTATGGGAGGAAGCTGTTCAGTAATTAAGTTCACTTTAATAGTGAAGAGGATCAAACAGAGCCTTGAGGAATCCCCTCTTCTTAATGATATGGTTGAGATAACAAGCTTCCCACTCAAGACTTGGAGCACATGGCTGGATAGAAAATTCTTAATAAAAACAAGAAAGTACCTCATCAGACCAAGATTAAACAGGTCTTTTAAGATACCATATCTCTAGGCTGTGCCGTAGGCTTTTTCCCTGTCGAAGAACACTGAAATTGCATGTTCTTGTTTCATAAAAGAGTCTCTTATACATGTTTCTAAACAGACCAAATGATCCAAAGTTGATCATCTATGAAAGCCACATTTTGTGTCAGAAAGAAGTTTATTGCTTTCTAAGTACCAAAGAAGCCCTGTGTTTACCATTTTTTCCAAGACCTTACAAAGACAGCAAGTCAGAGCAAAGTGATGATATTGTCGGCCTGGGCTGGATCTTTGCCTGGCTTTGAGATAGCAATGACAATTGACTTAAGCCAAGAGTTCAAAAACTCTTCCTTTATAAATATTCTGTTGGATTCTTGTTCTTTCAAAATTAAAAACTCAAAGATAAAAAAATTATTGCTGAGATTTTAGCCAAGTTTTCTATGAAAGTTGCTGATCTCAATAACTTTGGGATCAGTGACAATAGATCCATTATGTTTCAGGGTAGACAGACAGTTCTGTATCTACCTTTCACTTTCAGATTTCATTCCATAAAGTTTTGGCACTGGTTGTTTGATTAACTGATGATGTAAATTTAATCCAGGATTGTTTTTGACTGACTTGTCACATAATATGCTTTAGCCTGAGCATGTTTAAATGCTATTTAGTTTGTGGTGGTAGGATGTTTGGCACTTTCAGTTCCACCAAGGCTTTTTTGGAATTGCTGCAGTGGCTGCATGGCCAATACACTGTGACCTACTTTACTGTTTCATTAACAGGTGTTAGGCTGACTGCTTCAGTATTAAATTTTGCAAGACGGAAAATGTATTCCAGTTAGCCTGGTGCATTTTCCACACAGGCATCTGTGTAGGAGGACATAGTTCCTGTGAAGATAGTGCTGATAAGAGGAAAATTATTGCTTCCATATATGGTTTTTATCAACACACCATGTGAACAATGGAAAAAAAGCCAGGAGAGCAGATTGTAAGATCAACTGCCGAATAAGAGTGGGTAAGCATGTGGAAGAATTTATTTGCTCCATTATTAATAAGGGAGGGGGACATGGTTGTTGAGCATTCACTCAATATGACATCTATTCATGTTAGCATTGCCCCACAGAGTGTTATGCCCATTAAAGTCATCCATTAGCAGTATGAGCTGAGGCAGTTGCATTGAGATTATCAAGTTCCATTTCATTTAATTCAAACCCAGTGGTAAATACATTGAGCACACTGCGATTAGAAACCCCCACAGATGGGCAATTCACTACTGCTTCAGAGCAGTATTAAGCTGAACATGATAGAATGGAGTACCATGAGCAATATTCCTGAAGGTAGGGTCCTCACTGGGTTTTAAATGTTTCCTGCAGACAGCTAAAAGCTGCGTTTCCGCAGCAGATGCTTGATTCATCAATATTCTGGAGAAACCTACGACAATTCATGCTACAAAAATATTCTTATTGTTTAGGTTTCGCAGACTTCTCTAATGTTTAGGAGGTTGAGTGCTTATCCTCGTTAGATTTATTGTTTCAGAGTCCCAGCCAAGTATTATTACTTGGCTGGGACTTTGTTAGGAGCCCTGAAACGGTTGGGGATAAAGTATTCGTGTTTGAAAGGTTTTTTGTTCAGCACCAGAGCTCCCCACCAACCACAGAGCCATGCATGGATATCCACTATCCAGCAAGTAATGACTGTGCTTGGGAGTGGAATGCCAGGATTACCCAGGACAGTATACAAGCACCACAGCAAGCCTTGGGCCCTGTCCTGGACCATAGGGAAGACTACTTACTGCAACACCATTGACTCTTGCAAGCAAGCCCACTAGTAGATTGATCCTGGCCTGGCCATCCAGGGCCACCTATCTTGCAGAAGCAGAGGCCAAAGTAATGTAAGACTACCAGGATCCCCCTTTCCAGATATCCATAGTTCTCACCACACAGCAAACATGGTAGCAAGGCATTGAATCCCTGTGACGGTAGCCTGAAAGATAGGATAGCAAAAATAACTCAAGAGAAGTAGAGAAAAGTATACATGAAGAAAAGCAAAGAAAAAGAGGAAGAATGAAAAGAGTGTTCATGTGAACACAAACAGACAAAGTTTCCCTTGCAGACCATGTATTGGACACAACTCACAGGATCTGGAAGAAAACCACCATGTTCCATGATAGTAAATTTAAAAAGGAAAGACTATTTTTGGAATTTGCAGTTCCACTCAGAAATCAACCTAATCTCAACAAACACAGATGAATAAAACTTCCCAAAATTTGGGAAACAGTCGTAAAAGCTCCCAGTTTGCATCTAGGTCACCTACAAACGCTCACAGAAGGCACACCACCTAGACAGGACTTTTAGAGTATCACCCATGCATTTCATTTAGTATTGTGTGTGTTACAAGTGTTATTTGTACTCCCTGAAGAGATCTCAGTGAATGAGATGAAATACTGGAAGCATTAAAATTAGTTTTTAATCCTTTCTCAGTGCTGTCAATACCCCATTAAACCTCCAACACGATGTCCTGCCAGCACTTAAGCCTTAACACAGGAAAGCACTTGATTAAAGATTGGAGACCTCTAATATGAGAGTTCTACAAAAGATTAGTGGAATGAACAGATGGTATCAAATGGCAGTATCACATTAAAAATGAGGGCATTAGGAAAGAACTTGCATTCAAGAATGTATTAGTAGAGCTAATATAAGGGTGTATGGTAATTTAAACAGAATGGGAGAGGAAAGATTAGCAAAACAAGTGTTCTTTTCCAGACTGGAGGGAAAAAGACCCAACGAAAGCTCAAGATGTAGATGGAATTGATACATTAAAAAGTGCCTTAAATGACAAATATAAAGATCTAATAATATTGGAATCTTGACAAATAGATTAATTTGAAGGAAAATTGTTGATATGGAATGATCAGGAATTTCATGATGAAGTCTAAAAAACAGCCATTTAATACAATCATGGTTATTGCAAATCTTGTAATTTGTTTCAAATGTGAAATGTTTTAAATGCATTGATGCAAAGATTATCCACTCAATACTTATTTATAGGAAGCAGGATTTGCTTAAGTAGCACGATCTGCTTCCTGAAATTTGAATGAAAACTTACAAAATTTCAATATTGATTAATGCTATGATTTAAATACAGTAATATGATGAATGCAGCAATATTTCAAAAGTACAAAAATTAAGAGAAAAAAGTCAGGGATCAGTTTTGTGATGCAAGCCATCTATTATTCTTTTAAAGACTATTAATTGCATTGTTTGGCACTTTAAAACTGTGGGGGCAGTCTGAAAAATCAGGACATTTGATTATGTATTAGTTTAATGAAGAGTCACTCTTGGGAAAAAAAAATTAAATAACTTCAATGGCAGAAATAGCAACATCTGGTATTTGTATAGTTAACAAAAAGTGATTATGGTACAATAGCAGAAGAACCATTTTTGTTATTTATTTATTACTGTAGTATTATTTATGTTTAGGAATCTATGGAATCTGAAGACTCAGTCATATCACAAAACATCACTTTTTACATATTGCAAAAATAAAATAAATATTTAGATTAGAAATGAGGTCACTTGTCCTTTAGATGGTCTTTTTTGGGTGAAAGAGATCTCCACACCCGACACACACGCTCATGCAATGAAATAAGCATAACTTGACTCCCTTCTGCTTCATCTTATAATCGACTCTAAGGTCACTTTTGGCTTGTACCTGATAACTAAAATTCCAGAGAAACCTTATTTTCAGAAGATAATTTACCAAATTGCTTAAACAGAAAGATCTAAAAAAAGAGGTGAAATCTCAACAATGATCTATTGTAGGTAAAACCTGGAGACTGACAAACTAGAGAAACTGAAAACAACAAACCATGAAAACAGCCATTTTTGGACTAACACAGTTAAAAAGAATAATACTTGGATAAGGAAGCAAACAAAGGTAATTGACATGGCATCAGTAATAAAAGGCAATAAATGGCACTAGGCAGGAAGTGTGATGAGAATGTCTGACAATAGATGGACAAAGAGAACAACATAATGGACTACTAGCACTCAGGTAGACCATGAGATAAAAATATGTTATGGACATTTATGGAGAGATCTACAAGATAGGTTAAAATAAAATAGCATGGAGTAGCATTCAGCCAGCAGTGGACTGAAGAAAGCTATTGATGATGATTTCTTCCACACTGATTAAAGGATAACTATACTTTATTCACTGGTAACAGAGAAATAGTTGAAAAATTAATATACTTCAATTCACATATTGCGAACCATCATATCTTTTACTTAGATGTCTCAACTGCATCAAGGAGTTTCCATTCTTCATATACCTCAATTACTGTTTAATTTTTAATTTCCATCTGCAATGCACTGATAACGGTTCATGATATGTGAAATAAAATACCTGTAGTTTAATCAGTCTTTATTGAATAATTTTTTGAATGTACCTAAGTATGACCTTAGTATTATTATTATGACTTCTTCCATTATCAGTCACCAACTAGTAATGAATGCAAAATGAATTCCATTTTTCATTACGCCAGCAGGCATTATACTTGCTATTTATCAGATCTTTAATATTGCTTTGAAGAGATGAATGTTTTCCTTTCTGTCACATATATCTAAACATGCCGTTTAAATGTCAAGGACAACAAAACTATGAAGGGGGGATTAATATCTTCTGCAGAACACTTTTATTATTATTCTGGTTAGTTTTTCCATAAACTTTTAATGTCTATACAGTGCTTTATATTTTAAAAATTTTAAGATTTTAAAATTAGTATTTGTATATTATCCTATTTCTTCAAGTTTCTTCACTACTTTTACACTACTAATTTCTTCCATATTCTGTTAAAGACCTTAAATTTATTTTTAATAATTCAGTATTTGGTTCATATGTCCCCCAACATGTTAGTTTGAATGTTATGTTTACAAATTGTCAAAATCCTGAAGTAACTAACTCAAAGATCTTAAAAGGCAAAGTAAAATTCTGGTAGAGCAATACTGCAGTATATAGTTCCTACTACAGCTGCTATGTTACTTAAACCAGTTAACAATTAAATGATACTCCATGGGGAGTGCTTAAGGGTCAAAGCTGTATAACTGAGAGGAGACCTCCACATAGCCTTTAAAGGAATGCTGAGAACCGACCACGGCTTCTGACCTAAGGTCCAATCCTCACCTTCTCGTGGTGCACCCTGCTGGATATGTACCTCGATACTGAAAGAATGAGGATGGACTGGCGATTTGGGATTTGACCGACCAAATTGAATTCTTATTGGTTAAACAAAAATAAAAAAAAAATGATCGTACGACATGACAAAATTTCATGGCGGCTGGGGCATCACCCGGTTAAACAAGGCCCCCGTTGTTTTCGCCAGGAAACCAAGGCGAACAGCGAAAAGTCAGCTACTGGAACAAATCTGAAAACAAATCATAACTCAACATCACCAGAGTTAAAGATCGGTACTATCAACATAAGAAGCCTGAATGGCAAAGAAATGGAGTTAGCTGAGGTATTAAATAAGTACCAAATCGACATAATAGGGGTGACAAACAAAAAAGAGAAAAACTGGTGAGATCTTTCTGAGCAATAAATACAAAATGTTATATTCAGTCAATGACAATCAAGGAAAAGAAGGAGTAGCCATAGTATTCAACACAAAATACGAGGCTAATCTTCTTGAATGACAGTCAGTCTCAAGTAGAGTAATGTGGGAATATGAGAATGGGGAACTGGACAATGAGACTTAATTGTGCCTATGGTCCCACAGAAGATTCTACTAAGGTAGAAGTGGACAAATTTTTTGAGGCTTTACAAAAAGCAACTGACACAATGAAAGAGAAAAAGTTGGTCTTTGTTGGGGATCTAAATAGCAAAGTAGGAAATGATTGTCACACTGACAAAAATATTTTGGGAAAATTTGGAGAAAAGAGCAAAGCTATTAATAATGGCAAATATCTGTTGGATTTCTGCTCAGGACATGGACTGGTTATTACTAACACTATGTTCCAACATAAAAATGTGCACAAATTCACATGGAGAGAAGAGGCAAGGAATAAGAAAAGTCTCATTGACTATGTTATTGTTGATAGTGATGTTTTCTCCCTGGTGCAGGACACCAGAGTGTACAGAGGATTTGAAATTGGAAGTGATCACTATTTAGTCTTGAGCAGGATAAAATTGAATTTCATATTGAAAAGAATAACATGTAAGAAAGTTTTAAAGCGAATAAAAGTTGAGCAGCTCTCAGATGTGAACTGTAGACTAAAATACACAAAGATTATTGAAGAAAAAATGAAAGAGTTTGAGAACAGGAATCAAACCTTGGAGATTCAGTGGCAAACTCTGAAGAAAACATCGATTGATTCTGCCAGAGAGGCATGTGGTGAGGTTGTGTGCAAGGATAATAAAATCAGAACTCCCTGGTGGACACAGGAAGTTAAAGAGGCAGTGAAGGAAAAGAAGAAAGCATATCAAAAGTTCCTGGCAAATAAGTCAGCTTGCACTCTTAGAGAATACAGAAACAAATGCAAGAATACTAAACACTGTGTAAAACTAGCTAAACAAAAGTCATGGGAGGACTTTGGCAAGAATATAGAAAATAAATATCAAGAAGGTGGCAAAATATTCTGGAGGTTGTTGAAGAAGCTTAGGAATGGAGGAAAGAGTGCTGTAAAAGGAGTTAGAGATGATAAAGGTGACATAAAAACAGGAGAAAAAGATATCCTTGAAGTATGGAGTAATTACTTCAAAAAACTGCTAAATGAAACAAGGAGTGATGACAGCACAGTGGTAAAAAACACTGACCAGGCATGCAGTCAGGAATACATATCCATACTTGAAGCAGAAAAAGCCATCAAAGGCTTAAAATGTGGAAAGGCAGCAGGAGTAGATGATATTCGACCAGAAATGCTGAAGTATGGTGGTATAAAAGTCTTACAGTTGCTGCACTGCATAGTTCAAAACGCCTGGACAGAGGGACGAATTCCCAATGATTGGAGTAGAGCTCTCATAGTACCCATATATAAAAAGGGAAATAAAACTGAATGTGAGCATTACAGAGGTATTTCCCTACTGAGTGTTCCTGGCAAAATTTATGCAAGTATACTTGAGAAACGGTTGAGAAGAATTGTGGAAGAAAAGCTTGGTGAAGAACAAGCTGAATTCAAGCCAAATAGAGGCTGTCAGGATCAGATCTTCACAATAAACAGTTGAGAAAGCATGGGAATATAACAAAGATCTGTATTTAAGTTTTGTCGATCTCGAAAAGGCATATGACAAGGTGCCAAGAGAGAAGCTATTCAATATGCTACAGTTATATGGTGTCAATGGAAAATTATATCAAGCAATACTTAGTCTTTATTTGAGTTGTAAGTCAGCAGTTAGAACTGAAGGAAGTACAGGAAGATGGTTTAATGTGAAATCTGGTGTGAGACAAGGATGTACATTATCCCCTCTGTTATTCATTATCTATATGGATCACATTATGAAGGAAAGTGGTATTAAACATGATATAAAAATTGGAGATGTTAATGTCAGCTCTTTGCTTTATGTGAATGTTATACTTGTAAATAAATCTGCTACAAGTCTGCAAGATTCTCTGACTAAATTGAATAGCTGTTGTAATAGATATGGTATGAAGGTCAGCATTAAAAAGACAAAGACAATGAAAATGGGTAGAATTGTTGAAAATGTCAATTGTGTTGTGAACGGGGAACCTGTGGGACAAGTAAAACATTTCAGCTACTTAGGCACGATTTTTACAGAAAATGGTAAATTAAATATGGAAATAGACAACAGAATCAAACAAAGATGGTATGGTAGGAAGTCAATTGAATAAATTCATATGGAATAAGAGAGAAATTAGTCGGAACACTAAATTAGCTGTATACAAGACAGTGTTTAAACCAGTTTTAGCTTATGGATCTGAGAGCTGGGTCAGAAGTAAAACACTTGACCGAAGACTAGAGACCGCAGATATGAGAGTCCCGAGAAAGGTTATAGGCATGAACAGATGGCATCAATGGCAATATCATTAAAAACGAGGATATTAGGAAAGAACTTGACATTGTCAACATCCAGGAATGCGTTAGCAGAGCTAATCTCAGGTGGTATGGTCATTTAAACAGAATGGGCGAAGAAAGATTAGCATAACAAGTGTTCTCTGCCAGGTTGGCAGCAAAACGACCCAGAGGAAGACCAAGATATAGGTGGACTGATATGGTACAAAGTGCTTTAGACGATAGAAATATAAGATCTGATAATGTTGGAGTCTTGACAAGTAACAGACTGATTTGGAGGAAAATTGTATACAGGAAGTTAGTAATGATGTAATTTTTTTCATTTTGTACTATCATATCCTGTACACCCCTTGAGGGTACATGGCAGGAATTTGATGATGATGATACTCCATAGTGCAGTTGTAAATTAGTCTTGGTTTCCTTTTGGCAGATTATCCTCACTTTTTCACAGTTCTTGTTAATAAGTTCAAGAAAAAAATTTCTTCACTGGCTCTATGTATGTATATAACAAAAATCCAAATAGATGATTACTTAATTGAAACCTTCTGTTATAGATAACGAGATTCCAACTTTTATCCATCCTGAGATGGGATGAGTCCTTTAATTAGTGTCTTAAGGCAATTTAATGTAGTGACTTGCCATTCCTCTGTTGTATCTCTCAAAAGGTAAGTATTCTGTCTGTATTATGTCTATAGTGTTTATGGAGCTGGTTTGCCTGTTTTGAGGGATAAAAAACCTGAGTTTCCAGAAAGGGGGTATCCCCAGCCTCTGCATGAGACTGGCTAACTCACTTTTAATTGAAAAAGTCCAGATAAAGGTTCCTCACTTCAGATGAAATTCGAATTGAGGTCTTTCCAACCAAAGCATTTTCCCTTAAATGGATTGCAATATGAGACTCCGATAATGAAATCAGGCATTTTAAAATGTTATGCTTTTTTCATAAAGAAAGGAATTACTCATAATTAAATTGAATAGACTAAATAAAGCATAGAGAAATAATTAAACAATGGGTTTATTGTCCAATATTTTGTCTGTCACTGGGATATCATCAAGAATTATAACAACACACACACACTACAATAAGTAGAAGAAATTAACTGGGTGCTGTAGGCTAGAATTAGCTGGGGGGGAGAGGGGGAGGGTAAGAATCAAAGTTTCCCAAATCTTGGGGAGTTTAACAACCATATTTATCTAGATAAGACTGTTTTTTTTTTTTTTTTAAATCTGCTGCTGATTCTAAAGAGAGTGAAATTAGTATTTGCTGTGATGAACCATAATATTCCCCCCCCCCCCCACAACCATCCTGGATACAGGAAATACTAATAACATTACTGAAGTCTTATGGTAGTCCATAACCATAAAACAAGAAGACTTTGTCTTATGGTTATGGTAGAACAGAGTTGGAGATACTACTAACAAGGGTTTTGATAACACTATAGTTTTCTTTTTTGAGGGGAGTGGGGAGGGGATGATGGGAAAGTTTACGCATATATCTGTTTAATGTGGGTAGGTTTTTATGCAAAAGGGTGCTACTGAGCAGGTATGTGATTAGAGTATCTAGAAAGGGCAAGCTATGGTTATTTCCTTTTTCTATTGTGAATTAGACTCTGGGATGTTGGCTATTGAGATGGAAGAGGACAGGTGTCTGAGCCATGAAGTCAAATAGAGAACATATCAACATACACTGCTTGGAAAGAAGTCAATGGGCACACCAAGGAGAAAGATGCATCATGCCATGTAACAAGACGTGTATGTAGTTGGTATATCTATTGGGTAAATTGTTGACAAATTGGGCTATCCTAGGTTAACAATCAGTGAAGCCATACTGAGATGAAAGTGCACGGAGTCAACTGCAAGTGCTACCTGCAGCATATGACCCATCATACTCACCAAATGTGACCATAGGGCACTATGAAGGATAATATGTAAAAATCACTATTCATTGGCTGACATGGTGAATGAGTAGTTCCAAGCACCAACTGAAACACAAATCAGCACAAAAACATTCAGAATGGAGACTCACAAGATGAGTTTCCATGTAAGTCCCACGTTACCCGAACCAGCATGCAGCATCATCATCTTCGGTAATGCAAAGAGTGTGTACAGTGCAATGTAAAAGCTTGGAAAGCTATGCTATGAAGTGACAAATCATGCTACACCCTCTACAAAGCTGATGGACAGGTGTGGGTGTGGCAGATTCAATGCCCGGTGAACGTCTCTTACCAGAGTGCATAATCCCAACTATAAAATTTGGAAGTGGCAGTGTGATGGTATGGTCCTGTTTTTCCTGGTTTGGCCTCTGACTTTGGTTTGTGGTACCAAGAACACTGAACTCTGAGAGGTATCTAAACATTCTGGACAATGCGTCCTACTTTGTGATGTTTCTATGGAACTGATGACCATCTCTTTCAGCAAGATACTATATCATAAGGCCACTGCTATAACTGCGTGATTTTTGAACACGAATGTCATCACACTTGACTGGCCTCCACACAGTCCTGATCTCAACCATATTGACCATTTGTGGGATGAAATGGAGCATCAAGTGAGGTCAAGGGGCATCCACCCACAACAGACCAGGACCTCATTACATTCCTTCAGGAAGAATAGTCCAAAATTCACATTGATCACTATAGTATGCTTGTGGAGAGTATGCCCCATAGATTGCTGCACGCATTGCAGCAAAAGAAGCTCCTTCATCTTACTAAGGTGGGCACCATGGCTATTTGTTCCTCATACTATGGTGACTTCTTTCAAAGCAGTGTATCTTAGCCAAATAGGTTTGAGAATCACAGTATCAAGAGAATGTTTTTTAAAATGCTCCATATAGACATTTAGTGTCATTCCTCTGTTGTAAATGGTTTCTTGCATCTATAACAGATTCAAGAAACTTCACAAAATTTGAGAAAAATTAATCCTTAGAGATTCCAATTTACAACTCAGAGCTCCTACAATTGCCCATAGAGGGCATCCCATGTAGATAAAACTTCAGGGTTGTATCAACACATTTCATTTACTATTGTGTTGTTTTTGTGTGTGTTACAAGTGTTGGATGTCAAAAGTTTTTTCACTTGGTTATACTATAAATTAAAGATGCCAAGAAATCATATTCTTGATTTAATTCTTTAACCAAGTGAGCAAACAAAGTTTGTATGTGAAGTATCTGCATGACTGGACTATTTGTATATAGAGGCTAACATTTTCACATCAAAAGATGCCACATTGGAGATTGTTACACAAAGTCAGAAAGATAGGTTTACAAAAATCAACTTTTGACATGAAATGAAGTCACACTATGCAGTATATACCCTTTCCAGGTGGGTAGATAACACTAGGATCCTCTACAGAGGTGAGCATGGTTTCGTTAAAGGTAGGTCTAACTTTAGCAAATTTGCTCATATTCTATAATAATGATGCCAGATTTGCAGAAGGCCTAGGTTATGTATAATGCAATGCATTAATGAAAGGGTGCATAGCATTATACACAACCTAAAGGATATGTGCTCTGAATAATGGGATACTAAGGCAACTGATGCAAAGTGATTAAATTAAACCTCATAAACAAGAAGCCCAGTCATGAAGACACTCACAAACTCTGTTTGTTTACACTTGGATAAAGGATTAAACCAAGAATATAATTTCTTGGCATCTTAATTTATTGTTACAAGTATTACTTTGTACTCCTTGAAGATGTCTCAGTCATTGAGACAAAACACTGCAAGAATTAAAATAGTTTTTAATCCTTTCTTAGTGCTGTTAATACTCCATTAAACCTTGAACATGATATCTTTGTTGCTATCAAGGTACTGAAAAGGCTGGTTAGAAATCATACCCAAAGGTGAGTAAATACTAGGATCTTCTAGTGGAGGAGAGGATGGTTTCATTAAAGGTAGGTCTAGCTATTATTCCATAATAGATGGCAATTTAGATAAGTCACAGGAATGGATATATCGTGACACTTCTGGATTTTGTGAAGATATTTGAAAGATGCCACATTGGAGATTGTTACACAAAGTCAGAAGGATAGATTTGCAAAAATTAACTTTTGACATGAAATGAAAAGTGGCTGACTGACAGATATCAGAAAGTAATGTATAGTGGTGTCAAGTCTGAGGATGATCAGTAATGAACCAGAGGATTCTGTACTTGGACCACTGTTGTTCAACAAGCATATTAATGATACTGGGAAAGATCTTAAAAGTAATATCCAGTTATTTGCTGATGATGCCAAGTTACAGAGTGATACAAATACAAACACAAGTTACAAATACAGCTGACACAGAATCCTACAGGCTGATTTGAACTAAAATGGCAACTGACAATGAATATCAGTTCAATGTTTACAGGTGTAAGTTATGCATTCTGGAAAAGGAATTGAAGGCATAACATTATATTAATGGGACTTGCCAGAAATAGTTAAACTAGTAATTTGGGGATTATTGTGGACTACTAAGGTGGTCAAGGTCACTACATTCAACAAGTGCCATTAAAGAGAACACTAACTTGCACAAATATAGAAGTGATTCCCCCCCCCCCCATATTAAATGGCTTTGATAATACTATATCTCAATTGCTGTGCTCACACCATTTATGCACACTGTAATCTATGGATTGCAAGGAGATGGCATTCAAAGTTTGAAGAATAGTTGGAGAGGAAATATAACAAACATAAAAGTTAGTAAGGAGTCATACAGTATACTCAACGTTTTGCAGCTTATGGATAGAGGAGGAAAAACTTGGGGAGCAGAATAAGATAGTAGGAAGCATGTGCAAAGTCTTAGTTCTTTATGTGACATGTATGTGCACAGTCACAAGATGCGAGTCTTTGATAAATGTGTTCAAGGAGGGAAGTATCAGTGTCTAAATGCAGTGTGCTTCAACAAATCCTTGGAGCATTCATAATAATTTCAGCTATCATAATTTGAACTTTAAATGTTAATTCTAGATTATGAAATTATTAACTCTACTTCATTTCATTTTTCTATTTCTAACAATACTTTCTGAAGTGCTGTTATAGCAGTTAATTCTATAAGTCACTGCATACCAAATATGCTTCTCTACTATATTTTAAATTAAGGGGATATAAATAAAATCCACATTGTTTTAAAACCGCTTCTCTACTTTTTTTTCCCTCTTGTTATGGCATACAAAATTTTGATGCTTTCATCTATATTTTATGTTGATTTGTGATAATCAATTTCCTGGTATTTACCCTCAAGAGGTACATACCACTAGATGATTAACTTTACACTATTATTAATCTCCTATTAAATATTTTCTAAATTAGATTATTACTTGCCATCACTACAATATTGTCAAATCTAACATTTCATTCTTCCAAGGCACTTCTGACTGAATCGAACCACCTGGACCACTGATCTTTCTTTCAGTCTTTTATTCTGCCATCTTGGCATCATACACCTCTTTTGTAAACCTTTCTTCTCCCATTTTGTTTAAGTGACCACACAACTTTAAACCAGCCCTGATGACACATTCTTGAATGCAAACATCAAGATCCTTCCTTCCCAATGTCTTCATTTTTTTATGTTTCTGCCATTAATGCCATCTGCTAAGGATCCTAATTTTTTCTATAAACTCACATTTGCAATCTCTAATCTTTGATCAAGTGTTTTATTTCTAACCCAACTGTCAGATAAAAATTGGTTTCAACACCATCTCGTATACTACTAATTTAGTATTTTGACAAATTTTTCTCTTATTCCATCAAATTTATTAAACTGGCTTCCCCACACCATCATCCTCAAATCCTGATATGTATCCTCAAGAGGTATACACGATATGATAGTACGACATGAAAAAACTTACATCATTATTAACTTCCTATCTACAATTTTCCTCCAAATCAGTCTATTACCTGTGAAAACTCCAACATTATCAGATCTTATATTTCTATCTTCTAAGTCACTTTTTCCATATCAATCTACCTATATCTCGGTCTTCCACTGGGTCTTTTTCCTGCCAACCTGACAGAGAACACTTGTTTTGCTAATCTTTCCTTTCCCATTCTGTTTAAGTAACCATACCACTTGAGATTAGCTCTGCTAACACATTCCTAGATGCTAACAATGTTAAGTTCTTTCCTAATATCCTCATTTTAAATATGATATTGCCATTGATGCCATCTGTTCATGCCTCTAATCTTTCTCAGAACTCTCATATTTGGTCAAGTGTTTTATTTCTAACCCAGCTCTCAGATTCATAAGTTAAAACTGGTTTAAAGTATACAGCTAATTTAGTGTTTTGACTAATTTCTCTCTTATTCCATATAAATTTATTCAGTTGACTTCTTATCATACCAGCCATGTCGATCCTGTTTTCAATTTCCATATTTATTTTACCATCTTCACTAAAAATCGTGCCTAAGTAGCTGAAATGTTTTATTTGTTTTATAGGTTCTCCATTCACAATGCAGTTGATATTTTCAATACTTCTGCCTATTTTCATTGTCTTGTTATTGCTTACCTTTATACCATATCTATTACAACATTTATTCACTTTAGTCAGGGAATCCTGCTGACTTGTACTGTATTTATTTAAAAGAATAACATCATCTGCATAAAATAAAGAGCTGAGATTAATACCTCCAATTTTGATATCATGTTTAATACCAATTTCTTTCATAATATGATCGACATAGATAATAAATAACAGAGGGGATAATGTACATATTTGTCTGACACCAGATTCAACATAAAACCATCTTCCTGTACTTCAATTCAAAAACTGCAGGCTTACAACTCAAAGACTAAGTATTGCTTGATATAATTGACCATACAACTGTAGTGTTTTGAATAACTTTACATTCATCAGCTTGTCATATGCGTTTTCCAGATCTACAAAACTTAAATACAGATCTTTGTTATATTCCCATGATTTCTTAACTATTTGTCATAAAGTAAAAATCTGATCCTGACACCCTCTATTTGGTCTGAATCCAGCTCGTTCTTCACCAAGATTCCCTAACACAATCCTTCTCAACCGCTTCTCAAGTATATTTGCCTAAATCTTACCAGGAAATGTGTGTGCAATTCTCATATTCAGTTTCATTCCACTTTTAATATATGGGTACGATGAGAGCTCTACTCCAATCATTTGGAATTTGTTCCTCTGTCCAGACCTTCAGAACTATGCAATGCAGCACTGTAAGACTTTTATACCCCCCCATATTTGAGCATTTCTGGACGAATATCATCTGCGCCTGCCGCCTTTCAGGCTTTTGATAGCCTTTTCTACTTCAAGTATGGAAATGTATTCCTGATTGCATGACTGTTGAGTGTTTTTTTACTACTCTGCTGTCACTAATTATTTCGTTTAGCAATTTTTCAAAGTAATTACTCCATACATCAAGGATATCTTTTTCACTAGTTTTCATATCAGCTTTACCATCTCCAATTCCTTTTACAGCTTTTTCCTCCATTCCTGAGCTTTTTTACAACCTCCAGAATATTTTGCCACCTTCTTTATATTTATTTTCTATGTTCTTACCTAAATCTTCACATGACTTTCTTACATTTGTCTCTGTACTCTCTAAGAGCACAAGTTGATTTATTTGCCAGGAACTTTTGATATGCTCTCTTCTTTTCCTTCACTGCCTCTTCAACTTCCTGTGGCCACCATGGAGTTCTGATTTTTCTATCCTCGCAGCCAATCTCACCACATGCCTCTATGGCTGAATATCAATGTTTTCTTCAGAGTTTGCCACTGAATCTCCAAGGTTTGGTTCCTGTCCTCAAACTCTTTCATTTTTTCTTGAATAATGTTTATGTATTTTAGTCTACAGTTGATATCTGAGAGCTGCTCACTTTTATTCACTTTAAAACTTTCTTATATGCTCTTCTTTTCAATATGAAATTCAATTTTATCCTGCTTGAGACTAAATGGTGATCTCTTCAAATTTCAAATCCTCTGTACACTCTAGTGTCCTGTACCAGTGAGAAAACATCACTATCAACAATAAATCAATGACTTTTCTTATTCCTTGCCTCTTCTCTCCATGTGAATTTGTGCACATTTTTATGTTGGAACAATGTGCTAGTAATAACAAGTCCATGTACTAAGCAGAAATCCAACAGGTATTTGCTATTTTTATTCGCTTTGCTCTTTTCTCCAATTTTTCCCAAAATATTTTTGTATATCTGACAATCATTTCCTACTCTGCTATTTAGATCCCCAACAAGGACCAACTTTTCCTTTTTCATTGTTTCAGTTGCTTTCTCTAAATCCTCAAAAATTCCTCCACTTCTACCTTAGTAGAACCTTCTGTGAGACCATAGGCACAAATAAGTCTCATTGTCCAGTTCCCCATTCTGATATTTGGCCACATCACTATTTGATATTGCTTGCCATTCAAGAAGATTAGCCTCATATTTTGTGTTTAATACCATAGCTATACCTTCTTTTCTCTGATTGTTATTGCCTGAATATAACATTATTTATTGCTCAGAAAATCTCACCAGATTTTGTCTTTTTTGTTTTGGTCATGTCTAATATATCAATCTGGCATCTAATTCCTCAGCTAGATCCATATCTTTGCCATTCAGGCTTCTTATGTTGATAGTACTGATCTTGAACTCTGTGATGTTGAGTTGGGGTGTTTCAAGCTTTGTTCCGGTAGCTGACTTTTCACTGTTTGCCCTGGTTCCCTGGTGAAAACAATGGAGGCCTTGTTTAACCAGGTGACACCCCAGCTAGCATGAAATTCTGTCATGTTGTACCATCATTTTATATTTTGGTTTAAACCAATAAGAATACAATTTGATCAGTGAAATCCCAAATTGCCAGCCAATTCTTGTTCATTCAATATCCAGGCAGATATCTAACAGGGTGCAGAGAAGGTGATTATTGGACATATGGTGAGAAGTATTGAGATTGTTCTCCGCATTCCTTAACGTTATGTGGAGGTCTCCTCTCAGTTATACAGCTTTGACCCTTAAGCACCCCACTGGTGGAATAGGCATCTGGAAATTTCATCTTGAAATTTATGGATATGTTTAATAACAGTTTTAGTTGCTACATTATCTCCTACATTACATGAAATCTGAAAGTGAACAAAACACACTGTATGAAGACATACACCAGAGAACTCGATACAATGAAAATTTTAAAGAAATATTAGTACAGTAAAATTAGAAAAAAATTGTTTCTGGAAAACACAGAGTTTAAACCGATAATGAATTAAGCTTGTCTTATATGGAAATTGAATAGTTTTTCCTACTAGATAAATTGGATTTTTATCCTGCATATAAACAAATGACCCTTAGAATAGTGAAGTCAGCAAGTCCACCAAGCCATATAATGCCTGGAATGTTAGGACCTAAATCTGTTGTTTTGTAAGTTATTTAGGTAGCACTGGAATCACAGGTGAAATAGCAAAAATCTGTGAACCTAGGACTGTAAAAAGGAATTAAAGATAGGAAGCTGCCTAAGTAACTGATTAGAGAGCCAATGCAATGAATACTTGTGTCTCAACCCCATATAAAGAAATAAATGAATGCATTTTTCAAACTCGTTCATCATGTAAGAAAAATGTTAATGATGAATGAAATACTTCCTGTGTACACAATATGAAAAAAAATTAGGTATTTTATTTAGATTTCCGTGGAAAGTGAGTAATACAGTCATACCCCGAAGTTACGAGGGACCAACAAAAAGCACGCAAGTCGAATTCGCGTAACTCTGAGTATAATTTTGCATGTAATTTATATAAGCAAACATACAACTGGGACTAAAGGTTTACAAAAACACCTATATTTTTTAAGAAATATAATCATAATTGTAGTTTTTCGTGCATAAAAAAAAAATTATTTCGATGTCGATCATCATCATCATGCATATCAAGGATTTAGGGCTAGCATGGCCTGTTCCGGCCTTAGAAGTCATCGTTGAATCGTTTAAGAGGACATCCTGGTTTTCTTTTTCCTAATGGCTTGTACTTTAAGGCTTGTTTTGGTAATCTTTCTGTTTTCATTCTTTGAACGTGTTCCATCCATTTATGTTTATATTTTTTAATTTTTTCTATTACTGGTTCTTGGTTTAATTCTATCATAATTTCTTTGTTTCTTTTGTGATCAAATAGGGTATACTTTGCAGTTTTTCTCATAAACTTCATTTCTGCTGTTGTTAATCTCTGTCTTTTTGTTTTATTGTCCAGATTTCACTTCCATACATTAAGACTGGTAGGGCTAATGTATTGTATACTTTTAGCCTGGTTTGTTTTTGAACTAGGTTTGGTTTAAATATAGAGTTAATTACACCTGTTATTTTTAAATATTTTGCAATTTTTACATTTATATCTTTTTTATTTTCATATGTGATCATACATCCTGCATAGTTAAATGAATTCACCTGTTGTAAGATCTTGTTATCTATTACTATTTTAGTTCTTGTCCTTTAAAGGCCATAGTTTTTGATTTTTCCATTAATATTATCATACCATAATCTTTGGATATCCCATTTAGATCTAAAATAGCTTTCTGTAAGTTATCTTCAGAATTTGTAAGTATTATTTGGTCGTCGGCAAAGAGGAGAGTGTTTAAGTTAACTGTAGGAGAAAGTTTAATTCCTTGATGTAAATTTTAATTCCATTTTATTATTATTTCATTTAAGTAGATATTAAAAAGAGTTGCTGAGAGGGGACATCCCTGTCAGACCCCTTGGTTTATCTCTCTCGTATATGATAGCTTGTAATTTAATCTTATTTGTGAATGATATATGCACGTAAACACAAGAAAGATGTTTAATTGACCAAATATTTTGGTCTGGAAATAGCAGACCATCTTCAGTGGTATTACAAGAACAGTTTTTAAAAAAATACAAGCTAGAATACTAACAATAGATCGTTAAAAATAGAACACGCCGCATGATGTTATATCACTAAGTATTAAGTATAAAACTAAATATTTTGAAGTAGAGACATGATTGGGAAAAAAAAAAAAATTAATGAGTAATCTTGATTAGATTTCCCAGATTTTTGTTTTGATATAGATACACAGTCATTACAATTCGGGTTGGGACGATGGAACAAGGCCTCCACACTTTCCTTGAAAATGTTCGAACCTATAACAGGATCTATGTAAGAGGCGGGTCCTGGACCAAAAGATGCTGTGGTCAGTTTCAATCCCGTGTTGAGCCAATCCAGACTTTTCAGGTTTGTTGTGAAGAATGGAGGATTGATGGTCTTGGATTCTTTTTTCAAGAGAACGTCCAGTCTGTCCAAAATAGGAGAGATCACAGTTGCAAGGAATTTGATAAACTCCAGGAAGAAATAAAGTTGAGCGTTTGTCTTTAGGAGAAGGAAAATGAGAAGACAATTTGTTAATAGGTGAATACATAGTTGTTAAATCATATTTCTTTAAAATTCTTGCGATAGGTTCTGAAATACCGAAGATATAAGGAATAGGCACTTGACGTATTGAAATTTTGTTGTTTTGTGGAGGATTATAAGAATTGAGAAGATGATGATAAGTACTTTTTTTTAGAAAAGCCATTGAGTTTCATGTGTTGTTGGTTAGTAGAAAGTTCTTTCTGTAGATAATCAAAAGTAGAACAATTAGTTTTGGCTCTTCTAATGAGGCATTTTATAATTCCTGTTTTTTGACATGGATGGACTGATTCTTTAAGAATATAATGACCTGTGAATGTTGGTTTCCTGTATACTGTAGTTGTAAGAATATTTGAAGGTG
Organism: Typopeltis vanoorti; assembly: GCF_054136105.1. Taxonomy (NCBI): domain Eukaryota; kingdom Metazoa; phylum Arthropoda; class Arachnida; order Uropygi; family Thelyphonidae; genus Typopeltis; species Typopeltis vanoorti. The sequence continues at coordinate 46,896,537 of NC_143553.1, forward strand.
ACCGGATGAGGAGAACATCTAAAAAAGATAACTGGTTGTTTTCTTCTATTTCCATAGTAAACTACTGCTAAAATTACGTAATCATTTTTATTTATTTTATTATATATGTTTTGTAGCTGATTATAAAAATCAATATTATCCTGTTCTCTTCCTTCTTCTGGGGCATATAAACAATTATTGTTAAATAGCCTCTATTTTTATTCTAGCTTCTATTATTCTTTCATTCCATAATTTATAATGTTTTAACTTTTGAAAGGGAGTTATGAATCCAAATCATGACTCCTGCTTGTGCTCTTTGGTCTCTGTCGACTCCACTGTATATCACATTAAAATTTTCAGTTCTCATAGTTCCTTTTAATTTCTTTTTTGTTTCAGTGATTACTGCTATTTTAAAATTTCTTTCATTTAATAACTGGTCTAATTCTATTTCTTTGTATGATATTCCTCTTACGTTCCAGTTTGCTATATGTATTATATTTTGTCGTTTCCATTTTTGTTTTACCTTTTCCATTCCAGGGTCATTTCCCATAGATTCAATCTGATTATCTTTTTCTGTCAGCTTACAAGTAGGATTGTTCTCCATGTCAGGGGACTAGCCTGATGATGGAATAGTTCAGTGGTAGGGCTGAAACCTTAAGGCTTCTGAACTAGCCTTCTTCCGAATTTAAACCCATATGAGGAATAGGGTATATTGAAGGGGAAAGAGTAGATTATAGAAGAATTATAGTAAGGTTTATAGAGAGGGCATAGTTGTAAGGCCAGACATGAAAAGACCCCATGGCCCTCTAGTACTCTAATAGCATAAGGGTCATAAAATAAGAAGAGTTGGCTGATAAGGCCTTATAGGAAAGATTAAAGTAAGTGGATCTTCCTCAAAGTAGAAGGAGAGGGTAGATCCAGCTAGGAGTCCATGGGAGTGCCGATTCCCTTACAATCAAGATGATTGCCCCTTATGGCCCTGTTGGTCCACGAGTCTTTATTCAGTATATTCGGACCACCCCACATATATACACACACACAGTGGGCTCCCCTATCTGCCACCCAGGGGATGCGCTCTCTAGGGGTTACAGGGTCCCTCGAGAGTTCGATGTCTATGGTTTCATAAAATCTAATAGATTCGTCTGACGGCATCATGTCTTTCTTGTCACGCAAAATTTCTTCATAGTAAGCTAATGATTTTTTTAATTCCTTGCTTTGTGGCTACAATTCATTCCTCGTTAGAATGAATGTCCTCCAAAATCTGAAAAACCTTTCTTTTATGATTGTTCTTACTGTGGATTCCTGTAGATCGAACTTCTCTGCTAGCTCACAAATTTTCATTCCACCTTCAAAATCCTTAATGATGTTGAGTTCTGCTTCCAAAGTCAATGTTTTTCTTTTCTTGCTAGCTGTAGAAGAATCGGACTTGCTTCTTTTGGATGACTTTATTATTTGTTATGTGATAAAATTTTTATCAAGAACATAACATTAAACAATTGCAAGGTTTGCAGACTATAAAAATCATGTATGAATGGAGACCACGCGAAACACGTCGGTGCTTGTTCACAGCATGTGCGACACTAGCGAATGCAGCCGGCGCCGAAAAGATATGACTAGTGGCGAGGTGTGAAGTGGGATGGGAATACGTACATATAAGAAACCGCGTAACTCGGGGTAGTGTAAGTTGGAGTATGACTGTACTTTATTTTTTTTTTTACATTATGTAACCTTTAATTGGAACAAAAAGAAATTGCTAATGTTAAAAAGGTATATACATGCAAAAGATGGCAAATTTGCCATTACAATCTTGTAAAATTTGTACACACAAAATGACTTGGAATTCTTTTCTGCTGAAAAAAAGAATATGAAATAAAAACTATATAGTAAACTTCACCTAGGATTTTTCTAGTAGGAAAAAAAACTGCCTTTTTAACATTGCATTTGGAACAAAGACTACCTGTCTCTGCTCTTGCTTTCTTTCAGTAGAGAAGCAATGTGGGTAACAGAAATTATCTAAATCTGTACTAAGGAAAGAGAAAGGAATAATAGAAAGGTTAGGAAACTAATCTAATAAAAGCTATTACAGTCACCAAAACAATCTTTTTTTTGTTTCAAATTTGTATACAGACATTTAATTCCAGTAATAAATAAAAAGTTAAATAAAAAGTTTATTAACTTTTTATTTATTACTGGAATCAAGTAATCTTAGTTTTAGCAGTCAATCATGATAAACATTAAATGAAGCTGCTTCTCTCACCCCAAAGTGAGGCAAGCTCCATCTATGTCTATAGCCATGACAAAATTCTGTCCTGTAAGGTTTTCTAAAAAGTTAAAAATAAATGTACCTTAGTGCAAACATAAGATCAATCTCAGGAAACGGATTTTGAGTTTTCTTGCTAGTGAAGTATACTATAAAATGAATTTTCGAACTTCAGTTATCAGGATTCCAACAGTTTAAAAAAGTATGCCAATTTTGTAAATAACACTCTAAGAATGGTTCAAAGCTGGCTTGGTTGACTGAGTAGTTAGTGTATCCACTCTCCAGCCAGAAAGCCACGTGTTCGAATCCTGCCTGGGCAAGGGTGTTTGCGATTGTCTGTAAAAATACTAGTGGATGGGGGGTAGATGCATTTATGTAGTTGCGGTTCATTGTAGTTGGTGGATTGAATGGGAATGGTGGAAACAGTAGTAGAGTAGATGCCCTCCCTCAATGAATCTTTGGACTCCCAGGAGGTGTCACAAATAAAAATAAAATAAATATTAAATCCACCAAGTGCAAAAATCTCTAAGTAATTTTAAAAATAACTTACTTTGGGAAGCTCTTTTAATAATTTTTTCCTTTCTTTTTCTTCTTGCAACAATGCACCACCTCTATTAGTAAATCTATTAGGATCACTTACTTTTTGCTAGAGAGAAAAAAAAGAAAAAAGAAAAGAAATTGCAAAGAAAATTTCAAATTGTACTTAGCTACCCACTGATGCAAGGTGAGTTATAATAAAAAAGCAAAATATGAAGGAAAAAAAAAACGGCTTGTGAATATTGAACGTTATCATACTTTGCATGAAAAATTCATATCACCTTTAAAATCATAATGCACGTATTTTTCAACCTGAAAGCTAAATATCAAGAAATATAATTGCCTCACAAACATGATAACAAATTACTGTTAAGTCCTGACTAAGGTCGCATAGGTACAATGTATAGCAGATTATTCCTGTTCTGCGTTATGTGAATCCCAAACATGAAAAGTTGTAGAACTATAGTAAAATAGGTCTAAGTACAGTGGGCTAAACATACCTAATCCTGACCTAGAAACCAAACAGGAATTTACTGAGGATGCTGTTGATACTTAGACAAAAATTTTACTTCTATTAAATTTACTTCCACATAAGTTTGGGTTTTCCATCTTTAATTTCAAAAATACTTAATATAAATCTATACAATTGACTCCCTACCATACCAGCTTTGCTTATTCTGTTGTCTATTTCCATTTCTAATTTTCTATCTTCACTAAAAATTGTGCCTGAATGGCTGAAATGTTTTGCATGTTACAGGTTCACCAATTAGTATAAAGCTAATGTTTTCAATGTTCCTATCTATTTTTGTAATCTTTGTCTTTTGTAGATAATCTTTATGCCAAATTTGTTATAGTTTTAATAAAAAATCCTGTAACTTGTACTAGATTTACTTAAAAAAGTATATTATCTGCATAAAGTGGAGATTTTTATTTTGTATATTACTTTATAACACAACAGTGCCATGTGGTATGCAAGTTGTTAGACAGGAAATTAAAAAAAAAAAAGACAGTATGGGGAAAAGCTGTTCCAAAGAAGAGGCAGATGAAAGGAAGGAAGATGAGACAGTGGTTCGATATGTTTGGAGTTTGACTGTATGCAGGATGACTAGTAGCTGCTAGTTCAGTGGAGCAAATGACAATGAAAATTACTTAAAAATAAAAGAGCCAATAGACTTCACTTTGACGATGTAACATTATTTAATTTAAGGGGATATTAAATCCCACATTATTTCAAAGCCGAATAAGAAACTCAGAGATAGAAATCAAAGAGTTTCATGCTGGATATAGCAAACTATAAAAGTTTCGGCAAATTGTAGCGTAAGCTAAAGCACATAAGTCAACACTAGGGCAACTCGTTGCAAAGGTGGGGAAAGTTCTGATTACTATTCTCAGTATTACCCATAATGTAAAACACATCTCCTAGGAGATGTGTTTTACATTATGGATAATACTAAGAATAGTAAGCAGAACTTTCAAAAGAAAAATAAGAAAAGTAATCAGAATAGTAATCATCTCCTAGGAGATGTGTTTTACATTATGGGTAATACTAAGAATAGTAATCAGAACTTTCCCCACCTTTGCAACAAGTTGCCCTAGTGTTGAGCTATGTGCTTTAGCTTACGCTACAATTCGCCGAAACTTTTATAGTTTGCTATATTCAGCATGAAACTCTTTGATTCCTATCGTTGAGTTTCTTATTCGGCTTTGAAATAATGTGGGATTTAATATCCCCTTAATTTAGACAATGAAAATACCTACAAAAAGGCACAATGTAGGAATAGAGCACCTGTGAGAAAGTGACCAAATGTTGTCTGTAAAATACATATATATGCAAAAAAAAAAAAGTCAGGAATAATGTAAAATTAAATAAAAATGATTTCTCTTTATAATTAATATATCTAAATCAATAAAAGTAACCTTTATAATCATAAATCTACCTGAGATTATAGGGCCCAGGAAGATTGTTAAAATGCTAAAATATCATTATGTTCACTAACAAAATGAGGGCAGTCAATTAAAATATGTATGATGGTTAATGAAGAACTACAGGACTCATACACAAGTATGTCATCACCAATCAACAGGTGAGTCAGTCACATACCCTACACAGAACTGTCATGGAAAAGAGAATAACAAGTTTATACCAAATTAATTCTGAAATTTACCACTATGATATTAATTTGTCTTATAATCTGCATGCAATCCATGTTGGGAACAAGCTGATCTAGTTTCAGCATCTGTAGCCTTATTTCCTTTGATCCCAATGTAGTTAGAGATCCAAAACAAGCAAATGTTCAAATAGAACCTTCTTGTCTGAGAAAACAAAAGTTGGATCCAAGAGGTTGCTGGATGGTGTTGGTATACAGGACTTCTTAAGTGCCTGAAGTGAACTTCTTATTGGCGACTTTGGCAGCATTCTGATTTCATGTAATTTAATGCAAACTTTTGCATACATCTCAGCAGTATAATTGGTACATATCTGATTAGACATGATGTCTAAATCCTTTCAGAAGTTTGTGCATCTTAATCATATCACCCCTCTTTCTCCTGTTTGCTAGAGTCTGCAAATTCTCAGTGTGTCTTCATAAATCAGTATTCCACAATCCTGATATCATTTTTAACATTCTTCTTACCTCTCTCCAATATATCAGAATCACAACAGAAACTAGAAGACCAGACCAGTGCACAATAGTCCAAGTGAGGTAATATCAAGGCCTTGTAAAGAGGCAAGATGATATCCTTATCTTTACATGTGAATGTTCAATTCAGCACTGCAATTCTCTTTTGAATTATATTTGCAATCTTTGCTACATGGCCCCTGAACTTCAACTTCCTATCTACTAACACTTCAAGATCCCTAGCCTCAGTTTCTTCTAGCATAATCCCACCAATATAATACATCACTGAATATCTAATCACGAAAAAGTGAATGCCTTATATTTACTGACATCCATATTCCCATGCCTAATTCCAGCCTATTCAAATTATTCTGAAGGTACTGCATATCAGCAGAATTCATGATTATCCTACCTATCTTTGCATCATCAGCAAACAGCTGTATGTTGCTTGTCAAATCCTTTCCAATATCGTTAATGTACAGATTAAACAACAGTGGACCAAGCACTGATCCTTGTGGTACACCACTGGTTACCTTAAATCTTGCGGACTCACATCCCCTGTATACCACTTTTTGATATCTGTCAGACAGTCATCCTCTTATTCACACTAATATTCTATAATCCAAACCCAGATTCTCCAATTTATGCACTCTGCAAGTCTTGATTCTGATAAGCGCTCATATAACCAGAGCAATGAACATCTGTCTGCACCTCAAAAGGTGGAAGCTAGGGTGCAAAGAATATTCCTCTTTCTTCAATCTTATCACACATGACATACATATAGTAGAAATGTTAGATATTTTTGTCAAATTAGTCCCAAAAACCTTGCTTCTATCACATCAACTGAATTGTTTTAGTTCTGGGTCAGGTTGTAGCTATCTTTGCCACACAGATGTATACAAACAGTTTTCTAAAGTGAAAATCTGGAGACATTTGAAAGTTGGTCAACTGCTTATTGAAGCAGTCTCTATAACCCCTCATGTTGAAAGAGTGACAAAGATAAAAAAAACTCTAAGTGTGGATGACTTTACAGTTGGAAGCTGTTTTGCTAATGAGTTAACTGATTGCAAATAGCATAACACTCAATATAATATATCTCTCTTCTTGAAGAAACAATCAAGAGAGGGTTGATCCTACTAAGACTTGAAAGACAGTAAAGTTTTTGATGAAGTTAGAAAGGATCCCTCTAAGACCAAAGTTATGCAAGTCTTTCAATATGTCAAATCTCCAATCTGTATTATATGCTTTTTCCCATGTCAAAGAAATTTGATACTGTGCTTGCATTTAAAAGAAAAAAGAAATACCTTCAATGGATGCTTCCAGGGTTGCATAAGAGTCAAAACTAGATACCTGGGATGAGATCCCTAGATAGCTTTCCACTAAGGAATGTAGAGAAGTGATCAGGGATTCTGATCTAATGTCCAATCTTCACCTGTTAGTGGTACACCGTGTTAGTAGTTATCAACCTGAATTCTGAACAAATGAACAAACGGAAATTAGCTGACCAATGTATATTTTTATTGGATAAAACCAAAATACAAACTGATGGAATTTTTAGCCAGATGGGGCATCACCCAGTTAATAAGGCCTTACCATTTTCATCAAGAAATCAGAGCTCACAGTGAAAGTAAACTACTGGAATATACTTCATAATCTCCAAATAAACATCTGTAGAATTCAAGACTGGCACCATCATCAACTTAAGAGAGGGCATCAATGGGAAAGAAGTGGGACTGGCAGAAGAACTAGAGATGTACCAGGTTGACATAATCGGTGTTACCAAAACAAAGCCAAAAACAAATGAGGATTTTCAAAGTAACCATTATAACATGTTATATGCAGGCAATAATGTTCAGGGAAAGGAGTAACTATAGAATTCCACACCAAAGAGGAGGGTAAGTTTCTTGAATGCAAACAATATCAAGCAGTGATGTAGACAAATATCAAAATGGAGAAATGGACAATGAGATTTATTTGTGTCTATGGTCCCACTAAGGAAGTGGAGGAATTCTGTGTCATTTGAAGTCAGCTGACACAAGTTGGGCATTGTTGGAGATCTCAACAGAAGTTGGAAACAAATACCAAACACAGAATTTTTTAAAAAAATTTGGAGAAAAGAGCAAAGCTAACAATAATGGTAACCCTGCTGAATTTCTGTTCAGGCAATAAATTAGTCATTACTAATGCCATGTTCCAATATAAAGATGTGCACAAACTGATATGGAGAGAAGACACATGAAACGTCTCATCTCATTGACTATGTTATTGCTGATAGTGATATCTTCATCGTGTTTTCAAAAGACAAGCATACACACAGTCAGGTTTGAAATAAGAAACAATCATTTAGTTTTGATCAGGATAAAATTGATGATTGAAAAAAAAAAAAAAAAATGAGAAAGAAAGTTTAAAAATAAAAATAAAAAATATATTAAAGTTGAGTTACTTTCAGTAAAGCTACTTGATTTTAAACTGTAGAAAAATATTATACAAGAAAAAATGAGTTTGGAAACAAAACTCAAAAATCAGCATGTGCTGTGAGAGAATACAGGACAAAAAATGTAAGAAAGCAAGGCAGTATGTAAAAGTAGCCAAACAGGAAAGACTTTGGCAAGAATATAGAAGATAAATATGTGGTGAAGGGGCTTGCGTTTCGAGGATGTATTAATGTATTCTAGTAGCAGAACCTCGTAAGTCAAGCAGATCAATACTGAGGAACCAGACATCCCAAATGGGTGTGATGATAGTCCAGAGGAGCAGCTTCTCAATGGCATCTACTACCTGTTGGGATGGAGACAACTGGCTATAGAGCTTACTTGGTCACTCAGACATATTCTGAGACAGAGCAGTGTAGGCCAGGTAAGAACAGAGGCAGGTTACCTATCCTTTTGGATGGCAAGAGTGATAACATCAATGATAGTGTGTGCCACAGTTCTAGTTAGATGGACTACTGCCAATCCTTTACCAAGCCATCATCCCCCCCCCCCCATCTATTAAAAGCATGAATATGCTAAATACAAGAATGAACCTTACAGTCTCTGGAGAACCTGGTTTGGTAGAAAAACAGAACTTTGGACCAAATTGCTACTCCAAAACAAAACAATGAAAGCAAGTGCAAGAACACTAATTTCGTTATTGCTACATATAATGAAGAACATTAGCAAATTGAAAAGACAGAAGAATTAGATATGAAAAAAAGAGAAATGGGATATAGGACTAAGTGAAGTGAAAAGAAAATCAGCAGAATGTATAACACCAAAATCCTGAAATGCAGATTACTGGAGAGATCCAGATGTCAAGCAGAGAGGAGTAGGTTTTCTTATAAGCAAAAGCATAACAAACAAGGTTACTAAATATGCATGAGTATCAGAATGGGTAGCATATATCATAATGCAAACATCAGAACAGAAAAACCATTAAAATGCAAATATACACCAACCAGCAGTTATGAAGATGAAGTAAAAGAATTCTATGACACAGTGTCCAATACAATATCTCAGGATTAAAGATGCCGAGAAGTTATATTCTTGGCTTAATCCTTTATCCAAGTATAAGCAAACAAAGTTTGCACATGAAGTCACTTCACGACTGGGTTACTTGTATACAGAGGCTTCACATCAATTGCCTTAGTATCTCATAATGCAATGCACATATCCCTACGGACATGTATAATGCTTTGCATTATGGGAAGAAATCTCCTTTCATCTCCTAAGGACAAGATTCCTCTGCTTAGTTTTCCAGGTGTTTATCAGATTCCTTGATTCTATGGCTTGTCTTATTATGGATAAGCTGGAAGATATGCTTTCATCTGTAATGAAAAATATAAGTCTTACATAAAGTACCATGAATCTGAATAATCTAGGCTTGCTGAACATGCTTACTCTCTACTAAATAGAGTACACTAGATTAAGAATAAAATCAGACACCAGAGCAGATTTCCTGCAGAATATCTTCATAAGGAAACTTGTGAAATGTTACTTCATTGTCCAAACTTAAATAGATCTGATGGTCTATGTTGATCTCCTTTATGGTAATATAGTGCTTTTTCAATCTGTTAATCATTTCTAATTTAATTGTATGCATAATTAGGAAAGTGTAGAAAATTTTATTACCTTACTGTGGATAACATGATGGCACATTTTAGAATCTTTGTTATTTGTATAATTTGCTGTTCCATTTCTGGAAGTGGAAAATTTTAAATTAAAGATCAAGTTTTTCTACACAAGTTTTCCCATCTTTTATTAATTAATATTCTCATGGTCTTCACTAACACACTAGTGAAGACCACAGAGCCACAAGAAGGCCTGCATATGGTCGTATTTCTCTGACATTTTTTGAAGCAGTGCAAAGGGTTCGTGATATAGAGCCAAACAGGACAAATGAGATTCTGCTTTTATTAACATGGGGGGGGGGGGGGATTTTAAATGCAAAGAAGATATTCCTAGTTGTTACTAGGATACTATCCTTACATATGAGAATTCTTATTACTGTCACTAAATCTTGGTCTTTTAATATGAGCAGATCTCATCAATAATGTAGGAGTTTTAGCTGAATTATTACTCCTCACAAAAAGTTCAGAGGTGGGCATGTTTGGGGGATTACCATGCTCATTCATGTTGGAGGTTTAATGGAATATTATCAGCACTGAGAAAGGATTAAAACTAATTTTAATGCTTCCAATATTTCGTCTCAGTCACAGAGACATCTTTAGGGATTAGGAATTGTAAGTACATGCATCTGATGAACTTAAGCATGAAAGACATTCTCAAGTAAAGGAAGAATGCAGCTCTGTTGCTGCATTCTTCCTTTAATTGAGAATGTCTTTCCTTTCACCAGAGCTACACAAGGATGCCTACTATAGAGACCAGGAATGATTGCATCCAGAAGTGGAATACCAAGGCTGCCAACACCAGCCTTGGACCCTGTCCCTGAACCATGGGGAAAGACACTTACTGCAACACTAATGATTACTCTTGAGGGAAATCCACTAAGTTAAATGATCCTAGTCGTACTAGACCGTATCTTGCCAAAGCAAAGGCTAGAAGAAACTACCAGGAATTTATCCTGAATCCCCCTTCCCAGATGAGTATGAGTCACCCCCATGCAGGAAATACAGTGCACTTGATTTGATCCTAGTTATGGTGGTCTGGAAAACAAAGTAAAAGACTGGAAAAGTGGAGAATGATGAGAAAAAGATGAAGAATGAAAAGGACTGGTCGATCACTGGAAGACATAATGACTAGCTTCCCATTCATTACCATGTAGATCTAAGTAAAGCTTATTTTTGCTATCGTGTCATCATTCTTATTCAGTCAAAGAAAATTATATACATATAAACATACTCGTACATCAATTTATTACATTCTGCAACCTCTGTGTATAGAAGTGATACAACCACCTACCTCTGTCGTACTTTCATAATTTTAAATTCTATTCAACAGAACAAAGATTTATGTTAAGCAGTCAAAACTAAAAGCAATCTAAAAATATGATAAAATAATTCCAAGATGTGAAAAAAAAAAAAGTGTATATATATAGTACCTCAAAATCCAACATGCGTTCCCACAGATCCTGTCTTCTTGCAATTCTCTGAAAAATATCTTTGTTTTCTTCATAAAAGTTCTTCAATCTCTGCACTTCCAACTCATATGAATTCAGAGTAAATTCTGTATAGTCATCTAGAAAAAAAAAGCTTAATTATATTTTAAATTATATTCTCACAGCTGTGAAATAAAAGTGAAATGCAGAGAGATAGAGCTAAAGATTATCAACCTCTTATGTAAACTTAAATTTAAAAATCATCAATTTTTCAAGTAAGTTAGCGGTGTGTGTGTGAGAGAGAAGGGGGAGGGGATTATAGATATGATTTTGCATTTAATCATAAATTATATTTATGATTAAAAAATTAAGCCTAAATTAATTAAAGCATTGAAATTAGATATTAATTCTTATAGCATTATTTCTCTGAATGCTATTTTTCATGCACTTCCAATTTCTTTCCTATTCATATATAGTATTTTGTGTGCATTCTATAGATTTCCCCCTATATCCTCATTGTTTTATACATGGCATGCATATGTTTTTGCTATTTTTTTTCCTTTTTACCAAGATAACCACACTATCTTCCCCTTCAGCAAAAAAAAAAAAAAACTATATCCTGAATTCTATGTGTACTTTGCATTCTGAAAAAACTAAATCAGAAAAGTTTGCAAGTTGGCTCCCTTGCATCAACCAATCAGTTAGTGAGGAGAAGCAAGAAGCCCCTTGATTTTGAAGACTTCATAAAAATCTTACATAAACTTGTTCTAGATTACAATCTACTACACTGATTATCATTTCAATAGATACAGATTACTATTTTCTGCCTGCTAATGTTGCTGCTGAGCCTCCATATCTCAGCTGGTACAGATGAGTCCTTTAGATGAAAATACCTTGTTTGGAATCCTGTCTATGATGTGAGGAACCGTTATCAGATCTTTTCAATAGAGGTAATGGGTTTTTTGACTCCCAAAAACTTGGGTTTGTCATCCCTCAAAGCAGGCAGACCACCCCTATGAACACAGTTCTATAGACATAAAATACTTATCCCTAGAGGGATGCAACAGAGAACGACAAGCTGGATACATTAAATTGCTTAAAGCCCCTAATCAGGATATTCAACCCATCTATGATAGATGAGAAATGGATGAAATGCTGCTGCTGCTTCTCAAAAACACAAACTTCTTATAATTGCAAAAAACTGTCATCACTGAGCACTGATAGAAATACAGTCTCCTTGTCAACTACAGAACCAGAGAAATGCAATGGAGATGAAACAAATTATTCCGGGGGGGGGGATCCTGGACACATTATCAAGCTTTAATAATACAGTAGATTACAATAAAATGTTAGAAATGTTAAAATTATTTCATTTAAGAAATTTTTAAAAATTTAATTATTGCATGACTGATCATTTAAAGAGCACTAATGTTTCAATGTTTTACAATGTAAAGTCAATATCTAAAACTGTTTTACTCATTGCAGAATGAGTATATATGAAACAGAACTAAACAGAAAGAAGCTGTTGGTTTATAGAGAAACACTAACAATTAATTTCTCTAAAAAATTTCTCAAATGCTGCAATTTGCTAATTACAACATTCAAGGTACAATATTGTGAATGCTAAGAAATTCATGAACACCACTGGAGAATTCCCATCACTAATTTAACCCATGTCAAACATTCTTCTCATGAAAAGGCTCTCACCTTCCTTGTCAAGAATACAGGGTTGAAATTCACAAGTTTCACATAACAGAATACCATTAAAGTACTATATTATAAATATTTTATAAAATACAGTCATAAAATTACTGTAATACACAATAAACAAAGAATAAGACATGGGTGTTAAACATCTGAATAATAATAAAAGTAAACATTCTAGTCCTGAATGTCCATAATGTTGGTGAAAACCAAAACTAGTTATGTATGAACTAATTACTGCTGCCAAATAAAATGTGCTTAGATAAATTAGTTCATATTTAAAGTTCTTGAGAAAAAAAAATAATAATAAGCACAAAATACTTTGGAAAGTTTCCATGGGTTTGACCATGAAAACCATGGTTTTCAAATTGTAATAATATGAAATGTTAATATAATCAAGGAACAATCATGTCTAAGGTTAAATAAATCTTATAAACTAAAATCTTAAAATCATTTTCCTCACTTTTCCTTCTGAATATCAATTAGGTGCTTATCACAGCAGTCAACAATAAAACAGAAGTTCACAAAAACCAGTTACTTTTTTTGTGAAACTGACTCAAATTTTCTTAAAATCTGGCATCAGAACAACCAACTTCTTATAGCACAAGTTTTGGTTGCCACTGCAGCTAAGAAATATCAATATTCGTTCTTTTTTATAGCCTCCTCTATTAATCTGTGCAACTAAACAAGTTAAAAGGTATTTACATGCAAGACTAATGTTTTGACACTGTCAAAAAATTAGTCTTGTTGGTAAATCAATGAACACCATAGTGCAAGGAACAAATGGCCATGGCACCTACCTTAATAAGATGTAGGAACTCCTTTTGCTTCAATGACTGCAGCAATCCTATACAATAGCAATAGCAATCAATGGGAAATTTGGACCATTCTTCCTGTAGGCATGTAATGAGGTGCTGGACTATTGTGGGACGAATATCTTGTCCCTTAACCTCACCCATGTAATGGTGAGGTTAATGCTCCAATTTATCCCATAAATGATTAACAGGGTTGAGATCAGGGCTCTGTGTAGGCCAGTGAAGTGTGATGATGTTCACGTCCAAAAATCACACAATTACAACAACAGCAGCAGCCTTATGGCATGGTGCATTGTCTTGCTGAAAGAGACAATGATCAGTTCTGCAGAAATGCCATAAAGTAGGAAGCATTACATTGTCCAGAACATTCAGATACCACTCAGAGTTCAATGTTTGTGGCACCACAAACAAAGATCCAAGGACAAATTGGGAAAAACAGAACCATACCACAACACTACCACCTCTGAATTTCATAGTTAGGATAATGCACTCTGGTAAGAGATGTTCACGACACATTGAATACAGTCATTCACAGTAAGTAGCACTTGCAGCTTACTCCCCATGCTTCCATCTCAGTATGGTATCACCGATTATTGACCCAATTTGCCAAACAGATAAACCTGCAACATGGCATTCTATCGCAATGCCTCCTTTAAATTACATCAGTTCCCTTCTTACAGCCATTTCACCTTGACACAGTTGCACTGACATGGGAGCATCATATTCCTTTGATTTATATCAAGCTACAAACAAGTGAGCTATTACATACCATGATGTACCTTGCTGATGGGGTGTCCCCACTGACTTCTTCCAGGTGTTTCAAATTAAAGTACTCCTATTCAGAGCAATCTATAGGGAAAGCCAGTAATCTATAGGGAATACTCTTAAACATGATGGGTACCCTAACCAGATGATGGGGAAAAGATTTTGACAATAAAAAAGTTCATTCAAAAAAATTGAATATAATAATGATTGGTCACCTTTAAAATTATTGATAATCTTTATTTTTCCTCTTAACTGTTTAAAAGAAAACAGATGGACTAAGTGAAATTTTCATAGAAGATTGGGTGCTAATGTCTGTTTACTCTAATTTCATTTTAAGAGAGGATAAAAGAAATTTGGAGTTTTATCAACATTATTATTATTATTTGAGAGGGGGAGAGGTTGTTATAATTCTCCATTTGATTGAAAGCAAGTAAGGAATAAACAGTTCAGGAAAATAACCAACTTAGAAACAACACAAAACTATATACAGCAATATGAAACATTTTTGTTTAGAATATGTTGTGATTCTCTTCCCCCTCTGCAGAAGGCATCTAATTGTAACCTTATTTTGTTTTGCTTGGGAGGAAGTTATTTTGACAAAATCGTTTTTCATTCAGTGATAATATAATTTGACAATGTGAAAAGCATACATTATAGCAGGAGTGTTGCATCCCTGCAGAACATGCACCATTTAATCAAACTAATGATCCTATAATTCTGCAAGCAAAAAAAAAATAAAATAAAATAAAAAATCAATTTCTTGCTATGGATAAATGGTAAATTACTATAGTAGGAAACAAATTTACATTATTAGTGCTGAATAGGGGTGCTTAAAGGTCAAAGCTGTATAACTGAGAGGAGACCTCCACATAACCTTTAAAGTAACAGGGAGAACCGACCAGGGCTTCTGACCTAATGTCCAATCCTCACCTTCTCGTGGTGCACCCTGTGAGACATCTACCTGAATAATGAACAAATGAGGATGGACTGGCAATTTGGAATTTAGCTGACCAAATTGTATTCTTATTGGCTTAAATCACAATATTAAATGATAGTACATGACAGAATTTCATGCCAGCTGAGGCGTCGCCTGGTTAAACAAGGCCCCCCTTTGTTTTCACCAGGGAACCAATGTGAACAGTGAAAAGTCAGCTACTGGAACAAATCTGAAAACACACCCTAACTCGATATCACCAGAATTGAAGATTGGTACTATCAACATAAGAAGCCTGAATGGCAAAGAAACGGAGCTAGCTGAGGAATTGGATACGTAGAGATGGACATAATAGGGGTGACTGAAAGAAAAAAAAAAGACAAAAAGTGGAATTGGACAAGTAGAGATTGATATAATAGGGGTGACTGAAAGAAAAAAAAAAAGACAAGAAGTGGTGAGATCTTTCTGAGCAATAAATACAAAATGTTATATAACAGATAAGCTTAGGTGTTGACGGTTATTCATGACTTATTTTTCACGGTATTAATACCACACATCAAAGAGATATTTTATTAACTGCTAATATTTCGCTGACTTTACTCAGCATCATCAGAGCACAACACAATTGTACACGCGACAGTAAGTGAGTGAAACAATATAATTGCTAAGGACAAAAGATCTAAAGTCCTATTTTTGGTTCCCTCTAACAGGGAGAAAAAAAAAAAAAACACCTATTTGACAATAAAAAATAGCATTTCTCTTAGGATAACCGTCTCCCAAAATTTTTGGCAAATTAATGCAATCATAATTGTTAAGGTTAGGAGAATTATTCAAAGCCATTGCTGACTCAAAAAATAATCTTTCAGATCTATAACGACCCCTAAATTCTAAATTTCCCCCGGATATTTTTGAATTATTGAAATTTACCATGAATGCAGGTTACTTTACATGGGTAGGAAAATTCTATAAACAGATTAATGGTACTGCTATGGGTTCCCCCCCCCCACTCTCACCCGTTAGCAAATTTTTACATGGAACACTTCGAAAACAAAGTACTAACCACAGCTACATACAAGCCACAAGTGTGGTTATGCTATGTAGATGATGTGTTTGCCATCTGGCCCCATGGACAAGATAATTTGGATGCATTTGTCACCTACCAAAACAGCCAACACCCCAAAATCCACCTTCACAGTAGAAAAAGAATCAAATAACTGTTTACCATTTCTTGACACATTAGTCACCTGCCTTTCAGATGGATCTTTATCTATTTACAGAAAGCTTACACGCACTGGAAGATACCTACATATACAATCACATCATCATCCAGTCCAACTTTGTGTTTAATTTTTATTATTGAGAAATATATAATATAGTGGGGTGCTTAAGGGTCAAAGTGAGATGAGACCTCCACATAGCCTTTAAAGGAATGCAGAGAACTGACCAGGGCTTTTGTCCAATCCTCACCTTCTCATAGTGGACCCTGTTGGGTATCTGAACGAACGAGGATGGGCTGGCAATTTGGGATTTAGCCGAACAAATTGTATTCCTATTGGCTTAAACCAATATACAAAATGATGGTAAAACATGACAAAATTTCATGCCGGCTGCGGCATCGCCTAATTAAACAAGGCCCCCGTTGTTTTCACCAGGGAACCAGGGCGAGCAGCGAAAAGTCAGCTACTGGAACAAATCTGAAAACACACCCCAACTCGATATCAGCAGAGTTAAAGATCAGTACTATCAACATAAGAAGCCTGAATGGCAAAGAAATGAAGCTAGTTGAAGAATTAGATAAGTACCAGATCGACATAATAGGGGTGATGACTGAAACAAAAATAAGACAAAAACTGGCGAGATCTTTCTGAGAAATAAATACAAAATGCTATATAAAGGCAATGACAATCAAGGAAAAGGAGTAGCCATAGTATTCAACACTAAATATGAGGCTAATCTTCTTGAATGGCAGGCAGTCTCAAGTAGAGTAATGTGGGCAAATATGAGAATGGGGAACTGGACAATGAGACTTGTTTGTGCCTATGGTCCCACAGAAAGTTCTACTAAGGTAGAAGTGGAAGAATTTTTTGAGGCTTTAGAGAAAGCAACTGACATAATGAAAAAGGAAAAGTTGGTCCTTGTTGGGGGATCTAAATAGCACAGTAGGAAATGATTGTCAGACATACAAAAATATTTTGGGAAAATTTGGAAAAAAGAGCAAAGCTAATAATAATGGCAAATACCTGTTGGATTTCTGCTCAGGACATGTACTGGTTATTATTAACACCATGTTCCAACATAAAAATGTGCACAAATTCACATGGAGAGAAGAGGCAAGAAATAAAAAAGTCTCACTGACTATGTTATTGTTGATAGTGATGTTTTCTCTCTGGTGCAGAACACCAGTGTACAGAGGATTTTAAATTCGAAATTATCATTATTTAGTCTTGAGCAGGATAAAATTGAATTTCATATTGAAAAGAATTACATGTAAGAAAATTTTAAAGCGAATAAAAGTTGAGAAGCTCTCAGATGTGAACTATAGACTAAAATACACAAAAGATTATTGAAAAAAAAAATGAAAGAGTTTGAGAACAGGAATCAAACCTTGCAGTTTCAGTGGCAAGCCTTGAAGAAAACTCTGATGATTCAGCCAGAGAGTCTTGTGGTGAGGTTGTCTGCAAGGATAGAAAAATCAGAACTCCATGGCAGACACAGGAAGTTAAAGAGGCAGTGAAGGAAAAGAAGAAAGCATAACAAAAGTTCCTGCCAAATAAATCAATTTGTACTCTTAGAGAATACAGAAACAAATGTAAGAAAGATAAACACTTTGTAAAACTAGCTAAACAAAAATCATGGGAGGACTTTGGCAAGAACATAGAAAATAAATATCAAGAAGGTGGCAAAATATTCTGGAGGTTGTTGAAGAAGCTTAGAAATGGAGGAAAAAGTGCTATAAAAGAAGTTAGAGATGATAAAGGTGACATGAAAATGGGAGAAAAAGATATCCTTGAAGTATGGAGTAATTACTTCGAAAAATTGCTAAATGAAACAAGCAGTGATGACAGCACTGTGGTAAAAAACACACTCAACAAGCATACAGTCAGGAATACATATCTATACTTGAAGTAAAAAAAGTCAAAGGCTTGAAATGTGGAAAGACAGCAGGAGTAGATGACATTCGACCAGAAATGCCACCTCAAGTATGGTGGTATAAAAGTCTTAAAGTGGCTGCAGTACATAGTTCAGAAAGCCTGGACAGAGGAACAAATTTCTGATGATTGGAGTAGAGCTCTAATAGTAACCATATATAAAAAGGGAAATAAAACTGAATGTGAGAATTACAGAGGTATTTCCCTACTGAGTGTTCCTGGCAAGATCTATGCAAGTATACTTGTGAAACGGTTGAGAAGAATTGTGGAAGAAAAGCTTGGTGAAGAATACGCTGGATTTAGGCCAAATAGAGGCTGTCAGGATCAGAACTTCACTTTACGACAAATAGTCGAGAAGTCATGGGAATATAACAAAGATCCGTATTTAAGTTTTGTTGATCTATAAAAGACATATGACAAGGTGCCAAGAAAGAAGCTATTCAGTTCGCTACAGTTATATGGTGTCAATAGGGCATTATATCAAGCAATGCTTTGTCTTTATTTGAGTTGTAAGTCAGCAGTTAGAATTGAAGCAAGTTCAGGAAGGTGGTTTAATGTTAAATCTGGTGTGAGACAAGGATGTACATTATTCTCTTTGTTATTAATTATCTATATGGATCAGATTATGAAGGAGAGTGGTATTAAACCTGATATCAAAATTGGAGATGTTAATGTCAGCTCTTTGCTTTATGCGGATGATGTTATACTTCTAAATAAATCCGCTACAAGTCTGCAAGATTCTCTGACTAAATTGAATAGCTGTTGTAATAGATATGGTATGAAGGTCAGCAATAAAAAGACAAAGACAATGAAAATAGGCAGAATCATTGAAAATGTCAACTGTGTTGTGAATGGAGAACCTGTGGAACAAGTAAAACATTTCAGCTACTTAGGCACAATTTTTACTGAAGATGGTAAACTAAATATAGAAATAGACAACAGAATCAGCAAAGCTGGTATCGTGGGAAGTCAATTGAATAAATTCATATGGAATAAGAAAGAAATTAGTCAAAACACTTAATTAGCTCTATACAAGATAGTATTCAAACCAGTTTTAACTAATGGATCTGAGTATAACACTTGACCAAAGACTAGAGACTGCAGATATGAGTCCTGAGAAAGATTATTACATGAACAGATGGTATCGATGACAATATCATATTAAAAACAAGTATATTATCAAAGAACTTAAAATTGTCAGCATCCAGGAATGTGTTTTTTGCCAGGAAGAAGACTCAGAGGAAGACCAAGATATAGGTGGATTGATATGGTAAAAAGTGCCTTAGAACAGGGGGTCGGCAATGTTTTCAGACTCGTGGGCTGCATTCAACTTTTATTTTTAATAATCGGACCGCAAGTGTTTAATTAAGAGAAAATAGTGAGTGAAAAAATGCATAAGTTATAAATTTTTATTATATCAATCTTAAAAAACACGGAACTATTTATAGTACGAGATAAAGTACGACATTCTTGTAATGACCTCTGATATTATTTTCTTTCATAACAGCAACACTTTTATGACAAAAAAAGACAAAGGGGCTTACCCCCATTTTCAATAAAGTAATTGCTGTTCCATCCATCATTAAATCTTTTTCCTTCATCTGCAATTTTACGTTTTCTTGAACTCATTTTTGAAATTTTTATAACAAATATATATCCTATGAAAATAATAGTTGATGTTATTGAATTACTGAATTATATTAAAAGATGGACCTGAGAACACGACTGCAAAAGTGCGTCAAAATCTCTGTTGTCGTCGGATGAAGTCGCCTTTGTTATCCCCACTCGTGATGACTCAGAAGGTTGATTCGTGCCAAGTTGCATGGCAAAGTATAGGTATAAAATTATTTTTAATATATTATTCATATTATAAAATGTATTATTTAAATAATTCAACAATGGGCCACATGCCATGTAAGTATTGTCAACCTTTTATGGGCTGCCAAAAATGTAAGTTTGGGCAGCATGCAGCCCGCGGTTGCTGAGCCCTGCCTTAGAAGATAGAAATATAAGATATGACAATGTTGGAGCCTTGACAGGCAATAGATTGATTTTTAATCAAAATGTAGATAGGAAGTTAGTAATGATGTAAATTTTTCATGTAGTACTATCATATCCTGTACACCCCTTGAGGAAAAATGTCAGGAATTTGATGATGATAGTGTTGAATACTGATAACTAATCTTAGACCCAATATGTTTAACTGACTACGGTCTTTTAGAATCTGAAACAGGGTAGCAAAACAGTGACTGATGCTCTAATAGCAGGAAAAAGCCTCAAGGAAGGCATGATCCTTGATGTAGATGATGGCGAGTTAAAAGATGAAAATGAAAGTGTTAGAGACAAATGAGAAATTCATTTAGAAGAAATTTATTGACTGCATGCTAATAAATACTCTATCGCTTTATTTATTTCAAAAAGGGAGTAGGCAAGAGATATTACCACTAGCTTTTTGAAGATTGCTAAGGGTGAGGATTGGCTGTCAGTCAATCGCCGATATGAAATGATTGATTACCCAAGGTAATTTTTTCAAACAGGGGATCAACAAAATGTACGACTTATTTGGACACAAGTATTTTGATTCATTACTAATACTCTTATAGTCCAATATGCACGCTGGGTGCCGAAGTTGCTTACAGAACAACACAAAGCGAATCGGCTGGGCAGTGCGTTGGAATTCTTGACATGCTACCATGAGGATGGCAATGCTTTCCTGAGCAGACTTGTCACTGGGGACGAGACTTGATTGTCGCACGCAACCGCTAATCCAAACAACAGTCCATGGAGCAAAGGCACACCTCATCACCAGTGAAGACAAAATTGAAGAAAACAGTTACTATTTGGAAAATCATGTGTTTTGGGACAGACAAGGTTTGCTGGTAGATTTCTTGGATCAAAGCTCCACAATCAATGCGAGTATGTACTGCCAAACCATTAAGAAACTACATTGTGCGATCCAGAATAAACGACGTGGCATGCTTACCAGGGGCGTTGTTTTGATTCATGATAACGCCTGCCCACACTCGGCCGGCATAACACATCAACTTCTCACCACCTTCAGTTGGGAACAATTCCATCATCCCCCATATAGTCCTGACCTCGTGACAAGCAACTTTGTATACAACTCTTGGTGCCCCATTATGATAAATGGTTGAACAAATATATATATATATATATATATATAAATAAAAGCCAGTTGGCTTTCTGAAAAAATAAAAATTATATACATATTTAAATATAAATTTATATAGTTTTATAAATTATAAAAAGCTATACAAAAAAAATTATATACATACCATCCTCAACAGCCTTGAATGTTTTTTCTTCTTCTCCGATGCAGCAGGTCTTCCACCAGAAAGCAAGCTCATTCTTCATTTTGTCGATGAACATTTTGATATTTTGTTTTTTTAATACCTCACAATGTTGTATTTCCTGTTTCAACTAAAATTTTGAAAGAAATTGAAAACAATTTTAATCTCTAAGATATTTAGAACAATTATCAAATAAAATTTAAAAAATTGAAATAATTATTTGCCAATGTTTCATGATGTTCTAAAATATTTGCTAGAGATACTAAAATAACTAAATATACGTAGACTGTTCAATAAGTTATAAGACTATATTTATACAGAAAACAGATTACCTTTAATCTGTCATCATTTACATGGTCTTTTTCGAAGTAACTACTGCGAGACGCGATGCATTTGTCCCAACGTTGTGTCCACTTCTTAAACACATGTGAAAGTCCGTTTTTTGAGAGTTCTTTCAAAACCACCTCCACATCTTTTACACATGCTTTGTTGCTTTCGAAATGGCAGCCTCTTAGTGGTTTCTTGAGTGAGGAAACAGCCAGAAATCGCACGGTGCAAGATCAGGACTGTATAGAGGGTGTGGTAAGATATCTGTGTTGTTGTTCTGCAAAACATCCGCTACACAACCAGCAATATGTGGCCTTGCATTATCGTGGTGCAATAAGAAGCCATTCTTCAGCAATGGACGCTTCCTTTTGACGTGCTGTACCATTGTCCGAAAAACATCCGCATAGTATGAGCCATTTACAGTATTCCTGGGTTCTAAGCTTGTTGGTAAACAATGCCTTTGTAGTCAAAAAAACATTATGGTCATAACTTTACCAGCCGATTTTACAGTTTTTGCTTTCTTGGGGGTAGGCGAAGATGGATGCTTCCATTCACTGCTTTGTTGTTTCATTGTAGGGTCAGAGTGATACAACCAAGCTTCATCTGCTGTAATGATGTGTTTTAAGAAGTTGTCGCCTTCTTGTTCCAGTCTTTCTTTCCAAACATCCACTTGATGCTGCATTTGCTCCAGTGTCAAGAGTTTGGGAATCCATCGGGCACAAACACGTTTCAGTCCTAAATGTTCAGCCATGATTGAGTGAACACTTCCCACAGAAATATTCAGGACAACATGCAGCTGGCATACTGTAATTCTGCGATCCTCCTTGATGATAATCGCTGCTGTGTTTATCATTGTCTCTGTGATGGACGTTGAAGGTCTTCCCTCACGTTCAAGATCTTCCACATTTTGCCTTCCTTAAAAGTTTTATGCCAGCGAAAAACACTTGCCCTCGACATTGCTTCATCGTGGAAAGCTTCGTGTATGATGTTAAAAGTGTCCGATACCGATTTTTGCAAACGTACACAAAATTTAATCGCATAACGCTGTTCCAAGGACGCTTCCATTTTGACGACTGATCGCAGCTCGTAGGTGCGCCGAAACAAGCTTGCATTTAGTCACGTGACACTGGCACATCAGCCGTATACACCATCTATCAACCTCTTTTGTTGATACAGACAGCAACATTTCTTTATTCCACAGAAATTAATATTGTGATGAGTGGTTTCGTGACAGTAAAATTAGTCTTATTACTTATTGAACAGCCCTCTTACATTATATTGCCTTTGATTTTTATAATAAAACAAGTTTTATTCCTGTTTAGAGAGGAATGCTGGGCAGTTTAAGGTGAGTTTTCAGCAATAAATATTTTTTATTCAACAGTATACACATCACAAATCTGCCGAGCTATTGAATACTGCTCTCACATATGGGGGTGGAGCCCCTAAAAGCAGCCTCAAAATCCTTAACCCAATCCACCACTTTCGTACAGACATTTGGTTTCTGCAATATGTATATTCTACAAATATCTCCATGGGAAATGTTCATCTGAAATAGCATCAATAATTAACAAACTCAGTACCAAGCTCGCTGGAACATGTGCAGCTGCTGCTCAACGTCACTTAACAGTGCACCTTGAAATCCACAGAACAAGTTTCTCTTCCTTCATCCCTGCAACTGCTTTATTGTGGAACAGTCTTCTGCCTGTTGTGTTTCCCAATGAATACAATATACAGTACTTAAAAAACAAAATCCTCCATTCCCAACCCACAATCATATACAGTGCTAAGGTACCATAAGGTTGATTAACCAACATCTTGTGAATGGGCTGAACATAAGAAAAAAGGACACATTACTAACTTTATATCTAAAATTTTCCCCCAAATCAACCTGTTACCTGTCAAGACCCCAACATTATCAGATTTCATTTCTGTCTTCTAAGGCACTTTTTACTGTATCAATCCACCTATATCTTGGTCTTCCTCTGAGTCTTCTTCCTGACAACCTGGCAGAGAACACTTGTTTTGCTAATCATTCCTTTAATATTCTCTGTTTAAGTGACCATACCATCTGAGATTAGCTTGGCTAATACATTCCTGGATGCTAACAATGTCAATACATGTGTAGAGGCTTAAGTGCTGTGAGGACATCATGTTGGAGGCTTAATGGATTTTTTACAACACTCAAAAAGAATTAAAATAGAATTTAATACTTCCTATATTTCGTCCTGGTCACTAGGACATCTACGGGGATTACAAAAACAATTAATGTAACATATGCACAAATAACAAACAATACTAAGCCCAACCACGTGGGTGACACTAAAGTCCTATCTAGGTAGAGCGCCCTCTAAGGGCAGTAGTAGGTGGCCTGGAATGTAAGGTGGGAACTCTGGTGACGAGTGTTTCCCAAATCTTCGGAAGCTTAATGCAACCATATTTATTGAGATTTGGTTGGTTTTTGAGAGCTGCTGCTGCTTCTAAGAAAAGTCTCTCTTTCTTGAATTTGCTGTGGTGGAGCATGGTGGTTTTCTTCCATGATACTCTGTGGGTAGTATCCAAAACATGGTCAGCCAAGCCTGAATGGCCATAGTTGTGTTTGAAGACTTGTCTTCCTCCAGACGGATGGATGCTGATCTGCCTGTCTGTCCAAAGTACGCCAGCTTACAGGAACAGGGTACTTTGTAAACTCCAGGCAGAGAGAGAGGAGGGAGCTGATCTTTCGTAGAACGGATAAGGGTAGCCAGTTTGCGGTGGGGCTTATATGCTGTGTGTAGATTGTACTGTTTTAGTATCTTGGCTATTTTTTCAGATGTGCCACAGATGTAGGGTATGGTGATGGCATTTTTAAAATCTTGTTGACGAGAAGGAAGGGGAATGGGGGAGGAGTTGATTATTTTTTTGATACTGTGATCGCTGTAGCCATTGGAGAGGAAAGTGCTGTGTATGTGGTTAAGCTCATTAGTGAGGGCGGTTCCACTGGAACAAAGATTGTGGGCTCTCTTAGTAAGAGTTTTAATAATGCCATATTGTTGAGAGGGGTGGTGGTGGGAGAGTTTGTGAATGTATCTGCCTGTGTGTGTGGGTTTTCTGTATACGGTGAAGGTAAGTGTATCATTAGGCAGGCGTGTGACTAAGGTGTCTAGGAAGGGTAAACAATTGTTCTTTTCCTTTTCCATAGTGAACTGCTTGCAGAAGCTGATAAAGGACTGAAAATAAATGTTTGAAAAGTATCTTGTGAAAAATTAACAGCAAAACATTTCTGCATTGCATATTATAAGGTGGACAAAGAACACTGTCTTTTCATCATTTTGAATAAGAGATTGATCTACCAAAATTAAATGGGATTGTCACAGGCTGTATTTTCCATTCAGTGAACTTTCGCATTAACATCTTTAACCACATTACCAATGAAATGAGAAAGTGATTTCATTAGTGAAATTTTTATGTTGAATAATTAAAAAATTACTGGAACTGGACAATGAGACTTATTTGTGCCTATGGTCCCACAGAAGGTTCTACTAAGGTAGAAGTGGACAAATTTTTTGAGGCTTTAGAAAAAGCAACTGACACAATGAAAAAGGAAAAGTTGGTCCTTGTTGGGGATCTAAATAGTAGAGTAGGAAATGATTGTGAGACATACCAAAATATTTTGGGAAAATTTGGAGAAAAGAGCAAAGCTAATAATAATGGCAAATATCTGTTGGATTTCTGCTCAGGACATGGACTGGTTATTGCTAACACCATGTTCCAACATAAAATGTGCACAAATTCACATGGAGAGAAGAGGCTAGGAATAAGAAAAGTCTCATTGACTATGTTATTGTTGATAGTGATGTTTTCTCCCTGGTGCAGGACACCAGAGTGTACAGAGGATTTGAAATTGGAAGTGATCACTATTTAGTCTTGAGCAGGATAAAATTGAATTTCATATTGAAAAGAATAACATGTAAGAAAGTTTTAAAGTGAATAAAAGTTGAGCAGCTCTCAGATGTGAACTGTAGACTAAAATACAGAAATATTATTGAAAAGAAAATGAAAGAGTTTGAGAACAGGAATCAAACCTTGAGATTCAGTGGCAAACTCTGAAGGAAACATTGATTGATTCTGCCAGAGAGGCATGTGGTGAGGTTGTGTGCAAGGATAAAAAAATCAGAACTCCCTGGTGGACACAGGAAGTTAAAGAGGCAGTGAAGGAAAAGAAGAAAGCATATCAAAAGTTCCTGGCAAATAAGTCAGCTTTTACTCTTACAGAATAAACAGTGTATAAACAGTGTGTAAAACTAGCTAAACAAAAGTCATGGGAGGACTTTGGCAAGAATATAGAAAATAAATATCAAGAAGGTGGCAAAATATTCTGGAGGTAGTTGAAGAAGCTTAGGAATGGAGGAAGGAGTGCTGTAAAAGGAATTAGAGATGATAAAGGTGAAATGAAAACAGGAGAAAAAGATATCCTTGAAGTATGGAGTAATTACTTTGAAAAACTGCTAAATGAAACAAGCAGTGATGACAGCACAGTGATAAAAAACACTGACCAGGCATGCAGTCAGGAATACATATCCATACTTGAAGTAGAAAAAGCTATTAAAAGCTTGAAATGTGGAAAGGCAGCAGGAGTAGATGATATTCGACCAGAAATGCTGAAGTATGGTGGTATAAGAGTCTTACAGTGGCTGCACTGCATAGTTCAGAAAGCCTGGACAGAAGGACGAATTCCCGATGATTGGAGTAGAGCTCTCATAGTATCCATATATAAAAAGGGAAATAAAACTGAATGTGAGAATTACAGAGGTATTTCCCTACTGAGTGTTCCTGGCAAGATCTATGCAAGTATACTTGAGAAACGGTTGAGAAGAATTGTGGAAGAAAAGCTTGGTGAAGAACAAGCTGGATTCAGGCCAAATAGAGGCTGTCAGGATCAGATCTTCACTTTACGACAAATAGTCGAGAAAGCATGGGAATATAACAAAGATCCGTATTTAAGTTTTGTCGATTTGGAAAAGGCATATGACAAGGTGCCAAGAGAGAAGCTATTCAATACGCTGCAGTTATATGGTGTCAATGGGGCATTATATCAAGCAATACTTAGTCTTTATTTGAGTTGTGAGTCAGCAGTTAGAATTGAAGGAAGTACAGGAAGATGGTTTAATGTTAAATCTGGTGTGAGACAAGGATGTACATTATCCCCTCTGTTATTCATTATCTATATGGATCACATTATGAAGGAATGTGGTATTAAACCCGATATCAAAATTGGAGATGTTAATGTCAGCTCTTTGCTTTATGCGGATGATGTTATACTTCTAAATAAATCTGCTACAAGTCTGCAAGATTCTCTGACTAAATTGAATAGCTGTTGTAATAGATATGGTATGAAGGTCAGCAATAAAAAGACAAAGACAATGAAAATAGGCAGAATCATTGAAAATGTCAACTGTGTTGTGAATGGAGAACCTGTGGAACAAGTAAAACATTTCAGCTACTTAGGCACAATTTTTACTGAAGATGGTAAACTAAATATAGAAATAGACAACAGAATCAGCAAAGCTGGTATCGTGGGAAGTCAATTGAATAAATTCATATGGAATAAGAAAGAAATTAGTCGGAACACTAAATTAGCTATACAAGACTGTGTTCAAACCAATTTTAACTTATGCATCTGAGAGCTGGGTAAGAAGTAAAACACTTGACCAAAGACTAGAGACCGCAGATATGAGAGTCCTGAGAAAGATTAGAGGCGTGAACAGATGGCATCAATGGCAATATCATATTAAAAATGAGGATATTAGGAAAGAACTTGACATTGTCAAGTTAGCAGAGTTAATCTCAGATGGTATGGTCACTTAAATAGAATGGGAGAGGAAAGATTAGCAAAACAAGTGTTCTCTGCCAGGTTGGCAGGAAAACGACCTAGAGGAAGACCAAGATATAGGTGGATTGATACGGTACAAAGTGCCTTAGACGATAGAAATATAAGATCTGATAATGTTGGAGTCTTGACAAGTAACAGACTGATTTGGAGGAAAATTGTAGATAGGAAGTTAGTAATGATGTAATTTTTTCATGTAGTACTGTCATATCCTGTACACCCCTTGAGGGTACATGGCAAGAATTTGATGATGATGATGATAATTAAAAAATTTCATTGATGAATTAAACAATTAAACAGCTGCTAGTTTTAATCGGTGATTAGAACTAGCAGCTGGCAAAACTGAAATCTGTTAATTATAGATTTATAGAATTTATTGACAAACTATGTCATACATGCCATGTTTCTAAAAATGTTAGAGAACTGAAAGTGTGAGCAAATTTGCCTGATATTGAACTATTAAATATGTAAATTTTTAGCATGTGTTGTACAAGAAGTTGTACAATTGTTTCATGAAAGACAAATGGTTCCAGGATAATATTACAAATATGTCAAAAAGTTTCACACACACACACACACACACACACACACACACACACACACAGAACACTTCAGTTAAATGAAAGATACAATTTGTGAATTTCAGAAATACTAATTTGAAAAGACATCTAAGTTTGCTGAACGATCTGAGTACAATAGCAATTTCATCAAGTGATTGTGAAGAAGGATTTTTACAAACGAATCTGACTGTTAGCTCAATGAGAGCTTCACTGAAAAAAAAATTTGCCACGTCACCACCTGTTAAAATTGTAGGTCCATGACATGCTTCAACCCAGCAAAATGTTGATTCATGACTACTTAGGAAACGTCATTCAGCAACAGACAAATCGTGAGGAGAGAAGTCAGCACACTGTGATGACTGAACTAAAAAGCATTTGTGTGTGTGTATATAAAGCTTGTCTTAATCTAAAGCACAGAACAAAGCTATGGAAGTATTTTTTTCCCTCTTCTTACATATGGTGTAGTTATATAACAGCAGAAAGCAATGCACATTTGCTTTGTTTTACAGAAAAAAAACACAGGTTTGTATCCAATGAAGAGGATACAAACTTGATTTTTTGATAAACTTTCAATAAATGTACATTTTCTTCTGCTGTTATATAACTATACCATATGTAAAAAAAAAAAAAAAAAAAAAAGGGGGGGGGGGGACTACTACCATAGCCCTAGTGATCTTTTTTGTCCCATTTTATAATGCTCCAAAAGGTAAAACCACTAAATTTGTATCTTCTTTTACATATAAAGTCTAGCAGCCTGTTTTACAAGCAAGTAATATGCTTTTTTCTTTTATAAAACTAATTTGGTAATATGCTAGTTAATTCTACATCCATAATTCCTCAATGACACTTGTCTAATTTGCACTGGTGATGGAGTCTCAAGGTTTTGTGAGAAAACCCTGCTGTTTCCATATGACTAGCTAACTTATCCCCAATTGATAAGCACTGATATTCTTACATGCTAGATGATTATACCAACTGAGTTGCAGTCCAGAGTCACCATATTTAAACATTTCAGACAGAATGTCATCAACTTTAATTGTCATTTAACACTTAATATTTAATGGTACCACTCCATACTATCAATTAAATCCACTCGTTACTTTCATCTTCTGAATATTTTCTATCATCGCATTCACTGGTGATTATTCCTGACATCCAAGAGTAATTCCTTTAACCAATTTCATTAATTACATTTGTGCACACTATGGTAATGACATTTGTGGAGACATTTTTCTACATTTGTGGTTTTTATATTCTTTCCTAAGTCTGTTGAAGACTTTCATTTAGCTACTTGAACATACAAGTTAGTATTCCTTCAGCCCCCCCCCCCCCCAAAAAAACCTCTGTATTAAAAGAAAGGTAGTTTTACAATCTAGAAACATTCTGCACTGCATATCCTTTTTCTGGGCAGCATCTCTTAATTTCTTGGGGCTATAAGGAAGCTGCCATTATTAGTATGGTCAGATCTATAAACATTTCTTAAGAATGAAATTCTGCTTCTAAGATTTAGCTTGTTTACAATTTTTCTTTTTACTTCTAATTCTAATTAATTTGCCTCTAAAAACTGAACTGCATTACACAGAATATGATGACTAAGATCTTGGTGGATAAGTTCATTCAGAAATGCCTTAGAAGACTGAAATGTTAGATACAACATACTGGAGTGCTAACAAGTAATAGACAAATTAGGAAGAAAATTGTGGATAAGAGATTAGCAGTAATGCAAATCTTAATAATGTAGTACTGTCATAGTAGCCTGAACACCCTTTGAAGGTACATATTGGGAAACTGATGATGGTGAAGGCGATAATGAGATAAAAATCATACCCAAGGAAAAGCATCACCAGTCCTGTGACAAAATTGGCGATGCTATCAAGAAAATGAACCAAAGAAAAGCCCCAGGAAAATATGGCATTACTGTCAACATCTTAAAAGCCACTAGTCTGGAGGAGGCAGTACCTACCCCACTATTTACTAAATTGCCTTAACAAAAACCAAATTCTCATAGAATGAAACAACACTGTAGAGATTCTTCTAAGTAAAAAAAAAAGAGGACAAACAAGACCTGAAAAACTACAGACCTATTAGCTTCCCAACTGTAATTTTTAGAAAGTATTCACAGGGGTACTATTACATCCTACCTGAAGAAAGTGTTGTCCAAGAACAAGCAAGCTTCAGCAGTGGTTCAGCACCATAGATAAGAAATAAGCACTATGAGAACTAATAAAGATTTAAAAAATATAGGTTCCCACTCTGCTTGGCATTCACTAACTACAAGAAAGCATTTGATTCCGTAAAAATTTTAGTCATCAACTCTCCGAAGTCTTGCTCCAGAGATGCTAACTACATTAGAATTATCACCAATGTCTGTGAGAATGTGACAGCAATATTCAGGCCCTTTGAAAATACAAACTATCAGAATTGAGGAAGAAGTATGCGAAGGTGATGCCATATCACCAAAGCTTTTTAACGCAGAATTAGTTTTTCTAGCAAGCAGCCTGGGAGAAAATTAATGGAGCTTATTTAACAGGCTTTGCTTTGTTGATGGCATTGTTATTTTAACAAGTACTCCACCAAAATTACAAAGCATGATTCAGAAACTTGCACAGAAAAGTAATGAGGCAGGACTGAAGATGACTTCGGAAAACTAAGGTGATGTTCAACAAATTTACAGATAAGTCAGATATGCGATGTTGAGAATGTAATGCTGGAAAATGTGAATAACAACATCTACTAAGGTCAAAAGATTACAGATGATGGCAGATTCCAGAAAGAAATAGACATGAAACCACTCAGAGAAGCATGGAGATGCATGATGATGGTCATTGCCATTAACCACATGAAAACTATGAAAGGACAACTACAGAGATAATGAACTAGACCATAAGAGATAGTAAGACAGAGTGACCATTTAGTTGGTGGAGAAATAAAATCAGGAAACATGTTGGTGTGGCCTGGCAACAAGCAGCCTAGTGGAGAAATCTCAAAGACATTCAGGAGTGGAATGAGGATGGTCAGTGAATCTCTAAACTACATTTACAAACATCATGTATGTGTGAAATAAGTTAAGCACAAACTGTCTCACGTTAACATAAAAGTTGCTACACGAAGAAAACTGCTGGTACACTACTTACGGCTTGAAGAGTGGATGGCTTAAATCCAGTGTGGTTATTTAAAAACTGAGCCCTGTCAAGTTCATTTACATTTAGTCTATCCCATAACATGTGTAGTTGTTCTTTCAAATCTGAAGCAAGTTTTTCATTCTGCTCTTTCTGGCGCAGCAACTGTCAAGAAATATCAGGTTTAAATAAATATGCACTAAAAATGTTTAAATCTTAAAAACCTGAATATAATATAAACTATATTGATACAATTTAAAAAATACAAGTAATTTAGGATATTTTAAAATATTAAAGATCCAATAAAATATATGCAGTATAAAATATATACAAACTGTAATATGTAAATATAAAATATATACAAACAAAACAAAGATTGTTACTCCCATTAAATACAAACAAATGATATCACTGGAACTTACAGTTATTAGAAACGAATCAAACCAAACATGCTTTAGTTTCTGATACACTCACATCAAACATATATTCACAATACTGGTTTACAACATAAGGGTGTTGTCAGAGCAAATGTCAGCTCCTTGGAAAGCACTATTTTGCTGCCTCTAAATTCAAGAAAATATGCAAAAAAGTGTTTTTATGGTCGAAAATTTATTCTATCATCAAAAGTCCTGACATATACCCTCACGAGTTTTACAGGATATTATGATAGTACTACATGAAAAATTTGCATCATTACTAACTGCCCCATCAACAATTTTCCTCCAAATCAATCTGTTATCTGTCAAGACTCCAACATTATCAGATCTCATATTTCTGTCTTCTAAGACAATTTTTATTGTATCAACCCACCTATATCTTGGTATTCCTCTGGATCTTTTTCCTGCCAACCTGGCAGAGAACACTTGTTTTGCTAATCTTTCCTCTCCCATTCTGTTTAAGTGACCATACCACCTGAGATTAGCTCTGCTAACGCATTCCTGGATGCTAACAATGCCAAGTTCTTTCCTAATATCCTCGTTTCTAATAGGATATTGCCATTGATGCTATCTGTTCATGCCATAATCTTTCTCAGGACTCTCATATATGTGGTCTCTAGTCTTTGGTCAAGTGTTTTATTTCTAACCCAGCTCTGAGTTCCATAATTTAAAATTGGTTTGAACACTGTCTTGTATATAGCTAATTTAGTGGTTTAACTAATTTCTCTCTTATTCTATATATTTATTCAATTGACTTCCTAACATACCAGCTTTGTTGATTCTGTTGTCTATTTCCATATTTAATTTACCACTAAATTTTTCACTAAAAATTGTGCCTAAGTAGCTGAAATGTTTTACTTGTTCCACAGGTTCTCCATTCACAAGGCAGTTGATATTTTCAAATGTTTCTGCCTATTTTCATTGTCTCTGTCTTGTTATTGCTGATTTTCATGCCAAATCTATTATAACAGTTATTCAATTTAGTCAGAGAATCTTGCAGACTTGTACTGGATTTATTTAAAAGTATAACATCATTCTGCATAAAGTAAAGGGCTGAGATTAACATCTCCAATTTTGATGTCAGGTTTAATACCACTTCTATTCATAATGTGATCCATATAGATAATGAATAACAGAGGGGATGATGTACATCCTTGTCTGAAACCAGATTTAATATAAAACATATATTAATATATAAATCTTCCTCTACTTCAATTCTAACTGCTGGCTTACAACTCAAATAAAGACTAAGTAATGCTTAA
Source organism: Typopeltis vanoorti (assembly GCF_054136105.1). Classification (NCBI taxonomy): domain Eukaryota; kingdom Metazoa; phylum Arthropoda; class Arachnida; order Uropygi; family Thelyphonidae; genus Typopeltis; species Typopeltis vanoorti. The sequence goes on from NC_143553.1 coordinate 46,929,715, forward strand.
TATAATGTCCCATTAACACCATATAACTGTAGTTTTGAATAGCTTTTCTCTTGGCACCATGTCATGCTTTTTGTAGGTACACAAAACTGAAATACAGATCTTTGTTATATTCTCATGAATTCTCAACCATTTGTTGTAAAGTGAAAATCTAATCCTGACAGCCCCCATTTCGCCTGAATCCAGCTTGTTCTTAACCAAGCTTCCCTTCTACAATCTTTTCAACCGTTTTCTCAAGTATACTTGCATAAATTTTATCAGGAATCAGTAGAGAAATACCTCTGTAATGCTCACATTCAGTTTAATTTCCCTTTTTGTATATGGGTACTATGGGAACACTACTCCAATAATCTGGAATTTGTCCCTCTGTTCAGGCCATCTGAACTAGGCAATGCAGCCACTGTAAGACATCCATACTTGAGCATTTCTGGTCGAATATCATCTTCTCATGCCTACCGTTCTACATTTCAGGCTTCTAATGGCATTTTCTACTTTAAGTATGGATGTGTATTCCTAAATGCATGCCTGTTTAGTTTTTTTTTTTTTACCACTGTGCTGTCACAGTTTGTTTCATTTAGCAATTTTTCAAAGTAATTGCTCCATACCTCAAGGATATCTTTTTCTGCAGTTTTCATATCACCTTTCTTCTTTTTCATGTAGCTTCCTCAGTGAGAGGGTGCAGGACCATGTCCTTCCAGTTCTCTCTGTTGGTGGCTTTCCTTTTTGTTTTTGCATAGCCATGCAATCCTGCCCATGATCTTAATATCTTCATGACCTTCATTTTTTGCCTCTTGATCCTTTTTTCCATAATTTTTCCTTCTAAAACTGTTAGTATCCTCTGTCCTGCTGAACCTCTCAAGTATATGTCCCACCAATCTCATCTTTCTCTGAACCATTTCCTGTAATAAAGATCTGTGTTCTCCTTCTCTGTAAGACTTCTGTATTTGTCACATGTTTTGTCCATGAGATTTTGAGTGCTCTCCTATAGTACCACAATTAAAAGGCCATTATCTGTTGTCTTACTCTCTTCTTGAATACCGAGGTCTCACTTCCATATGAGAAAACTGGTCACACTAATGTTCTTATCATTCTTTTCTTTGTCTCGATACTCACAGAACTTCTGAGCAGATCTTTATTTTTCCAGAATGCATCTTTAGCTATGGCTGTACTTATTTTTATTTCTTTATCTTGCTTTCCATCTGCAGTAAAGAAGGTACCTAAATATTTGTATTCTGTTGTATGTTCAATTTTCACATTGTTTATGAATATTTCTGGCTGAGATTGTTTTTCTTTTGAGATTTTCATAAATTTAGTCTTTTTTGCATTTATATCTAATCCAAACTCTTTACTTTCTTCAATTAGTAGTTGCAGTAATTTGATTAATTTGTTTCTGTTTTCTGCTATTTGAATGGTATCATCAGCATATCTAAGATTGTTGTATTTTATACCATTGATACTAATTCCTATTATTTGTTTTTCAATCTTTTTCATCACTGTCTCACTATAGATATTAAACAGATTTGGTGAAAGGATACAACCTTGTCTATCTCCTCTTTTTACTTTCATTACAGGAGCCTCAGAGTTAAACAGCTGCATTTTCTGTTTGGTGTAAATCATTTTTATAATATTAAGTACATGATCTTCTATCTCTAATTTATCTAATATATTGAATATTTTATTATGTTTTAGCCAGTCAAAGGCCTTCTGAAAGTCTATGAAGCATATGTAAATGTTCCTATTTCATTCAAGTGATCTTTCTATTAGTATTATTAGTTCCAGGATAGTATTAATGGTTCCCATTCCTCTTCTGAAGCCTTACTGTTGTTCACTAAATTCACCAATTAAGGCTCTTTCAATTTGTTTGTTAACAATGGTTAAAATAATTTTAGATGCACGGGATATTAGGCTCACAGTTTTATGCATCATTTTTCTTTGGAATTGGTATGCAAATAGATGCTGTAAAAACTTCAGTTAATTCTATTGTTTTATAGATGTCCTGAATGGATTTCACTAAATAGATATTATTGCCAGTCATCTCTAATTCCTTTTACAGCACTCTTTCCTCCATTTCTGAGCTCTTTCAATAGCCGCCAGAATATTTTGCCATCTTCCTGATATTTTCTATGTTCTTAGCGGTCTTCCCATGATTTATGTATAGCAAGTTTTACATGATGTTTAGCTTTCTTACCTTTGTCTCTGTATTCTCTAAGAGCACAAACTGACTTATTCACCAGGAAATTTTGATATGCTTTCTTCTTTTTCTTCACTGCCTCTTTAAACTTCCTGTGTCCACCATGGAGTTCTGATTTTTCTATCCTTGCAGACAATCTCACCATATGCCTCTCTGGTTGAATCAATTAATGTTTTCTTCAGGGCTTGCCACTGAATCTCTAAGGTTTGGTTCCTGTTCTCAAACTCTTTCATTTTTTCTTGAATAATGTTTGTGTATTTTAGCCTACAGTTCACATCTGAAACTACTCAACTTTTATTTTATGAAATGTTATCCTACTCAAGACTAAATGATGATCACTTCCAATTTCAAATCCTTTGTATTCTCTAGTGTACTGCACCAGTGAGAAAACATTCCTCTCAACAATAACATACATTAGCTTTGCTCTTTTCTCCAAATTTTCCCAATATATTTTTGTATGTCTGACAATTATTTCCTACTCTGCTATTTAGATTCCCAAGAAGGACCAACATTCCTTTTTCATGGTATCAATTGCTTTCTCTAAAGCAGCTGTGAGGAACCTTTTTTCTGCCAAGGGCCATGTGGATATTTATAACATCATTCACAGGCCATACAAAATTATCAACTTAAAAATTAACCTATTATATTTGGTCAAGCATTTAATTAACTCACCTCTAATGTGATGGCTGGCACTACTTCTCTTTAGTGAGGTGTGTGATGTTAACTGGTAATGATGACATTCCTACTCACAACTGCTTTTTCAGTTTTGAATCAGTCAGTCTGGAGTGCAGTCGACTCTTTGCGATGGTAAGTTTTGAAAAGAACTGCTCGCAACAGTAAGTTATTCCGAACACAGATGCATATTTCAATGCATGTCTCCTCAAAGTGGGAAATTTATCATTGCTTATGTAACGTTGTAGAACTCAAGCAGTGGGAGGTTGTACCTAGCTTTCAGCTCATCATCGCTTTGAAGCTGAATGATTTCATGTTGTAGGTTATCAGACACATCAGTTCATTCCACATTGAATGGTGTAGCAAAAATGTTCAATTCCATTTGTTTACTTTTCAGGTCCTTGAATCTTTCATTAAATGCCTCAATTAGTTTCACACATTCACCAGCATATTCAAATGTTGTAGAAGGCTTTTGTCTTTCCAGAATGGGGAAATGAACTGTGTTATTCCTCTCAAGTTGCATTTTCCACAGCCTTAATTTAACTTCAAATGATTTCATGTTTGAAAGCAGGGAGCTGAGAAGTTGGTTGGGGCCCAGCAGCTTGACATTCAGCTCTGAGAGGTACTTGGTAATGTCCACCATGAATGCTAGATCGCGCAGCCACTTGCTATTATTGAGTTCCCTGACAGGTTTCCCTTCGTTTCCATGAACTGCTCGACTTCATCCTGCAGTTCGTAAAACCTCATGAGCATGTTCCTGTGACTCAGCCACTGCACTTCACAGTGATAAACAAGATCACCGTACTCAGACTCAAGATCATTCAGTAACTTCCTAAACTGGCGGCTGTTAAACCCTCTGTTTTAGACAAAATTTATGCATGATACTGCTGTTGACATCACATTGTTGGGCTGCAATGACTTTGCACAGAGACTTTCTTGGTGTATGATGCAGTGGCATATAATTAAATCACTTGGATCAAGACTGAGACGATTCGGTTCTTTCCTGACAACTGCAATTAACCCTTTTTTGCGAGCCAACCATGGCTGGAGCTCCATCTGTAGTAAGGCCACTTAACTTTTCAAACGTTAGCTCAAATTTTTTCATTGATAAAAAAATTCTCTCGAACAAGTCCTCACTTCTTGTAATGCCACGCATGGCTTCCAGTGACAGCAGTTCCTCTCGTGGGTCAAACTCTGCAGTTATCACATGAACCAAAACGGCCATTTGAGCAGTATTTGTTATGGCCGTTGTCTCGTCACAAGCCAGAGAGAAAAATTGGAAATCTCCTGCAGAATCCTTCAATGTTTTTAAAATATCTTGTGCTAAGTCAGTAATCCGATCTGAGATGGTTCTCCGAGATAAACTGACACGCCGAAACAATTTTACTTTGTCTGGTGCTAACCACTCCACAGCAGTCAACACGCACTCCTTTACAAACTCTCCCTCTACATGAGGCCTCAGCTTCTTCGCGATTAGCTCGCTCACTACATAATTCGTCTGAATAACGTTGTCTTTGTCACAATGAGTCCTAGCGAAAGCAGCTTGTTGCGATTCCAAACTCTGCTGAAGAGCACTGATTTTATCCAGATGTGTTTGCCTCCCAATTCACTGAGTTTAATATGTTTTGAGCTGTAATGACGCACCAGATTGGCTTTTTTCATTACTGCTAACGCATCACCACAAACTAGGCACACAGGTTTGCCTTTGACTTCAACAAAAAATTAATCATTTGTCCATTTCTCTTGGAAAGATCACCATTCTGCATCAACTTTTCTTTTCTTTGTAGACGCCATTTGCAGGATGTCACACCACTTAAGTTTTAATAACTATCCAGTGTGTGTGTGTCACCAGCGATGTGATTATTTTGCTTTGATCACTTCTAATCCTGCATCTTGGATTTGGAACATATCCAACGTTCATACCATCAACTCTCAAGGTCTTCTCTTGCACTGCCATGGCAGCCGACGAGAAGCATATACGTGTCTGTCTCATCATGTACTTGTATGTGTCCTCTCTATCCTGTTATGGACATTCCTTGCTTGTCCCTCAAAATTTACGTCATTATTATGATTCACTTAATATAAATTTATGTTGCTATGAAAAAAAGCTCCTAGATTTATTGAATCTCGAGTCCCGCCTGCAGTTGCCTTGACAGGGCCAGACCAAATGATTTCATGGGCCTTATATGGCCCGCAGGCCGGACGATCCCCACCCTGCTCTAAAGCCCCAAAAAATTCCTCCACTTCTACCTTAGTAGAACCTTCTGTGGGATCATATGAACAAATAAGTCTCATTGTCCAGTTCCCCATCCTGATATTTGCCCACATCACTTTTCTTGATATTGTTTGCCATTCATGGCAAACAATATCAAGAAATCTCATGAAGATAAGCATGTCTTCTAGTTGTTAAAAACGTTCATGATGAACATACAGCCTCTTTTGTTTGCTAGAGGATTTCTTTTCATGACCATCTTCTGTAAATGCAATCGATATGGATGTAAATTATGATGTATCTTCCTGATGTATGCGAGTTTCCACTACCCTTCACAAGCTCCTCTGCACCAGACAATTTCTTTTCATGTCCATTTTCTGTGGGCTCTATATGAATGTAGATGCTTATATCCTCTTCACATTTCTCTTGTCTATTTTCTGCAGGTGTAATAGATTCTGTGAATTTCAACAAAAATAAAAAAAGACTATCAACTTGACTAGCTAATTGCGCTTTTTTTAATTATAAGCATTTTTATACTGTTCCAAATAGTTGTTTACATGAATTCATTTCTTAATCGATTTCCTATAAGTGTAATTTTGTTAAAAATTAATATTTTAATAAAATGCAATACCAATATTTTAATAGTAAAAATAAAAGAAATTTTGCTTTCATATAATTATTTGAAAGAACTGCTAAAACTTCTATTTCTATCCTAATCTAAATCACAGCAGTAGTTTAAAATTTTCAAATTTTTGTAAAATGACAAACTTTCACTAATAACCTAACATTATCTGTTGATTAATCCAGTCCTAGTACACCCTTGATACAGTAGCACAGGAACAGCCAACAAGTACAGCTGTTTCTGAAATACTCGCACCTGCCCTCTGTCGACCCACCTATATGCCCATTGTCAAATTGGCTTACATAGTCACATTTGCCCATTACTGGCAAATGCTTACTGATTACATACAGAGGATAGGTGTGTCCATTTATAGTAAGTAGCTGCATGTGATGTGGATACTTGATACCACATGATACTTCATTATCACACTGAATATTGAAGGCACACTAAGGGACATAATGTGTCACATGAAAAGGCTCCACCAAACCATTACAGAGCTACCACATCCTTGAACATTACGGACCTGACACAATGGGGCCCATGGCCTTAAAAGAAAGGTCAGATAACGAATTTTGCTCTAAAACCACACCAAACAGTGACCTTCGGGTCATTGTTTGGTGTGGAGAATGAAGCAGAATCAATCGCATAATGTGTGGTTTTGCAGTTGCCCCAATTCTGCAGTTATGTGTATCATCAGCATCGTCCAGTTGGAAGTGATAGGCTTCTCAGGCCAAAAAATGTTCCATGGCCAGTCATTTCCACTTCAGTCTGAGCAAGTAAATGCAGGGCAAATGTTTCTCGTGCACCCAGGTCAGGATTAAGCAACTGCTGAATGTAGTTCTTTGATATCTTGTAAGAATAACAGCACAGGCATTGCCATACAACTTTGTGAACTGTGCTTACAGGTTTGTCTAAAAGACCATGTAATATGCCATGTGCTGTTGTTTTCTACATTTGCCATCCTTTTTTCCTCTAACAATATGAGTACTACTTTCTCCACTGTCTGCCGTTTCATGGGTTTCCATCCTCTGCAGAGTTGACATTTAAGTAACCCATATCCTCAAATTTTCAGGTTTTACGTAAACCATTTGCAGTCAGAGGATCAGTTTTTAATTCCTTTAACGTTCTGATCTTTCACAATGCTGTCATGGCACAGCAGTTATTTTAGTAAAAGAACTTCATGAGAAGTTGCACAATCCTTTAGTAATGGTGACATTGTTCTTGAGCACATTGTCCGTTCACAGGCAATGAACTGATGCATTCTGCAGTTATCTGCTTTCATAGAAACTTCTGTCATTGGAGACATTTGTCATTTGCATAAATGGTACAGTCACAGCATTTCACTGCATACAGGAGTATCATATGTAATTCACATTTATTGCAACGCCATGTATTACCCTAGTAGCAACATTTAGAACTAACATTGATTTTTGCAGAAAATAAAATTCAACTGCTGCGCACATCATCATGTTAAATATTAAATCGTTCTGCTGAGTAATTACCCAGTTACAGCCTTTTAAATGTGAACTTTAATTATAATCATCCCATCTTCACTTCGTAGTGCAGACATGATGTGCACCATCTTCAAACATCCAACTAACCTTCTGCATTGAATGAAACCCAAATTATACCTACTACAACAAGAATCCACCTGAACCTAAATTACAATCTACACGATTCCTTCCTCACAAAGATTGCATGTGGGCTGATGTTCCTTGCCAAAGGAGTCCAATCATGAATTCCTCTTTTTAACCTGTCGAAAGGTTTATTTGCCTCATTATGTGTGATTCATCTGCTGTCTACTGCTCTCCTAATTCTGAAAATCACTCCTCCTCCTGGCATCTCATCTTTGAACCTTGAATTCTTGCAGTCCAACACCAGCAAAGTAATATTACTTTGTGACTAAATGTTCACAACTCCAAGTGGCTTTCTTTTTCCAATTCTACTAATTACATTAAAAGAGAAACCAAGATATTCACTGTAAGCAATGACCTAAAGTATGCTAATCAAAATACCAAACAATCCTTCCACTCACCCAATAGCAAATATTTCCTTAACCAGTTCTTCCAGGTACACCATTGAGTTACCAAGAGGTAATGCTGAAAATAATCTTGTACAAGTTTCATTTCTAGTGGGATACCTTCCCCTCATCCAGTCTCGATTTATGATCTGGCATTATATCAAGTGGGAAAATCTCCAGCATTTCCACTTCTCCTTTCAATGGTTACTTGTTTTTTCTCTCCAATTTGGATACTTGTCATGACATGTTACAGAATTGAGTTGGGAAATGAGTGCCTTCGTTCCCCAGCTCGATTCAAAATTTCCACTCAATACATGCCATTATGCTAATACAGTCCAAAAAGAAGACAAACAGTGCATTGAAAGTGGCTGAAGACCAAACTCCTATTTCATTCTCAGCTTACAGTAAGACCTACAGCAACTGTAAAACAATTATTAATAAATCTAAATGTGACTAAACAAATCTAAAGAGCTAAATGCCGAAAACACTTGCACAAATGGCAATTATCTCTTCTGATCCCTTGAAAATGAACAAGCACAACTGCTCCATAACTTGCTGTGACAGCAGCCAAAGACAAAGCAACTATCAAACTGAGAAGGGCACTGATAGCCACCGGGCAGTACATGCCATTTGTCCAAGTTGTCCTGAATGGACAACTTGGACAAATCAAACCACCTCCAACTGTATACTAGAAACAACAAACTACATACTTCCAGTGACTTTCTGCCATAAAGACATAAGAATTTTGAACAATGTAAATACCAAAAGGCTTCTGTCCTGATAGCATCCCCAAGTTTTTCAGATGTGCTTCTAAATAAAGACTTGATGTTCATCATGTTTTGCAACCTATTAATACACAGCTGCAATCCATATTACAGAATGGAAGAAAACCTTTATTCAGCCTGTTTCAAAAGAGAAAAACTGTTACCCACTCCTTCCTAGTATATATGAGGAACTATCAACTACTAACCTCAAACCTTATCTATAGTTTTACTGATGAAAATACTTTCTGTTCCTCCCATTCATGCATTGTAGTGTTCACACTCAATGTGTTCTCATACCGTCACTACCACCTTTCATTACAATCAGCACAATTAAGACTAGATCCCTCTTCTTGGAGGTACTTCTCCTGGCACATTACTCTTATAGCAAAATTTGGGATTATTTTTCATTCAAGACATTACATTTCACATCTCCACCTACCTGTACAAATCCCAATCCACCCAAAACAAACCTTAGAATACTGCACTCACATTTGGGATGGTGTACCCCACATACTTTGGGTGCAAAAATTCATAATATTAACTACCTAATCCAGATGCAAAAAGGTAAGTCAAAGGAAATGATGGTCATGGTTGGTACAAATGACTTGAGGAGAGAGAGGTATTCTATGAGGGAGAATGTAAAGAATGTTAGAAGAGGAAAAATTGAAGAGCAAGAAGGTGAAGATTTTAAGTCTTCTACCATGCTATGATAGAGGCAAACTGAGGAGAGCACTGATAACCAATGAGTCTATACATAGACTGCGCAGAAGGAATGATGTAAGATTTGTGGATCTGTGGTCTGTTTGATGGAAAGGATTTGTATCAAGCTGATGGACTGCATCTAAATAGTATTGGTGTTAGGTGTCTAGAGAAAGCTTTCGTCCACCGAGCATGCTGTTCCATGAATTTGCGCTTCAAGCGCAAATTCAAGGAAACTTAAGCAATTAGGGTAGAAGTCACTGATCAAGCACATGCATGCGTGCGTGCGTGCGTGCGTGTGTGTGAGAGAGAGAGAGAGAGAAAATGACAAAGTGAGGAATCTAGTCTCTCAAGCAAAAATATTCAATAAAGTAGCCAATTCAGGAAGTAAAGGTAGGCAGGGCCTAAAGGGATGATGCAGGTTCTATATACTAATGCCAGAAGTATTAGGAACAAGAGGGAAGAGTTTTTGGCAATAATAAGTGCAACTTCACCAAAAGTTATAGGCATTAGTGAGAGCTGGATAAACGGCAGATGTAGTTACAGGGATAGAATGCGAGGGATTTAGTATTTTCAGCGGATTAATTACAGCCAAAAAGAATATGAGATAGTCAGCAAGGTAGCTGTTCATTTGAAGCAGTCTGGTGTGAGATCAAGGCCAGTAACACAAAATATACAGTTGGTTGTTGCTATAGACCAGGGAATTCCATGGATGATCAGGAAGACATGCATTGCCAAATTAGAACAATGAGTACAGGTCAAATGATTGTGGGAGGGGGGGGGGGAGCTTCAAAACTATGGAGTTATTTACTAGAAGGAAGAAAGATTACATAGCAAGAAGGAAATGGAATTTATACACCTACTGAGAGAATTACTTGAGGCAGCATGTAATGGAGGGGACTGGTGTGTGTGTATGTGAAAGTATTGGACCTGGTCATAGGATCAGAAGAGCTATTCATAACCAAGGTGGCCACATTGCCTCCAATTGGTGAAGGTGTTCATGCAGTCTTGAATTGGGAGATTGTAAAACATGAGGAATATTCTGTCAAGAATGGGGTGGAACTATAAGTCAGATGATTATGACAAGCTTAGGAGGAAGCTTAAATTGCATATCTAAGGAAAGAAGGGTTAATCGATAGGAGCTAGATGGATGAGTACTATCATTAAGCATGTGCTGCAGAAGAAAATGCTGTGGAGGGTATATAAAGAGAAGGGCGACCAGCAAACTCATGAACAGTAGAGGGTTCAGGCAAGAAAGGTGACTAGCATGATAAGGAAGACAAAATCGGATCACAAGAAGAATCTAACCAAGCAGGTCAAAGGAAATCTCGGAGTTCTTTCATCGTTGTGGCAAGTAAGAGGAAGAATGCCTATGAAAGATTAACCTTAATGAGTGATGTTGATAATGGTTACAATGCAACAGAAGCAAATAAAATAGTTGAGTTACTGAGTGACCACTTAGCAAGGATACATCATACCAGTACGGTTACTGCTTTAACATATGTGACAGACACTAATGTGGGAACAGAGGTGGATGAATTGGAGATTATTAGGGTATCAGAATCTCAATGTAAAAACAGCTGTGGGATTAGATAGGATATCAACAAGGGTTTTGAGAGAGAGAATGTGCAAGGGAACTGGCAATGCATTTGACCATGCTCTTTATTTCTCAGCTCTGGAAGAGTTCAAAGGAGTGGAAAGAGGACAAAATGATTCCCTTGCATAAAGGAGATTCTAAGACTGCAACAGCCAATTATAGATTATGCAGTATCTCATGCATGGTGGCAAAAGTGTTAGAAAAATTGGTCAAAAAGGGAATTCAAGAATTGGTAGATAATAATGTCATGCCTTAGTAATTTACTAATTTTTTTTTTATAATAGAGTAACAAATGAGTTGAATAAAGGAAATGGCTACACGATGATTTTGCAAAGGAATTTGACGGAATACCACATGGAACTCTTATGCAAATTAGAACAAATGTAGATGGATATGACACTAGTTAAATGGATAAGAGGGTGGCTGCTGGACAGATATCATGTATGCTGCAAGGTTCAGTGCTAGGACCATTGCTGTTTAATTTGTACATAAATGATATAGGAAATAACCTGAAAGGAAATATTCTGTTGTTTGCTGATGATGCACAATTAGATAGGGTAATAGTTAAGCCGATGTGGAGAGCTTGCAGGACAATTTAAATCGACTGTCAGTATGGGCAAAAGTTAATGGGTATCAGTTTAATGTAGAAATATAAAGTTATGCATTTTAGGAAAAATAGATTACAAGCCGTGTATCACACTGATGGCACTATACTCCAGGAAATAGATAAAGCTAGAGATTTAGGAATAGTGATAGACAGATAAAGTTTAGAGGACATATTGCTATGGTAGCCCATAAGATTACTTGGCTATTGAAGAACATATTAACAAGTAGAGACAAGGAAGTTATTTCACTTTATAAGGCCTTGATACATCCACATCTAGATTATTGTGTTCAAGTCTGGTCCCATGGGTTTCTTGGGGATGAGAAAGTGGTGGAGAGGATTCAGAGGCGAGTGGCCTATGGAATGTTTCCTGTGAGAATAGATTGAGGGTGTATGGACTGCAGAAGTTGGTTAATAGGAGAAAAAGAGGGGATATGTTAGAAACATTTAAGTTGTTTAAAGGGTTTTATAGGATTGATGCAGGGGAATGTTTCAGCACTTGGCTAGAGGGACCAGAACAAGGGGTCATTCCTGGAAGTTGAATAAAGGTGTGAGGACTAGTTTTTTTTTGCTTGAAGTTGAATAAGTGAAATGGGTTGCCAGAGTCAGTTGTGAATGTTTGGTCTGTTAATGGCTTCAAGGAGAAGTACGATAGACTGTATGGATAGATTGGGTCTCCTGCGATGAGTATTCAGACTCAATGGACGTGCCCGTATAATAATAATACTTTCCTAAAAATTCTTTATGTTGTCCAAAAAGAAGCAGTTCAGGCAGTTGATAACCTCTCTCTCTCTCACTGTGAATATTGTCCACAAGAAGTATTGCTACAAAAAAACAATGCAGAACTGACATTGGCCTAATTGGCATCCACCACCTCTCTAAATCCTAACATCCACTTACTGTTTATCTGCTAATCCAATAAACTTGTTACTCCATTGCATCTTTCATTCCATGTATCTGTTCTTTGGAATATCCTCACTAAGTATTCCGAAAAGACTACAACCATCAGCTCTTTAAAATGACCTGATTCCTTCCCTTTTAACTCCTAATCACTAATGCAATCAACTTGCCAGAGGCTCAGCAACCTCTTATGTAGGAGCAATAAAATTTTTCTAGTAAATTCCAAATAAGTAATAATTTTAAAATATATAAAAAAAAGCAACTTACATTATCAGAGAGATCTTGCAAAGCTTGTAGATTTTCTTCTGAGAGAACAAAGTCCTCATCCTCATTGCATACAACATCTGTTTCAAATGAAGTATTTGGAAACATATCTATGCTGTCCATCAGCTCAATTACATTTTTCTTAAGTACATGAAATTTTTTTAATCTGTGTTCCTAGTTAAAATTGAAAAGATTAAGGTCCTAGTTATAATCTTCATTTGTAAATCACTTTAAAGTTAAAAAAAAAAAAAAAAAAAAAAAAAAAAAAAAAAAAAAAAAATCTATCAATGATTGATTAAAACTGCAAGATTTGTTTAAGTACCTAATCGAATACAATAGGCCAAGGGAAAATCAACATGCCACAGTAGCAAAACAGGAAACAGGCATATCACACCACACCAACACATAACATACTTAAAAGCTTGAAAGTATTTGAAAATGTACCATGCTTAGTCCCTAGAGCAAGGTTTCAAGATTATCCAAACCATGGCATGCATACCCACAGTATGTGTTGTAGGTTTATAACCTTTAAAATGAGTAAAATATACACAATGATTGATTAATTGATTTTCTCGCAAAAAAGATACCAGAACAGCCTACCAATGAATGAAAGGCATTCTGTACTATAAAGCAAAAATACTTACATGGATCATAACTGGTTTGTTAGGAAATTTAATTAAGCTTCAGAAATATTATGCATACTTCGAAGTGCAGTAAATTTAACCCAAGGCATCACCTACATGAGTCATGTCGACATCAAAAAACCTGATGCACTGTTTCTAATGTAATAATTTATGTTTAAGGATATATCACTTGTTAAGCATTTTCAACCAACAAAAATGGCTTAAACTCTGAGGTATAAAAAATATACAAAACTAGTAGAAAATTGTATAATTATTACCGTATTTACTCGAATATAACTTACCCTTGCTTATATCTCACACACCCCTAATTTTTTTATTTTAAGAAAAAATTTTAAAAAATAGATAGTGAATGTTATTATGAAAGTTTCATAATTGTCAGCTTAACTTTATTGCTGAGTAGCGTACTCTTTTGTTAATACCGCACCAATCGCATGCGAGACCAGTAGTAGCCAGAGCGAGTAGTAGATTCTTGGTAAGTCACACATGTTTTCAGTTTTTTTTAAATCATGATGATCTCATGATTCCTAAATGATAGAAGGACAAACAATAATGAAACTATTTACAAAGATAATAAGCCGAAAGGCTATTTTACCGGCAAATTTGTTAATTGAGCGGGAGATGGTAAATCCAGTTTTATTTTATAGCCGGGTACAAAACTCAGGTGGAAATCCATCAACATCCATAGAGTTTCAATGCCGAAAAAGCTATCAGCAGAACCAAGTGTAAATGATCACTTGGGCAGTACAACACCAGGGCAACTCCATGCAAAGGTGGAGCAAGATCCGTCACTAACTTTAATATTCTCTCATAATGTAAAACCCAGCTCCTAAGAGATGGCTATAAAATAAAACGGGATTTATCTCCCGCTCAATTAACAAATTCGCCGGTAAAATAGCCTTTCGGCTTATTGTCTTTGTAATTAACAATATATAATACACCACTTCGGCAATTCGATAGTAGAGGTATGCAAGTTTCGGTTCACTTAAAACCTTGATATTCCAGGTCTACCTACTCACTGATGAGACCTCAAAAAAGGTTGAAACCGGTCTGGGTAGTGACCTCTTCTCATAATGTAAAACAGTATTTATACATCTCTTAGGAGCTGGGTTTTACATTATGAGAGAATATTAAAGTTAGTGACGGAGCTTGCTCCACCTTTGCATGGAGTTGCCCTGGTGTTGTACTACCCAAGTGATCATTTACACTTGGTTCCGCCAATAGTTTTTTCGGCATTGAAACTATGGATGTCGATGGATTTCGACCAGTTTCGTACCCGGCTATAAAATAAAATGAGATTTACCATCTCCCGCTCAATGAAACTATTTGTTTTAATTTAATTATAGAAGCATTGTCACTAAAGATTCAAATATGTCGCATGATGAAGGTGAGCAGCCGATCATGTAAATAATGTCTATAATTAAAATTTAAATGAATTAATTTCATAAATAATGTGAGTAATTATAAATTACAACGAATACTGAGAATTGAATTATAAACATCAATTTAATTTTCTCCTGAAAAACTTTAACTTTCATTTTGGGGAAAAGTGAAAGCTATATTCGAGTAAATGCGGTATTATTACGGGCTACTCCAAGGAGTCCTTAGACTCATCGAGGTAGCCCTAAACATCATGTCAAGAACTATCCAACATTTGTACAGTAACTATCATACTTTGCTTTGAACTCATTCATAGTCATGGCACTCACAACAGACTCAGACAACCCATTCCACTCATTCACTACTCTTCAAGCAAAAAATAGTTCTAACATTCTTGCTAACTACGATCTTACTCAGTTTCCATGGATGGCCTCTAGTTCTCCTACCACCAGACCTGTTCTGAAAAATTTCCTCTGAATTAATCTTGTAAAAACTCCTAGTAACATTCCCATGTCTCTGGCTTTGCCAATTTCCTGGACCACAGTTCCACCAATGTGATATACAGTTGGTAATCTTTTCATCCCGAAATGCATAACCTTACATTTTGTCACATTAAACTGACATCCATTCTCCTTTGCCTAGTCTCCCAATCTATCCAAATCATCCTGCAAAATTTTGACATCTGTATTAACTATTGCTCTACCCAACTTGGCATCATCAGCAAATAACTGAACAGTTCCTATCAGATCCTTTCCTATATCATTCATGAACAAATTAAATAGCAGTGGTCCAAGAACAGAACCCTGCAGTACACCACTAGTCACAGGCCTTCTTTTGAACTCTACTCCTGAATAAACTACTCTCTGGTATCTCTCCATCGACTACCCTCCTATCCATCTCACCAACCCTATATCCATCTCCATGTGCTACAGTTTACTTATTAGAATTCCATGTGGTATCCTGTCAAAGGCTTTTGCAAAGTCCAGCAGTATCACTGCGAACCCATTACCTATATCCAACTCAGCTGTCACTGTATTATAAAATATGAGCAAGTTACTGGGGCATGATCTACCCTTCAGAAAACCATGCTATTCCCCCTTCTCACCATACAGTATCCCATTTCCATCTATCCATTCCTGTATTTTCCTCTTGTCCAACTTCTCCAATAACAATTCCTGATATTGGTCAGTAATTTGCTAATCAGTGAAGTAGTTTTTCTTCTAATTAGTTACATGGTCTATATATTACAACTCTCAAAAATAAAATAAGATTGCATATTTTGTTTCTTTCTTCTACCTGGACTATAAATGTTTTTCTTCTACTTGAATTATACATGTAATATTAAAACACAGTGAAAGCAACATATATCCAAGAAGAACTAGCTTTTCCTTTTCGTTATATCAGCTATTCTCATAATGATTTGAAAAATCATTCTACATTTTCCCATACATATAACCATTGGTACAAGTAAGTTATACTATTTAATTGGGAAACATGTCTGCATCATTCTACTGCAAATCAACTCATATTCAAGAAGTTTTCTTTCTTTTTTTTTTTTTAAATAAGTTTTAATTTACAACACAAAAATAATAAGAAAATAATGTTTATTTACTTAGTTACTGATATTCTGCTGGTTTTTTTTACCAAACATCTTCATAGCACAAACACTGTTGTAGTGAGTAAACAGCAACAATTAGTTATGGAACCAGTTTAAAATTGTAACATGCAATACAAAGTACTAGTCTTCCAAAATAGGTTAATAAATATTAATTTGATCTTAAAGTGACTGTTTTGCAGATTTTTGGTAAACTGACACTGAGGTTTGGAGAATGTCTTAAAGCAACTGATGATCTCAAAAAAAATCCCAACCTGATTTGTAATGACTGTGTCATTACAAGTCAGACTAGCATTTTTGTTTTTTCCCAATCTGATCCTATGTGAAGGAATATCCAAGGCATGGTCTGCTAGTCCCAACTCTCCATAACGATGGTGCCAAATGTGTTTGTGTTCTCTCAGGTAGATGACATATTCCTGTCTGTTCATAGCAAGCTAGGTCACAAATACAGGGCACCTCACTACTGAATGTGAAAAAGGTGAGTGTTTGTCCTTAAGTGAATGGGTGCGGGTTGTCAGTTGGTATATGGTGTGGATGATATTTATTAAGCACTCTGGATATCTTTTCAGATGTGCAAATATATGGGATAGTAACAATTTTGCTGTGGTCTATTAGGGAAAGGAGAGAATTTGAAGGGGAGGAAGCATTTAATATTTCCAGGGATTACAGCTATCTATTGGCTAAAAAAATTATAAAAAGGTAGGCAAGTTACCTTTTATAATTTTTTTTTAGATAGCTCTGGCTCTCCATAAAGAGAAGATAATGAACCGTTTCGAAGATGTGTGACTAGTGTATCTAGGAAGAGAAGACAGTTGTTGATTGCTTTCTTTAGATATGTGTGCACCATGTGATCAAATAGTAAACATATCAACACCCAACCAGTGGTTTGGTTGCACAATGGTTTGAGCATGGCTGTGTCGAGAACTTGGTTCTCGACACAGATGGATTCTATATGGAAACTAGCTGGGAGAAGAAAGTGAACCCAACCCATTGTATGTGAAATATTCAGATTTACTACATGACTTGCTGGTTAATTCAAATGTGTTTGCCAGTGGTGTCGTGTGTCCATTTCAGTTGGGAGTGCTGTAGTGTGGCTTATGCAACTCGTGCTACAAAATCCACATCAATTTAACCATATGATTGCATCTTTATCAATGTCTGAGAATTTTAAGAGTGCATAATGCATCAGCACATCTTAATTGGCCCAATGCAATTAATTGTATGATAACTTTGGATACTTTAATTTATCGATTTAACCAAATCTGCATAGAGTGAGAGATGATGTGTTTGTTTTAAGATATACTAAAAACAATAATGAAGGACAATGTTGTACAGGTAACCCTCGTATAATGCGGTACTTATACAACACAGTTTCGATATAACACGGTCTACAAATTGTAGTAACCCTTTATCTTTTCATATATTTTTCACTGCAAGACTTAAAAAATCAAATTTTATCTTTGGCAGACTATAATACCAGGCAGAAGCATTAGCAAGGTCATCTCTACCTGACCTTGCTAATGCTTCTGCCTGGTATCTCCACTTGGGCCTGGCTCCCACTGAAGAGACCTCAATAAAGGTCGAAACTAGTCTGGGTAGTGGCCCTTCCCTTAATGCATAACATTATACATATCCGCAAGGAGATGTGTTTTGCATTATGGGAGATAGTGAGATAGAAGTGATGTTATCTTGCTCCACCTTTGCAACAAGCTGCCCAGTGTTGTACTACCTTACCCCAGTCCTGAAGATACTTTCAGGTGCAAACTTTGTTTGCTCACACTTGGATAAATTATTAAACTAAATTTATTATTGTATAACCACAAGAAAAAACATACTAGTAGCAGAGTAATGAAGATAGCTTATGTACTTATATCCTTGTATGTTCTTTCTTGTGGTTTTATCAATTGCTTTAATATCGTTTTTGTTCTAGGTGTTTATCAGAACTTTCCAGACCCCCCCCCCTCCCCTGTATGCCACAGGAACCTTTAAAGATTACAGGTTTTATTGAAAGTTTAATAGTAAGGCTCCAATTTCAATGTATCTTATGAAAGATCACAAAATCTGAAAAAACAATGATTGAATAGGTCAAAATTTTTATCATAGCTAACAGGTGCACCAAGTTAGAGCTAATTCTGCTTATTTTTAGATCAAAAGATTAAACAAAGAAATGAACAAAATAAACAATCTAAAGCAAATGCTTAACAGAATATTAAAAAGTAATATGCATATCAGCTACACCTACCTTTTCTTCTTTAAGAATCTCTATATGTCGTTCCAGTTCTTGTAAATGTTCCCTGGAAGGGATACCATTTTCAGGAGAAACAGGAAGTGGGGATATTTTCAGTGATGAGCACAATTCCTTTTCACTCTCTCTTAGATGCTTTGCTGATTTCAATCTTTCATATTGTTCTCTAGTCAATTTATCAATTTGGGTACGCAGTTCCTTTTCAAGTTGTAAAAGAGAGAAACCATCTGCAGGCTGGAAAAATAACAGAATTAATTCTTTTCCACAGGATATTGCAGAATTATGGTCTTCTTAACTAATATTTCAGTTTAAAACAAACTCGTAAAATGAGCAGAAAATTAATGTCCAATCATTATCACTGAAAATTATACTGATTCCAACTAATGCACATGCTTAGTCAAGGCTTTTATTTTATTTTTTTAATTGTAAATAAAAAAAAATTGGACTTATTTTCATATTAAAATGAACATTCAAACACCAAAGCTTAAAACAGGTACTTTTTTCACAAGAAGAGTTACAAATAATAAAATTTAAAAGTACACACAAACAAAATTGTTGGTCATTTTAAGGATTATGGGGTTAAACGGCTATTTTAAAGGGCAGACATATATCATTGAACAGTTTATTTTTATAAATTGAAAGTATGTACACAAATGAACTGAAATGACTATTCATGGGCAACAAAAATCACGCAGATTGTTGAAAAAATATATACATCCAATTCTCCATTTACAGTAGATCGGTTCCAGAAAAAAACGTGTAAATGAAAACAGTGTAAAAAAAGAATACAGACTTATGAAAAAATAGAAGAATGGTTCCAGACATGAAACCCAATACAAACAATAAGTTATTATGACCTTTTTCTTGACCACTAGTATTAATAAATTAAAGATTTAATTCTGTATGTTAGTCAAGTAGATAATAGTTTAATATCCGAAGTTTCCCTGACTAATATCTGTCAGCATTTTCAAAGGATACACTGGTAAGCAATAGAAAGTAACAAAAACTAGGAACCTAACCAACAATTCTAAAAATTATATAACGTTATCACTGTGCATGATACAATGATATAATACACGTGTCGTAAGTACAACGTTTTATTTGTTGAGAAATTTATTGTAATTTTCATGAAGTTCATTTCTTTTTGGTTAAATGATCTGATTAGAGTTTTCCATATATCTGGTAAGATTAGGCCTTTATTCTTATTTAAGTTACCTGTTGAACGGGCGACTGTAGCAGCTTCTTTAAATGTTCTGTAATGGTAGTTCTCTTCTATGTAGGGCATATGGCTCATATCCCATTCAATATTATGGTTGGTAGAGGCAAAGTGAGAAGAAAGGCCTGATATATCCTGTCTGTTGTTCCTTACATAGCCTATGTGTTCCTTCTTTCAAAACTTCTAGATGTCTTTGTCCGATGTAATTAATAACACATGAACAGGGTATGCTATAAACTCCAGAGTATTTGTAGAAAGGATGGCTATCTTTCGGTGATCTTATAAACTTTTGAATGGTCTCAATAGGTTTGAAGGTTACTCTGGTATTATATGGTTTAAGAAGAAGAGCTATTTTTTTGGATACGGTACTAACAAATGGAATTGTTATAGAGTTGATGTATTGGATTTCATCTCGTTGTCTTTGCTGTATGTCACTAAAGAGAATCTTGTTGATGATTCTTGTAGGGTAGCCATTTAGGGATAGATCTCTGGATATTTTCATTAATTCTTCTTGTAAGTCCCCAGGGTCTGTGGTACACTATCTTTTTTTGAGCATATGGATAATGCTGAGTTTCTGGGATATGTGGTGAGACGAGTCGAAATGGAGGTAGTGTCCTATGTTAGTAGGTTTTCTATATACCGACAGGTTGATGCTATTGTCAGTTTGTTTCTTAATAAGGACGTCTAGGAATGGAAGTTTATTATCTTATTCTAGTTCGAAAGTGAACTTGATAGTGTTGTGGAAGCTATTAATTTTTAGATAATTTATTAGTTCCTCTTTTTTGTGATTCCAAATGATGAAGATGTCGTCAACATACCATGGCTAATCCATGAAAGTTGATTTCTTTTTTTTTTGATTAAATGAGCTGATTAGAGTTTTCCATATATCTGGTAAGATTAGGCCTTGATTCTTATTTAAGTTACCTGTTGAACGGGCGACTGTAGCAGCTTCTCTAAATGTTGTGGAATGGTAGTTCTCTTCTATGTAGGGCATATGGCTCATATCCCATTCAATATTATGGTTGGTAGAGGCAAAGTGGGAAGAAAGGCAAAAACATACTACAAACAACTTAATGGATTAGCCATGGATAGCCCTCTCTCTCCTTCTTGTGCCGACCTATTCTTAGAAATCTGGAAACTCAAATTTTATCCCAAATTACCTCTAAACCAACCACATGGTTTAGGTATGTTGACGACATCATCATTTGGAATCACAAAAAAGAGGAACTAATAAATTATCTAAAAATTAATAGCTTCCACAACACTATCAAGTTCACTTTCGAACTAGAATAAGATAATAAACTTCCATTCCTAGACGTCCTTATTAAGAAACAAACTGACAATAGCATCAACCTGTAGGTATATAGAAAACCTACTAACATAGGACACTACCTCCATTTCGACTCGTCTCACCACATATCCCAGAAACTCAGCATTATCCATATGCTCAAAAAAAGAGCTATACAGTGTACCACAGACCCTGGCGACTTACAAGAAGAATTAATGAAAATATCCAGAGATCTATCCCTAAATGGCTACCCTACAAGAATCATCAACAAGATTCTCTTTAGTGACATACAGCAAAGACAACGAGATGAAACCCAATATATCAACTCTATAACAATTCCATTTGTTAGTACGATATCCAAAAAATTAGCTCTTCTTCTAAAACCATATAATATCAGAGTAACCTTCAAACCTATTAAGACCATTCAAAAGCTTATAAGATCACCGAAAGATAGCCATCCTTTCTACAAATACTCTGGAGTTTATAGCATACCCTGTTCATGCGGTATTAATTACATTGGACAGAGGCATCTAGAAGTTTTGAAAGAAGGAATATATAGGCTATGTAAGGAACAACAGACAGGATATATCAGGCCTTTCTTCCCACTTTGCCTCTACCAACCATAATATTGAATGGGATATGAGCCATATGCCCTACATTGAACTACCATTACAGAACATTTAAAGAAGCTGCTACAGTTGCCTGTTCGACAGGTAACTTAAATAAGAATCAAGGCCTAATCTTACCAGATATATGGAAAACTCTAATCAGATCATTTAACCAAAAAGAAATGAACTTCATGAAAATTACAATAAATTTCTCAACAAATAAAACGTTGCACTTGCGACACGCGTATTATATCATTATATCATGCACAGTGATAACTTTATATAATTTTTAGAATTGTCGGTTAGTTTCCTAGTTTTTGTTACTTTCTATTGCTTACCATTGTATCCTTTGAAAATGCTGACAGATATTAGTCAGTGAAACGTCGGATATAAACTATTATCTACTTGACTAACATACAGAATTATTAAGTCTTGAACAATAAGTTATTTTCAAACAAAACATATGAAAATCATTGAATAAAACTATTTAATTTTAATGGAATATTTTTTATTTTAAATACTTCTTTAAAGTATATACATATGCATCTTAAAAAAATAGTATGTCACTAATAAAACAAAAATTCGAAAAGGCCCAAATACTCCCATTTACCATTTCTGATGTAACCTATGCCCATGCAGTATAACCTTTGACAGTTTTGCATCATAAAAATCATATCAAGAACATCATCCCTGCCTTCACAACAATATGGAACTATAAAAACCTGTCCACCAGACGAAATTAATTTGCTCAGATAACACTGCATTCTACAGATTTCACCCACATTTTTTGGCCAATGGCTACACCTCCCCCCAGATAAAAAGAATTCTATCACCATATAGCCCCCTCCCCCTTTCCAAATAAAGATCACAGCAAATCCATCACCATCCCTTATATTCATGACATCTCAGAAAATACAGCCAAAATCTTAAAAAATCACAAGTGTGTGACCACTTATAAACCACACAGAAAACTAGCAATCCTTATCTTCTCAGCCAAAGACAAGCTACAGTCCTGGATTTATCTGGAGTATACCAGATAAATCCAGGTACCCTGAGGCTGCAACCATTTATGCTATGGCCAAACAGGTAGGACAGCCCACATCCATATATCAGAGCATCAGGACTACATTCATTTCCACCACTATAGCCACTCAGGATTAGCAGACCATGTTCTGGATACCTGGCACAGGATCCATTGGAAAACAGCAGCTTTACTCCACTGAAGCAAATTTAAATTTCTGAAGCTTTTCCTCAAATCTGCCGGAGCTATTACTGATCCCAACTCAAACAAATATGGTTGTATCAAACTGCCTCTCATATTAGAAGCCCTCACCAGCAGGCATTCAGCCCAATGGCTAAGAACACCCAACTAAAACCAATAGATGGCATACTTATAGGACTTGAGGTCATCCTATACCCTTCCAGTCCTATCTTTGTTACTGAAGTGTGCCTGTGTGCACCTATTTGATACCAATGTATTAATCCTTGAAGATGTCATTTGAACTTTGGCGATATATAGGAAATAATAATTAACATTTGATCATAGCTAAATGTTTATTATTACTTCCTATAAAACTGTGGCCCTGAGGAAAATTACAACAGCAGGATGGAGGTAGCGGAGATGAGAATGCTTAGGTGGATGTGCAGTGTGACCAGAAAGGATCGTCTGAGAAATGACTATGTAAGGGGGAACGGTGAAAGTTACAAACTAAGGAGTAAAGATACAGGAGGCAAGGTTGAGATGGTTTGATCATGTGATGAAAAGGGAGGAAGAGTATGTGGAAAGAAAGGTCATGCAGATGGATGTGCAGGGGAGGAGGAAGCACGGACGGCCAAAGAAGAGATGGTGGAGGAGGACTTGAGGATGAAGAACTTGGATGTGGCTACAGCCCAAGACAGGAAGTTGTGGATGAGACTCATCACAAACAGTGACCCTACTTAAGTGGGAAAAGCTTCAGAAGAAGAATTAACATTTTTTTAGTTATTATCTCTATAGTGATGTTGTCAATTCTTGAAACACGATGAATGTTCATTTTATTTGAATAATTATTGAAGAAATATACACAACCACGAATTTTTCCAAACATTGATGTGTGGGTTAGTGGTGATGACTAGAAGATCAGCTATAGACAGAGTGATGAAATCCATATTGCTGGTTGCTAACTAGGTGATGATATTCAGGTGGTAAAGAAATAGGCCGTTGATAATATTCTCCATGATTTTTGAGCAAAGTGAAGTAAGAGTAACTGGACCACAGTCCAAAAGCTGACTTATCACTTACTTTTTCTTCCTCAAACGGGTTGAATTATAAAAGATACAGAGAATCTTTTGAAAAGTCAAGAGCAACTAAGAAAGGGTGATAAACAATGTAAGAATTATAGACAAATTCCCTACTGAGCACTTCTAGCAAGATTTATGCAACCATACTCAAGACCAAGAATAAATTGTGGAAGAAAATCTTGAACAAGCTGGTTTCAGGCCAAACAACGGTTTGTCAAGATCAGATTTTCACTTTATGACAAATGGTGAGAAATCACGGGAACCTAAGGATCAGTACATAAGTTTTGTAGATCTAGAAAAAGCATCCTTTTTTTTTTTTTCCCTGATTGAAAAATAAAGGTTAAAACTGGTCAAAAGACCAGTTTCAACCTTTACTGCAGTCTCATCAGTGAGAGCCAGATCCAAGAAAAGGTTGACAGTGATCTGTGTAGTGACCCTCTCCTTAATACACACTTCCAAAAGGAAGTATGCTTTGCATTATGGTATGCTAGTATTAATGTAATACTAGCATATAGATAATATATATATATGGTATGCTTGATGCAAAGTCAACAGTTCTATATACTTACACTTAGGTAAAGAATTTCTTGGAAAGTATAATTTACTTTGTAACCAAGTGAAAAAACTTTATAGTAAATGGAACTTGGACAAGGTCTAAGTTACAAAGATGAAATAACATCTATGGAGATGAAACCAACATCTACCATGTATGAAGAACTGGTTAAAAAAAGAAACAGTGCAAGTTAACACCTACCTTACAGGTTGGAAGCGAAAGCTGCTGGCAAAGGTTTCCTAATTCCTTTTCATAACTCTGAACACTCTTTACCAGTCTCTTGTGTAGATTCTCCTCTTCTTCAACCATTTCTTTAAGTAAATTATGAAGGTGGCGCATTACCACTTTAATACGTTCCTGTCTTTGGTCATCATGAATTCCGATTTCATTCCAAAGTAAAAATAATTTGTTCATAGAACTACGGAAATCTTCAATCAATTCTTCCTCCATTTCTTTTCTAAAAAAACTAATATAGTAAATGTACATAACTAACAGTAAATGTCATACGTGTCCAATATGATTAAAAATTTCTTGTAGTTATATATCTACATAAAAGCATATCTATATAAAAATAATATGCTAAATTTATGTTTAAATTTAGATGAGTGACTCTCAAAACTCAGATGAGTTTTGAGAGTCACCATAATATTTGATTTGACATGTAAAATCATGAAGCGTTGTCGAAGGTGAAATTATATCAAGTTACTACTCTTCAAACTTCAGGCATCAAATGAGACCACAGCCTACAATCTACACCAAAAATCTTTACATGATTTTAACCTAAATGAATGTGTATAAATTAAATTTTGACATTTCACTCATAAATTTTGCACTGTACATCAACAATTCCCAATTTAAGAACTCAGTTATGCATAATGTACATCAACATTTATGAAAATTATCTTCATAAAAACAAGTTTTGTTCTCAGTTTATCAATAAATAGAAATTTGCTACAAATATTAGTCTAGCTTCATATTGTGAAAATAAAAATAAATATTACAGAAAAGTGCTATTTTGCTCATCATATGCCAAAATATATTATAATGATTTGATGTTTCACTAATTTTTGGCTACTAAGGAATTTGAGCACACTGTCACTTTATTTATATAAACACAAACCAGAGAAAACTGCATACTCCCAGTACAGACTCAGTCTTGAGAACATCTATTATAACTGACATTTCTATACCATGACTCATACACATCTGATGTACAATAGTTCAATGCTGATAATAGAAGACTAATGACTGTTGTATCCCATTTGTGTTGTTATAGAATGTTACAAATGCAATGTTGAATTTGTGATTTCTATACATGATTATAGAGATCATAGTGACATGTGTGACAGACACTTATGTGGGAACAATGGTGGACAAATTGTAGGTTATTGAACTATTGGATTAGATGGAATAAAAGCTTGCATTCTGAGGGAATGTGCAAGGGAAGTGCCAATGCCTCTGACTAGGCTCTTTAAGTTTCAGATCTGGTAGAGTTCTAAAGAAGTGGAAATAGGGCAAAATAATTCCCTTGTATAATGGAGGTTTTAAGAGACGCAAGCAAATTATAGACCAATCAGAATCTCAGAAGAAGTGGTAAAAGTACTGGAAAAATTTGTCAAAAAAAGAATTCAAGAATGGGTAAGTTTATGATACTCTACGAGAAGCAACATGGCTTTGTCGGATATGCCTTAGTAATTTGCTAACTTTTTTTTATATTGGAGTGGCAGCTAAGATGGATAAGAGAAATGGCTACACAATGACTGCTGGATTTTGCAAAGGCATTTGATTGAATATCACATGGAATTGTTATGCAAATTATGCAACCATCCTCTTATCCACTGGTTATGTGGATAAGAGGGTGACTGCTGGACAGATATCAAAAAGTGGTAAATGGAAGAGCAAAATCCAGGTGAAAGCTCGTGACTAATAGCGTGCCACAAGATTCAGTGCTAGGAGCACTGCTGTTTAATTTGTACATAAATGATATAGGAAATAATCTGCAAGGAAATATTCACTTGATGCAAAATTAGGTAGAGTAATAGTGAATCAAGGTGATGTGGAGAGCCTGCAGGATGATTTAAATAGGCTGTCAGTATGATAATAGGTATCAGTTTGATGTGGAGAAATGTAAAGTTATGCATTTTGGGATAAACAGATTATAAGTTGTGTGTCACACTGATGGAACTATACTCCAGGAAACAGATGAAGCTAGGGATTCAGGGGTGTGGTAGACAGAGCTGGAGTTTACAGTTTATATTGTTAAGATAGTTCACAAGATTACTTGGCAACTGAAAAACACACTAAGAAGAAGAGGTAGGGAAGTTGTTATTCCTCTTCATAAGGTCTTGATACATCCACACCTGGATTATTATGATCAGGTCTGGTATCCTGGGGGATGAGAAAGCGGTGGAGAGGATTCAGGTGAGTCACCAAGATGGTGAGGGTCTGTGAAACGTTCCCTATGAGGATAGATTGAGGGTGTGTAGACTGCAGAAGTTATTTGGGATATGATAGAAACATTTAATGTAGCAATTTTGGGTAATGAATTTTTATTTATTCGTATGGAGTTTCCTTCCCCGTCCCTATTGGGGCGAGTTGAGCCCCCTCATGGGGGGGGGTTAAGTATTTATGGCTGTAGATCCGTGTGTGTATTCACGGGACCGGTTTGCCTGCTTGCGGGATGAAAAATGCTAGATAAAACCCTACTGCCCACACCCAAGACCGGCTAACTTGGCTAGGGCTGAGGAAGATCCTCAAATTCATCAAGTCTTCGATGGGAATCGAACCTGGGACACTCCGTCATATGGTTGCAAAGCGCACAGCCACTAAGCTAACCACACAGATGGGAGAAATGAATGAATATGGACATCCAGGTGATGTAAAGCACATTATGTTTTAGGGGTTTAATCATTCACTCTACTTAAGTCTTTATAAGGAAACAATGAAATGAAAATCTTGACTGCAAAGTTTCCAGAAAACAGATTATGCACCAATCTTTCTTATGGCCAACAACCCACCATCCAGTGCAGAATGTGTCACCTCAAAAACTTAGCATTATAAGAACTAATGTCTAATACAACCTGTACTTCAAAAAATAATACATTACATAGCTGTTTAAGAGACAGCTATTAACAAAGACCACAATCACGATCATAGCTAGTCATACAAAAATATTCAGTTCAATGAAAGCTCAAGCACATTTAAGGAGGCAGCAAAAATCCTAACAGAACATAACAAAAGCATCCAGCACTGTCAACATTCCACTGTTTACTTAAAACCACCACTTTGTACACTATATATATATATATATATATATATAGTAAGAATCTACAACTAGTGTATGAAGAAAAATCCACATAAGTGTGAAATGGAAGGTTCTTTTCAAGGTAATAAACTTGTGGCAGTGATGGTAATGATATCTCCC
The DNA here is from genome assembly GCF_054136105.1 of Typopeltis vanoorti. NCBI lineage: Eukaryota > Metazoa > Arthropoda > Arachnida > Uropygi > Thelyphonidae > Typopeltis > Typopeltis vanoorti. Next base: position 46,957,507 of record NC_143553.1, read on the forward strand.
ATCCAATATAGGGAGGGAAGATATCACAAATAAAAACTCAAGTTAGTGATATCTGGTCTTTGGAATGTGGAATATGAAAACAAATTGAAAGAATGTAATCTGCAAAGCCTTGTGAATAGGAGGGGGGGGATAGAACAAAAGGCCATCCCTATAAAATGTATATAGAGGTGTAAGCAAAGGAGTGAGGAGCAAGTTCTTTGCATGGAGAGTGGCGAGGCGAGGAATGAATTGAAGGCATGGTTGAATGAGCTTTATGTGTGATCATGTGTAATCCTACAATGAGTGACTCCACGGAGGTCAGATGTTAATAATAGTTGGAATAGGCTTTCCATATGACAGACTGGGAAAGATCTATCAATTGATCATAAACATGAAAAAAAACTTCACTCTGCAGGTTTAATGAAGTATTAAAAACAATTTTAATTCTTCCAATATTTTGTCTTGGTCAGACATACTATTAAATTATGACCCCACTAAAACTAAAGTCTCTACTCAAAAAAAAGTCGTTTCCTAGACACCAAATTTTACAAAAAAAACTTAAACCGTTCAGTTTCCCCCCCCAAAAAAATATGGTTTACCTAAATTCCACAAACTCAACCCCACCCCAAGATCTATAATATATGCCATTGACTCCCCATGCTATAGTGTCTTAACAGTGAGTTCTCTTAACCCCTTCATCCTACATAAAAACTACCCATTTTAAAATTTCCATTGAAAATCTAATGTTAAATAATATAGATATATTCGCTAACTTTGACAACACCTCACTGTTTACCAATATTACCTTGAATGATCACTTCTAAAAAAAAAAAAAAAGCCTTTCCTTCTGATATTACAGATCTCTTTCCCCCTGTCATCCATTCTGATGTCTGACCACACCAGTCCTTCATGGAGCCTAGACTCACCACAGGAGGCAAACACTGTCACACATAAAGTCCATCAAACTGCACTTTAAACTCATTCAACATATCTACATTCACCACAATATCAGGCAAAGAATTCCACTGAACCACTCTCCATGCAAAGAACCTACTCCTTATATCACACCCTCCTCATACAACTTTCAGGTATGCCTCCTTGTTCTATCTCATCACCCATCGTAAGAAAAATTTCCACATTAACCTGGTAACAAACCTTTACCAACTTAAATGTCTAAATCATATCCCCTCTTTCTCCTCCTATTCGCAAGGCTTTGCAAACTGCATTCCCTCAATTTGTCCTCATATCCCACATCCCAAAGACCAGTTACGACATTACTCTTCACTTGACCCTTTCCAACATATCATCATGAAAACCAGGAGACAAAATCTGTGCACAATAATCCATACAAGGGCTAATCAAGGCATTATACAATGGAACCAGAACCTCTATTTCTACAAGTTAAAGTCTTCCTCTGCATCATTGATATAATCTGATGTGATGTCATCATAACTTGTGCATTGTAACCTCTGAATTTTAGATCCTTGTCCACCACCACTCCAAGGTCTTATCTCCTCAACTTCCTCTAAAATTTCTCCACCAAGTGTATATTTTGCATTCCATTGTTGTTTAACAAATTTGGAACCTTACACTTTGCAACATTCAATTTACAGTTCCATACTGTTACTCATTCACACAATCTATTCAAGTCCTCCTATAAAGAAACATCTGCATGATTCCCCCAGTTTGTATCATCCGCAAACAGTTGTATATCACCAGTTAAAACATATCCCAATATCAAGAATATACAGATTAAATAACAACAGTCTCAACACTAACCCTTGCAGCACACCACTAGTGACTTTCCTCTTTAGAGATAGTGCTGCAGCATAAACAACTTGCTGAATACCTATTTGATAACCATTCAGCTATCCAACTCACTAGTCTATCATGCAATCCCATCTGCTTCAGTTTAGTGACAAAATTGTGGTGTGATGTTGCAATCATCAAAATCCTTTGCAAAATCAAAGTATACCACTGTGTACACATCTCCCCTGTCCAATACGTGTGTAACCTTGTTACAGTATATAAGTTTTTAAAACAATCTCCTTTTAACAAACATGCTGACAAGCACAAAGATACCACTATTATCGACCCATTTGTATCCTATATCTCACCAACCTCTTCAATACCTTAACTATAACTCCAGATATATAGTTCAGCCTATAATTTGTTGCCTTAGCCTTATCACCACCTTTGTGAAGTGGAACAAGTTTGCCTTCCTTCCACTCTTTTGGAAGACTTGTGCTGTTGCAAGACTCTTGTTTAACAGGTGCTAACTCCCTGGAACATTCCCTTAAGACACATGGCAAGGTCGTCAAATCCTATTACCTTATTGACATCTAGCTTACATAATTGCTCATATACCTCTTGCTCACTCACCATTAAGTCTTGTCTCATTTCATTCTCTACACTTACCTTCTGATTTCACTGAGAATGAAACACCTGATGAACAGCTCACTGAACACCAACTATGTCCACTGAAGTAGAGGAATCTCCCAGTTCCATCCATTAATAGTCTCTTACCATAATCATTCTTCCTTCTACTTGCTACATATCAAAAAAAAACTCATGAAGGTTTTTCTTAGCATGATTTGCTAATTACTCATAATGCACTTTTGTTGTTCTTACCAACTGAATTACTCCTCTGGCCTGCTCTTTATACTCCTCATGCAACTGATTATTACCATTATTCATCTTATGCTGCCTCCAAAATGCCTACTTCCAGATTTCATACATAGTCTTCTCGTTCATCCATTTTATACCTACCTTATTTAGTCTTTTGATCATTGGGGTACATTCACACATCGATGCTGTTATGTATTTCATTGTTATGTTTTTTTTTTCGAAGAGCAAATATACAAATTTAGGGGAACCACTAGGGTCCCCTCTCCCTTTCACCTCTACTTGTTCTGTACTCTAATGATGTCTCTGGGATTGAGATGAAATACTGGATGAATTAAAAATGTTTAATCTTTTCCTAGTGCTGTTAACACTTCATTAGACCTCCAACATGATTTTCTCCTAGCACTTAAGTCTTAACACAATAATGAAAGAAGACTCAAAGGAGCCATGCTCTAAGCAGTTGCTGGTATGAATCTTTAAATTTTAAAATTTAAATGACTATTTCACCATCCTGTTTGGTGAAGTCATAGCATCCTCATTCTATAGTTAACAGGCATGGCTTCAATACCATTACCTACTGGAGTGATATGGATTTAAAAAAAAAGTTTGTTCATTAAGAGCAGGGTTGCTGAATTACGTAACATTATCTCACCTATAATAACATAATATAGATTTCCAAGCTTCATGGATGGGCATAAAAAGAAAATATACATTGGTATACATTACTAATTAGTCTGTTGCATCAATGAACTATCACATATTGCAAATGTAGCATGTAACATTTCATAAATGGTAACTGCTATCTCAAAAGTTAGATTTAGCTGTAATATTAAATGCATAAATAGTAATAATTTCAATAAAAAGTCAAGTTACATGAGACAGAACTTGTTTGAACTTAATCTGGTAGATATTTAGGATGCTGATTTTCAGTCATGTTTCTTAAAAGGAAGAAAAACAGTTAATTATCTTTGCTTATCATTAGCTAATATTTTGCTTTAGTCATCAAAGTATTGAAATATGTGTGCACACAGAAACAACAGTAGGAAGGCAAACTATACCAAAGACAAAGAACAGACCCAGTAGAAAATGAAAACTCCAATATACAGATGTAAATATAAATAATTGTTTTTGGAATATGCCACAGCCAGACAACATTCTCTTAACCTTAATAAATATAGATGCCTCGCTCAACCAAAAATATGGAAGACTCATGAGAATGATCATGACTTATTGCTGATATTTCACTGGTTATAACCAGCATCTTCAGAGCACAAAAAAACAGTTTGTCAAAGTACGCTAGACTACAACATGGTGTAACCAAAGGACCAGTTTAAAAAAATTGTAGCAACAACACAAATCCTAATTAGGCACCCTCCATTTGGGGAAAAAAAAAACAGAGAAAGCAGGTACTAGTTATGTCTTAAGATGACTGCCTCCCAAATCTTAGGCAAATTTATACAGCCATATTTGTTGGGAATTGGAATATGTTTCAAGGATTCTGTTGCTTCTAAGAACAATCTCTCTGACTTGTAAGAGCTTCTGTGCAGTACTTTTGTTTTTTTCCAGTTGATCCTGTGTGCAGGTGTAACCAGAACATCTATGGATATCCTCATCAGTGAACATAAAAGATACATCCGGCACTATTGCTATGGCAAGTTGGGCCTAGCAGACCATGCTTTGGATACACCTGCACACAGGATCAACTGGAAGAAAACAAAAGTACCGCACAGAAGCTCTTCAAGTCAGAGAAATTGTTCTTAGAAGCAACAGAAGCCTTGAAACATACTCCAAATCTCAACAAATATGGCTGTATAAATTTGCCTAAAATTTGAGAGACAGTCATCTTAAAACATAACTAGTACTTGCTTTCTCTCTCTGATTTTTTTTTTTTCAGATAGAGGGCACCTAATTAGGACTTTAGTCTTTGTGTTGTTTGCTACAATTTTTTTAAACTACTCCCTTGGTTACACAATGTTGTTGTAGTCTCACATACTGTGACAAACTGTGTTTTTGTGCTCTGAAGATGCTGGTTATAACACCAGCGAAATATCAGCAATAAGTCAATAAATAATTATTTACTTATAATTCTGTGTTCTGATATATACCGTCAAAATTAAACAACATGTACAATGAACACATAAGCCTTTCTACACGTTTGTAATGAATTGTCATAGTATCAGGGTTGCGAGTTGTGTATTTCAGAGGTGTCTTGTTATTCAGTAAAGCATTAATACTTTGTATTTCGGATTTTATTGTTATCTGAGACACTTCCAAGGAGTCAAGGACTCATCAGAGAAGGCTATAAATCACCCAAAATAGCTGTCATACCTTTGCTTAAATTCATTCACACTAGATGTACTTACTAACACAAAGGCAAACTATTCCATTCACTCACTGTTCTGTGAGAGAAAAACCTAGCTCTTACCCCTTTCTTGATTGTGAACAAACTTCATCGATACCCTTGCAATCTCTCGCCACCTTCCATATAACAAAAAAATTAATAGCCAATATCCTATTACATCCATTCAAAAGTTTATAGACCTCTATCATATCATCCCTCTTTCTCTTGTTAATCAGAGGAGTCTGTAATCCACATACTCGTAATCTGTCCTCAATCTAATTCATAATCTGGATACAATCTTTGTAACTCTTCTTTGCATCCTTTCCACAGCTTCTTTATCCTCTTGGAACCTGAGATACCAAATCTGCAAATAATAATCCAGGGTCTTATAAAGAGGCAAAATGACTTCTTATATTTACATCTTTACAACTATCCATTGAATTGTATTTGCAATTATTTATGCTGCTAATTTTCTGAAAAATTATGTTTATATTACTCCTTGATACAAATTAGGCCAACAAGGATCGCTAAAAGATTTCTTTTGGTGTGTGTGTGTGTGTACACACACACACACACTCTCTCTCGGGGGACCCTGTAACCCCTAGAGAGCTCGTCCCCTGGGTGGCGGATAGGGGAAGCCCACCATGTGTGTGCACGTGTACATGGTGGGGTGGTCCGAATATCCTGGATGACTCGTGGCCCAACAGGGTCATAAGGGGCAATCATCTTGATTGTAAGGGAAACAGCATTCCCATGGACCCCTAGCTGGATCTGTCCTCTCCTTCTACTTTGAGAAAGATCCACTTACTTTAATCTTTCCAGTAAGGCCTTATCAGCCAACTCTTCTTATTTTATGACCCTTATGCTATTAGAGTACTCGAGAGCCATGAGGTCTTTTCATTTCTGGCCTTACGACTATGCCCTTTCTATAAACCTTACTATAATTCTTCTATAATCTACTCTTTCCCCTTCAATATACCCTATTCCTCCTATGGGTTTAAATTCGGAAGAAGGCTAGTTCAGAAGTCTTAAGGTAGCAGCCCTACCACTGAACTATTCCATCGTCAGGCTAGTCCACCTGACATGGAGAACATAATCCTACTTGTAAGCTGACAGAAAAAGATAATCAGATTGAATCTATGGGAAACGACCCTGGAATGGAAAAGGTAAAACAAAAATGGAAACGACAAAATATAATACACATAGCAAACTGGAACGTAAGAGGAATGGCATATAAAGAAATAGAATTAGACCAATTATTAAAGAAATTTTAAAATAGCAGTAATCACTGAAGAAAAAAAAAGAAATTAAAAGAAACTATAAGAACTGAAAATTTTAATGTGATATACAGTGGAGTCGATAGAGACCAAAGAGCACAAGCAGGAGTCATGATTTGGATTCATAACTCCCTTTCAAAACAGTTAAAACATTATAAATTATGGAATGAAAGAATAATAGAAGCAAGAATAAAAATAGATAGAGGCTATTTAACAATAATTGTTTATATACCCCAGAAGAAGGAAGAGAACAGGATAATATTGATTTTTATAATCAGCTACCAAACATATATAATAAAATAAATAAAAATGATTACATAATTTTAGCAGTAGACTTAAATGCAAGAATTGGAAACACGAAAATTAATAATAATAGAGGAATACCTGCAGAACATACTCTAAGCAGGAATGGTAAAAAATTGATTGACTTTGTAGTTTATAATAACCTAAAAATAATGAATTCCTTCTATAAACATAAAGACATACATAAATATACTTGTGCAGCAAGAGGATGGAAGTCAATATTAGATTACTTCATATTAAATGAAGACATCAAAATTTTCACTAGATGTTAGAGTTCACAGAGGATATGAAATAAGCAGTGACCACTTCCTTGTTAAAATAAAATTAAGATTACCACCAAAATGGCTACAAGTAAAAAGAACAGAAAGAAAAATTGAAACATTTTTTATAAAACTAGACTATTGAATGACACAAATGTACAATGGCAATATGAACAAAGAATTAACCAATATCTAGATAAAATAAAACAAAATGAAGAAACAGAAATAGAATGGCTTAATATAAAAACAATACTAAATGCAGCAGCAAATGAAAGCTTAGGAAAGGCCAAAAAATTCAATAAAAGGAAAAAAACTGAAGATCTGGGATGATACAATCAAAAAGAAAAAAGGAGCCTATCACAAATGGTTAAGCAGTAAAACATTAGAAGATGAAATAGAATATAAAAGAATAAGAGCCATAGCTAAAAGAGAAGTCAGAAAAAGACAGAGAATCATGGAACAAATTTATTTCTAACTTAGAACATGATTTATATAAAATAAGACCCAATGTATACAAGATTTTGAAACACTTAAATACAGATACCAAAGAAAACATAAAATTAAACACTGAATTGAAATTAGAAGAATTTCTAAATTACCACACAGAACTGTGGACAGACAAATATTTTAAAAAAGACAACTGGCAAGCAATTAACGAAAATGAAAAGGAAATTACTAAAGAAGAATTAGAAATCAGTCTGAAAGAAATAAGAAATGGAAAATCACCTGCAGAAGATAAGCTAGGTTCAGAACTATATAAATACACAGGAACAAGATTCAAGAAAGACTCATTATTTTTAAATAAAATTTACTCAACTGGTATCCTCCCAATAGAATGGAAAAAAGCAATTGTGATTCCTATCTTTAAAAAAGGTAATAGAGATGACCCTAAAAACTATAGAGGTATCAGTATACTAAATTCCGAAAACTTTTATTTTAGAAGTACAGAATGGATTTAGAAAAGGACAATCATGTATAGATCCGGCCTTTTGCCTAAAATTAATAATAGAGAAAAGAAGAGAATACAATTTAGAAACACATATTGCATTTATTGACTTTGAAAAAGCATTTGACAAAGTTAAAAGAAACATTATTTAACGTATTAAATGAAACACAAATACCAAATAATATCCTAAAAGCTTTCACAAGTATATATGAAAAAAATCAAATACAAATAAGATTAAATCACGAGCTATCATATACGAGAGAGATAAACCAAGGTGTCCAACAGGGATGTCCCCTCTCAGCACCTCTTTTTAATATCTACTTAAATGAAATAATAATAAAATGGAATTAAAATTTACATCAAGGAATTAAACTTTCTCCTACAGTGAACTTAAACACTCTCCTTTTTGCCGACGACCAAATAATAATTACAAATTCTGAAGATAACTTACAGAAAGCTATTTTAGATCTAAATGAGATATCCAAAGATTATGGTATGGTAATATAAAGAGAAAAATCAAAAACTGTGGCCTTTAAAGGACAAGATCCAGCAAGAACTAAAATAGTAATAGATAACAAGATCTTAGAACAGGTGAATTCATTTAACTACCTAGGATGCATGATCACATATGAAAATGAAAAAGATATAAACATAAAAATTGCAAAATATTTTAAAATAACAGGTGTAATTAACTCTATATTTAAACCAAACCAGACTAAAAGTATACAATAAAACAAAAAGACAAACAAAGATTAACAACAGCAGAAATGAAGTTTATGAGAAAAACTGCAAAGTATACCCTATTTGATCACAAAAGAAACAAAGAAATTATGATAGAATTAAACCAAGAACCAGTAATAGAATTAAACCAAGAACCAGTAATAGAAAAAATTAAAAAATATAAACATAAATGGATGGAACACGTTCAAAGAACGAAAACAGAAAGATTACCAAAACAAGCCTTAAAGTACAAGCCATTAGGAAAAAGAAAACCAGGACGTCTTCTTAAACGATTCAATGATGACTTCTAAGGCCGGAACAGGCCATGCTAGGCCTAAATCCTTGATACGCATGATGATGATATATATTATTATTATTATTTCGGGCAACTCCAGGAGTCCTTAGACTCATCGAGGGAGGCCCTAAACATCATGTCCACACAACTATGCGATTACATTCTCACAGTATCTATCATACCTTGTCTTGAACTCGTTCACCGTCATAGCACCCACAACAGACTCTGGCAGCTTATTCCACTCATTTACCACTCTAAAAGTAAAGAACCCAGCTCTAACACCCCTGCTAACCACACTCTTGCCCAGCTTCCATGGGTGTCCCCTAGTTCTCCCACCACCAGTCCTGATCTCAAAAATATCCTCCGAATTAATCCTATAAAATCCCTTTAGCAATTTGAATGTCTCAATCATATCTCCCCTCCTCCACCTATCAACTAGTTTCTGCAACCCACAAATCTTCAACCTGTTCTCATATGGTTCATTCCATAGACCTGTTATCATCTTAGTCACTCGCCTCTGGATCCGCTCCACCTCCTCCCCATCAAGAAGGAACCGAGGTGACCAATATATATATATATATATATATTATTTTGATAGACGACTGTCTGCTTATGTACACATGGACAGTTATATCTGAGTACGGATTCATGATTTTATTTATTTTTTTTTTTTGGCATCACAAACTGCAAGGAAAGGATGTCAGCTGTTCATGGGAAATGGTCACACATGACATTAACATTAGACCCTTCATGGAGTCAAAAGACTCATCATGGGAGGTCCACACTCAGGCAAAAAAAAAAAAAAAATCAAACTATGCCTTAGACCCATGCACAGTTTCTGCACTCACCACACTTCCTTAATTTTTAAATAGGGAAACATGAGAAAAAGGTTAGAAAACCATGAAATCTTGAGATTAGCTCTTTCAAAAATAATGAAATATGGACCTGACTCAATAAAGATCTACGCAGATGGCTCAAAAAATCCAAATGGGAATTCTAGGAGTGGCATACTCATCTATTTCTCTCAAAATATAGAACTAAAATCAACCAACAGCATAGGATGCAACTCATACATGCAGAATTAATAGCCATTAACACAGCACTGCAACATTTGGATAAACAAAATCCAAAGGAATTTATATTTCTCACAGATTCCTTAGCAGCCCTTCAAGCTACTAAGAACTGCTACACAAGCCATCAAGAAATACTTCGAGACATAGTAAAAAACAAACTACATAAGGATTCTGAAATAATTTTCCAATGGATTTCATCCCATGTGAGATTAAAGGGATATTAAACTGCAGATGAAATAACAAAAATGGCTGCAACATCAAGTGATACTACAGATTTTGATCTTTTTAAAATTCCAAGTTAAATCTTTGTGCAACTACCATGATCTCTCACCTCAAGACCAGCCACACAAGACCAATCAAGTTTAGCAATGGCATAAAAGTCTTCCCCATCTGCAAAATCTGTGACATCAAGGAAGCATCACCAATGCACTTACTAACTTGTATGAATATTTCTAAATGTGAACTTTAGAACAACCCAGAAAAGGTGTTATGTAAAATACATGAATTTGACCTCTATGATCTGGTGTAATAATACCATGGGATTAAAAAAAAATAAATACTTCCAGGCATGTATTCCACTCTCCATGCAAAGAAACTGTTCCTCATCTCTTGCTTACACCTCCAAGATAGCCTATTATACTTTTGTATAATAGGCTATCTACTTTACTATCTACTTCCTCTACTTTACTCTAAGAAAAATCTCCTCTACATTAATCTGGTCACAACCCCCCCCCCCCCTCATCAACTTATCTGTCTCAATCATATACCCCCCCACACACACACTTCTAGTGTGTGTGTGTGTGTGTGTGAGGTATATGATTAAGAGGTATTTGGCTCTGCAAGCAGCATTCCCCAAAATGTCTTCATATCCCACATTCCATAGACTTGACAGACTTAGAATCTTCTCTCAACCCTCTCTAAGATATCCTCATCCCAATGAAAACCAGATGACTAAATCTGAATACAGTAGTCCATATGTGAATGTGATATGATCAAATCCTTATACAAGAGAACCTCTTTGCTTCTGCATGTCAAGGTCTTCATCACTGCCATAATTCATTGTGGCATTCTTACAATTTTAGGAATGTTGATCCCTGAACCTCAAAACCCTCTGTCCACTTTCAAAATTTCTCCATTAACCATCCAACCGGCCAAGACATATATGTCCAGGTTACCATGGATGTGAAGTGCATATTAAAATTGTAATACCATTGGTATTACATCGAAATATATGATGGATACGAAGTGTAGAGGAATGATGCATTTTATCCACATTGACAACGACATGGTTAATTGTATACTGTGAATGAGCTTGCCTGCCAAATTTCAAAACCATACACTTTGCAACATTAGCAAGGCTTATACGTTGGTCAGACATAACTGGTGATTAGTTTACGGAATTACCAACGCATATAAAGTATATTAATTAAAGGTAACTTTAATGAATAACTTCTATATTTTGGCAACGTCACATTGCCATCTTCAGGAACATAAAGATATGGTATGTGCATGCAGGCACTAACACAAAGCAAATGAGGAAGAAAGCAAGAAACTAATATTGTTCCTAAAGTCCTAATGGTGCCCTCTAGCAGGCTAATTTGGTAGTCTTGGCAGTTGGGCTGAAGTTCTCATAATGTAAGTCTCCCAAATTTGGGGTTGTTTCATGCACCCAAATTTGTTGAGGTTAGGAACGTTTTTTTAGAGCTGCTGAAGATTCTTTGAATAATCTTTCGTATTTAAACTTGCTGCGATGAATTATTTTTGTTTTCTTCCAACAAATTTTATGGTGGGTATCTAAGGCATGGTCTGACAGCCCAGAGCGGCTGTACTGGTGGAACCGGATGTAGTCTTGGTGTTCTGAAATCCTGATATTTGTTGTTCTGCCTGTTTGGCCAAAGTAGGACAATTTGCAGCTGCAAGGGACCTGGTATACACCAGGTAGGTCTAGGGGAAGTGGTTGGTCTTTGGTAGAGCGGATAAGGGATGCCAACTTTTTATATGGTCTGTAACAGGAAGTAAGGTCATATTTTTTGAGGATATTGGTTATTTTCTCAGAGGTGCCCTGGATGTAGGGGATGGTGACAGACTTGGTGTAATCTTTATTGTGGAGGGGGGGGGGGGGGTTGTGGTTTACTGGTTTTAGTATTTTTTGGATTTTTTTGGGGTTATAGCCATTGGCTAAGAAAGTGTTGAGGATGTGGTTTAGTTCAGTAGTTAGGGCCTTGTCATCTGAGCAGATTAATTTTGCCCTGTTATATAGTGTTTTTATAACCCCATATTGTTGTGAGGGGGAGGGGACTGCTGGTGAATGTATCTGCCAGTATGGGTGGGTTTTCTGTGAACAGAGAAAACCAAAGATCCATCAAGCTGGCGGGTGATTAAAGTGTCTAGGAAGGGGAGGGTGTTGTTTTCCTCTTTTTCTAAAGTGAACTGGACTCTGGGGTGTTGGTTGTTTAAGTGTGTTAGGAAGGAGTGGAGTGTGTCTGAGCCATGTGGCCAAATAGCAAACACATCATCCACATAACGAAGCCAAATAGTGGGTTTTTGTGGGGCGGAGTTTAAGGCTTTCTCTTCAAATGTCTCCATAAAGAAATTGGCCAAGGGTGGGGAAAGCGATGAACCCATGGCTGTACCCTCTATCTATTTGTAGAACTTTCCTTGCCAAACGAAATAGCCCGAGTTCATTGTGAACTGAAATAGGGCTGAGATATCGGGAGGAAACTTGGCTTGGATGAGCTCTAGAGTTTCTTTGAGTGGGACATTAGTGAATAGGGAGGAGACGTCAAAACTGACCATTATGTGAGTGTGTTGAAGCGTGAGGTTTTCTATACTGACTTTAAAGTGGGCTGAGTTTTTTTATGTGTGATGGTGTGTTGCCAGTGTAGTGTGCGAGCATTTTGGCTAAATGTTTGGCTAATTTATATGTTGGGGAATCAATGCCATCCACTATGGGACGCAATGGCACATTTTGTTTATGTATTTTTGGGAGTCCATATAATCGGGGGGGGTCTAGAGTTATAAGGTTTTAGTTTGTTGGTGACTTCCACAGGCCAAGAAGTGACCTTCTTAAGGAGTCTGTGGAGAGTTCTAATCTGAGAGCTGGTCGGATTATATTCAATGGGGAGGTAAGTCGTACGGTCTAGTACTAAAGCAGTTAGCTTACCTTTGTAGTCTTTTTGATTGAGCACTACAGTGCCGTTTCCCTTATCCGCCTTGGTGATTACTATTTTTTTGTTGTTTTTCAATTCTTGTAGGGCAGCATATTCGTTTTTGGAGGTTTGGCTTTAGTGAGAATACCGACTACATCCAGTCTAACGTTGTTGGCGATATGGTTAGGCAGGTTGCGAATCCCACGTTCTATATGGAGGGCACCATTAGGACTTTAGGAACAATATTAGTTTCTTGCTTTCTTCCTCATTTGCTTTGTGTTAGTGCCTGCGTGCACATACCATATCTTTATGTTCCTGAAGATGGCAATGTGACGTTGCCGAAATATAGAAGTTATTCATTAAAGTTACCTTTAATTAATATACTTTATATGCATTGTTAATTCCGTAAACTAATCACCAGTTTGCAACATTAAATAGATCTCTACTCACTTGCCCGCTCATGGTTTATTGAAATCCTCCTGCAAGGCCAAATATGTGTACTGCTCATCATAGTTCCCAACTTAGTATCATCAGCAAAAAGCTGCATATCTCCAGTTAAGCATGCCTCAATATTATTAACAAACAATAATGCCCCAAAGCAAATTCCTAAGCTACTCCACTAGTGACCTTCTGCTTCTGGAATACCACTCTCTCAATACACAACCTGCTAATATCTACCAGACAGCTAATCGCTTATTCAACTGGCTAGTGGAGTTGGATAAGCAATCCTATCTGTTTCAGTTTCATTACTAGCTTGTCATGGGATAATCTATTAAAGGCCTTTGAAAAACCCAAGTATACCACTTAGAGTTTCTATGTGTAGGTATGGTCAGGAGATTGCACAATTGCACAATGGTCTGGCCACCAGTCCCTCTAGCTCTTTAATATGACCCAGGGTGCACCACGAGGAGGCAAGCTAGAATGGTAAAACGCAAACTAAAGGCTATGAAGTCTGTAACTCAAAAGAATCAACAATTCTCTTTGCCTTTTTCCCGTGAGGAAATATCCTCGGCACTTCAAAATATCAAAATGGGGAAGGCTCCTTGATTTGACAATGTTCATAATGAATTCCTGACACACACTGTGGACCTTATGCAAGATCGTGGCTGGCTAAGTTCTTTAACGATATACTTGAAAGTGGCTGCGTTCCTAAAGAATTTAAAAGGACAAAAATCATTGCTGTGTTAAAACCAGGTAAGCCAGCAGACAGAACTGAAAGCTATCGCCCCATAGCCTTTTAAGTGCAACCTACAAACTGTTAGAGAGACTAATATTGAACAGGATCAATGATAAAATTTTGGAACGTGTTCCAACAGAACAAGCAGGGTTCAGAAGAGATTGCAGCTGCATAGATCAAGTTCTCAGCTTAACAACCTACAATGAAGCAGGATTTCAAAGATGCCTGAAGACTACTACAGTCTTTATTGACTTAACAGTGGCTTACAATACTGTTGGAGGGAGGGACTCATATATAAATTTCTTAAGGTCATCCCATGTAAAATATTGGGTCATCTCCTAAACAACTTACTGTGTGATCGATATTTCAGGGTAGTCACCGGAGGAAGCATCAGTAAACAGAGAGTGCTTAAGAATGGATTACCTTAGGGCTTAGTACTCGCACCACTGCTTTTTAGCCTTTACATCACAGATATTCCTGAAACAGTCAGCAGGAAGCTTGCTTATGCATATGATCTAGCTTTGGCGATCAGCGACAAATCTATCAAAAGAACTGAATATTGACAAATGATCTGTCGGCTTTATGGCAGTTCTATAAAAAATGGAGATTAACACCAAATTCTGGTAAAACTGAATGTTCTTGCTTTCACCTGAACAATAGTCTTGTAAATCAAAAACCAGAGATATATGCTGATGGAACATTCATTTCGTTTAATCCGACACCTAAATATCTGGGAATAACTCTTGTTAGAACTCTGACATATAAACAGCATATGATTAATATCACTGCTAAAGTTCGCACCAGAAATAACATTAATAATCAAGTGCCACAACTCTGTGGTGCACTGCAATGGCTCTAGTTTACAGTGCAGCAGAGTATGGTGCTCCTGTCTGGCTCAATAGTTACCATGTCAATAAACTATATACCCAACTTAACTCTACTCTGCATTTAATAACAGGTTGCATTAGGAGTACACCCTTACAATGGCTCCCCACTTTCAGACATATTGCTCCTCCGGAACTGCGACGACAGGAAGCCTTGCTTCATGAATATAAAAGAATTTTAAATAACCAAATTCTCCTAATACATGAATTTATTCCAGATGCTTTATACAATAGACTAAAATCCAGAAGACCTGCCATAAAAACTGCCCATAATCTTAGACAGAATGACAGTATGGTGAGTAGGTGGGATGTACTGTGGTCCCAAGCAGTATCACCTGAAGTTCACAATCACATAAACATCTTCCAAAAACCATCTGGATTTGACCTGCCCAGGAATATATAGATGACGGCTAACAGGATTCGTACAGGTCATGGTGTATGTGGACACTTACTTTCAAAGTGGGATAAGATACCAAATCCCCACTGTTCCTGTGGAGCCGAGACCCAAACCATTTACCATATAGTATACAGGAATGCGAGCTGACAGCATATCCAGGTGACTTTAAGGACATATTTGACCTATCCCCAGAAGAGATCAACTGGATCAAAAACCTAAATGTTAAAATATGACTAATCTTCTGTCTGATGCATGTCATAAATTTCATATTTGTATTTGCTTGAATGTAGACTGTTTTTTTTTTTAATCATATATGTGTATCTTATCTATACTCGTGCATTATATCTTACTAAATGTACATATGGTTAAAAGACATAGATATGTCTTTTAACCATATGTACAAGCCATACGATAAATAAATAAATACCACTCAGAATCTGCTAGTTGGCCAAGTGATTAATGAATCACTTCTCCAGCCAAAAGGCTGTAGGTTTGAATCCTGCTGTGGGCATGGATGTTTGTGAATATCTGAAAATACTAGTAGTGGGAAGTAGATGGCAGGAGACAGAAAGTTGTAGAGTAGGTGCACTCCCTTGATGAGTGTTTGGACTCCTTGGAGGTGTCACAATAATAATCATATGCATCTCCTTTAACCAGTGAAAGTCACCTTGTAAGCAGATTGCTAAAAACATAACCTCCTAACAAACCCATGCTCAGCATCAGACTATCCTGCTATTATCAACCCAATTCTGAATCCCAGTCCTCACCAACCTCTCTAACAACTTAATTCACTCTCACACACACACACAGGTTTATAATTTGTAGCCTCCATAATTTGTCAATTAGAACAATCTGTGCCATTTCCACTCCTGAGACTTGCCCTGTTGCTAGTCTGTGGTAAACAGTCATGTTAAACAGGTGTGCCAAGGGAGCCGTTAATTCCATAATGCATTCCTTAGAGACACGGTGCTATACTGTCAAAGCCTACTCCCTTATTAATACAACAATCATTCGATTAGTGACGCCTAATGCGTTCTTTAAAACAGGTGCATTAATCGAAAATGCAATAATCGAATATAATAACCTAAGGGAAAATGTATAATTTGTTCCTCAGATTTCTTTTTTGACCCTGAATTTTTTTATAAAAGAATTAGGGTATGTCTCAGGGTCTAGTTAAAGGAAAACCATGAAGCTGAAAGATAATAAAACATATTCAAAATATAAATTTATTATTCTACTTCTTAACAAAGAACTGAGCTAACGTAGTTTGACGGGCATTCTGTTTCTTTTTTTCATACAACCGACGGTATGGCCCTATTGCCTCTTCTACTCTTCTGCAAATTTTACTGCTTCTCTCTTCAGCAGCCAATAAGCATTGCTGCTTAAAAACTTCGATTGTACAAAAATATTTTCAAATTGTTTCTGTGAAATCTCTTTTGGCTGACTATCAGTGGTTAAATTTTCTTCATATTCTTCAGGATCTTCCCGCTGTGCATCTCAATTCAGCAGGTCGGAATCACTCAATTCTTCAGAATGAGATTTAATTAACTCTTGAGCGTTATCATTGAAGGAGAGAAAGAAATGAAGGACGTACGAACTGGTTGCCAAAATCGCGTTCTTTATAGAAAAATTTACCAACTGTTATACAAGCAAAATAGTTACACTTTAAAAATTATAATGATCATAAAAGAGAAGTTAATTTTCCTAAGAGTAATAATAAACAATTCATCCAAAAAGACGGATTGATTACCCTATTATCAGAATGGATTCTCCTTTTTTGTGAGATGCACAGAAGTGCCAAAGGGTCTTGAATCTGTGAGCGTACTATAGCAAACGACATCAATTTTGGCAGTAAAAATTTGGAACTTAGTATACATAGCATGGAAGTAGTGAGTATGCCATTAAAAATAGCTTTGTGAAATGTTTTAAATCAGTAACTAAACTATTTCATCCTGGTGAGTGATTTTTTAAGATAATTAGCCAGAAAAATGTATAGATCAAAAACTTTTAAAATCTGTAATATTTATTTTTAAGATGTATATTGGCACACTAATAGAATTTGGGTATCGAGAAAAAAAATGAGAAATTGGAGAAAAGAGCAAAGCTAATAATAATGGCAAATACCTGTTGGATTTCTGCTCAGGACATGGACTGGTTATTACTAACACCATGTTGCAACATAAAAATGTGCACAAATTCACATGGAGAGAAGAGGCTAAGAATAAGAAAAAAGTCTCATTGACTATGTTATTGTTGATAGTGATGTTTTCTCCCTGGTGCAGGACACCAGAGTGTACAGAGGATTTGAAATTGGAAGTGATCACTATTTAGTCTTGAGCAGGATAAAATTGAATTTCATATTGAAAAGAATAACATGCAAGAAAGTTTTAAAGCGAATAAAAGTTGAGCAGCTCTCAGATGTGAGCTGTAGACTAAAATACACAAAGATTATTGAAGAAAAAATGAAAGAGGTTGAGAATTGGAACCAAACCTTGGAGATTCAGTGGCAAGCCTTGAAGAAAACCTTGATCGATTCAGCCAGAGAGGCATGTGGTGAGGTTGTCTGTAAGGATAAAAAAATCAGAACTCCCTGGTGGACACAGGAAGTTAAAGAGGCAGTGAAGGAAAAGAAGAAAGCATACCAAAAGTTCCTGTCAAGTAAGTCAGCTTGTGCTCTTAGAGAATACAGAGACAAATGCAAGAATGCTAAACACTGTGTAAAACTAGCTAAACAAAAGTCATGGGAGGACTTTAGCAAGAATATAGAAAATAAATATCAAGAAGGTGGCAAAATATTCTGGAGGTTGTTGAAGAAGCTTAAGAATGGAGGAAAGAGTGCTCTAAAAGGAATTAGAGATGATAAAGGTGACATGAAAACGGGAGAAAAAGATATCCTTGAAGTATGGAGTAATTACTTTGAAAAACTGCTAAATGAAACAAGCAGTGATGACAGCACAGTGGTAAAAAACACTGACCAGGCATGCAGTCAGGAATACATATCCATACTTGAAGTAGAAAAAGCCATCAAAGGCTTGAAATGTGGAAAGGCAGCAGGAGTAGATGATATTCGACCAGAAATGCTGAAGTATGGTGGTATAAGAGTCTTACAGTGGCTGCACTGCATAGTTCAGAAAGCCTCGACAGAGGGACGAAGTCCTGATGATTGGAGTAGAGCTCTCACAGTACCCATATATAAAAACGGAAATAAAACTGCATGTGAGAATTACAGAGGTATTTCCCTACTGAGTGTTCCTGACAAGATCTATGCAAGTATACTTGAGAAACGGTTGAGAAGAATTGTGGAAGAAAAGCTTGGTGAAGAACAAGCTGGATTCAGGCCAAATAGAGGCTGTCAGGATCAGATCTTCACTTTACGACAAATAGTCGAGAAAGCATGGGAATATAACAAAGATCTGTATTTAAGTTTTGTCGATCTGGAAAGGGCATATGACAAGGTGCCAAGAGAGAAGCTATTCAATACGCTGCAGTTATATGGTGTCAATGGGGCATTATATCAAGCAATACTTAGTCTTTATTTGAGTTGTAAGTCAGCAGTTAGAATTGAAGTACAGGAAGATGGTTTAATGTTAAATCTGGTGTGAGACAAGGATGTACATTATCCCCTCTGTTATTCATTATCTATATGGATCACATTATGAAGGAAAGTGGTATTAAACATGATATCCAAATTGGAGATGTTAATGTCAGCTCTTTGCTTTATGCTGATGATGTTATACTTCTAAATAAATCTGCTACAAGTCTGCAAGATTCTCTGACTAAATTGAATAGCTGTTGTAATAGATATGGTATGAAGGTCAGCAATAAAAAGACAAAGACAATGAAAATAGGCAGAATCATTGAAAATGTCAACTGTGTTGTGAATGGGGAACCTGTGGAACAAGTAAAACATTTCAGCTATTTAGGCACGATTTTTACTGAAGATGGTAAATTAAATATAGAAATAGACAACAGAATCAGCAAAGCTGGTATGGTGGGAAGTCAATTGAATAAATTCATATGGAATAAGAGAGAAATTAGTCGGAACACTAAATTAGCTGTATACAAGACAGTGTTCAAACCAGTTTTAACTTATGGATCTGAGAGCTGGGTCAGAAGTAAAACACTTGACCAAAGACTAGAGACCACAGATATGAGTCCTGAGAAAGATTATAGGCGTGAACAGATGGCATCAATGGCAGTATCATATTAAAAACGAGGATATTAGGAAAGAACTTGACATTGACAGCATCCAGGAATGCGTTAGCAGAGCTAATCTCGGGTGGTATGGTCACTTAAACAGAATGGGCAAAGAAAGGTTAGCAAAACAAGTGTTCTCTGCCAGGTTGGCAGCGTAAAATGACCCAGAGGAAGACCAAGAAATAGGTGGATTGATACGGTACAAAGTGCTTTAGACGATAGAAATATAAGATCTGATAATGTTGGAGTGTTGACAAGTAACAGACTGATTTGGAGGAAAATTGTAGATAGGAAATTAATAATAATGTAATTTTTTTCATGTAGTACTATCATATCCTGTACACCCCTTGAGGGTACATGGCAGGAATTTGATGATGATGATAAAAAAAAAATGATGCACTTATCGGGGGCGCATTAATTGAGGGATTACTGTATAATATTTACTTAATTACTCATTATTGTTATTACATAACACCTCAAGGGAGTCCAAAGACTCATTGAGGGAGGACACTAACTCTCCCTTTCCACCAATCCACCAACCGCAACTACCTTCATCATCTACACCAACGCTATCTACCATTGGTGTGGTGTGGTCCAGAGACAATCACAAACATCCATGTCCATGGCAGGATTCAAACCCTCAGTGGTTAGTATATCAGCGGATATGCTAACCACTCAACCAAGCTAGTGCCTAGTTCGCCACCAGCCCCCCCCCCCCTCCACCGTAAGTACTATATTCCGGATTCTGGAATATAGTATTTATCACCTTCATGAGGATGATATACCTCAATAAACTGCTTTGTGAATAGTTCAGCTCTATTCTCTGCATTAGTTAACAATGTAATGTTATCAATTGGGTCATTCTTTCTTCTACTTGCCACATATCAAAAGAACTCACTAGGATTTTTCTTAGCTTGAGTGGCTAATTTTTGCTCATACTACACTTTTGTTGTCTTGAACCAGCCAAGTACCTAGCTTGCTTTTGTACTCTTCATGCGAATGATTACTAATGCTCATCTTGTATTTCCTCCATTTTACTTCTACCTTAAAACCAAGTCTTCCTCATGCCACCCCCTCATCTGTGACTTCTCCACACCTGTTCCTGTCTGCTCATATTTATCCTTTGTCCCATATATCTCCCTAGACTGAATTAATCCCCATGCATCCCATTTCCATGTTAATTACCCTACATTCTCTCCTTATGCTGTTTACCTGACCTCCCTAGTTTTCACCCTGTCCAACTTGTGTTTGTGTGCATGACCACTGACATGACATGAGCAGTACAGAGAACATGCAAGATGGGACAAAAGTGTAGTAATTAAGGCCAAAAATCAGATCAGGACAGAAGAAATTCGAGAAGTCATTTGCTATGCAGCAAGTAAATGGAATAATTGTTATGTGCTTTAATGAATGCTGATGCTGGGAGAGAGGTGAGAGAAGCATAAGAAATAGCTGAGTTACTATCAATAACAGGGACTGATGTCAGTAGATGAACTGGAAGTACTTAGAATAACAAATTATCAACATGAATACAGCCATCATACTAGATAGGATACTGAAATGTCATGAGATGTGCATTTGACTATCATCCATACAGCACTACTACCCAAAGTTGGCCTGCATCATTCATTTCCTTCAACTTCTGCACACATGACCAAAGTACATCACCTTCTGTCATACCAGAAACAATGCAACACGTCATCAATGGTCTTTTAGCACAAAGAATCTTAAATAACAATCATCCGTTCCTAGTGTTATCTCTCCAACTATACTCTAAACTTGTGCTCCAGAACTAGAAAATGTCCTAGAATTATGTCTACACTCTACTGAGTTGGATACTCAGTGAATGTTTGTCTTACATATTGAATTACATCTTACATAATGAATGATTTCAAGGCAAAATATGAGTTATTATATAGGTGTTGATAATTGATGATTAATGTTTTTGAAATGGACTTCCCACAATGCTTCTACAGCCTCTTTCATTTTGGGAATATTACTAGTAAAGGTAGTACTAACAATCGCTATATTTATATGATAATATCTAGAAATGTACAACATCCAAAAACGCATAAAAAATTAAACTATTCTAATTAACTAAGCTTCGTAATTTTATTTAATAGTAAATCGTAATTCAAAAGACTGTCAACTTGGAGCACGTTAACACTATGGGTAGGCTGTGGATTAGATAATCTGCGAATGGTGGACAAAATCAAGAATGATACTTCTTTTAAACCACTTACAGATATTTAAACCACTTAAATAAATAACGTGGGCGTCATACACCTAAAATTAGAAACAGCTGATTAAGTATTGCTTAAGTAGCATTAGATTAGAGAGTTTCAATTAACTGTTTATATATCAGCCAGTGCAGTTATACTAGTAATAGCCAGATGCATGTGACAGCAATAACAGATGTAAAACACTATTTCTATAAACTTCCCACGAAATAAAAATGGGTAACGTGTATTCAAAATACATGTGAATATTAAAAATGAAAATGACATTATGCGCAAAACGCAACAGCATACAAACCTGACAAACACATTCAAGTTAAATACGTGATTATCCCTATAGTGACCTAGAATACAACATTATCAAATTTAAACTTGGAACATTTTATTCCGATTTAACTATTGGACAACTTGCAATTAGAGCGCCATCTATAAGTATAAATTATCATAAGACATTCATATATATATGGAATAATTATTACTATAAAATTTTGTAATATAAATCTTAGATAGGCTATAACATAAAACAATAGTATCATCCATGATATTATTAAAAAATTCTCTTCACTTAAAAAAGTAAACAGAATAATTAAAAATACTTAAAATTAAGTGATATGAAGGTCGGTTACCAATGACGAGGGAATGCCCTCCAGCGATAAGGACGTAGACTACTTTGGGTGTTCCAAGTGATAATAATAATAATAATAATAACAACCATTTGGAAATTTTTTTCAGTGAAGAATTCTGAATAACTCACTAGTTGCTATCATTTTAACTAACTGAAGCAAAGGCATAATTAGAATTTCTGAAAAGTAAGTGTTATGTATTAGCCTTGCGGGTTGGTTGCATTGGAACAGCACATCTACTAAGCTTTGCTATTGCATCGTATTGCATTTCAACTAAGTTTTGTGGTTGCTTTACGAAACAACATGCCAATTTTTTCACTTTTAGAAAAAAATTAACATATGCAGAAGAGATTCTTGGAATAAATTATACTTGGCAAGTAATTAGCACCTTCTCTGACCAAGCTGTTTAATTTTATTATTATTATTATTATCACATAACACTTCCAGGAGGGAGTCCAAAGACTCATCGAGAGAGGTTAGAGCACCTACTCTACAACTCTCTGTCTCCACCACTCAATCCAGCAACTACAACGAACTGCAACTACAATCATCATCATCATCATCATCATCATCTACACTAACGCCATCTACTGCCCATCATCACCACTAGTATTTTCAAAGACAATCACAAACATCCATGCCCACGGCAGGAATCGAACCCACAGCCTTATGGCTGGAGAGCGGATACGCTGACCACTCAGTCAACCAGGCCGGCAACGTGTGTGACACTTAACTTTTATCCAAGTGCAAGCAAACAAAGTTTACGCATGAAGTATTCTTCAAGACTATACTACCTGTATATAGAAGCTGCTGATTTCCCATTACCTTTCTCAGTATCCCATAATACAAAGCAGACTTAGTTAAGCATATTAACGACTTTCCCATAATAACAAAGATAAGTGAAACTCTGTTGCAACATCCTAAAGCTGAAAAATGAGCAGTTAAAAACTTATATGAAAAGATGAAAAGCCAAACGGCTATTTTTTATGGCGAGGTTGATAAGTAAAGGGGCTAAAAATCCCTTATTGTTTTTCAGCCAGTATGCGAAACTAAGATCGAAAACTACGATCTAAACGTTTCATGCCGACGAACTGTCGGCGGATCCAAGCGTAAGTGACCACTTGGTAGTGCCACACCATGTTATAATATAATATAGTGGCACACCTTTCTGGCATTCGTATAGCGAAGGTATGTAAGTTCTTTTCACTTAAACTTTGTTATTATCTAGGTCTAGCTA
This sequence comes from Typopeltis vanoorti, assembly GCF_054136105.1. Classification (NCBI taxonomy): domain Eukaryota; kingdom Metazoa; phylum Arthropoda; class Arachnida; order Uropygi; family Thelyphonidae; genus Typopeltis; species Typopeltis vanoorti. The sequence continues at coordinate 46,981,227 of NC_143553.1, forward strand.
CTCACTGATGAGATCTCAAAAAAGGTTGAAACCGGTCTAGGTAGTGACCTCTCCTCATAATGTAAAGCAGTTCTACAACTCCTAGGAGCTGTGTGTTTTTACATTATGAGAAAATATCAAGGGCGGTGAGGGAGCTTGCTCCACCTTTGCATCGAGTTGCCTTGGTGTGGCACTACCAAGTGGTCACTTACGCTTGGATCCGCCGACAGTTCGTCGGCATGAAACGTTTAGATCGTAGTTTTCGATCTTAGTTTCGCATACTGGCTGAAAAACAATAAGGGATTTTTATCCCCTTTACTTAACTTATATCTAACTCAAGCTGATTGTGGTTTAAATTACTGGCAAATAAAAGTTTCACGTAGGACCCACTGCCTATACATCTCAAGAGAACTGGAATAATAGAGGTGAAATTTGTTCATAGTGATGATAATAACAGTACAGAAAATGATTTAATGCATAAACATCATTTTTGTACATCTTGATTTTCTCAATTTCCCATAATTATTATTAAAATATCACTGTAGTCGATATTTCAGAAAAAAAAATCAGCTAACGCCTTTTTATTCCCGTATATACATGGAGTAGGCAAGGCCGTTTATAGCCCTATCTAACTTTTGGAGACTGAGTGGGCAGTTCATTCTCCACTGGTACCCAATCAGAGATAGCAGGCCCAAGGCTATCATTAATTAAGCGCACGCAGAGAAGAGAGACGGCTCTATAGGTGCCGCCATCTCGTGGTCACTAACCCTAACACTCGTGTTTAATGTCTGAAATAATGTGGGATCTATGGTCGATTTTCTTGAGTTTACGGGACAAAAAACCTGGGAGAGTTTCCGGGAGAAAAAACCCACTTGCCCGTGCCAATGATCGACTAACTCGGGAACCGGTCGAAAAACGGCTTAGAAAAATTTCTTCTAGTCGCCGACTAGATTCGAAACCGAGAAGTCATCATTCGTGCGATTAAGCACCGTGGTGTGCAAACGCCACATATACTGAGCTACACAGTAGTCGATAGTTAAATATGGATTTTTTTTTTGTTAGAATTAATGCACACTATCTGATCAAAAGACACCTACTCGAAACTGAAATCAGAATTTCCCTGTGACACACTTTCCAGTAGTGGACATTAATACAGGATGGGTCCACCCTTTGCTTCTATGACAGCTCTAAATCTGCCAGGGAGACTTTCTACCAGGTGTTGGAACGTTTCTGGAGGAATGGCAGCCCATTCTTCCTGAAGAGATGTAGCCAGAGCAGTTCGTGGTGTGGGTTGTTGGAGCGAAGTCGGCGTTCTAATTCATCGCAAAGGTGTTCTATGGGATTCAGGTTAGTATTTTTGGCTGGCCAGTCCATTACTGGAACGTTATTGTCCACAAACGATTCCCTCGCAGACCTTGCTTTATGACAGGTAGCATTGTCAGGCTGATACAGACAGTAGACTTCACCGAATCGGTCTTCTAACATAGACAGTACGTACCGGGTCAAAATATCCCCGTACCCTTCTGCATTTCGATTTCCGTGTAGTGTTACGAAAGGGCCAAGTCCATTCCATAAAAACACCCCCCACACTGTAACGCCACCAACTTTAAATTTCACTGTTGACACTACAGATGCTTATAGGAATCGCACTCCAGGCATTGGCCACACCCGGACCCTCCCATCGGAATGCCACATGGTAAAGCGTAATTCATCACTCCAAATCACAAGTTTTCCTGTTGTTCACTGCCCAGTGGGTCGCTCTTTACACCGTTCACAGAAATGTTTGGTTTATGGGCAGCTTCTCGACCATGGAACCACATTCCTCTTAACTTTCGAAGCACAGTCATCATGCTGGCTGGACAGGTGGCACTGCGGAACTCCCGGGTGATTGTTTAACTCAATGTCTGGCGATTTCCCCGAACTATCTTCTTTAACATGTTTTCTTACATGTTTGCTTTTTTACATGTTTGATTGCTTACATGTTTTCACTTCACAATCGCATCACCAACTATTGACTTGGGCAATTTGAGGAGGGTTGAAATGTCTTTGACTTATTTCTTACGGATGTGACAACCAATAACTACTCCACGTTCAAGTCACTGAACTCCCTTGACCCACCCATTCTGCTCGTACTCCATTTATACCGGTAAGTGAGGTCAGTTTACGAATTACAGAGGAGGGTGTCCAGATACTTTTGATCAGATAGTATATATATATATATATATACTATCTGATCAAAAGTATCCGGACACCTATATATATTTATTTATTTATTTATGTGTGTCTGAGCGGTTGGCCAACTGGCTACGTGCCTCACAAACATATGCCTGGAAAAGGAGTGTCCTGGGTTCGATTCCCGTAGTTGACGAAATCGAGCTTATGATCTTTCTCAGACAAAGCCAAGTTAGCCAGTCTTGGATGGGGATGCAAAGTATTTCTCGAGAGTTCATCTGGTGTTTTTAATCTCCCACGAGCAGGCAAACGGGCGTAGAAAACTCAATGCTTCTACAGACATAGAGGCATAGAGCTAACCACCTTATTGAGAATAACATGGTTATATATATGTATATATAGGTCCACGCGGTTAGCCTAGTGGCTGTACACCTCTTAACTATATGCCTGGGGAAGGTGTGTCGCAGGTTCGATTCCCGTCGGTGACGTGAGGAGCTGAAGTATCTTCCTCAGTCAGAGCCAAGTTCTCACTGCCTGAGAACTCAATACTACAGGACATAGGATACATCTGGGCATAGAGTTTTTGATTAATAAACCCTCTACACCGCAAGGTAAAAGAGGGTAAAAGAAAATAAGAATGATATATATATATATATATATATATATATATATATATATATACAGTAAAACCCCCCTTTTACATTCCCGCAATTTACGTTTTCCTGTCATTTACGTCCTTTTCCGTTGGTCCGGTCTTAAGGCCTATTCTTAGGATATATCGTTTTCCCACCATTAACAACTTCATGTGGACGTTGTTTACCGTGATTTCCGGTTTTTTCTCGGTGGCAACACTGATTTTCGAATCGATTTCCTCTCATTCAAATCGATTTCTACGGAAATCTGCGCATTTCTGTTCCCAAATGGCGTTGCTTTCGGCTGTAGTTTCTTTTCCGTAATCACAGTGACTTGCACGCTTGCAGCAGTGATGTAGTGATGAGAGATACTATGATACCGTGAAGTTATCACATCAGTAATTTTAAACTGTCAGTAGCACGTGGCACCCGTAACGTGTTGTGATGTGATTTAACATTCACAGTTCTGTATTGAAATCGTAAACAAGGATCATACAAAAATTGTGAAATCGCCTTCACACTTCTACCAAGTAACAGTTGTTACTCGTGAATATTAGATATCAGTGAATAAACCATTTGATATGTTTTGAGTTGGTATATTGCAAGTGCATCAGGAGACGATGGAGATTTAATGTCTTATACACTGTGGAGAGGCAGGTGGAACTTATAACAGTGCAGAAAAAGCAAAAACAATCAACAATTAAAGATTTTTTTAAATAGATAAATGTAAGTAATTGTAAATTCATTTATTTGCAGTTATTAAATTTTGTAATTTAGAATGCAGGGCATACCAGAGTAAGTCATCTTTTAACCTTTTTTAATATTTTTTACATTTCCTGCTATTTACAATTTTTTCCATCAGTCCCCTGGAAAGTGTAAAAAATGGGTTATATATATATATATATACACACACATAACACAACAATGTATATATATAACCATATATAATATGTATAAAACACACACACACACATATATATATATATATATATATATACACACAGGGTGGCCATAAAATAACTTTCCCTCTTTGGAGGCATCTGTAGCTAAAACCAATAAACGGAATGAGACCAAATTTTATATTGATATTTTTAAAGGCACGGGGAGATGATTTCCGCGAAAAACAGATTTAGTACCACAAGTCGCCAATAAGTGAAATTTTGGCGCTGGCGGAGCCCGAAACAAGCGGATACATTAAAGGCAGCTAAAATGGAATAATAATATTTCGACGGTGTAAGCGACAGCCGCGTCACTCATTCCAGCTGGATATGTGGTGCGTTACAATGATGATGATAATAATAATAATAATAATAATTAAACTAAAACAACAACTTGCGAGAGACATGGAAATTAATGTAGTGATCGAACTCACAGGAAATAATGTTTTTTCATCATAATCAGGGTCACCTGGAGCACATACACGATTCTCAATGTGCTGACCGTTCTTGTGTACAACAAATTGCATCCGGTGTTCTACAGCTGAGCGTAAGTAGTTGGATTGGATGTTCATAACAGCCTATTTTATAGGCACCGTACTTTATGTGTCATGTGTCCATTAAGACTATTCATATTTGGTCTTTGTATATTTAATAAACACAAAACTTATTCTTATATAAGACCATCTGTTTAATACAACTATGTACAAGAACGCCTACTAGTTTCGCTAGCCTACTGTCTAGCTTTGTCAAGACTAAAAAGGTGAACAAAAAAATAATAAATGCAAAAAACAAACTAATACAGGACCGTTTACAACGGTTAGTACACCAAATTTAACAGCTCGCGTGACAATGTGTGCATGTAGCGAGATGCTTCAGTTACTATTGTGAACACCCGTTACATAGTTTTAGCATTTTATGTTCTCTTGCAAGACATGCAAGTTAGGAACGCCACCAACATACACAACGGATTTCAAATACTCCCCACAGCCATAAGTCACATGGAGTAATGTCCGGGGATCGAGGCGGCCATTCCGTCTGAAAAAACTGACTGATAACTCTCTCATTACTGAAATGCTGGTGTAAAAGGCGCTGCACTGAACGTTCAATGTGTGGCCGTGCTCCATCCTGGATAAAAATTATGGAGTCCAAACATTGTCTTTGCTGCAATGCAGGAATGACGAAATATTGCAGCATTCGTCGATAAATCTCTCCAGTAATGGAGAAGGTTACAGGACCTGTAGGGGTTATACGCTCAAAAAAGTATCATCCTATTATGAAATCAGATGTGAAGTCACACCACACGGTTGCTTCTGGAGAATGCAGTGGTACTTGCTGGATCACTTGGGGATGTTCAGATGCCTGACCGACCCATTCAGATAAAAATGAGCCTCATCACCCGACAATATTCTCCAAGGCCAGTCATTGTCGACCTCCGTTCGGGAAAGAAACGGTAGCGAGGTCATGCGCTTATCATAATCTGCGGTAGTTAGTGCTTGCACACGACTGAACTTATGCGGATAGAAGTGAAGCATATTCCGTTAGATTTCCCAGACTGTACCATAAGCCATATTAAGTTTGCGAGCTATGGCATGAGCGCTTGGACCAGTACTAGTCCCTGTGTCGTCGAACACCGCAATAGCAACGTCTGTTACTGTCTCTTCTTGCAGTGCTTTCCATCCTGGGCCAGGTCTAACTCCAGTGATCCAGTTTCTTCAAACTTCTTAATCATAGCTCTCAGTGCTACAGCTAACTTAGGACCAGTACGCAGGTTATGAAGCTTTCTAAATTCCCGAAGAGCCGCTACAGCATTGCACTGCTTAAGGTAAAACAACTTAACCAGTAAAGTAAGCAGAGGCAAGATAGGATGCATATTGAGAAGAATTCGTCAGTCATTCGAATAATTGCCTGAATGTTCCCAATCCCTTTTTAAGTGGAATTGGGGCAGCTGCTGTCACGTACGCACACTAAAATTTGCATAATCCTTTTTACCTGCGTTTACTGCAAATATTTGACTGCCTTCGGCTCCATCAGCGGCAAAATTTCCCCTATCGGCAACTTTTGGTACTCATCATCATGCGTAACAAGGATTTAAGCCTAGCATTGCATGTTCTGGCCTTAGAAGTCATCGTTGAATCGTTTAAGAGGACGCCCTGGTTTTCTTTTTCCTAATGGCTTGTACTTTTTGCTTGTTTTGGTAATATTTCTGTTTTCATTCTTTGAACGTGTTCCATTCATTTCTGTTTATATTTTTTAATTTTTTCTATTACTGGTTCTTGGTTTAATTCTTTCATAATTTCTTCGTTTCTTTTGTGATCAAATAGGGTATACTTTGCAGTTTTTCTCATAAATTTCATTTCTGCTGTTGTTAATCTTTGTCTTTTTGTTTTATTGTCCAGATTTCGCTTCCATACATTAAGACTGGTAGGGCTAATGTATTGTATACTTTTAGTCTGGTTTGTTTTTGAACTAGATTTGGTTTAAATATAGAGTTAATTCCACCTGTTATTTTTAAATATTTTGCAATTTTTACGTTTATATCTTTTTCATTTTCATATGTGATCATACATCCTAGGTAGTTAAATGAATTCACCTGTTCTAAGATCTTGTTATCTATTACTATTTTAGTTTTTGCTGGATCTTGTCCTTTAAAGGCCACAGTTTTTGATTTTTCTCTTTATATTACCATACCATAATCTTTGGATATCTCATTTAGATCTAAAATAGCTTTCTGTAAGTTATCTTCAGAATTTGTAATTATTATTTGGTCGTCGGCAAAAAGGAGAGTGTTTAAGTTCACTGTAGGAGAAAGTTTAATTCCTTGATGTAAATTTTAATTCCATTTTATTATTATTTCATTTAAGTAGATATTAAAAAGAGGTGCTGAGAGGGGACATCCCTGTTGGACACCTTGGTTTATCTCTCTCGTATATGATAGCTCGTGATTTAATCTTATTTGTATTTGATTTTTTTCATATATACTTGTGAAAGCTTTTAGGATATTATTTGGCATTTGTCTTTCTTTTAATATGTTAAATAATATGTTTCTTTTAACTTCGTCAAATGCTTTTTCAAAGTCAATAAATGCAATATGTGTTTCTAAATTGTAATCTCTTCTTTTCTCTATTATTAATTTTAGGCAAAAGGCCGGATCTATACATGATCGTCCTTTCCTAAATTCATTCTGTTCTTCCAAAATAAAGTTTTCAGAATATTTCATTAGTTTGCTATTTAAGATTCTGCTATATATTTTGTAACAGGAATTTAGTATACTGATACCTATATAGTTTTTAGGGTCATCTCTATTACCTCTTTTAAAGATAGGAATCACAATTGTTTTTTCTATTCTATTGGGGGGATACTAGTTGAACGTTTTTACCAGTTGACTTTTATATATATATAAAACACGGAGTAAGTCGATCTCTGGCACGAGCAAGCGGGTTTTTCGTCCCTAAACTCAAGAAAATCGACTGTAGAAACCACATTATTTCAGACACTAAATACAATTGTTAGGGAACTATGAGATGGTAACACTTCTTGAGCCGTCTCTATTCACTGCGTGCCGCTTAATTAGTGATAGCCTTGGGCATGCTATCTCTGATTGGGTACCAGTGGAGATTGAACTGCAAACTCAGTGTCCAAATGTTAGATAGGGCTTCAAACGGCCTCGCCGTTTTTAGCCCTATTTTATTGCTTGGTATCTTTAACGAATAGTATATCCATGTAGCTTAGTACAAGTGGCATTTGCACTCTACAGTGCTTGACCGCACGAAGAAAGTATTTGGTGGTTCAAATCTATCTAGAGGATAATAAAACGCCGACTAGAGGAAATTTTTCTAAGCCTTTTTTCGACCGGTTCCCAAGTTAGTCGATCTCTGTCACGGGATAGCGGGTTTTTTGTCCCGTAAACTTAAGAAAATTGGCCGTCGAGCCCACATTATTTTCAGACATTAAAAATATTGTGTTAGGGACTTCGAGATGGCGGCACAAGCTTGCCGCCTTCTTCACTGCATACCGATGAATCAGTGATAGCCTTGGGCCAGCTATCTCTCTGATTGGCTACCAGTGGAGATTGAACTGCCCACCCAGTCTCCAAAAGTTAGATATGGTAAACGGCCCCGCCTACTCCCTATACGGGAACAAATAGGCGTTAGCTGATTTTTTTTTTTTGAAGATAAAAAACCTTTCCCTCTTACCAAACTCCCTATATACGGGAATGTAAAGGCATTAGCTGATTTTTTTTTTATATATATATATATGCAGAAGGTTTTTTACCTTGGGTATACTATACGTTAATCAAGCAATATTATAAACTTGGTTTTAATCCTTTTTCCCAAGTAAGCAAACAAGCAGGTAAGTCAAGAAATCGAAACCGGTTTCGAACTTTATTTTGGTCACGTGAATGGGTAGTGGCCCTTCCCTTAATGCATGGCATCATTCATATCCGCAAGGAAATATGCTTTGCATTATGGGAGACTCTAAGGAAAGCGATCAGAGCTTACTCCACCTTCACCAAGAGTACGAGTTGCCTCACACCTGAAAATACTTGAGTACCAAACTTGACTTACCTGCTTGTTTGCTTACTTGGGAAAAAAAAAAATTAAAACCAAGTTTATAAAATTGCTTGGTATCTTTAACGTATAGTACGCAAGGTAAAAAACCTTTTCCCTCCCAGAATGTCCGATCCAGTTTCCCTCGCTTCTTTTTATCCTCCTTAACAGACTTCTTTGTTAACTTATACATATTTGGTCATAAAATACTTAAAAACAAGACTTTTTGTGGTTATGAGACTATACGTACTTTAATATAATCCCGCCTACTAATTTCGCTAGCGACTGTCTAGCTTTGTCAGGGCTGAACGGCACACACAAAATATGAGAGAATACAGAAAAGTTACTAACTGTTGGGCAGTTAAGTTTGAAACTATGCGTGACAACGCATGCATGTGTTGAGAAGCTTCAGTCAGTATCATGGATACGTGTGGCATGATTTTTCGCGTATTGTAGTTCCGTTAAACAGAGTGAGTTGATCAAGTTTTACAATATATCTTTCAGTATGGCACCCTGATTTCTGTTGAGGTTGTTACCCGTTCTTAATACCACTGCCGCTTCCTTGAAAATTCTGTAACCGTAATCATCATCCAAATACGGCAAAGAGCTATTTTCCCAGTCAATTGCATGGTGATGTGCTAAGCCTGAGAAGACTGTCTTGTTGTGATTGACATTCCCAACATGCTCCTATCTGATTTCCAGGCTTCTTGAAGTTTTCCCAATATATGAAAGGCTACACGTACATGGAATTCTATAAATATCTGGATATTTGAAAAATGGTACACTGTCTTTAGGAGATCTTAATTCTTGTCTAATGGTAGTAGTAGGCTTAAATACCACTCCGATGTTGTGGGATTTTAACATTCTCGCTAATCTTGAAGAGACTGAATCTACATAAAGGATGACTACTGTTGAAGCGTACTGGGTGACTGTTCCTTGTTGTTGGAGGTTGTCTTTAAAAAGGAACTTGTTTATGATGTTTGTAGGAAAACCATTCTGCGATAGTGTTATAGCAATTTGAGAAAGTTCGGTCTGTACCTCTTCTTCGTCTGAAATAAACTTTTTGGCTCTGTTCCCTAACATGTGAATAATGCTATGTTTTTGTGATGTTTCACCTCAACATGTCTTTTCTACTTCCATAGACACTTCTCCAACATTATCTTCTCAATCATATAAAACTCCTTTAATAACTTATATGCTTCTGTCATGCCTCCTCTTTTCTGACTGTAAGCTAATTTCTGAAGTGCCCACAGACTCAATCTATTCTCATAGGGAACATTCCATAGATCTACAGCAATCTTTGTCACTTGCCACTGGATCCTCTCCATCCCATCTTCATTCCCATGGAATCTGGGCATTCAGATTCAAACACACAGTAGTCCACATGTGACCTTATAATTACAGCCTTATATAGAGGATCAATAACTTATCTAGCCCTGGTTGTTAGGTATTCTTCAACAACTATGTAATCTGATATACTGTTTTCAATATCTTTGCAATATATCCTCTAAGCTTCGACTCCCTGTCCATGATCATAAGGACTAATCAGTTTTTACAGTTCAGTTCCACCAATACAGTATACAGCTTGTGATCTCTTCTTCCCAAAGTGCATCACCTCATACTTGGTCACATTAAACTGGTAGCCATTTACCTTTTCCCATATTACAAGTCAATTTAAGACTTCCTGCAAGATCTCTTCATTTCCATTGCTCTTTCCAGTTTAGCATAATCAGCAAAAAACTAAGTAATTACTTTCAAATCATTTCCTATATCATTGATGTATCAATTAAATAGCAGAGGACCAAGTAGTGAGTCCTGTGGTACACTACTGGTCACTTGCCTTCTCTTGGACTCAACTCCTTCATAAAACACTCTTTGATATTCTATCAATGAATGATATGATTGCAAGAATGTGCAAAAAAAAAGAGGTCTGCAATTTGTTGATGTTTGGAGTATGTTTGAAGGAAAAATGCATCTAAACATGGAAGGATATAAGCGACTGAAGAAGTTACTGTTTTCTGAACAAGTTGAAGTAATTGGGCAGGGAAACTAATATTGAAAAGGTTGAGTGTAATAGAGAGAAACTTTAGCACTGATTGTATATTTATTGATCCTTATTCGCAGAATAAATTGCAGAAGAGAGGAGATAAAAATCGGCATGGAACTACTGAAATTAGTGACTTTACATATCAGTTCTAAAGTACAAGAACTAGAGGGAATCTGCAATTTTTGTATACCAATGCAAGAAGTATTCGAAATAAGAGAGAAGAATTTCTGGCATTAGTCAGGGCAATCTCACCAAAAATTGTAGGCATTAGTGAAACTTCGCTGTCAGTAGAAGATGTGGTCACTGAAATTGAATGTGATGGGTACAGTATTTTCAAGAAGGATAGAGAAGATAGAACGGGGGGGGAGTACTGTTGATGATAGCTGATGTGTTGCAGCCAAAGAAAGTAGTATATCAAGATGATAGACATGTGAATGAGAGTTCATTTGAGGCAGTCTAATGCGAAATAGTGACCACTGCAACCAAATATACAATTGGATGCTGCTATAGGCCAGGGGGATATTGAATTCATTCATCAGCAAATTAGTGCAACGAGTACAGGTTTAGTGATTATTATGGGGGATTTTAATTATGGTGATATCAATTGGAAGGAGGAAATATCACGTAGCAAAAAGGAAATGGAGTTCATACATCTTCTACGAGATAATTACTTGAAACAGCACATAACTGAAGGGACAAGTAGTGTGAGAGTGTTGAACCTGGTTATTGGTTCAGAGGATATATGCATAAGTAAGGTGTCCTCGTTACCTCCAATTGGTGAAAGCGATCATGTGGTATTGACTTGGGAGGTTGCAAAATCTGTGGATTTTTCTGTTAAGAAGGGATATATACGGAACTACAGGTTAGGCAATTATAAGCTTCGGAGTGAGCTTGCAGCCATCCCATGGCAGAACATATTGCAGGGGAAAGATGTTAGTAGTGCATGGGATAAAATCAGCGGGTATCTGAGGAAAGCAATATCAGATTGTGTCCCCATGGTCAGGAAGACAAACAAGGTTGGCGCTAGATGGATGAGCAGTAGTATCAAGCTTGATCTGCAAAAAAAACAAAATGTTATGGAGAATTTATAAGGAGAAAGGCGATCAGTACACCCATGAGCAGTACAAGGCTCAAGCTAGGAAGGTTACTAGCATAGTAAGAAAAGCTAAATCAGATTATGAGAAGACCTTAGCCAAAGAGATCAAGGGTAATCCCAAAGAGTTCTTCCACTATATGGCAAGTAAAAGGAAGAATGACTTCGGAAGGATAACTTTAGTGGGTGCTGATGGTATTGAGGTAACAAAATCAAATGTAATAGTCGAGTTACTGAGTGATCACTTTTCAAAAGTCTATCACCCAAGTGAGGATATCTCTGTACCTGTAGCAATAACTAATGTGAGAATTGAAGCTAAGAAATCAGATGTATTTAATATATTGCAAAATTTAAATGCAAACACTGCTGTAGGTTTAGATGGAATATCAGCTCGGGTGTTGTGTGAATGTGCAAATGAATTGTCAACCCCTCTTAGTTGGATATTTAATTTAAGTTTGAATTCTGGTATGGTCCCTAGGGAGTGGAAGTTAGGCAAAGTGGTTCCTTTGCATAAGGGTGGCTCTAAAACTGTGGTAGTTAATTACAGACCAATCACCATCTCAGGAGTAGTGGTAAAAGTATTGGAAAAGTTGGTTAAAGACAAAATTCAAGAATGGGTGGATCAGGATATGATATTCTATAGAGGCCAATATGGTTTTGTTAAAGGTAGATCCTGCCTTAGCAATCTATTAACTTTTCATAATAGAATGGCAACTGAGTTGGACAAAGGAACTGGCTACACAGTGGTACTTCTGAATTTTGCTAAAACCTTTGACAGGATACCTCATGGAACACTGTCACGCAAATTAGAGCAGATGGGAATGGATACTAAATTGGTGATATGGATAGGAGAATGGCTCAGGGAGAGATACCAGAAGGTGGGGTATGGAGGAGCCGAGTCCAGGATGAGGCAGGTGACCAGTGGTGTGCCTCGGGGCTCTGTGCTTGGGCCATTGTTGTCTAATTTGTATATAAATGATATAGGAAATGGCTTAAAGGGAGATATTCAGATGTTTGCTGATGATGCAAAGTTGGGTAGCGCAATAAAAAATCAAGCTGATGTTGAAAGTTTGCAGGATGATTTAAATAAGCTGGTACAATGGGCAAAAGATAACGGATGTCAGTTCAATGTGGAAAAATGTAAAGTCATGCATTTTGGGATTAAAAGATTTCCAGCTGTATACTACATTGATGGAACAGTACTCCAAGAGATTGATGAAGCTAGGGACTTAGGGGTGTTGGTAGACAGGGAGATGAAGTTCAGGGGACACATTCCTAAGGTGTCCAAGATTGCACATAGGATTACTTGGTTGTTGAGGAACACACTGACATCCAGAGATAAAGAGGTTATCATTCCCCTTTATAATGCATTGATACTTCCACATTTGGATAACTGTGCTCAGGTCTGGTCACCTGGATTCCTTGGAGATGAGGAGGCTGTGGAGAGGGTTCAGAGAAGAGTGACTAAGTTGGTGAGTGATGTAAAAAATGCTCCCTACATTGATAGATTGAGAGCTTGTGGATTGCAGAGGTTGGTTGATAAGCAGAGAAGAGGGGATATGATAGAAGCATTTAAATTACTGAAAGGTTTTTATAGGATTGATGCAGGGGAAATGTTTCAGCTGTGTGATAGTGATGGAAGGACAAAAGGTCATCCCTGGAAATTAAAGAGTGTGGTTAACAAGGGTGTGAGAACAAGGTTTTTTGCCTGGAGGGTGGTGAACGAGTGGAATTCATTGCCTATAAATGAGGTGTCAAATCATCCCCTGATCTCCCACTATTTTCTGTAGAACCTCTTCAGCATTGATCCTATAACAACCCCTTAATAACTTGTAGGTCTGTATCATATCTCCCATCCTCCTCCTGTCCACCAGACTCTGCAAATTACATCTTCTCAATCTTTCCTCATACTCGACATTCCAAAGGTCAGAAACTATCTTAGTCAGTCGGCTCTGGATCCTCTCCAACATCTCTTCATCCTTCTGAAAACCAGGTGACCAAATCTGGGCACAATAGTCCATATGTGGCCTAATCAAAGCCCTATATACAAGTCAGTGTCCTCTGCATTATTCCCAGAAGCCTATATGTTGTCTTCATAATTTGGGCTATGTATCCCCTAAATTTCAGATCCTTATCCACTATCAACTCCCAGATCTCTTATTTCCTCCACCTCCGACAATATATCCTCACCAAGCATAAATTCTGCATCCCATTTTTGTTTTCCAAATTTTAAAACCTTATATTTTGCAACACTGAACTCACATCCCCATTACTGTACCCAATCACTCAATTTATTCAAGTCTTCTTGTAAGGCCACAACATCCTCTCTACTCTTCATGGTTCGTCCCAACTTTTCATCATCTGCAAACAACTGAATATCTATATCTAAATCTTCACCAATATCATTAACACACAAGTTAGCAGTACTGTGTGAGATAGAGGTGAATGGAATCAAATACTTGGTGGTATGTTGTTATAGACCAGGTAATGTGGATGGTGGTGATAATGAAATGTATAATTAAATTGGTCAAGCAAATAAGAAAAGGGTGATCATTATGGGTGATTTTGATTATGGCAATATAGACTGGAATGGTGAGATAGCAACTGGAAGTAAAGAAAATGAGTTTTTTTGAGTTTTTGAGGGATAACTACATCAGACAGTATGTAACAGAGGGCACACGAGGATTGAGGGTCTTGGATTTGGTCATCTCATCAGAGGATATAATTATAAATGAGGTGTCAAATCATCCACCAATTGGTGAGACTGACCATGAGGTGATTACTTGGGTGGTTGCCAGTAGTGTGAGGACTTCTGTGAGAAAAGGATATATGTGGAGCTACAAGGAGGGTGATTATGAATTGCTGAGGAAACAACTTGCAGGTGTAGCATGGAATGAGCAGTTAGCTGGAAAAGAGATCAATGCAGTTTGGGAGATTTTCAAAAACTGTCTAGTAGATGCAATGTCTAAATGTATTCCAAGGATGAGAAGGTTAAATAAGGTAGGTGTGAGATGGATGAATAAAGAGATTAAGCATGCGATACAGAGAAAAAGGGCATTGTGGAGGCAGCATAAGAGAAGTGGAAATAACTAATTTCATGAGGTCTACAAAGACCAGGCAAGGAGGGTGACTTGGTTGGTGAGGGTAGCTAAAGAGAGGTATGAACAGCAGTTAGCTAATGAAGCCAAAAAGAATCCTAAGGAGTTCTTTTGATATGTAGCCAGCAAAAGAAAGAATGATTATGGAAGGATGACACTGACTGGAGAAAATGGTATAAAGACAGCTGTTGCAGAATGTGTGATGGAGATACTTAATGAGCAGTTCATAACGGTCTTTCAATCTTGTGAATGTGATTTCATGGAGATATTGAGAGCAGTTGATGATGGGCAAGAGAGACCAACTGTAAGTGATCAAGAGGTGTATGGGGGAGTTGAGTAAACTAGATGTTAATAAGACTGTGGGACTAGATAATATATCACCACGTATTCTGAAGGAATGTGCCAGGGAGTTGACACCTGCCTAGACATATTTTTTTAATACGAGTCTTGAACTCGGTCAAGTTCCTAAGGAGTGGAAGGAGGGCAAAATTGTGCCACTTCATAAAGGAGGTGATCGAACTCAAGCATCAAACTATAGGCCTATCTGTGTATCAGGTGTGTGGTTAAGTTGTTGGAGAAGCTTGTGAGAACTAGGATCGAGAGTTGGGTTGACAACAATGGTATTATCTTTGATGGACAGCATGGATTTGCTAAAGGGAGGTCATGCTTTAGTAATATACTTACTTATTACAATAAAGTGACTGCTTCCTTGGACAGAGGAGAAGGATACACAGTAATATACTTGGATTTCACAAAGGCTTTTGATAGAGTACCTCATGATAAGTTGACAATCAAACTAGAGCAGATGGGATTGGATATTAGATTAGTGCATTGGATTGGAGACTGGCTATCTGACAGGTATCAACAAGTTGTGTATGGGGGAGCGATATCCAGGAAAAGGAAAGTCACTAGTGGAGTGCTTCAGTGGTCTGTTTTAGGGCCATTACTGTTTAACTTGTATATTAATGATATTCGCGAAGAATTGGATGGAGATATTCAGTTGTTTGCAGATGATGCAAAGTTGGGACGAACCATGAAGATGTTGTGGCTTTAGAAGACTTGAATAAATTGAGTGATTGGGCACAGAAATGGGGATGTGAGCTCAATGTTGCAAAATGTAAGGTTTTAAAATTTGGAAAACAAAGATGGGATGCAGAATTTATGCTTGGTGAGGACATATTGTTGGAGGTGGAGGAAATAAGAGATCTGGGGTGATAGTGAATAAGGATCTAAAATTTAGGGGACACATAGCCAAAATTGTGAAGACAACACAAAGGCTTCTGGGAATGATGCGGAGGACACTGACATGTACGAGTAGGGAGATTCTTGTTCCGTTGTATAAGGCTTTGATTAGGCCACACATGGATTATTGTGCCCAGATTTGGTCACCCAGTTTTCAGAAGGATGAAGAGATGTTGGAAAGGGTCCAAAGGTGACTAACTAAGGTAGTTTCTGACCTCTGGAATGTCGAGTATGAGGAAAGATCGGGAAGGTGTAATTTGCAGAGTCTGGTGGACAGGAGGAAAAGGGGAGATATGATTGAAACCTACAAGTTGGTAAAGGGTTGTTATAGGATCAATGCTGGAGAAGTTCTACAGAGAATAGTGGGAGATCTGGGGAGAACCAGAGGTCCTTCCTGGAAACTGTATAAAGAGGGTGTAAGTAGGGGAGTGAGAGGCAGGTTTTTTCCATGTAGAGTTTTGAATGATCGAAATGCCTTGCCTGAGAGTGTGGTAACTGCAAGGAGTTTGAGTGTGTTTAAGACATGGTATGATGAGCTGTGTGTGTGATAAAAGGACCTCCCAGATGAGTCTTTGACTCCATGAAGTCTTGTGGTAGTAATAATAGTAATAAACAGCAATGGCCCTAAAACAGACCCGTGAGGCACACCACTAGTAACGTTCATATTGCTCCCCCATATACAATCAATCTCCAATCCAACTCCATCCGTTCTAGTTTGACTATCAACTTATCATGTGGTAATCTATCAAAGGCTTTGCAAAATCTATGTATATTACTGTGTATATTTCTCCTCTGTCCAAGGAAGCAGTCACCTTATTTTAATAAGTCCTAGTCTTATTGCAATGGATCCTAGTTCTCACAAGCTTCTCCAACAACTTAACTACAACACCTGACACACAGATAGGTCTATAGTTCGATGCTCGAGTTTGATCACCACTAGTAACATTCCACTCCTTAGGAACTTCAACCAGTGCAAGACTCGTATTAAAAAAATACATCAAGGCTGGCGTCAACTCCCTGGCAGATTCCTTCAGAATACGTTGTGATATATTATCAAGTCCCTCAGTCTTATTAACATCTAGTTTGCTCAACTTCCCATACACCTCTTTCTCACTTACAGTCAGTCTCTCTTGCCCATCAACTGCTCTCAATATCTCCATGAAGTCACATTCACAAGATTGAAAGACATTTATGAACTGCTCATTAAGTATCTCCACCACACCTTCTGCAAAAGCTGTCTTTATACCATTTTCTCCAATCAATATCATCCTTCCATAATCATTCTTTCTATTGCTGGCTACATATTGAAAGAACCCCTTAGGATTTTTTTGGCTTCATTAGCTAACTGCTGTTCATACCTTACTTTAGCTACCCTCACCAACCAAGACACCTGCCTTGCCTGGTCTTTGTAATCCTCATGAAATTGGTTATTTCCACTTATCTTATCCTGCTTCCATAATGCCCTTTTTCTCTGTATTACATGCTTAATCTCTTTATTCATCCATTTCACGCTACCAAGCTGTCTCCTCCTGAGCTCTTCACAACCCCCTCCCCCCGTAGTTCCACATATACCCTTTTCTCATAGAGGTCCTCACACTGCTGGCAACCACCCAGGTTGCCAGCAGTGTGAGGACCAAATCACCCACCAATTGGCGAAAATGACCTCATGGTCATTTTCACCAATTGGTGGGCAATTTGACACCTCATTTATAATTACATCCTCTGATGAGATGACCAAATCCAAGACCCTCACAATCCTTGCATGCCCTCTGTTACTCAAAAAACTCAAGAAATTAATTTTGTTTACATGCAGTTGCTATCTTATCATTCCAGGCTATATTGCCATAATTGAAATAGCCCATAATGATCACTCTTTTCTTATTTGCTTGGCTAATTCGATCATACATTTCATTATCACCAACATCCACATTACCTGGTCTATAACAACATCCATTCCATTCACCTCTATCTCACACCATACTATCTCAAAACCACTGGCACTATTTCCCTCTTGCATCTCTACTTTGTATGGACATAACTCTTTTTCTATCATCAATAGCATTCCCCGTCCCTTTTTACCCCCTTCTATCCTCAGAAAACACATCATACCCTTCCATCTCTATTCCTGTCAGAATGTTGTCATCATCTAACCATGTTTCACTTATTCCAACAATTTTTGGGTGAACAGACTCAATTAGTGCAACCATTTCATCTGCCTTGTTTCTTACACTTCTAGCATTTGTATACAAAATATGTGGCCAAAAGATTTTCTTTTTTTATTCTTAATACCTTTTTCTCAATTGCTCTACTTGTGAAATGTCAGAAATGCTCAAAAGAATCAAGAGCCTGGAAGCATTCTTGTGATTTGTTCTTGCAGTTATTTCTTCATTTCTTTCTGTGCCATTTCATCAACTTAAAAATGTATCATTTAGAAGCAATATCCTATAGCAGTAACTTTCTTTTTAAGATGTCAATATAATGTTACCCTAAGATTCAAGTGTTCCTTGAGGAAATGTATTTCACCCTCTTTGAAATGAGAACTTAAATTTTGTAGGAAGCAGGCAAATATGTCATTTATCTGATGTGCAGTACCCACCATTACTGAAAAGACAGTATAATACACATAGACAAAATATACTACAAATACTTTAAACAGTCAAAATTTCAAAATATAAACTCTCCACACTCAATGATAATCAACCTAGGCAAGATCTACTCTACTAATAACAAATCTATCTTTTTTTTTTTTTTTTTTCTAACTGTGGATACTGCTGATAACTTCACCACAGATCCAGCGAGACATTTCGCCATGACTTTTTCATGAATACACCCAAATCCAACAGATGACAAAGTTAGGAGTAGTATCAACAGCAAGATAGAAATAATAATAAAATTATAGATTTGTTATTAATTATGAGAGTATTTATTCAAAATTTTGAGTGGGTCTTGCCTAGGTTGGTCATTATTTAGTGTGAAGCATTTATATTTTATATTTATAGTTAAATGACCCATTATTACTCAGATTGCTAGTTTAAGCCTACATTCTGCACAATATTATTATTATTATTGTACAGGTACCTCCATGGAGTCCGAAGACTCATTGTGGGGAGACCCAAACTATCCACACAATCTATTATACCCCTCCTTGAACCCATTAACAGACAATGCACTTACAAATGACTCTGGCAACCCAGAGTTAATTAAGGAACAAAGGGGAAGAGTGTTGGGGAGGAGAGAGAGAGAGAGATGTAGGTTAGCAAGGAATGAACAGATCTGTGAGAGGGATGTATTGGAGATTTAATGATCCATGGTGTAAAAAATGCAATGTTAGAAGAGTGCTTGCCTGTAGGAAACAGATAATGTGACTAAGGCAATTAAGTGATGGTGAAAATGTGGATGAGATGATAGTGATGGATAGAGGATGTATACATCTGGAGAGACTGTTGTTCTTTGAACAAGTGAGAGTGTTAAGGCAAGAAAATTAAAGTTGCCAGGGGAGATGGCCTCTTGTGAGGATAGTCGTCACTTGGGAGATGGTGTATGCTATCACAGAGTAAAATGGAGTTGAGCGGGATAACAGCAGGCAGAGGAATAGTGAGAATGCACTGATGCATTATCACTATTATCATTTTCACCCTCGCTTCCCTATACTAATGCCAGGAGTATCAGGAATACAGGGTATGAAATAGTAGTATCAATAGCCTCAGCTTATCTAAAGATTGTTAGAATCAATGAAACATGGTTATAAAAAAAAAAGAGAATACTCTAACAAGACTAGAAGTAAAAGTATAGCATATTTTGGAAAGAAGGATAAATGGGATGGAGTGCTGCTTATTGATAAATTGTCCTGTCTTCTTCTTTAACTTACTGAGTCTCTAAAGCTAAGCTCTTTGCTACAAGCCAACTTTTTCCACTCTTTTCTGTCTTGAGCTCTTCAATCTGGTGCAAAATTCCCAATTCAGCTAAGTCTTTTTTGGATGTTATCTTCTCAAAGTTGCCATGGTCTTTCCATCAAGCCTTATCCTGAATGCTTGTTCAGTCATTTTCTCCTCACCCATTCTTTCCACATATCCAGGCCATCTCAGCTTGCCAGGTCTGATTTCATCAGTTATTATTGAGGATCTATAGAGTTCGTATAATTCATAATTATGCCTTCTTCTCCATTCACATGTTGTGTTATCTCTTACTGGTCCACAGACTTTTCTAAGAATTTATTTTCAAAGATCTGCAAAGCTTTTTTTGCATCTTGGTCTGTTATGTTCCAGATTTCTGATCCTTATAAACCGATACGTGTGATGATTGTCTTGCATATTTCTATTTCAACTCTGCTTGAATGAATTTTGGAAGATAACAAAATAATGTAGTCAATGATAAGATCTATTAGAGGCATGTATTCTAACTTGTGTTTCGGTACTAATTTTATTACATTGAATAATTAATGTTCCCAGATATTTAAAGGAAATGGAATTTTTAACAGGTTATTGATGGTAAACTGGTAATTTTCCCATTGGTTGTTTCTTGCTAAATACTTTTAAATTTTAAGTTTTATGAATGCTATTCTAATGTCTTCAGCATCTCCAATATTAGGATATGAAGATATCATCTGCATATCCTAATATTATTGTTCTACTTGTGTATCATTTGCACTTTCTCTAATACACTTTTCTAAAAGCCAAATTAAATACAATAGGTAAAAGAGCATCTACTTGATTTAATCCTGTCTTAATAGCAAAAGGTTTAGGTTTACTTCCATTAGCAATACTGCTATGCTTCAGAAGTGGCTTTTTTTGGCCTGGAGGGTGGCAGGACTGTGGAATGTATTGCATGATGGATTATGACAGTGTGGAGGGTGAACAAGTTTAAAGAATGAAACAATAGACTTTGTGTTGTTTAAGGTAGGCCTCCCATGATGAGTTGTGGCTCCATGGAGGTTCTGAATGATAATAATAATTAATTCCATTTGAACTGTGTTGGTTAAAGTTTAACATAAAAAAATTTAGATGAATTCTACTTGGCATGTTCTTCTGCCATGTTAAAAACATACGCATCATATGCTTTTAGTAAAAATAGCTTATTTTTTCTGGAACAACTGCCTACCTACTTGAGCAGGAGGTAGGTAGCCAGTTTTCTGTTAATACCTCATAACATACCAGAAATTATGGTAGCATAACCAAGTGGAAAATAACTTCCATCAACCTCATACCATACTTTTTCTTAATCAAAATAAAGTGCAATGCTCTTTTTTTTTTTCAATCCATTGTTAATGATGCCATTGTACTTATGTGTAATCTCACAATTGCATTAACAGCCACAGCCTTTATACTTAAATGAAGTAAATGAAGCAATTGTGGTTGTTGATGTATGCAGATACAATACTAGATGCATTAGCCAATCAACTTCTTAGGCCATAATCACAGGAATTTCCCAAGGACTGAGTCATGATTTTCCTAAGGGAAGGTAACAACTTCTTTTAAAATTAAACTTGAGCACATTTATTAACCAGCAAGCCACCCAATGCAATAAAGAAAGTCACCAAAGTAAGTTATAAATTAATGCATGATTTCAATTTTTTTTTTTTTTTTTTTTTGAGGGAATAAACAGAGGTATTCCAAAATGAATATGTATTATTGTTATTATGGAACACCTCCAAGAAAGAGCAATATAATTTCTTATATACTAGATTGAATTCTAAAAACTGCTTCATTGTTACTTCAGTAAAAGCAGCAGCAGCAATCAAAGGATAACCATGAAACATTTTTGTTATTTTTTCTTCATGTAGCTTCCTCGGTGAGAGGGTGCAGCACCATGTCCTTCCAGTTCTCTCTGTTAGTGGCTTTCCTTTTTGTTTCTGCATAGCTATGTGATCCTGTCCATGATCTTATATCTTCAAGCCAAGCCCTTCGTTTTTTGCCTCTTGATCCTTTTCCCATAAGTTTCCTTCTAAAACTGTTAATATCCTCTGTCCTGCTGAACCTCTCAGTACATGTCCTGCCAATCTCATCTTTCTCTGGATCATTTCCTGTAATAAAGATCTCTGTGTTCTCATTCTCTGTAGGACATCTGTATTTGTCACATGTTCTGTCCATGGGATTTTCAGAGCTCTTCTATAGCACCACATTTCAAAGGCCATTATCTGTTGCCTTACTCTATTCTTGAATATCCAGGTCTCACTTCCATATGTGAAAATTAGCCACACTAATGTTCTTATCATTCTTTTCTTTGTCTCGATACTCACAGAACTTCTGAGCAGATCTTTATTTTTCCAGAATGCATCTTTAGTTATGGCTGTTCTTATTTTTATTTCTTTATCTTGCTTTCCATCTGCAATAAAGTAGGTGCCTAAATATTTGTATTTTGTTGTATGTTCGATTTTCATATTGTTTATGAATATTTCTGGCTCGGATCTGCTTTCTTTTGAGATTTTCATAAATTTGGTTTTTTTTGCATTAATATCTAATCCAAATTCTTTACCTTCTTCAATTAGTAGCTGCAGAAATTTGATTAATTTGTTTCTGTTTTCTGCTATTAGAATGGTATCATCAGCATATCTAAGATTGTTGTATTTTATACCATTCATACTAATTCCTGTTTTTTGTTTTTCAATCTTTTTCATCACTGTCTCACTATAGATATTAAACAGATTTGGTGAAAGGATACAACCTTGTCTAACTCCTCTTTTTATTTTCACTTCAGAAGTCTCAGAGTTAAACAGCTGCATTTTCTGGTTGGTGTAAATCATTTTTATAATCTTAAGTATATGATCTTCTATGTCTAATTTATCTAATATATTGAACATTTTATTATGTTTTACCCGGTCAAAAGCCTTCTGAAAGTCTATGAAGCATATGTAAATGTTCCTATTTCTTTCGAGTGATCTTTCTATTAGTATTTTTAGTTCCAGGATAGCATTAATGGTTCCCATTCCTCTTCTGTAGCCTTTCTGTTGTTCACTCAATTCACTACTTATGGCTCTTTCAATTTGTTTGTTAATGAAGGTTAAAATAATTTTAAATGCATGAGATATTAGGCTCACAGTTCTGTAATCCTCACAATTTTGTGCATTATGTTTCTTTGGAATTGGTATACAGATAGATGTTGTTAAAACTTCAGGTAATTGTATTGTTTTATAGATGTCCTGAATGGATTCCACTAAATAGTTGTTATTATTGCCAGTCAAAGCTTTCAGCAGCTCAGCTGAATATTATCACACTCAGGAGATTTATTATTAGGAAGATTCTTAATTATATGTTCTACCTCCTTTCTTGTGGGTAGAGTGGTATCTGTTGTTACGTTTAACTTAAGGTGTCGTGAATCATCCAACATGTTACCATTATCATCATCATAGATATCTGATAAGTACTCCACCCATCTTCCATTTAACTTTTCCTTATCAATGAGTATGTTTCCATCTTTGTCCTTGATGTTATTAGACTGTGTGCGTTTTGTTTTTCCATTAAGTTCTTTCACTTTCCGGAATGCTTCTCTGGTTTTGTTCCTATTTTGTAATTCTTCTATCTGAGCACTGCCTATTTATCCAGTATTCTTTCAATCTTTTACATAATTGTTTGATTCTTTTATCCAAAGTTTTATATCTTAACCTTTCTTCTTCTTCGTTTGCTCCTCTTTTCCATGTTCTTCTTTCATCAATAAGGTTGATTACTTCTTGAGTTATCCATGGTTTTTTCTTTCTTTCTTCTTGTTTACTGATGTGGTTTTTAGCAGATGTTATGATAGTTGCTTGTAGTCTATTCCATTTAGAGAGTTCATTTTCGTTTTGCAACTGTGCAGACAGCAGTTCTGAAATATTTTCATTAAATTTTGATTTTATAATCGGATTTTGTACCATTTGCAGATCCCATTTTAGGGGTTGACTTCTTTTAAATTTTATTGTTTTCGGGCAAATATTCATCTTCATTAAGACCAGTCTATGATCAGATCCACAGTCAGCACTTGGCATCACCTTTGAGTTTTGTATTCCATTGAAGTAACGTTTACTGACTACAACATAGTCTAATTGATTTTTGTATCTTCCATCCAGACTTTCCCATGTGTATCTTGCTGTTGGTTTTTGCTCAAAATAAGTGTTAGTTATGATGAGATTGTTCTTGTTACAGAAATCAATCAGCTTTTGTCCTCTCTCATTCCGAATTCCTGGTCCAAACGGACCCACGTGTGTAGATGTTCTCTCTGATCCAACTTTTGCGTTCCAGTCACCCATAGCACAAATAACTTGATCTTTCTTGCCTCTGACTTCCTTTATACAGCATTCTATTTCATCATGCATGATATCTATTTCTGCTTCCTCATTCTGTTCTGTAGGAGCATATATTTGAATGATCAGCATATCTCTAGGTTTAGATTTCACTAGAACTGCCATTACTCTATCTGAATTTTTGATTATATGGATAATGTTTTTATTACTTTTCTTCTCTACAATAAATGCTACGCCTCTTCTTGATATTTCACCACCTGATGTATATATTTTATATATCTTACCATTTGGAAGTTTCGACTCAAAATCTGACGATCCTTTCCAAAAAGTTTCACTTACTCCTAGTATACTAATATTCAATCTCTCCATCTCTCTCTCATCACATTAGCCAATTTCCCGCATTTATTCAATCCTCTTATATTTCAAGTAGCAACATTCAAGCAATTTCCGTGTCGAGTTTCTTTATAGCAGTCACGGACTGACAATACCGCAGGGCCTGCTATATCACCCTGAATATGTTCCGGGCATATTGAGACTACCCTGGCTTTAATTCTTTTCTGTGTAGATATGATGCTTTACACAGCAGCATTTTTTTTTTTTTTTTTTTTTTTTTTTTTTTTTTTTTTTTTTTTTTTTACGGAATGGGCTGCCAGAACCATCCATCCCCCAATATGAATGGAGGACCGCAGCTGTCGTTGGTTAGCGGTCCCATGGACCTAGCCGGGAGGCATACAAAGTAGTGCCACCAACCATCCCCCTCATCCACCACCAAGGGTGACGCCCCGATGTGCCATGACAGGCTCAGCGACATATTTTGTTATTCAATAAATCTATTTTGTCTTAATATATTTATTTTTGTTTACAAAAATATTTTGGGAAATATATACCAAGTAATGTTACATGCTGTAGGAATTACATATTAATTGAAAATCTCGTTTATGAAACAATGGAAAAAACAATATTTAATCCTATATCAGAAATATTCTGAATTTGAACTACCTTCCTTAATGCAGAAATGCTTAATTTTCAGAAAAAAACAAGCACATGATACATGAGCTTTTACTGCATGGATTTTAATGAAAAATTTAATCAGAATATTCGACCACTCCTTTTCTGAGGATTATATTCCCATAAAGTGCTGTTTCTCTGAAAGAAAGAAAGAATAATTTGTTATTACAGTAAACACAGACGACCTTTTGAATTAGAAAATACAATGAAAACAACAGTATTTCATAATAATCATTTCATATCATAAACACAGTGCAAGACTTTGTGATTTAGATTTTTTTTTAGAGGGTGGCTGGTGGACAGATATCAAAGAGTAGTTTATGGAAGAGCTGAGTACAGGAGAAGGCAAGTGACTACTTCAGGGCTCAGTAGTTGGTCCTCTGTTGTTTAATTTGTACATTAATGATACTGGAAATAATTTTATAGGAAATATCCACTTGTTTGCTGATATGCAAAATTGGGAATTCAGAATGACTTAATGCTGCTGGTATGGGCAAAGGTAAATCACTGTCAGTTTAACATGGCTAAGTGTAAGGTGATGCACTTTGGGAGGATGAGATCACATGCTATATACCATATTAATGGAACTGAACTTCAAGAAGTTGACGAGGCAAGGGACTTGTGGATTATTGTGGACAGAGAACTTAAGTTTAAAGGGCATATTGCAAAGTTTGCCAAAACAGCACATCAAATTACACGGTTGTTGTTGAAGAACACACCAACAAGTAGGGAAGTTATTGTTCCACTTTATAAGGCATTAATAAGGCCACATCTGGACCACTGTGCACAGATCTGTTCATCTGGATTCTTTGGTCATGAAGAGGTGGTAGATAGGACCCAGAGGCAAGTGACAAAGATTGTTGCAGGTCTGTGGAATGTTTCCAATGAGGAAAAATTGAAGGTCTGTGGGCTCCAAAAATTAGCTGATAGGTGTAAAAGAGGAGATATGATAGAAGCATATAAGTTATTAAAGGGGTTTTATAGTATTGATACTGATGTATTTTTTCTTCCCAGTGCAGGAAAGGGGAGAACGAGGGGTCATCCCTGGAAATTGTGTAAGAGTGTGGTTAACAAGGGTGTTAGGACTAGATTTTTTTTCTTAGAGGGTGATGAATGAATATGTGGAATTTGTGGCCAGAGGTGGTTGTAAATACTTCTTCATCCATGGGAGATGAAGAAGTATGACAGGTATTGTGTGAAAAATGGCTAGTGTTTCAATGTAGGATCTCCTGTGATTTGTCTTTTGACAAAAATACTATAAGAAATTATTATTATAATGGAGAAACCGTTATAATAATAATTTCATAATAATGAAAATTCTGTTACAGCAACCTGCATAAAGATGTATGACTAATAAATCTTTATTCATACAAATGGTCATCTCTCTCTCTCTCTCTCTCTCTCTCTCTCAATCTCCACAGATGTAGTGCTAATACAGGCTAGGAACTGCCAGCCTGTATTAGTACTGCATATAACAATTACTACATGACACCTCCACGGAATATAAGGATTTATCACGGGAGGGCACTCTACTTTGCTAAATACATCTCACCCTCTCCTTTCATCCTTTGTCTGTACAAAGGATGAAAAAGATGACTTTCTGGGAGAAAAAACCTTACTACCTCCATATGAGATCGGCTAACTCACCTGAAATTGAAAAAATCCATATAAGGATTTCCCTTGTCACAACGAGAATCGAATCCAGGTCTTTTCCAATCAAAGGGCAATGTTCTGCTTTTCTTCCAACTGTACTATGGAAGCACACAGTTTAATAATTGCCTTAAATATTAATTTTAAAAAATACTACATGATTTTTTTTTCTCTTCTTTTCTTTATGATTAATTTTAGGCAAAAGGCTGGGTCTATAGATGAATGTCCTTTTCTAAATCCATTCTGTACTTCTAAAATAAAGTTTTCAGAATATTTTATTAGTTCGTTATTTAAAATGCTGCTATATATTTTGTAACAGGAATTTAGTATACCCATATCTATATAATTTTTAGGGTAATCTCTACTATCTTTTTTAAAGATAGGAATCACAATTGCTTTTTTCCATTCTATTGGGGAAGGGGGGAGGCGGTACCAGTTGAATAGATTATTATTTTTATTTAACATATTAAAAGAAAGACAAATATCAAATAATGTCCTAAGAGCTATCATAAGCATATATGAAAATAATCAAATATAAGATTAAATCATCCACTATCGTATACGAGAGAGATAAACCAAGGAGTACGACAGGGATGTCCCCTCTCAGCAACTCTTTTTAATATTTATCTAAATGAAATAATAATAAAATGGAATAAAATTTTCCATCAAGGTATTAAACTTTTTCCTACTGTGAACTTAAACACTCTCCTTTTTGCTGATGACAAATTATAATTACAAATTCTGAAGATAACTTACAGAAAGCTATTTTAAATCTAAATGAGATAGCCAGGTGAATTCATTTAACTACCTAGGTTGTATGATTACATATGAAAATGAAAAAGATATAAACCTAAAAACTGCAAAATATTTAAAAATAACATGTGTGATTAATTCTATATTTAAACCAAATCTAGTTCAAAAACAAACCAGACTAAAAGTATACAATGCATTAGCCCTACCAGTCTTAATGAATGGAAGTGAAATCTGGACAATAAAACAAAAAGACAAACAAAGATTAATAACAGCTGAAATGAAGTTCATGAGAAAAACTGCAAAGTATACTCTACTTAATCACAAAAGAAATTATGAAAGAATTAAACCAAGAATCAGTAATAGAAAAAATTAAAAAATATAAACATAAATGGATGGAACATGTTCAAAGCATGAAAATAGAAAGATTACCAAAACAAGCCTTCAAGTACAAGTCATTAGGAAAAAGAAAACCAGAACATCCGCTTAAAAAATTCAACGATGACTTCTAAGGCCAGAACAGGCCACTCTAGGCCTAAATCCTTGATAGGCATGATGATGTTTTTTTTTTTTTTTTTTTTTTTTAATTAATACTTATATTTCCTTGAGCAATAATTGGTAAATTTCAAAAATATGATTTAAAACCATTATATTATTAGCTGCCAATGAAGGGTGTGAAGATGGGTTAGAAGGGAGTAAAGGTGAATAAAATCTTGTACCACTCTAGCACCTTTTTATTTAGAATTACACTGATATCCTTAAAACTATGTAGGTAAGAATGAATGAAAAGATGAGGGTAGAGAATATATATATATATATATATATATCAGTGGTGAATGTTCAGGGTGTGTTAGGTGTGCGGTGCACATCCATGGAATAGCAATATCACCGATTTTATAGGTTTGCATTTATTCCTGTTAAAAGCTCCCTTAATTGTTTCCTGGTTTCGTGTGATTCCTAATATACCAATGCTTCATGAAGAGGACACTTTTTGGCACAAACATTGCATCACATTCACATTATTAGCCCAGTTGTGCAGTCACAAATACATACACTTTTGAGCCCTTTGATCAGAAGTACAGATGGTGCAGCGGGTCAAATTCTTAGCATTCCAATGGTTTTAAACTGCCCAGAAGGCAAAGCAGGGTGTGCACTGAAACAATAGCACATAGAAATCAGTGGATGTGATTGGATATTGTGTCCACAAATCCAACTGAACATTGCCATTTGTCATGAGTTACTGTTTTTGTTTTCTGTGTTTCATCTGTTTTGCATGCATAAAGTGAGAACTGACGAGTTTAGGACACCGATATAGACAAGTTTTTAATATGTAATTTTCTATATATTTTTGCCCATATCTAGAATGGGAAACAGTGTTGACGATTTACTGAATATCCCGTTTTTTGCCAGAGTATTTGCAGATTTTATGATTATAGTCAAAGGAGGTTGGAACTTGTGTATAAATAAGTAAAACAAGTTATTTCAGCCATTCTTTAGTTCAATCCAGAAAAATAATAATTTCCCAAGTGATTACTTTTTCTGATTTCTGTGTGTATTATATGGCTATATTTCAAAAAGAAACTTATGAAAATTCAAATTATCGGTTCTTACTCTGGAGTGAGAACTGATAATTTGAATTTGAATCTGGATGTATGGAGTGAATTTGATGGACAAAAGGACTTGTAGATATTTGATGGACTCATTTAAATTGTTTTGGAGTAAGATGTTTGGAGAGAATATTGTCCAATGAGAGGCTAGAAATACAAAATCAGGAGAACCAGAAGTATTAGGGGGAGGGGCAATGCGGTCAAGTGCTAGTTCAGCCACTCCCGAGACAAATGAGAGTGTGTACAGAAATGATGATGCAATGTCACAGGTTTTACAAATCAGAATGTGTTGGTAATGAGATTAAACAAGGGTAACTGTGGGTTCAAAAAGATGTCAAAATAATGTACACAAATGCCAGAAGTATCAGAAATAAGGGAGGAGAATTTTGGGCATTGATCAACTTGGCCAAAAATTACAGGCATCAGTGAGACCTAATCATGAAATATCAGAAAATGGCATAGTTACAGGGATAGAAGATATAAGAAAGGAGATGGGTATTGTTGATGCCAAAGAGAGCTGAAGAATTTCAACCAAGAAAATTAAAAGTTAAAGAGTATTTCAGGTTCAGGGAAAATGGTTCTTTTGATGCTATCTGGTGCAAGACAGAGGCCAACAGAACAAAATATGTTGTTGGTTGCTGCTATAGACCAGGGTATCCACAGTAACATGAGATGCCATACATTGGCAGATTAGCACAATGACTATAGTCTGAGCAATTATTATGAGAGAATTCAAATATGCAGATAGACTGTTATATACATATAGGAAAGTTATGACAAGCTTAGAAGGTAGCTTGGAGCAATGCCTTGGTTTGAAAAGCAGCAAGAAAAGAATATCAGTAGTGCATGGGAAGTGGTCAGGAATTGTTTGAGAGAAGTATCAGACTGCATGTGGTGAGGAGGATAAACCAAATAGGAGTTAAGTGAATGAGTAGAGATTGTTATTATTACAGGCTACTCCAAGGAGTCCTCAGACTGAATGAGGGAGGATTTAAACATCAATCAAGAACTATCCAATATTTGCGCAGCTATCATACTTTGCTTTGAACTCATTCACAGTCACGGCACCCACAACAGACTCTGGCAAGCTATTCCACTCATCCACTACTCTCCAAGCAAAAAACTATTTCTAACACCCTTGATAACTTCACTGATACTCAGTTTCCATGGAAGGTCCCTAGTTCTCCCACCACCAGACCTGTTCTGAAAAATTTCCTCTGAATTAATCTTGTAAAAATCCCTTAGTAACTTGTGTCTCAATCATATCACCCCTTTTCCACCTATCAACCAGTTTCTGTAGCCCGCAAATCTTCAACCTGTTGTTGTAATATTCATTCCATAGACCATCTTGGTCACTCACCTCTGGATCCTCTCCACTTCATCACCAAGAAACAGTGTTGCCCAGATGTGCATGCAGTAGTCAAGATGGGGATCTTATCAAAGCGCAATAAAGAGTAACAATAACCTGCTTATTGTTCAAATTATTCTTCAGTAACAAAGTACTCTGATGAACTGCTTTTGCCACTTTTGCTATGTGCCCCCTAAACTTTAAAACTTTAACTCCCTATCCACTAACACAAACAACTCCCTGGCTTCGTCACTTTCCTGGAGTACCATTCCACCAATGTGGTATACAGTTGGTGGAATGGTATGAAAAAATTAATTTTTTCATCCCAAAATGCATATACTTTATACTGCCACATTAAACTGACATCCATTCTCCTTTGCCCAGTCTACCAATTTACCCAAATCATCCAGCAAAATTTTGACATTATCTATATTAACTTTTGTTCTTCCCAACTTTGCATCATTGGCAAATAACTGAACAGTTTCTCTCAGATTGTTTCCTATATCATCGTCTGAGCAATTCAGGTATAGGCTTTTATGTCCTGTTCCTGCTCTGCAGATGAAGTTGGTCTTTTCATCTTAGTCTTGGACGTCTGCAGTCTCTTCTTCCTGTAGGTTTATATTTATATGCTAGTTTGGGAATCCTATTTTTATTTATCCTTTCTATGTGGTGTAGCCAATTTTGCTGATATTCTTCTATTTCTTTTACGATGTTCTTTGTATCTAATCATTCTCTTATTTCTGTGTTTTTCTTTTTATCTAATCTAGTGAGTCCACAAGGAGAGGTCTTAGAAACTTCATCTATGCTGTTTCCAATCTTTGTCTGTTTCTTTGTTTTAGAATCCAGGTTTCACTTCCAAATTTGAGAGATGGTTTAGAGGTCATTATGTAATCTTAATTGGGTTTCTTTAGTCATTTGTTTTCCAAAATTTCTTTTAATTATGCCATTCGTTCTATTGTAAATTTGTAGTCTTGCTTCCAATTGTGAATCAGTATCATATTGCGAGATTATATTTCCTAAGTATTTGAATTCTATAACTTCTTCCATTATTTTATTGTTAAGCATAATTTTGACATTTTGAATGGTGTTTTCACATATTGCCATAGCCTTTGTTTCAGATATTTTCATTTAAAATTTTTTTGCCATTTCATTTAGATGGTTAGTTGCAATTTAGATTTATCTTCTGAATTTGAAATTAATACTTGATCATCTGCATAAGGTATTGTATTTAGCTGTTTATTATTTGTTAGTCTGATCTGTTGCATTGTGAAAGAGGCATCTGCGAATCCTCTCCCCTTTTCTAAGCACTGTTCTTCTAAATAATTTTCTGTATGTTTAATTAGTCTGTTCTTTAAGATGTTTGCATATAGTTTAGATGCTGTTATTAAGAGAGTAATGCCTCTGTAATTTCCACATTTGTCCTTGGGACCTTTTTTGTGAATATTTATTACTACTCCAGTTTCCCATTCTTTTGGGATCTTTTGATATTTCCAGATATTATTGAAGAGTTTAAGTAGGTTTTCTTTTAAGCTGTTGTCCGCATATTTAAAGAGCTCAATGCATATTCCATCCAGGCCCGTGTTTTTTCTATTTCTTGAGTATTTTAATTCTTTATCTAATTCTACCATTACTATTTCTTCTGTACTTTCCTGTATATTGATATCTTCAATTTTGTGAGTTGTCATTGTTTTGTATTTTTTGTTTTTCATTTTATAATATTTTATAGTGTTCTATCCAATCCTCTTTGGAAATTAGATTATTTCTTAATTGGTCATTTTCTGCTGTTTGTAGTTGCCTGAAAATTTTAAAACCTATTCTTTGTGGTCCAGTGATATCCTGTTTTAATGATTTAACATATTTACTCCAATCTTCTCTGCATATATTTCTGGAAAGCTTTCTGACTTCAGCCTGTAATTTCTTATATTGTATATAGTCAGCAGTGTTTTTATTTTGCGGACAGATTTTAAAAGCCACTTTTTTCCTTTTGATTAATTCCTTTAAGTCATCATTCCAAATTCTGAGCCATTTTTTGTTTTTCCTTGATTTGTATCCTAAACTTTCTTCTGCTGCTTTTAGTATGGTTTCCTTTACATTTTTTCCAGTCAGTTTCAATATTGTTTGTGGTTGGTTTTATTTTATATCTTATTCTGCTTTTATATAAGTTTCTAATACTCTCCTGCTCCAGAAGGTGAATTTTAAACTGTTTATTAGATGTTGGTTTGTTATCTTTTTTCTTTTGAAGTATGTGGTTATTTTTATGAATAGAAATCTGCTTTCAACTAACATGTGATCACTATCAATTTCGCTCCCTATAAAAACCCTTGTATCCATGATATTATTATTTAGTTTGTTGTTAATAATAATGTAATCTATTACTGATTTTGTTCCTCTTGCTTCCCATGTGTACTTATGTATATTTTTATGCCTGAAGAAAGTATTGCTGATTTTTAGATTGTTAACTATGCAGAAGTCTCTTAATAAAATTCCATTGTTATTGATTACTGATTTTCCTTTTGATCCAATTGCATCATGTTATTGGGTTACTTCCCACTTTAGCGTTGAAATCTCCCATCAAGATTATTGCTTCATCAATACATTCCTGCAGTTTTACATAAAATTCTTCTGTATCTTCCTCTTTTCCATCTACTGGCGCATAAATTCTGAAAATATTGAATGTTTGATTCATAATTTTCATTTCTATATCGTTAATGTACAAATTAAACAGTAACAGTCCTAGAACAGAACTCTGAGGTACTCCACTAGTCACAGGCCTTCTTTTGGATTCTACTCCTGAATAAACTACTCTCTGATATCTCTCCATCAACCACCCTCCTAGCCAACCACCAACAATATATCCATCCCCATGTGCTGCAATTTAGTGATTAGAATTCCATTTTGTATTCTGTCAGAGGCCTTTGCAAAGTTAAGCAGTATCACTGTAAACCCATTACCTTTATCCAACTTCTCCAATGCTTTGACAACAACTCCTGATATGCTAATTGGTTGGTTATTTGCATATCAGTCTTGAAGCACCTCTTTTATGCAATGGAACTATTTTCCCCTCTTTCCATCCCATTGGGACTAACCCAGAGAAGAGACTTAGATTAAAAATCTAAGTCTCTTCTCTGGTCAAGAGTACTGACAATTTTCTCACTGCTTCAAATAAAACTGGAGCTTTTGTATTCAGTTTTGTTTGCAGTTGTATTCACATTAAGGTTTTCTGTAATATGCTATGCACCTCCATTTCATTTACCTCAGTTCCCATATAGGCCTTTGGCTCTCTCGTTCCTGCAATATCACCACCTGGATGATATACTCTTGCAAAGTGTTCACTTTTGACTGATTAAGTGACCTCCCAACCATCAGCATTCATTAAAATCATTCTTCCCTATACATTTTATCTTTTACTTGATAATATCAAAAGAACTGTTTCTTGAGCCTGCATTGCTAACTTCCTTTCATACTCTGCTTTTTGCCTTTCTTACTACACTAGTTACCCTTCTGGCCTGTGCCTTGTACTGTTCATGTGCCTGCTGGTCACCTTTCTCCTTAAATTCCCTCCACAATTGTTTCTTTTTTCTTTCTTTTTTTTAGAAGCTGCAGCTTAATAATGGTATTCATCCATTTAACTCCCACTTGATTTACTCGTGACTCTAGGTATGCAGTCTGCCATTACATCCCTTAAACACTCCTTTACCACTTCCCATGAACTATCAACATCCAGCCCTTGCAGTTTTACATGTCATGGCACTGATGCAAGCAATCACCTAAGCTTATCATACTTACTAGTCCTGTAATTTCACATACCCCATCTTAACTGAAAATTCCACACATTTAGCCACACATCAAGACCATATGACCAATCTCACTAACTGGTGAGAATGTGGTCATATTCGTTATAAACAAATTCTAAGATTAAATTACTAGATTGAGCACTCTCAAATCCCTTGTATATTCCATCACATGGTGTCTCAAGTAATTATCCTGTAGTAACTGCATAAATTCCATTTCCTTCCTTCCTTCCATGTTCCCATAGTTGAAATCCCCATAATAATTATCTGTCCTCCACTCATTGAGTCTATTTACCAATACATACTATCTCCATCTTCTCCATCTCCTGATCTAGCAGCATTCAACTGCATATTTTGTTCTGCTGGCTTCTATCTCATACCAGATAGTCTCAAATATGCTATTTTCACTGTCCTACAGTTGAATTTCTACTCTCTTTGGTTGTGGTTCATCAGCTATCATCAATAACATGCCTCCTCCCCATTCTTTTCTCTATCCTTCCTTCCTTCCTTCCTTCCATGTGTGCTCTCTCCTCCTTCCAATCTATGTTCCCATATTTGAAATCTCCATAATAATTATCTGTCCTCCACTCATTGAGTATATTTACCAGTACATACTATCTCCATAATTAGAAGAAACACACGTATAAACCACAGTGAAAATTATTTAATTGTAAATATTTCATCCTAAGTATCTTAGGACATCATCAGTACAGTATTTAAAGAAAATTAGGAATAACATACAGTTAGGGAGCACGATTACAATAGAATCTCATGAAAACGTGCATAACGTGTTAAAGTAGTACAAAAAAAAAAACAAAAAAAAACATTAATTATTTAACACAATTTTGTATGATAATTTCCCATACTTTAGGAATAGTAAGAACGTCGTTGCGGTTTAGGTTTGGTCTGTGTAGTAGGGCTTCAGAACTTTCTTTGTATAAACGTTCATGTTTAAATAAAGATCTATGTAAAAGTTTAGCCTTTTCCCAATGGATCCTATGGTATGGATTTTCAATTCCATGTTGAGAGAGGCCAGATTCCTGCGGTTTAAGAAGACGAATGTGGTCTTGATGTTCCGAGATGCGTTTCTGAACAGACCTACCTGTTTGTCCAAAGTAAGATAATTTGCATGAGCATGGAATCTCATAAACACCAGGTAACATCAAGGGTGAGAATTTGTCCTTAGGAGAAGATAATAAGTTGTAAATTTGGTTGATAGGTTTGTAAGTAGTGGCAAAATTGTATTTCTTCATAATTTTAGAAAGACGTTCCGAGATGCCTTTAACGTAAGGTATGGGAAGCCTATGCACTTCTTCCTGTCTGGTTTGATGTGTGCAGAAGTGACTGATGATTTTTTGAGTTGTTTTGTGATTATATCCATTTAGGATGGCTGTATTTTTGATAACTTCTAATTCCTGGTTTAAAGATTCTACAGAGGAGCAGAATTTGTGTGCTCTTGAAACTAGTGATTTAATAATGCCAGATTTCTGAGATGGATGATGAGCAGAAGAATTGTGAATGTAGCGACCTGAGAATGTAGGCTTGCGAAAGACGGACATGGCGATGGAACCGTCTTCTTCTCTGAACATCAAGACCACATTCGTCTTCTTAAACCGCAGAAATCTGGCCTCTCTCAACACGGAATTGAAAATCCAAACCATAGGATCCATTGGGAAAAGGCTAAACTTTTACACAGATCTTTATTTAAAGATGAACGTTTATGCAAAGAAAGTTCTGAAGCTCTACTACACAGACCAAACCTAAACCGCAACGACGTTCTTACTATTCCTAAAGTATGGGAAATTATCATACAAAATTGTGTTAAATAATTAACGGTTTTTTTTTTTTTTTTGTACTACTTTAGCACGTTATGCACGTTTTCATGAGATTCTATTGTAATCATGCGCCCTAACTGTATGTTATTCCTAATTTTGTTTAAATACCGTACTGATGATGTCCTAAGATACTTAGGATGAAATATTTACAATTAAATAATTTTCACTGTGGTTTATACGTGTGTTTCTTCTAATTATGAACGCACCACAGGTTTCATTATTAAAAAAAAAAAAAAAAAAATACTATCTCCATCTTTTCCATCTCCTGATCTATAGCAGCATCCAACTACATATTTTGTTCTGCTGGCTTCTATCTCATACCAGATAGTCTCAAATGTGCTATTTTCACTGTCCTACAGTTGAATTTCTACTCTCTTTGGTTGTGGTTCATCAGCTATCATCAATAACATGCCTCCTCCCCATTCTTTTCTCTATCTTTCCTGAACACACTATACCTTTTGCATTCTATCCCACTAACTATATCATCTTCTGTTAGCCATGTCTCACTAATAGCAACAACCTTTGGTCAGGATGAGCCAATCAAGGCCAAAAATTCCTCCTCCTTGTTCCTAATACTACTAGCATTAGTGTACATAAAGTGAAAAGCCCCCTTATGCCCACCCCTATCTTGATTAGGATTTACTAATTAAGAATTTTACACTTTATACTAAATACCCCATTTTGGTTTGTTACCAGTGGCACTAACTTAGGCATATTATCATACACCTTCTTACACTCAACTGCCTCACTGATATCTGCATATCTACTCAACAGCTTGGAGGCATCATCGGTCTATTCTTCTTCGAAAATGCGGCTGGTAAGGCAATAACAGTTAATGGTGCTCGCTATCACGACATGACAATCCAGTTTTTTGTGCCTAAATTGCAAGATATGGATGTGGACGACATGTGGTTTCAACAAGACGGTGCCACATGCCATACAGCCCGAGAAACAATTCAATTACTGCATGAGTCATTTCCTGGTCGTGTAATTTCCCGTTTTATTGATCAGAATTGGCCGCCCAGATCATGTGACTTAACGGCGTTGGACTTTTTTCTTTGGGGTTTTTTGAAGTCTAAGGTTTATGCCAACAAGCCCACGACCACCCACGCCTTGAAGGAGGAAATTGAGCGCTGTATCAACGAAATTCAGCCACATTTATGCAAAATGGTCATGGAAAATTTCGACAAAAGAGTGCGTATGTGCCAGCAAAGCCGTGGAGGCCATTTACCTGATATGCTATTCCATGCATAACCTATACTGTATACTTTATGAATCAATAAGAAATTACAATTTTTTAATTAAAAACCTGTGTTTTCTATCAAAATTACTTCTTGCGTGAATTTTGGGACACCCTGTATAACCTATGCATTGACTCATTCATTATCATGGTCTTCCTTCTCAACTAAACTCTCTCATACCATGGCAACAGGCGCACTATCTTAACTCCCTCACTCTTTTCTTTTGCTATTTTCATTAACTCTTTCATGTCCTTCCTCATAACATACTTGTCTCCTTTCAAATCATATGTTCCAGCCAAAACAATCAACTCTTTCACTTTCCCCTTTTGCATTCTAATTGCCTCATTAATATCGTTAATTTTTGCATCTGAAAAACATCATTTTGTCACTCTTTTATTAAGTACACTTCTTATAATAGAATTGCCATACAAGACTATCCTTAATTTTTTTCTCTCTCTTAGTCAAGGATTCCTTTCTCTTTTCTCACCCTTCTTTCTTTCTGTTCTCAGCTGAACCATTCGGCAGGCATTAGTTCCAGCTCATGCTTCATCCTGTGTATAACTATGTAACCATGCTATATTCCTCATTACAGCCAACTCTTCATTCTTTACATCCACCACACTACTATTCTTTTGATCATCACTCTCATTCTCTCAATCCTGTCTTCTGCTACATAGTTGCACACATTTCTCACATATTCTTGGTTACATCTTCAATCTTTCATCCTGACTTGCACTTCTGACACTTACTTTCATAGCATTTCTGGCACACTCTCCTACTCACCCTTGCATTCAAACCAAAGTCTATGAGATATATTTCATACTTTCATAGCATTTCTGGCACACTCTCCTACTCACCCTTGCATTCAAACCAAAGTCTATTCACCTTCGGTAACAAGTACATTTTGCAGACACGGCACTGAATGACATCTCTCTGGTTAAATTATTTAAACAATGATGCTTTGGACACCGCTGCTTTGCATTGGTGCCATGTACCATGCTACGTAACTTACCATATGGAATAACTTATATTAATTATATTTAAATAAAAAGCTTAGCTTAAATCTGATTAACACCACAATACAATCTAGTTCTAATACAATTTTTAACTAATATCACTATTTTTTCTATACCAAACAGCTTTCAGAGCTTTCCTCTCTCTCTCTAGACACATGTCTGCTATAAGATGTCACCTATCACCCAAACAATTTTCAACTATAGAAAATTTTTTACATTTTACAAATGTAAAATGTTTCCTCTGTAAACCTGGTGCAGTTTCCAAGTAGCAATGTTGCATAAGACTCATAAAAACGATGAAATGTTTTAGGACTCATATAAATGTATTGAGGGATATATATTTCATATTTTACATATCACTGAAATTACAAGCATGCACCATATCTCAAAAATGGACTGAAGAAGTTCAGGGAAAAAAAATCTTTAAAGAAGAGAAAATTGGCGAGAGTGACTGTAAAGTGATTGCCTGGGTATATATGGAACTACAAGGCTGGTGATTATGAGAAACACAGGAGACAGCTTGCAGCTGTAACATGGATGAGGAGTTGGCTGGAAAGGAGATCAATGCTGCTTGGGTTATTTAAGAGCTATCCAGTAGAAGCTCTTTCTAAATGTATTTACAAGAGTCAGAAGGTTAAATAAGGTAGATGTGAAATGGATGAATGAAGCAAGATAGAAGGCATTATGGAAGATATAAGATGAGCAGCAATAATCAATATCATGAGGAGTACAAAACAGGCAAGAATGTAACTCGGCTAGTAAGAGTAATAAAAGAGCAGAATGATCAGCACTTAGCTAATGAAGCCAAAATAAAATAAAATAAAAAAATCCTAGGGAGTTCTTTTGATATGTTGCCAGAAAAAATAAATTAAATAAAAAATAAATAAAAACAAAGAATGATTACGATAGGATGTGACATCATGGAGAGTTGAGAGCAGTAGATGAGGAGGAAAAGAGACTGACTGTGAGTGAGCAAGATGTATATGGGAAATTGAGCAAACTTGATGTTAACAAGGCTGTGGGACTTAAGAAGGAATTTGCCAGGGAGATGATATGTTCATTATGTCTTACACTGGCTCAAGTTCCAAAGGAGTGAAAGGAAGGGAAAATTGTACCGCTTCTTTAGGGAGGTAACAAAGTTTAAGCATCAAATTATAGGCCAATCTGTGTGTCAGGTGTTGTGGTTAAAGTGTTGGAGAAACTAGTGAGAACTAGGAACCAGAACTGAGTTGAAAACCGTGATATTAACTTTGATAGGCAGCATGGATTTTGCTCATGTTTTAGTAATCTGCTTACTTACAATAAGGTGACAGCTGCACTGAATGAGCGAGACAGCTATACAGTGGCATACTTAGATTTTGCGAAGACTTTTGATAAGTTACTAGTTGATAAGTTGATACTCAAACTAGAGGATGGGGATGGATATTAGACTAGTGCATTGGATTGGAGATTGGCTCTCTGATATGTATCAGCAAGTTGTGTATGGGGGGGGGGGAGGAAATATATCCTGCATGAGGCAGTGTGCCTTGAGGTTTGTTTTAGGGTCACTGCAGTTTATCCTGTATATTAATGATACTGGAGAGGATCTGAATGGGGATATTCAGTTGTTTGTAGATGATGCAAAGTTGGGTAGAATTATGATGAGTAGAGCAGATGTTGTGGATCTTCTTGTAAGGCCACAATATCTGCTGGGCACAGGAGTCAGGATTAAAGTTTAATTTTTGAAATGTAAGGTTAAATTTGGAAAACAAAGATGGGATGTATAATTTACTCTTGATGGGGGATATATTGTTGGAGGTGAAGGAAATAAGAGATCTTCAGGTGATGGTGGATAGGGATCTAAAATTTAGAGGATACACTGCCAAACTTGTGAGGACAACACAATGAATTCTGGGAATTATGCAGAGAACACTGTAGAAGTAAGGAGATTCTGGTTCCATTGCATAAGGCTTTGATTAGACTATGCATGGACTATTATGCAGAGATTTGGTTATCTGGTTTTCAAAAGAATGTAGAGATATTGAAAGTAGTCCACAGGTGATTGAGTAAGGCAATATCTGGTCTCTGAAATGCTGAATATGAAGAAAGATTGAGAAGATGCAAAATGCAGAGTCTAGTTGATATGAGGAAGAAGGGTGATATGACAGAGACATTAGTAAGAGGTTGTTATAAGAATAATGTTGAAGAGGATTTTCATGAAATAGTAGAAGATTTGGGAGAGGGAAAACAAGACGTCATTCCTGGAAGCTGTATAAGAAGGATGTGAGCAAGGAAGTGAGAAGCAGGTTTTTTGTATGGAGAGTTATGAATGATTGGAATGCACTGCCTGAGAGTGTGGTGCCTGCAGTATTGAATGTATTGAAGGCACAGTATGATGAGTTGTGTGTATGACCAAGGGGCCTCTCCCATGATGTCTTTGACTCCATGGGGTCTTGGGATAATAATAAAGAGAAAGAGGGTGTACATGTAAATTTATTTTAGCTATTAAAAGTTCTGAAATATCAAATATTAGCTTAATACAGTTAAAATCAACTTACCCAGTATGTACTACTGCAAATGATTCTTTAGCTTGTTTATAGAATTCAAACCTCTCGACTTCTTGAAAAGGAACCTGAACGATGAACATATTCTTAAGAGGATCAATATTTATTAGTGTACATAAGTGTAATCTAATTTTAACTATGTAGAATTTTAGTTTTTTTTCCTTATGTTAAATCATTCAATTTTCCATTTATGCAGAAATAATCAGTATATATCAATTATGAAAAACAATGCATATGCAGCACATGAAAGAATGGGAGCAACCTCCTAGCTAGCTAATATTTTTCTTCAAAACTAGTCAAACATATAAAAACTGCATGCGCTTGCCAACTATAACAACTTATTTCCTTGGTCTGTAGGACCTTGCTGCAATGAGAATTGATATTAATAGAATTACTCCCAAGCCTCCATGGAGTACAAAGAACCATTGCTGGAATAGAAACACTCACACACCACAATAACTATCATACCTTGTCTTGAAGGCATTCAGTGTTGGAGCACTCGCTACCCACTAAAACCAAAAATGTTTTAATTCACAACACATTCCACTCACTCATCAGCTACCATGCAAAAAAAGTCCACTTTTTACTTCCTTATTCTCATAATCTTTGTACAAACAAGTAGAAAGGTTTATGTATTGGAAGTTCATGTTTTGTTTATTTAATGGTTTTAATTCACAACACAAGAACAATAAGAAAATAATTAATATTTATTTACTTTACTTAAATTAAGGGGATATTAAATCTCACATAGTTTTAAAACCGAATAAGAAACTCAAAGATTGGAATCAGAGAGTTTCTTGCCGAATATAGTAAACTATAGAGTATCGGCGACACTAGCGTTAGCAAATGCAAGTGATCCTAGTACGTAGTACAATACCGGACAACTCGTTGCAAAGGTGGGTGGAAGTTCAGATCGCTATTCTTAGGTATTTTCCATAATGGAAATGTGTTTTTACGCAGAGTATATAAGTTCTTTTCGCTATACACTTCGGTATTAGGTCTAGCTACTTACTGATGAAGCCTCAAAAAAGGCTGAAACCAGTCTGGGTAGTGACCTCCCTCCATAATGTAATAACAGCATACATTTCCTAGGAAATGTGTTTTTACATTATGGAACATACCTAAGAATAGCGATCTGAACTTCTACCCACCTTTGCAATGAGTTGTCCGGTATTGTACTACGTACTAGGATCACTTGCATTTGCTAACGCTAGTGTCGCCGATACTCTATAGTTTACTATATTCGGCAAGAAACTCTCTGATTCCAATCTTTGAGTTTCTTATTCGGTTTTAAAACTATGTGGGATTTAATATCCCCTTAATTTAAGTAATGTTTTCATTGCCGAAATGAAGCTTATTAGCTCTTTATACTTGAGTAATTTATTTACTTATTTGCTGGTGTTATACCCAGCTTCTTCAGATCACAAATAAACAGTGTGTCACAGTATTATTATTATTATTATTATTTGACACCTCCAGGGAGTCCAAAGACTCATCGAGGAGAGTGTGCCAACAGCATCGAACGATTGGTTCCCTTCCAACTACTAACCATGCTCAAACTTACTTAATTGAGCCATTAATAGCAGAGGCTCTACCAATCGACCAACCTTTGCCGGCACAGAGCAACAATTCGTTAACAGTGGGATCCATTTAAAATTGTTTAGTCCTATCTGGTGATATCTACTGTAGGATAAAGAGAGAGTTATCAGGTATTAATTTGATCTTAAAATGACTCTCTCTCCTAGATATTGGGTAAATTGATGTAGCCATACTTACTGAGGTTTGGGGAACGTTTTAAAGCTGCTGTTGATTCCAAAAAAAAAAAAAACAGTCTTTCTGACTTATATTAACTTCTGTGTGGTTGTGATTTGATTGTGTGTAAAGAGGTATATCCAGGGCATGGACTGCTGGTCCCAACCTATCATAATGATGGTACCAAATGTATTTTTTATGTTCTCTGAGGTGAATGTCAACTGTACTTCCTGTCTGTTCATAAAAGACAGGTCATATACTTCATATATTGTCCCCTTTTTCACATCCAGGAGTGTATGAAGTGCTGTGTAATAGTACCTTTTAGCGTCATCCTTCCATAGGCATTCCTCCTTTTACTTGCATCACAAAAGAACCCTTTAGGATTTCTGTTGGCCTCATCAGCTGGCTTTCTCTCATAATTAGCTTTGGTCTTCCTTAAACATATAGGTCACCCTTCTTGTCTATGCCTTGTACTGCTCATGAGAATGCTAATCACCATTCTCTTTATATTCTCTCCACAATTTTATCTTTGTCTGCAACTCCTACTAAATGATGCTATTCATCCATCTAACTGCAACCTGATTTATCCTTCTGACTCTGGGTATTCTGATACTGCTTTCTTCAAACAGCCCTTAATGACTTACCATGCACCACCACCAACATCTCTCCCTTCCAAATTCTTATGCCATGAAAGTGCTGAAAGCTTCCTCAGCTTATCATAATCACCTGCTTTGTAATACCACATATATATCCCTTATTAACAGAAAATTCTGCATGTCTGGCAATTTCCCAGGTCAAGACTACATGATGATCAGTTTCCTCAGTGGAGCAGAATAGCTAGATTGGTTACTATTAAATTCTCTAATGCTCTGACCAGATCCAATCCTCTTAAACCTTGTGTTCCCTCCATTGTTTCCTCCTTATAGTGACATACCTCATAATAATTACTTGATCTGCATTCATTGTGCTAATTTGCCAAAGCATGGCATCTACATTCTCCCTTATACAGCACAAAATTATATATTTAATCCTGTTGGCCTCTCACACCAGACAGTCTCAAATGAACTGCCCTCTACATCCATGTCCTCCTGATGTACTTCTACTCCTTTTTATTTTATTTTTTTGTCTTCAATTCCTCTGCTGTCATTAGTACCCCCCAGCTCTCCATTCTCATCCTTCTGTCCTTCCTGAAGATACTATATCCTTTGCATCCTATTCCTATGACTATATCACCTCGGTCAACCAAATCTCATGCCTATAACTTTTGGTTGAGTTGAGCTAACCAATGCCAAA
This sequence comes from Typopeltis vanoorti, assembly GCF_054136105.1. NCBI lineage: Eukaryota > Metazoa > Arthropoda > Arachnida > Uropygi > Thelyphonidae > Typopeltis > Typopeltis vanoorti. The sequence continues at coordinate 47,025,021 of NC_143553.1, forward strand.
CACTCTCACCTTTATTCCAAATACTTCTGGCATTATTATACATTAACTGCAATAATCCCTTCATCCTACAATCCCCCATACATTTGCCTAGCCCACTAAAGTTAGTTACCTGGGATGCTACATTTAGTATTATGTGATTCCTTTCCCACTTACTAACCTCTAAGTTGACTGGAGCTACACCTCCCGACCCTCCAAACATTCTAGTTTCTCCAACTCTGAACTCTCACTGAACAACGCTTTCTCAAGACTCCCATCCTGAAATCCATTCAAATAAATCCACCTTATATAAATCCTTCTTTCCATCAAACTTACTCCAAAACATTACTCCTACACAATCTGCTCAATGACTCATTTGTGATCATAGCTCTCCATCTCGGCTTGCCTTTATTATGCCATGGCAAGACTAATTTAGTGAATTAGATATTACGATAACTGACCTTGTTGCATCAGGGGCAGGAGAATCTCAAGAGACGAGTCATGTGATAGGTGAGAATGACGAGCAAAATATGAATGAAAAAATAAGAGTGGGAGTTAGGAAGGCTGGAATGATTGTGAAGTTTTCGGAGATGGTCTTAATTGGGAGGATGAATGGCAAGTAACAGTGACTAACTTGCAGAGAAGGATAGACGAGCTGAAAGAGGAGGTGGAAAGTTTCGGGAATGAGATGAGAAGTATGGAAGATGAGATTAGGCAAATGGAAGAGATGAATGCAAGGTGAATCAGAGTAAGAGTGAGAGAGTTATGGGAAGGATAGAAGAAGAGTAGGGAAAGTAGAAGAGAGGGAATGAAAGAGAGGTATGGGAATGAGCAGGGCAGTCACCAGATTAGATCGCACCCTGAGGCAAACAATTAAATATCGCCCCTGATGGATTATAAGTCAAAAATATAAGAAAATCTCCAATTGCTATTTTGTTTTTATTAAAAAAAAAACATTAATGCAAAACAATTATATAATAATATTAATTAAATATTTGCTCTATGGATATCACACATTAAAACAGCTTATAAGCTCTTCTAAATTTAAATTATAAGCTATGTCCGCCTCGGTCATGATTGAGATGGCTAAAGATCGCGATAAGTGGAGAACCTTTCTTCTTAGTGGACTCAACCCATTACCAATCGGATGAGATGAGATGAGATGATGTCTGCCTCTATCGATATAGTTGCTAGACCAACCAATCTTTCTTGGGTCACTGCCGTTTGCAAATAATTTTTAATCAGTTTAAGCTTGGAAAAACTTCTTTCTGCACTTGCTATGCTAACAGGAATTGTTAGAGATGCTGTCTACCACAATATGGCTGAATGAGCACCCTTATTAAGCCATGCCGTGAGACAGGTTGATTCTATGCTACACCCTGTTGATGGTACTGGGAATGAGAGAAGAGGAGAGAATAGAAACAGTACAAGAGAGGGAATGAAAAGAATGAGAGGGAGTGCTGGAACCAGGGATAGAGTAATGCCAGGACAGCAGATAAGTAAGGGAACATAGAGTAAAAGAGTTAGAGGAGAGAAAGAGTGAGGGATGCAGGTAAGCAATTAAGGAACAGAGTAGTAAGAGCTGTGATATATGGAGACTCGATGATTCCTTGGTGTGCAAGATAGGATGCCAGAGGAGTGTTTGCCTGGAGGAATGATAGAGCGTGTGGCTATGGCAATTAAGCAGGGTGAAAGGGTGGATGAGATGATTGTGATGGTGGGCACAAATTACTTGAGAGGCAACGTAAATTGGGTGGCAAGAGATCTCAGATTCTTCTTTGGGGTTGTACAAAAGAAAATGCAGAGAGGAAAGATTGTGTGTCTGTGTTGCCCAGGTATGATAGTGACAAGCTGAACAGAAGAGCAATAATAATGAATAGCCTAATAGCCAGAACGTGTTAGAAGAGAGGATTGGAATACGTGGATACTTGGAGGACAGAAAGGAACTGTATGCAAGAGACCGCTTACATTAGAATGAGGAAGGACATAGGCATCTGGAGAGATTGCTGTTTTCTGAACGAGTTGGTGTGTCAATGCAGGGAAACTAGAATTCCCAGGGTGGATGGTAGCAGGGGATGGCCTCTTATGGGAATGGGTGCTTGGGGGAAGGGAGATGACATCAGGTAACACTGAGTCCAATTGGGGATCTGGAGGAGATAATGATAGGTATAAAAGCAGTGACATTTTTATGCTTTATACTAATGCCAGGAGTATCTGGAATAAAGGAGATGAATTGGTGGTGCTGATAGCATCAGCCTGGCCAAAGATTATTGGGATCTCTGAGACATGGTTGATGGAAGATGATATAATAATAACATGAATAGAAGTAGTGGGGTACAGCATTTTTTGGCAGGATAGGAAGGGAAAACGTGGTAGTGAAGTACTGATGACTTATGTCCTCTAAGAGTGGAGACTTTGGAAGGCAGACACTGGTGGTTTTGAAAGCATATGGTGTGAGGTAGAGGTGGGCAAGACAGGATATTTAGTGGAGTGTTGCTACAAGCCGAGGAGAACAGAGGGTGGGGAGCAGGAGATGTTTAGGCAGCTGAACTTGGCAAGTGCAAGAAGAATGATTGTTACGGGAGATTTTAACAACAGCAGTATAAGCTGGGAAGAGGAAAATGCATATAGTAATAAGGGAATGGAATTTCTGGAATTTTTGAGGGACAAACGTCTTAGGCAACATGTACTAGAGGGAACAAGAGTTTTGGATTTGGTCATAGCATCAGAAAAGCTGATAATAACTGAGATGACATCTCTCCCCCCCCCCCCAGTTGGAGAGAGAGTGACCATGTGGTTTTGACTTGGAAGATGAATAGACAAGCAGGGGTATCAAAGAAAAGGGAATGTATGTGGAATTATAAGGCGGGTGATTATAATAGTCTTAGATATCAACTTAGGGCAGTTCCATGGAGGGCAGAATTGGAAGGCCAGGATATCGTTAGTGCTTGGGAAATTGTGAAGGAATATTTGTTAGTAGCAATAGTAAGCTGTATACCATGAGAAGAAGAGGACACAATTTGGTGTAAAGTGGGTGAAAAACAATATCAAACAGGAACTGCAGGTGAAAAAAAAGGTTATGGAAGAGATATAAGGAGAGGGGTGGAGAGAAGATGCATGAAGACTATAAGAATCAGGCCAGGAGAGTGACTAGTATGGTGAAGAAGTCAAAACTGGAATATGATAAGAGATTGGCACTAAGATTCAAAGAAAATCCTAGGGAATTTTTTAGCTATGTGGCCAGTAGGAGGAGAAATGATTGTGGGATAAAAATGGGAATAGAGTGAGTGATGCAGAGAACATAGCAGAGTTTTTCAATGAACACTTTATTGGAGTATTTCATCCTGGAGAAGTAGATTTTAATATTAGAGGGATAGGGCAGGTTCGGGGTTTAGAAGTGCAAGAGGAGAGTGTGTTCCAAATACTGAGTACTCTGGATGTCAGTAAAGCTGTGGGAATGGATAGTATTTCACCACGGGTTTTGAGAGAATGTGCTAAAGACTGACAGTTCTGTTGACCTGGCTTTTCAATGAAAGTCTGGCTGTGGGATAGATACCCAAAGAATGGAAGGAAGGTAAGATAGTGCCTTCGCATAAGGATGGTAGCAGACTCAAAGTGTCTACTTATAGGCCAGTTTGTGTGTCATCAGTAGTTGTTAAGTCGTCTTGGAGAAATCAGTGAGGGACTATATTCAGCGTTGGGCAGATGAGGGTAATGTAATCTGTGAGAATCAACATGGATTTGTTAAGGGGCACTCTTGCTTTAGTAATATGATTGCCTTTTATAATCAAGTGACAAGAGCAGTTGATGAGGGAAAGGCATATACTGCGATTTTTTTGAATTTCGCAAAGGCATTTGACAGGGTGCCACATGATAAACTGATATTTAAGTTGCAGCACATGGGTTCAGATGTCAGGTTAGTCAACTGGATTCAGGATTGGCTGTCTGATAGGTATCAGAGAGGTGTGTGTGTATGGCAGAGAAATCACAAAAAAAAAAAAAAAAATCACACACATTGAAATCACCCATCATTGTTTTATACATTGGTGCCATGATGTACAATACAGTATACAATTAACTAAAAATAAAACTTTGAAAACAACAAAATTAAGCACACTATAATAAAACAAAGCTTTGCGATGTGGATTTGGAGAAGGATGGAAAAAATAAAATGGACAGATAAAATAAATAATGAAGAGGTCTTAAAAAGAGTAGAGGAAGAAAGGAATGTTGTTAAAAAAGAAGAAGAAAGGGAAATTGGATTGGACATATCCTGAGAGGAAATGGAATAATCAGAGATGCCACTGAAGGAAGAATAGAAGGAAAGAAACCTAGAGAAAGAGTGAGAAAAACAATGCTAGATGACATGCTGAATGGAGACAGATACACAACATTTAAAGAGAAGGCTCAGAACAGAAGAGAGTGGAAGGAAAGTTTTTGCTAGTAAAAGAAGAACCTGCTTAATTGCAGAATACTTAAGAAGAATAAAACAAACAAAAAGTCATAAACATAATAATGCAGAAAGAATGAGTTAACTATCGCTAAATATTTTCAAAAAGAACTTATCTTTCGGCACTAAAAATCATCACATGTAGTGATGTATTTGTCCTCTATAAGCCTTGAAATCAGCCACATGTATGGTTGATTAGTTGGTTTCAAGCTCGCTTGCAAATTTTCAAATTTTCCATGTATAAATTGGCGATAGATGATGATAGCAGGGATTTGTTACGTCTTTGGCTCGTCTCACTTTTTTATTCTTAGTTTTATTTCTTATGTTATATTATTCTATATGCATTATTTATCTCTAATGCATATCAGTTATTTCATTGGCGACAAATTTATATTTTGTTTAGAACGACTGCGCCAGTCGGCAACTAAATTCTGATACTCAAATATATAACACTAAACAACAAAGGGATCACGTGATGTGCAGTCGTGGCTCCCCCCTTTTCTTTCTTACGTAAATTGCTTCTCCTTCACTCATACAGGTCCGAAAGTTTTATAAGTGGTAATTCAATCTCAGAAACAACAGATCATGAACTTTGACATAAAGAAATACATTTATTATAAACACTTGCATAGATACACTTTAAGCAATAATTTCAATGCTAGAGAGTCTGAAACCCCCCTCCCCTCTTCAGGTTAAGATATCCAAAATTTCAATTCTTATGTTTAAATGAACAATCCTATATCTCTGTTATATTATTATGTTCAGACTCGTTTATTCCATACAGGGTTACTCAGTGCTCATTTTCTAAGCACAATTATATACAATGTTTATACAAAGTATGTCAGACGCATTCGGTCTTGTATTTTAACATGGAAAAATATTCTAATTCGTGCTCAAGGTCTATCCCCCCCACACAACACAAGCTTAGAGTGGCACCAGCTTATTTGACATAGACAGATCAGTCCAAGCAGTCTTTTAGGCACTATGGGTAAGTTAATGTGTGGAGTTCCTTAAAATCCTTGGTTCCTATTCCTTTTACGATTACAATTCTATAATGAGTATGAAAAATTGTACATTATCATCTTGTTCTTACGCTTTCACTTCCAATATGTAAGATTTCCGTATTTTCTCACCACGTGTTTCTGTGGCATCAGCGACTTACTTCCACTATCTTAGAAGGTTGCCCTTCGCTGACTTCACGTTGGCATAGCTTACCAATGGCTCTTTACTGGAATTCTGAGCTCATTCCTTTGGTGGCTTTACTCGACTCAGTACAACAGCAACTGGGAGATTGTTGCTGGGCACTGGCGACAAGCTTACGTAGCTATCCAGGATTGGACAGGAGCACAGGAACAGAAAACGAGAGAGTGTTTGAGTCTCTCGCCGCGCCTTATATTACAAAATGCGAGCGCCCTCTCTCGGTGACTACGTCATACTCTTAGCCACGGCCGATTAGTAACCGCAACTCTGAACTGTTTTGACATGGTTCTAATACATAGATCTCTTATGCACATTTAATAGTAACAATTTCGGTCCTGAGACACAATTTCCCTTTGCTTATTTTACACAGACATTATAAATTCTAAATACAGATTTTCTAAGTTTATTTAATATTAACAATCTCAGTCAGTTTGATATACTTTTGAGTGAACATATATACAACACTCTCTCTTAGCCTTGTCTCTGGAGGCATAAGCATGTCCTTATCATTAGGTCTGATCGTCACTGTGTGTTGGGTCTGAAACAAGATGGCTTACGAATAGTGAGTCAGCTCATTTTCCGACACAACAGATTCCATTGTTAAACCATATTTCTGGAGATAATACTTTCCTTTTCAAGTAAGGAAAGATGACTGAAGGCAAAGTAAAGAAGTTTTCAAGGATAATAATGAATTCTTTAACTGGAATGTTTGTGAATAATCACACAATACATCTAAACTAGCTAAAATATGGGATGGGTTGATTACATGTTCATTAATCTGTCTACAAAATGAGTCATTTTTTTATGAAGGAATCTGATACAATTCTTGAGAGCTTGGAAAAGTATTCAGAAAGAAGGTATATAAAAGAACTTATGCTGTTTACTATTGGAAGGAGAGGAATATCAGATTTATCTATTTTTTTATATATTGAATAAGGACCTGTGGACCAACATGGCTCTAGGGCTATCATCTTGATAGTAAGGGTTAGTTGAACCTCCTCTTTTTTTTTTTCCCCCCCTTACTTTAAGCTCTCTTTGTTTGGGTAAAAGGAGATCATAGTCAGGATAAAAACAATCCTTCTAGTGGTGGAGGTCCCATCTCTACTGTTAACCTGTCTGTGTGGACTGGTACAGTCTGGAGTTGGTACTCCACAGGCTAAGAGAAGGAGCATTCTGAGAATAAAACTGTGGTCCTCCAAGGTTGAGGACAGAGTAAAGGATTAGCACCACTTTCTTGTAGCTATGTATCCTGAAAATAAAAATGGATATTTAGGAAACAAAATTAACTACAAACATCGACGTGGGGGATTTGAAACATGGAACATAGAGTTTAAAGAGAAAAATAGAGGATTAAAAGAGGCTACTAATAAAAACTTAGATTTAGTGGTTTTGACAGAAACAAAAAAGAAAAGGTATCAGATGTAAGACTCAGGACTGTTACATAAACATCTGCAGTGGCATGGATAAGGAAAGCAGAGCATGAGCTTGGGTTTCTTTCTTTGTGGATAAAAAAGAAATAGAAAAACTATTGAAAGCTGGGAGAAGTCAATGAGCAGTTATTGAAAGTAGTACTCAATATTTATGGAGAGTAGAAATAGTTATCACAGAAACACACGCTCCAACAGAGGATGAAGCAACAGGTGAAACATAAGTCTTTTGAAGTTCAGTGAATTGATGGAGACATGTAGAGATAACCAAGGACTTTTTGTCCCTTGGGGCTTAAACAGCAGAACTGGTCAAAGGATTAGGGACTTAACAGTTGAACCTTTTTGGTGAGCATGTAGAAAATTATAATGGGAAAGCAATGACTGCAATAAAACATAAGTGTGCCATTTGGTGACTTTATAATTTCAGGATAAAGATATCCACAGATTTATTTGGGTACAGCATACAAGATGTTTATGTGTAAAATCTCACATGATTAATGATGTATCATGTTTGTTTTACTTTTGTCCAAAGAAAATTGCATATATATAGAATTGTTATTGCTTGTAAAATTACCAAAAATCCTCTGTATGTAATAATTTTTTTTAAGAAACTGTGTTAATCAAATGTGTATCGCATGAAATGTGGCATCATCATGTCCTGATGTTAATGCATTTCCAAATATGGGAATACTGAAAGGCCCATGCACACATTTAGGCATGCATAAGCACTTGTGTCTTGAAGTCAGAGTTTTAATCCCTTTTCCCCCCTGGGCCCACTGCCAGTCTGCTGTCAGTTGTTGGAAGGAGATTGTCTTAGGGTTTTTCCAGTTCTGTTCCTTCCTTCCCTGGGTCCATCACCATGTGAAGTCTGCTGTCTATCGCTGGAGTGTCTCGTGTGTCAGGAGGTCAGCATAAGCTGAATGACCACGGAGAAAGGATTCGTTGAATCGTTGTTGAAAATGCCACATTGCTAAAAGGGGAATTCGAAAGTTAAGGAATATCGATGACAGAAGACAAAGAAAATGGCGGGAAAGAGAGAACAGACATACAGCAAGAAGAAAGAAAGATAGTGTAGACAAAGGAATCAATTAAGGACTGTACTGAATGAACAAAGTATATGGAATTCAACTTGCTGTAAGTGCATAGAAGGATATGTAAATGCTTCCGGAAAATTCGCATTATGTATTTTTGTTCTGTAGTCAATTGTGCTACCGTAAAAATTCATGATATAGTTACCGTATTTTTCCATGTATAAGACAACACTTTTTCTAAAATTTTTAGACCAAAAAATTGGGGGTCGTCTTATACACAGAAAGGTGGGGAGGGTAACCAGTTGAGAGACCCACAGTTGCCATGGCGAAACTACCGGTACCTTGTCTCCATGAACAGGCTTCTGCCAATCACTAGCCTTTGTTAACTCTGTCAACTGACGTCATTAACGGCTGATTCTGAATAAATCAATCAGAACTCTGAAAGCATTCATACGTCTGCAACTCGTTGGCAGGGTATGTTAATGCATTAACAATATTTTGAGCACTAGCTCATAAAAATGTCTGAAAATGAAAAATGATTGTCATGTTCTTCAAAATTCAAGTTAAAAGTCATCAATTACGCAAAAGAACATGGAAATAAAGTTTCAGAGAGACAGTTTAGACCTCCTCCCACTGAGCGTATGATTAGACAGTGGAGATGTTTAAAATATTGATTACTTAATTTAGGGTTCGAAAAAGTAGGGTTCATCTTATAAACGGAAAAATATGGTAAATAGGTATTTAAAAAATGTTTAATTTTCTTGACCAAAAAGCCCTGGAATGACTTTTAACGGGATTATATTGATCAAGTGCATATAATGAACAACTATGTTATACCAACTAGTTTCACCAAAAGGCTGTTGGCATCTTCAGGGTACATAACTGATGTAAGGCACTAAAAAGTAATTTAGGAACGTTCTATAGTTGGCACTGTAATTCAGTTCTGGAGAGTTGAGAGATCTAATAAGGGTCTTCCAGATCACGGGTAAGATTAGTCCTTGGTTCCTGTTAAGGTTGTGTATACAGCGGGCAACTGTTGTGGCCTCTTTAAAAATTTGGCAGCGGAAGTTCTCCTCTAAATAACAACAAGTGAGATCATGCACGCTCTATGCATGTATTGTACGCGCTCTGTTCTTTGTTTAATATAATTGGAATCGGTTGATTATAGTTTGTAACAGTTTTTTACTTTTTAGTGCCTTACATCAGTTATGTACCCTGAAGATGCCAACAGCTTTAGTTGGTGAAACTAGTTGGTATAACATAGTTGTTTATTATATGCACTTGATCAATAAAATCCCATTAAAAGTCATCCCAAATAGGTATTTACTTTAAGAATAAGCATACTGCTGTATGTAGTGAATATAAGTTATTGTTAATTGAGAATATGCTTGGCAAGTTTGTTGCTTATTGAATAGGAATGACTACTGAATTATCCTAAGTTGTGTTTAGGTTATATAAGACAGAACTGTAGGAGAACTAAGCTTAAAACAGAATCGTTTGTAATTATTGAAGACTTGAAATTTCGGTGTATCCATGCTCATATATTAATTTGACTGTGTAAATAGATTTCTTGGTTTAATTAAATTGATTTGTGAAACACATTGGGACTGGTTTGTCAATGCACTAATCTGAAAAATATGAACCTACATCTATCTGACAAATGAGGGCAAGATATTTATGATATGCCTAAATGATAATTTTAAGCCACAACTGCTTTGTCTTCGCTTAAGATTCTTACAAACTCGCACTCAATGAGTAGTTTAACTGGTGCAGTTGTAAATCAAATAAATTTGTTAAATTACACAGTGTGAGTGAAAGTAAAAAAAGCCAGGGCATAAAGTAAAACTAAATATAATGAAAAGGTGCAGATAAGATAAAGGAGACATTAACATATGATCTACTATCGACCATCTGATTACAAAACCAGAGAGAGAGAGAGAGAGACGCATTATAAGGAAAGTGCACGTATTGAGGTACAGGATGTGATGCAGAAACTATCTATTATTTACTTGAACAGACAATTGTGCCTGGAAGGGGTAAAAGGAGAAATGAGCAAGATGGGAACATCAGGCTAGATGAACCACAATGTATGGTCAGCCTTCTTCAAGATGAGAGTGGTAGAGGATTGTATAAAATTAGGATCAGTCAAAGATTGAAATGAATGAAGCACATGAAGAATGGAGTATTAATGCAATTAAAATCATATAAAGTGGTAGTTCATGAGACAGCTAAGGAAGCACATGTTAAGAAAGAATCTAAACCACAGTAAGGTGAAGTGGATGACAGGAGAAGCTCTTGAGACCATCACCAAGAAGAAAACACAAAGCTTGGATTTGTTCTGGAAGACAGGATGATCAGAAAAAGTAACAAGTTATTAAGAGGAAAGTGAAACTCCTAAAAAGGATAATAGAATTTTTAAATATCTTTAAACAGGATAATAGAATGATCCTTTAAATTACACATGGTATTAGTGAGATGGCCTCTATGAGTAGATTATTAAGTGAAATTATAACTACAGGGTTAAAGGAGTATTGCCTTCTGTGTGTCAAAAGAACAGACTGGCTTTATTGCTGGAAAGTCTAGTATTCATAATATTTTCATCACAACACAGATCACAGAATCACTAAAGGACAGAAAACATATTTAATTTTTGTGGATCTTGAAAAGGCCTATAATTCAGTGCCTAGGACTCTATGAATGTAAATGAATCTATCATCAGTTTGATTAAGAGAATATATAGAAGTTGAAGAGCAGTTATTAATTGTGAGGGACTGACATCAGCTGGGTTTGTAACATCCATCTGACTGTTTAAGATCTACTGTGATGTAGTGCTGATACATTGGAATGCTTCATGTAGAGCTATGGGAATTGAAATTGCCATTCATTGTTTGTTGATTTCCATTATCAATCTTGAGATATTATCAAGAGATAATATCTCAAGATTGGAATGACACTGATTTCATGATGAGGAAATTAGTCTACGTTTACAGCATAGGAGATGTAAAAGTTAATTTTACCAAGTCAAAATATTTTGTGGTTGGTTGAGAAGGCATAGACTTAGATTACTTGGCAGTGGATCATTTCAGATATTCAGGATCTATTACTTAAGATGGGAACATATGAGAAAGATGTAGATGATCGTGTCAACCAAGTCCATAATGCTATTATGCAACAGAATGGTGAGTTGTGGAGTCAAGACATCTGATAAGAAAACAAGAGGATGATACTCCAAATTTTAATAGAAAGTGTTCTGATGGATGGGGTAGAAGGATGTACTGTGATGTGAGGAAGAAGAATCGTATAAAAGCGGTGAGATAGGAGAGCTTACAACGAAGTATTTGCCTTCAAAGAATTTTGAACAAGACCGTTATGGATAGACTGAATTTGCAAGAAAATGTGATGGACTTCTTGGAGTGTTGATCTTTATAATAGTATGGGCATGTCAAACGGATGCCAGATGAGAGCTGGCTCAAGAGAGTGATAAATTGGTCACCACCAGGAAGATGGAAGAGATGATGGCCTTGACTTACATGGAGAGGAGGCAGTGTGAGGCAATGTAGGCCAGAGGGTAACCATTCACTATGGAGAAGGAGATTACAAGGCAATTGCTGAGCAGTGGAAATACCTTTAAAAGTAATATATTTTTAGAATACCATACAATCGTCCTCTTAAACGATTCAACGATGACTTCTAAGGCCAGAACAGGCCATACTAGGCCTAAATCCTTGATACGTATGATGATGACCATACAATCTATGAGTGATAGAATGTTGCAATTAAGTTTTTTAGATCCTCTAAGACCAACTCTGTATGCAATTACACTCATGTTCATAGAAACCACATCACTTACTGTAACTATGTTTTGTTTTTTTTTGGTAATTAAATTTGAATGGCTATTTGGAAAGGAATAACACAATAATTGTCAAAAATAATGAAAAAGGTAATATATTATTACCAATAATTAGCATTTTTATTTTTTTTATTAATATTGGTCTCTTTTTAGAACAAAATGTGACATAATTGGGAAATGACAACAAACTTGACAATAAACATTTCAAAATGGAGTGGATTTGTTTTACTAGTGATATTTTCACTAGTAAAACAAATACCAGTATCAAAATTTAGTTCAACTACACGGGTTTACTAACATTCAAAGCTAAAAATTCACTTTTAGCTGTTTAGCAATTCGTGGGTCCTCTTCTTGTCTTTATTTACAGCTTGGTATCGGCAGGGCATTGACAAAATCAATTTCCTGATGGATGCAACTGTCAATTCATGGTTCCGTACCCTTATAATGGCTTCTTGGAACTCCCGAAGTGTTTCTGTCTTCTTCTTGTGTATTTCAGTCTCCGTTTAGTACCACAAATTCTCAATGGAAATGAGATCCAGGCTGTTTCCTGGCCATGGAAACAGCCAGGATCACAGTTGCTGAATTGATGTTCACTGAGCCACTTATTCACCCGCAACAAAAACTAAAGCTTTTTTGAGTACTCAACTCAATTCATCTGGTACATTTTAGGGTAATAATAGCATTACTTACACTTTTTGCCCTATGAAGGGGCAGAGTCATCCTGAAAGATGCAGTTTGTTGTTACGGCAAAGTGGTCTCTGATAGTAGGCAGCAATTCTTCTTCTAAAATTCTGTGATATACTTGTGTATTCACTGAACCTTTTGTGAAATGCAAGTGACCAACACCATGATATTACATGCAGCCCTAGATCACCTGACTGAGAATTTGACTGTTGACACCAGATAATCGGGGTCGAATTTTTCCCCTGATCATTTTTGAACTGTCTGTCTGTCATCAGTGCTCTGCAGGTTAAACTTTTTCTCGTCTGAAAAAATTACTTTTTTTCTGCTGGTCACAGGTCCATTTAATGTGTTCTTTGCACAATTTAACCAAGCCAATCACATTTTTTTGGTTAACAAAGGTTTTTTTTTTTAGGGCACCTGGCTATCAGTCTCTGTCAAATGAGTATTCTCTTGACAGTTACATAGCTTGTCAAAACTTCTGTTTGTTCTCCCCAGTCCCATTCCAGTTCTCCAGATGATGCACAGCAATTTTTGAGGCAGAGTCACTTTAGAACTCAATCTGTAGACAGTGGCTTTCTTCCTGTCCCCCCTTCTTCCTTTCAGCACATCTGGTTTCCTTCACTTTTGATAGCAGCTAGCACAGTAGACTGACTACACAACACCCTTTTAGCTATTTAATTAGAAGAATAGCCTTCTCTATTCAAAGCTTTAATCACACTTTTTCTGCAACATGTTAACTGCACGTAACTAGCCATACCGATCTCAGCACACAAATATGAAAACTAGCTCTTGCTGTCTATTTATAGCATAAAAAATTCTGATAGAATAGTAGCAATTACATTATACAGAAACCTATGGGAATGATAGATGATACAGTACAACAAAATATCTAATGATAAACCCAGGAGAATGACCATTTAACTACAAAAACTATATTTATGTAAGGTGATGCAGTTTCTATGAACATGAGTATATATCATCAGTCTGATTATGTGAAGACCGTGTAGGATCACATTCTACAATATTTCTAAATAAGCAGGACAGATGATATTTTGGCATCATACTCAATGATGTTTAAGACAGCTATGGTATATCCCTTGTCTGTTTTGAGGATGACGCTGTCTTGATTATTATGCAAATTTGAAGAGCTTCCCTTTAATTTAGTGTTGCCTTCCAGGCCAGACACTAGTCATCACAATGAAGTCTCTCCTGGAATTAAATGAAAGTGCTTCAGAAAAGTCAGTTTAACTGGATCCAGAAATGTTCAATATAACAAGCATTAAGACAGCATAGTAATATGTAAATTTTGTGAAGTGATTATCATAATCAGTTGCAAATTATTATTATTAATTTTTTAAGTAATGCTATTATAATATACATTATCTCATATTAGATGTTTAGGATTGTTTGTCAGTTATTTTGAACCTTTAAGTGTGTATTCTTATGCATATATAAAGCTGTGAACAAGACTTCAGTTTGTAAACATGACATGTGATATATGTTAACTTTTAAATGTATTCAAACATGGCAAGAAATTATATTCTTATTTTATCCATGAGTAAGCAAACAAAGTTTTCATGTGAATTATCTTCATGAATAGGGGACTACTTGTATATATAAACTAATGATTTCACATTAAATGCTTTTGAATCCATAATGCAAAGCACACACTTTTTTGGACATGTATAATGCTATGCATTATGGGAGGATCCAGACCAGTTTCGACCTTTATTGAGGTCTGTCTCATTGGGAGTCAGATCTAGAAGTGATACCAAGGTTTAATTAATGCAGACTCATCAATTTCCCATATACAAGTAGTAGAAAGGTGTATCTTAAAATTATTTGGACTAGAGATAGATGTAGAAAGAATTTTTTTTCCCTCTCTCAGTTGCAAATTAGATTAAAACTTGTCAAGAAATGATATATAATACTCTTGCTTTATCCTTTATCCAAGTGTAAGCAAACAAAGTTTGCATGTGAAGTATATTCACGACAAGGCTACTTGTACAGAGGCTAAATGACTACAATAAATGCCTTTATCTCTCTCTTGGCAAGTTTTAACCTAATTTGCAACCAAATGAAAAAGACTTCTTATCTCTAATCCAGAGAACTTTAATATGGTGAAAAATCTTTTTATTATGTGCATATGGGAAACAGATGACCACTCCATTAATTCAACCTCGGTATCTTTTCTGAGTCTGGCTCCCATTGATGAGACCTCAATAAAGGTCAAGACAGGTCAGGGTAGTGGCATTTCCCATAATACATAGAATTATATGACCAAATGGGTGGGTGTGTGTGCTTTGCAAGGCCTTTCATCTTTTTTTTATATCTCTCCCAATTATGAAAGGTTGTAAACCTACACTACACCAATACCATGGATGGGGCTAAGGGTTTTGTTAATTTTTATTATTATTGTTTTTTTGTATTTTTTTATTTATTCAAGACTTTTAAATAGTCTGGATTTAGAATACAAACATGGAACTTTTTTTTTTTTAAAACTACTTCAGGCATCCAGTAAGCAATGCAGTGGTCTTGCATTGAGCAATGAAATTCATTCCCTCACTTAAAGACAATTACAAACATCCATGTCTACAGCAGAATTCAAACTGCAAGCTATTAGTTGGAGACCAGAAATGCTAATCAATCAGGTGACTTATTTTCAGTACAAAATATCAGTTAAGTTTTCAATACATCTTTACTGTTTGAACATTTTTTAAAGTAATCTTTATAGGGTCTTGACTTGGGAGGTGGCTAAAGGTGCGGATTTTACAATTAAGACATGGTACATGTGGAATTATCGGGCTGGTAAGTATGACAAGCTTAGGAGATTGATTCGTTCAGTGCCATGGCATGTACAACTGCAAGAGCTAGAAGTTGATAGTGCATGGGAGGCGGTAAAGAAGTGTTTGCATGAAGCAATGGCTGACTGTATACCTAGAGTCCGAATAATAAATCAAGTGGGGGTTAAATGGATGAATAACACCGTTAAGCTTGAGCTGCAAAAAAAGAAACAACTATGGAGGGAATTCAAGGAGAAAGGTGACCTGCAGGCACATGAACATGAATCGCAGGCCAGAAGGGTAACAAGTGTGGTAAGAAAAGCAAAAAAAGGATTATGAAAGAACATTGGCTATGCAGGCTAAAGAGAATCTTAAACAGTTTTTTCAGTATGTTGCAAGTAAAAGAAAAAATGTATATGGCAGAATGATTTTAAAGAATGCTGATGGTGGGGAGGTAACCGAATCAGCTGATATAGTTGATTTACTGAGTGAGCACTTTGCAAGAATATATTTTCCAGGTGGTGACATTGCAGAAATGAATGAACCAATAGATTATACGGGAATTGTGGTGAACGAAGTGGAGGTGAGTAGTCTATTGCAAAACCTCAATGTCAATACGTCTGTGGGACTGGATGGTATAACTCGTGCCATACATGAAGCGGCTAAAGAATTGTCAGTACCCTTGACCATTTTGTTTAATTTGAGTCTCGGGTCTGGGTTAGTCCCGTGGGGGTGGAAAGAGGGGAAAATAGATAGTTCCACTGCATAAAGGAGGTTCCAAGACTGCTGTTGTAAATTACCGACCGATTCGCATATCAGGAATCATTGTCAAGGTCTTGGAGAAATTAGTCAAGAGAAGAATACAGGACTGGACAGATGAAAATAGGATACTGTATGGGAGACAACATGAAGGATAGATCATGCCTCAGTAACTTGCTCACGTTTTATAACACAGTGACAGCTGAACTGGATAAGGATAATGGGTTTACAGTGATTCTACTGGTATCACTGTAAACCCATTACCCATTAGTATCACTGTAAACTGTAAATGAGATACCAGAGAGTGGTTTATTCAGGAGTGGAGTCCAAAAGACGGCTTGTGACTAGTGGTGTGCTACAGGGTTCTGTTCTTGGACCACTACTTTTCAATTTGTTCATTAACGATATAGGAAATGATCTGAGAGGAAGTGTTCACTTGTTTGCTGATGATGCAAAGTTGGGTAGAGCAATTGTGAGTGCACAGGATGTCAAAATTTTGCAGGATGATCTGGATAGTTTGGAGGACTGGGCTAGGGAAAATGGATGTCAATTTAATGTGGCAAAGTGTAAGGTTATGCATTTTGGAGTGAAAAGATTAGCATCAGTATATCACACTGGTGGAACCGTACTCCAGGAGATTGATGAGGACAGGGATTTGGGAGTGTTGGTGGATAGGGAGTTGAAGTTTAGGGGGCACATTGCAAAAGTGGCCGAAATAGCTCATCAAATCACTTGGTTGCTGAAAAATACTTTAACAAGCAGAGACAAACAAGTTATTGTTCCTCTATATCAAGCCTTGATAAAACCCCATCTAGACTACTGTGCCCAGATATGGGCACCAGGGTTTCTTCTTGATGGGGAGGAGGTGGAGAGAATCCAGAGACGAATGACTAAGATGACAGCAGGTCTGTGGAATGAACCTTATGAGAACAGGTTGAAGATTTGTGGGTTGTAAAAATTGGTTGATAGGCGGAAAAGGGGTGATATGATTGAGACATTCAAATTACTGAAGGGTTTCTATAGGATTAATCCAGAAGATATTTTTGAGAATAGGATTGGTGGTGGGAGGACTAGGGGCCATATATGGAAGCTGGGCAAGAGTGTGGTTAGTAGGGGTGTTAGAACTAGGTTTTTTACTTGGAGAGTAATATATATTATTGCCTTGGCAGACAATAATATATATTACTTTTATTTATCAAAAATTAACTTCTTTCTAGTAAAATTCTTATTAACAATACAATATTAGTGAGTAAAAAAAAATCTTACAATACCTCTCTTCCTTCAACGTCTTCAATTATTTTAGTATAAACATTCCAAATAGGGGTTTCTACTTTCTTCAGTCTGTCCATTTGTGTCACTTCCATTACTTTAACCTTAAATCAAAATTATTATTATTAGTATTGTTGTTGTTATTTTCTTGGGCATCTCCAGGAAGTCAATGACTCTTCATGGGATGCCCATATTAATCAACATTTACACACAATACCTATCACACTTCTTGAACTAATTCACCAGTGAAGCATTCACAAATCTTCTGGCAACTCATTTACCACCCTCCAAGCAAAAAATAAAACTCATGTGGGAGGGCCCATACTAACCATTATTCACACAATACCTATTATACATTTCATTTAACCTTGAAGAATTCACAGCTATCTCTGACAACCCATTCATAACCCTCCAAGCAAAAAAATCTAGTCTACATTTCATTTATGGTTAGCATAGGTTTACATAATTTCAGAAGGTGAATACCTCATGTTCTCTTTACTTCCAGCCTCATGTAATGAAAATAATCTTCTGTGTTCATCCTATAAAACCCTTTTTTAAATAACATATATATTTCTGACATATTTCCTCTTTTCTGCCTCTCAATTAGCCTTTGTAACCCATAAACCCATAAAAATGATCAGATCTAGATCTGATCATTTCATCTGAGGATGTAATTGTGAGAAGGGTTTCATACTTTCTTCCAGTTGGTGAAAGCAATCATGAAGTAATCACCTGTGTTGTGGCTAGTCATATGCAGACTCTTGTGAGGAAAGGATATATGTGGAATTATAAGACTGGTGATTATGACAAGCATAGGAGACAGCATGGAGCTATAACATGGGAACTGACAAAGAAATACATAACAGCATCAATGTGTTAATGTATTCCAAAGCCCAAAAGGGATAAGTTAGGTGTAAAATGGATGAATGTGGAACTTAAGCATGAAATCTGGAAAAAGAAAGTACTTTGGAGGAAATACAAAACGAGTAATGTATAATTAGTCACATGAAGGGTATAAAGAACAAGCCAAGAGAGTGACTCAGTAAGGAAAACAAAAGTAGAGTATGAGCAGAAATTGGCAAATCAGGCAAAGAAAAACACTAGAGTTTTTTAGATATGTGGCAAGTAGAAGAAAGAATGATCATAGTAAGATGAAGTTAAGGATGAAAGTGGTAGAATGGTAACTGCTGCAGAAGACATTGTTGAGGTGTTCAGTGATCAATTTATAAGGGTGTTTCATCCTGATTAAGATGGAATCATGAGGTGATTATGTGTAGAAAAATAGGAGGTTAATACAACACCAAGGCAACTCGAAGCAAAGGCGGAGCAAGCTCCCTCACTATCCTTGATATTTTCTAATAATGTAAAAACAAGCAGCTCCTAGGAAATGTAATACTGCTTTACATTATGAGGAGAGGTCACTACCCAAACCGGTTTCAACCTTTTTTGAGGTCTCATCGGTGAGTAGCTAGACCTGGATGATATCAAAGTTTAAGTGAAAAGAACTTACACACCTTCACTATACGAATGCCAGAACATTGTGCCCATATATTATATTATATTATAACTAAGACGAAAAGCCAAATGGCTATTTTTTTTTTTTTTCTGGCAAAGTTAATTAAATTAAGGGGATAAAAATCCCTTATTATTTTACAGCCAGCACGCAAAACTCTAAGATCGAAAATTACGATCTAAGAGTTTCATGCCGAAGAACTATCGGCGAATCCAAGTGTAAGTGACCTGGTAGTACACCTGATAGTACACCTAGTAAGACACCTGGTAGTACAACACGTATTTGTATAGTGAAAGTATGTAAGTTCTTTTTACTTAAACTTTGATATCATCCAGATCTAGCTACACACTGATGAGACCTCAAAAAAGGTTGAAACTGGTCTGGGTAGTGACCCCTCCTCATAATGTAAAGCAGTATTACATTTCCTAGGAGCTGTGTGGTTTTACATTATGAGAAAATATCAAGGATAGTGAGGGAGCTTGCTCCACCTTTGCTTCGAGTTGCCTTAGTGTTGTACTACTAGGTGGTCACTTATGCTTGGATTCGCCGATAGTTCTTCAGCATGAAACTCTTAGATCATAGTTTTCGATCTTAGAGTTTCGCATACTGGCCGTAAAATAATAAAGGATTTTTATCCTCTTAATTTAATTAACTTTGCCAGAAAAAATAAAATAAAATAGCTGTTTGGCTTTTCATCTTAGTTATAATATAATACATTGTCAGTGTTTGGAACAAAAGCAATTCAAAGTTATGGACATACAAGGTAAATACAATGATCAGTTTACCAGTGAAATGGTAGATGCATGCTAGAGAAATAATATTAAAGCATTAATATTAAAAAAAATAATAATAAAAAAAAACTATTTTTGATATTTACATAAAATGAGAGTCTCTCTCAAACTTTTATGAGATAGCCAATCATTCTGATTTAGATTTGTTCATGTAAAAAAGATTCACAACTTCCTTTGAAGAGAACATTCATATCTAAACCTGCTTCTATGGAAAAGATGAGCTTCATTCCATAGGATATTGTGTTTGGTATCAATACTATGCTGCAAGATCAGACTTTTGAGGTTTCAGGTATTCAAGTGCGGTACTGATGTTCACTATTTTTTTTTTTTTTTTTTTTTTTTTCTTTTCACAGAATGGTCTGTTATTCAAAGTATGCTAAATTATATTAACAAGGGAGCTGGTAAACACCAGCTAGACAGAGCTAAGGGTTTATTTTTTGTATATGGTAAAAATGAGAAAAATATGTGGGACTGAAGTGAAATTTCTTAAAAATTCTGCAATAGATGCCAGAAATATATAGGATGGGCACCCCTGCAGTCTAGCAAAGAATCGTTAGGTGTGTGGGAGTGAATTGTCCGTTGGATTTGACAAGGGATGTATCCATTTAATTCTATTAAGGTTTTGACAGTGAAAAGCTGTTGTAAACATAACGGAGATGGAGCACATGTTATGTGTTCTATTAATTAATGATTTGATAACACTTTTTGGGAGCTGTGATGAACACATAATGTAACTTTATATATCAGGGATGAATATTCTGAGTGCTGTGCTAGGCATGCAGTGCACATCCACAGAATAGCAATATCACCAATATTATATTTTTGCATTTATTCCCGTTGAAGACTCCCATGATTATTGTTTCTTGGCTTTGCATGATTCCTAAAATTAAACACAATATACTAATGCTTCATGAAAAGGACACTCTTCAATGCATAAACATTGCATCACATTCACATTAATAGCCTGGGGTGTGTGTGGTTACAAATACATACACCTTTGAGCCCTTTGAACAGACATACAGATGGTGCAATGGGTCGAATTCTTAGTGTTCCAGTGGTTTTAAACCATCCAGAAGGCGAAGAAGGGTGAGTGCTGAGACAATGGCACCTAGAAACCAGTGGCTGTGATTGGTTATTGTATCAACCAATCCAACTGAACATTGTCATTTGTCATAGTTGCTGTTTTTGTTTTCTGAGTTTCATTTGTTTCGTGCTTCAAGTGTGAACTGACATGGTAGGCAAGTTTTTAATATATAATTTTCCATAAATTTATAACTTTTTGCCATATTTATAACAGAAAACAGTGTTGACAATCTAATGTCCCATTTTCTGACAAAACTTTTGATGGTTGTATGACTGTAGTCGAAGGAGGTAAGCCTTGTCCTCTTCATGCAAAAACTGAGTACATGAGACACTTGTTTATTTCACAATACAATATAGTAGAATGGTTAACTGGATGTGAAATGCAGTCGAGACTTTTTTGTTGGCCTTGTTTATTATTCTCCAGAAAGAAAGACATTTGGAATAAGTATGGATATTCCAACCTTAATCATTTAACAGCAGCAATGCTGTTAAATGATTAGGGTTGTTAAAAAATGATAAAGTGCTGTTAAAACATGAGCACTCCCAATCACATGTTCAGTCACTTTTACATTTTAATATGTTGGAAAACAAAGAATTGACATTATCATCGACAAACAAAGAAAAACTGAAGTTACCTGTCATAATGAACAGGTAAAGAAAAATACAGATAATTTTAAAAAGATTAATTGATGCTGTATACTATTTGGCTAAGCAAAAACTTCCTTTGAGAGGTCATGATGAGTCTGAAGATTCATCCTAGATTTTTTAAATGTATTCCGTATGATCCTCATTTAGACAGTCATTTAAAGGATGAACTGTATTTCGAAGAACTTTTTTCATAGTATAAAATGATATCATTAGCACTATCCGATGTGGTTAAAAATATTAAATTTTATTTTTAAAATTAGCTTTTGTTAAGTGTCTGCATGCGATACAGAGAAAAAGGACAGCATAAGAGAAGTGGGAATAATCAATTCCATGAGGACTACAAAGACCAACCAAGGCGGGTGACTTGGTTGGTGAGGGTGGCTAAAGAGAGATATGAATAGCAGTTAGATAATGAAGCCAAAAAAATCTTAAGGAGTTCTTTCGATATGTAGCCAGCAAAAGAGAGAATGATTATGGAAGGATGACACTGATTGGAGAAAATGGTATAAAGACAGATGTTGCAGAAGGTGTGGTGGAGATACTTAATGAACAGTTCATAAAGGTCTTTCAATCTTGTGAATGTGACTTCATGGAGAGATTGAGAACAGTTGATGATGGGGAGGAGATACTGACTGTAAGTGAGCAAAAAGTGTATGGGTAGTTGAGTAAACTAGCTGTTAATAAGACTGTGGGACTTGATAATATATCACAATGTACTCTGAAGGAATGTGCCAGGGAGTTGACGGCAGCCTTGATGTATTTTTTTAATACAAGTCTTGCACTGGTTCAAGTTCCTAAGGAGTGGAAGAAGAACAAGATTGTGCCACTTCATAAAGGAGGTGATAGAACTCAAGCATCAAACTATAGACCTATCTGTGTGTGTCAGGTGTTGTGGTTAAGTTGTTGGAGAAGCTTGTGAGAACCAAGATCCAGAATTGGGCTGACAACAATGGTATTATCTTTGATGGACAACATGGATTTGCTAAAGGGAGGTCATGTTTTAGTAATCTGCTTACTTATTACAATAGGGAGACTGCTTCCATGGACAGCGGAGAAGGATACACAGTGATATACTTAGATTTCACAAAGGCTTTTGATAGATTTCTGCATGATAAGTTGATAGTCAAACTAGAGTGGATGGGGTTGGATATTAGATTGGTGCATTGGACTGGAGACTGGCTATCTGATAGGTATCAACAGGTTGTGTATGGGGGAGCAATATGGACGTTACTAGTGGTGTGCCTCAGGGGTCTGTTTTAGGGCCATTGCTGTTTACTTGTATATTAATGATATTGATGAAGATTTGAATGGAGATATTCAGTTGTTTGCAGATGATGCAAAGTTGGGACGAACCATGAAGAGAGTAGATGATGTTTTGGCTTTACAAGAAGACTTGAATAAAGTGAGTGATTGGGCACGGGAATGGGGATGCGAGTTCAATGTTGCAAAATGTAAGGTTTTAAAATTTGGAAAACAAAGATGGGATGCAGAATTTATGCTTGGTGAGGATATATTGTTGGAGGTGGAGGAAATAAGAGGTCTGGGGAGGGGGTGATAGTGGATAAGGATCTGAAATTTAGGGAACACATAACCAAAATTGTGAAAACAACACAAAGGCTTCTGGGAATGACGCAAAGGACACTGACTTGTAGAAGTAGGGAGATTCTTGTTCCATTGTATAAGGCTTTGATTAGGCCACACATGGACTATTGTGCCCAGATTTGTTCACCTGGTTTTGAGAAGGACAAAGAGATGTTGGAAAGGGACCAGAGGCAACTGACTAAGGTGGTTTCTAACTTCTGGAATGTCGAGTATGAAGAAAGATTCAGAAGATGCAACTTTCAGAGTCTGGTGGACAGGGGCAGATATGATAGAGACCTACAAGTTTGTAAGGGATTGTTATAGGATCAATATTGGAGAGGTTCTACAGAAAATAGTGGGAGATCAGGGGAGAACCAGAGATCATCCCTGGAAACTATATAAAGAGGGTTTGAGTAGGGGAGTGAGAAGAAGGTTTTTTCTTGCAGAGTTGTGAATGATTGGAATACCTTGCCTGAGAGTGTTGTGTCTGCAGAGAAATTGAGTGTGTTTAAAGCAGGGTATGATGAGCTGTGTGTGTGTATGCTAAAAGGACCTCCTAGATGAGCCTTTGACTCCATTTGGTCTTGAGTAATAATAATGATATCGAATATATGAAATGCAATTCAAACTGATTTCAAGCTTTTTTTATATATATTCATTTTGCTTTACATAAATTGAGTGCTTTCTGTATTCAATGACTGTATTATAAACAGCTGTTACACATATTTTCTGGAGCTGAAAATTTGAAACTGGATGTTAGGACCAACGTATTTAGTTAGTTGCTATGTTTACTGCTACAATAAATATGTTCTGTTTGCATGCATGCAGTATAGTTTGTGGGGGTGTTTTTCCATTAAGTATGTCTTTGGAGTTGTTTCCAATTACACTAACTGTTCCTAAATATAGTACACAATGTTAAACGTCTATTTACTGCATTTAGTGATAAAAGAAGCTACTTGTTTTTCTTCCTTGTGCAGTATAGCATCTGTTGAGGTTGGAACGTTGTTGAATGGTATAGAGATATTTTTATTCTAGTCTTTGGAAACTACAGACATAGTAAAAATTTATCTTTTCCTGAATAAAAATGAATACTTGTGTATTATAAGAAGTTGCTGATCTACAACAAAATACTAGCATATATGAGATATCTATTATTGATAAGACAGAAGAGCTGCTGACACTAAAAAAAAATAATAATAATAAAAACTAATGAATGTAGGATTCCTGAAAGTGTGGATAATTCCAATAATGATCAGATATTATGTATCCTATTGTTGCATAAAATGTACACTCAGTCTCAGTAAACAAAAGAAAATTCTTACAAAATGAAAAGAAATATACATAAATCAGAGAAATACACATTAACATGCATAACAAATTTTATGAGATGATTTGCTGCTCCATCAAACCACATGTATTCCTGCCACTCCTAAATAAATCACCTGATCAACATTATTAGTTCATTGGATTAGCCTCCCCTATAGTGTTTAACTGAGCTACTAAATGTATATGGTGGCTGTTTATTATTGATTAGTTATTTATACTTTGCAAATACATATTTTTCCCTTCCTCATTTTTTTTTTTTAATTATGTCATCATAAATTCACTTATGTCTAGACTTTATAAGATCACATGATCTTCACTCTACCCAGCAACTTATAGGACACATATCACAAATGTTAATTACCACACTTATTCTTTCCTTTACATTTCTCATTCTGACATGACTTATTCATGATGGTTCACATATTTACACATTTGAGTAATTCAAATATACCAACCAAACATGGCATTCTCCTTCATTGTTGTTTCCTAATATATCTTAAAATGAACACATTGTCCGCTACTTTATGCAGGTTTGGTTACAATTAATTGATAAATTAAAGTATTCAAAGTTATCTTACAATTAATTGCACTAAACCCATTAAGATGAGCACTGATGTGCTATGCACTCTTAAACGATAAAAATGCATTCATAGTCAAATTTACGCGAATTTGAGCATGGGTTGCATAAGCAACGCAACAGCACACCCAACAGAAATGGGAATGCAACATCACTGATATATATATATATATATATATAGCCCTATCTAACTTATTGGAGACTGAGTGGGCAGTTCAATCTCCACTGGTACCAATCAGAGATAGATGGCCCAAAGCTATCACTAATTAAGCGGTACACAGTGAAGAGAGACGGCTCAAATGTGCCACCATCTCGTGGTCCCTAATACAATATATTTAATGTCTGAATAAATGTGGGTTCTACGGTCGATTTTCTTGAGTTTACGGGACGAAAAACCCGAGTTTCTGGGAGGAAAAACCCGCTTGCCCGTGCCAGAGATCGACTAACTCGGGAACCGGTCGAAAAAAGGCTTAGAAAAATTTCCTCTAGTCGCCGACTAGACTCGAAACCAAGTCTTCCTTCATGCGGCCAAGCACCATGGTGTGCAAACGCCACATCAACTGAGCTACACATAGCCTCGCTTTTTATTCCCGTATACGGGAATAAAAAGGCGTTAGCTGATTTTTTATATATATATATATATATTGTTAGATCTTGAATGAGAGAATTGATAAAAAAATTAATTCATTCAAGATTTAGCAAGTCTAACATATCAACAAGGAGAAACTTGTACTTAAGCAAACAAAAGGATTGTAAATAGGGCTATAAATACCTTTGAATGTAGTATTATATAAGAAACTTGTTTATTCAAATCTAAGTAAAGATTTCCAGTTTGTAAAATGTAACTATAAAAGGGTATTCTATGTGAAATGAGATGTTTATCAAAGTGTAAACAAAAGTCCAAAGTTTGTGGGCGGACCGTTCAGGTGAATGTTTGGCTTGAGGCATAAGCATTTACATGGAAAGCAACGTTAGTTCGTTTTCCTGTGAAGACGCTACACAAGGCGCCATGGTGTACCGGATCATCTCGCAGGCAAAGGAGACAATTGCCGTGTAGAAGAACGCGGCAGTAAATGGGGCACCAAGAATGCAGAATAAAAGGGATTTGCTCCCCTCTCTCTCTCTCGAGGCTTTTGCTTTTTGTCTTGTTCTCCTAACCCTTTCCGGATGTTTTACGTGGTTGGATGTTGGGCCTTTCTCTCGCCTTCTGATGGATTCGGGATCGCCCTGAAATGTTAGATGTCGGCACCCGCAGTTCCAGTGCCCTAACTAGCTATCACCTCGGGATGGAATTCCTCAACCGGCAGCTCTGACGAGAATATGCGGCATCAGAACCAGACAGATGTGGGCACATCGCCAGACGTTCGGTGAAGCCAAGTAGGATGACCTCTATGAGTAACCACATGGATAAAGGCCAAGCGGAGATGTTCTGATCCCAATTCAAGAAAGAAGGATCTGGCTGTGTAAGACAGAAATGTGAATTAAGTGACGGATTTGTTAATCTTCCCAAGAGCTGGTAATGTACAGAATTTTGTTATTCCTTTCCCGCTTAGAGTGAAGAAATAATATATAGTTAGTGAGCAAGGACAATGTAGTATACAACGTTTAGGTGATTATCGATGATAGCAGTGGCTTAAATCCACTGAGCATTTTGTTAGAGAAAGTTATAGATGATTTGTGACAAGTGTTTTATGTGAATAACTAACGTAATTTAGAAGAGAATTGAATGGATGAAATTTAAGACTTGTATAATGTGTAATTTAATACTTAATCTTATAGAAGGAGCTTATGATTGTATCCATTTATGTTTTAGTTGGTTTAACTAGTTCTTTACTTTAGAATGACCTAAAAATTAATTTGAGTGCATGAATGTAAATGTATAACTTTAAGATCTCAATAAATGTGTTTTATGTTTTGTACCTGATATTAGCCTGAGAATGAATTCAAATTACCACTCATAAAAATGGAACCTATGCAGAATAGAATAGATGTTTAAAAGCCATGATTGCAAACGATATTAAACATAGTTGTTATTGTAATAAATACAACACCGGGCAACTCGTTGCAAAGGTGAAGCAAGCTAACATCACTCCTATCTCAGTATCTCCCATAATGCAAAACACATCTCCTTGCGAATATGTATAATGTTATGCATTAAGGGATGCAATGAGTTGCCCGGTGTTGTACTAACTTATCCCAGTCCTGAAGATACTTTCAGGTGCAAACTTTGTTTGCTCACACTTGGATAAAGGATTAAACTAAATTTATTATAGTCTAACCAAGTGAAAAATAAACTTTCAACATCTTTCTCTAAATCCAGAGTAATTTAATAAAAAGGTGGCACACCGTTTGGTAACTCCTATAGGTAGAGATGACCTTGCTAATGCTTCTGTCTGGTATCTCCACTTGGAACTGGCTCCCACTGAAGAATGGGAGCCAGGCCCAAGTGGAGATACTTCAATAAAGGTCGAAACTAGTCTGGGTAGTGGCCCTTCACTTAATGCATAACATTATACATATCTGCAAGGAGATGTGTTTTGCATTATGGGAGATACTGAGATAGGAGTGATGCTAGCTTGCTCCACCTTTGCAACGAGTTGCCCGGTGTTGTACTAACTTACCCCAGTCCTGAAGATACTTTCAGGTGCAAACTTTGTTTGCTCACACTTGGATAAAGGATTAAACTAAATTTATTATAGTCTAACCAAGCGAAAAATAAGCTTTCAACATAGTTGTTATTGAGAATTTCGGTACTAAGAATAGTGTTAGGTTCTTCACCTCTGTATGTTATCTGAGAGAGTTTCCCTGGTTAAGAATTCTCTCTAACCTAAAGATATTGGCTGGCGCAGCATAACAAATAAATTTGCCAATATCTAATCGGGAGACAATCTCAGACAGTAATCACAAAGGATTTTATCCCTAACAAAAGATAAACCCTTTGTCCGAATAATTGATACACGTGATTAATCTAGAAATCAATACCAGATATATAGATAGTCTTTCTATATCATGTACTGAAAGCAATATTTAGGTTTAGATACTGAGAGAAATTAGGGTAAAGGCAAAGACAAGCATAAATAAAAAAAAAATAAATTAAAATAAAGCCATGAAACAAGGTGGCGTAATATATATATATATATATATATATATATATATATATATTTTTTTTTTTTTTTTTTTCTTTTACCTGGTTCAGAAATTATGCTCTAGAGACCAAACATGGAACTTTTTTCAAGCTTGCTTGAAATTTCCATGTTTCCAAACTGTTTTCGTGGTTTCCAAATTTCATTGTTTTCCATGCTTGCAGCAGGATTTGAACCCATAGTCTTGGTTGGAGAGTGGCTACACTAATTACTCAGTTAACCAGGCTAGCAAAGGTAGTAAAGGAAGAGTTCCAATAAACACTGGTTGACAAAGCACTAAACTGGTTAAACTACCAGCACTTTCTTTTTCCATGGTGAACTGAATATATGGGTGGAGGTTATTTATCAAATGTAGGAAGGTGCTAAGTTCATTTTCAGAATGAGGTCAGATGATAAATACAGGTATTCCTTGATTAATGCGATTAATTAATCCCTCAATGTTACCGCATATATCAAAATTGTGTTAATCAAATATAATAATCAATGATAAAAATTACAATTCGTCCATGATCGTTTTATATGGTACTCTTTTAGGAAAGATAAAAAATGAATGCAAAGTAAACGTTTAATAAATGCTGGTGCTTATGGTAGTTACTGCAATTTTTTTTTATCAAAAAAGTTATCAATAGTCGTTAGAACAGTTTGTTTTTTTCCTTATCAGCATAAATCTACGTATGCTGATAAGAAAGCAAAATGACTCTCTAGACTTCGGCAAACAAGTATTCTTCGATTAACATCTAGATCCATATCCATTACTTGCTGCTTAAGCGATTCTAAGCTGCGAAATATTCCATCCAGTTCTTTGATTGTTATCTCCTCTGGAACCTCATCTTCACATTCCATTTGTTCGTTGTCTTCGTATGCGCATTGTTGTTCAATTTCAAGAAGATCGTTGTCACCGAAATCTTTTGCATTTGAATCCAATAATTATTTAACATATTCTGCATTAACACCATCAAAACCAAGGTCTTCACCAACTGCAATGATTTCTTTGACCACGTTGTTCACAGGATTTTGAAAACTACCAAAGTCATTAGCGCATTCTGACAAAAGATTTTTCCAAACAGCTCTCATGTAGCTAGAAGACACTTGCTTCCATGAGTCATGAATGGTTTCAATTGTATGTTTAATGTTAAAATTTTTCCAAAATTCTTGGAGCATAATCACATTTTCTCCTATTGTTGTTTCTACTGCCTTTGAGAATGTCTTTTTAAGAAAATGGGTTTTGAAAGTTGCAATGACACCCATGTCCATGGGTTGTAGCAATGATATATTTGGTGGAAAAAAATAAAACTTTAACATTCTCACACAGATAATTAAGAGAATTTGGATGACCATTGCGTTATCTAAAAGCAAAGTTCTGCTGTATTTTTTAAATACAGCAGAACAATTGGAGCTTGTAATACACCTACTCTTAATGCTTAATGGGAGGAATGACGTCATAATGTTCACAACTTTCTTTCTTTTGGTCAGGAAGCACTCCTCGAGGCTTGCATGTTTCTGCATGGTAAATTTAAAAGCAGGTTAATTAAAACTCTTCTCATGTATATAAAGGGATCGTCGCAATTAATTTTGCTGCATTAATCAAAACTGCATTAAGGAAGGGACATATATATCGTAAACATAACAAACCCAAAGAGCAGCTGAGTATGATGGATGAAAACAAGGTATCATCCAGATGGTTCAAACAATAATTAGCCAAAGGTGAGGGACCGAGGGCTACCCATGGTTGTTTATAGAGCATGTTTTTATAGCTGTAACATCCTGACTATTGCAAATTCAAATATTTTCACATCAGGAGGAAAATCATCATACTGAAAACTAATATGTCTGACAACAGAATGTTGGTATATAGAGAAACAATATAAAAACTAACTAAAATATCCGACTCTAGTATTAAAATATCCTTGATTTTTTCAAGAAAACATGTGATAAAAGATCTGGATTATTCAATACTTAATAGACGTGAAAGAAACTTGCAGTTCTGTATTTGGGAGAGTCAATACAATTCACAATGAGTTTTACAAGACAACCATCTTTATGGACTTTGGGAACCATATAATGAAGGAGTCCTTCCAAAATGAGTGTGTGACTTCTTCAAAGTATTTTCATCACCTTTAGCAAAGAGCTTATTTAATTGTTTTATCTGTTTTGGCAGAGTGATAACTAATTCTTCACAGGCAGAAGTACCCTGTAAAAAGAAGTCTATTTTTCTCTCACGGTCATCCTTAAACATTAAAACTACATTTTTTCCTTTATTCACTATTGAAACAGATATATGATTCTTTTGTTTTAGTGGAAGCAGTGCACAGAATTCAGTAAAAGACAAATTATGAAGAGGTAATTTGCTTCTAAAAAGTGAGAAGGAGGCAGAAGTTCAAAGAATAGTTTGTTGACATTGTCACTTGGAAGACCAAAAGAATGAACTTGATATTATGCAAATTATCAAGATACAAAATGGATTTAGGTAAAACAGCAAAATCATGACCTTAAGTGAGTATACTAGTTTCGGTAATAGTCAATGGGCATTCAGAAATGTTAATAATCCATTTATTAGCAGGAAGGTTTCCAGCAGTAAATTTTGCGTAAGATCTAAAGAAGTCAATGGAACCCCCCCCCCAAATGGGCAAGGTGCATCGTGCCATGAATCACATGTTTGTAGCTTATATAAATTGGAGGAATATGATGTTCCCAAGTCAGTGCAACTGTATCCAGTTGAAATGGTTGGAAAGAACTTAAGAAGGAAACTGAGAGTTTGAAAGAGGTGTGGTGATAGGATGCCATGCTGCAGGCCTATCTGTTCAGCAAACTGTTGACAAATTGGGCCATCGCAAGTCAATAATTAGTGATACCATACTGAGATGGAAGCACAGTCAACTGCAAGTGGATGACCCACCACATTCACTGAATGTGACCATAGGGTGCTATGAAGGATAATATATAAAAACCACCATTTGCTGGCAGATATGTTGAATGCAAAGTTCTGGGCATCGACTGGCACACGAATCTGCACAAAAAGATTCAGAACAGTTCTGGTAAGACCACAATACCAAGCCCCATATTATCCAAATCAACATGCAGCATCATCTTCAGTGGTGCAAAGAGCATGTACAGTGGGATGTGGAAGCTTAGAAAACTGTGCAGCGAAAGAAGGTCTTACATCTTATCGAGGTGGGTGCCATGGCTGTTTGTTCCTCACACTATGATGTTCATTGACTTCTTTCCAAGAAGTGTATTTTTCTATAAATCTATCGGGAGTAATCACAAGATTTTTCAAAAGAGTAGATTAATGATTGTTTTAAGACATGCAGAATGTATCTAGTAATTCACTGTTCAGACTAGCTGAAATTCTTCTTTCAAGACCTGAAATTGACTATGTTAGATGCTAATTTTTTTTAGCTGCTTGAAGTTGGTTCCATAGAAAGGAAAATTTGAGTGAGTATAAATTGCATGAGCTCCAGGAGACCGCATCATTCCCAGAAGTGTTTGTGTTGTCCTCACAATTTTGGCAATTTGTCCCCTAAATTTCAGATCCTTATCCACTATCACCCCAAGATCTCTTATTTCCTCCACCTCTGAGAATATATCCCCACCAAACATAAATTCTACATCCCATCTTTGTTTCCAAAATTTTAAAATCTTATATTGAACTTGCATCCTCATGCCCATGCCCATTCACTCAAGTTATTCAAGTCTTATTGTAAGGCCACAATATCTTCTCTACTCTTCATAGTTCGCCCCAACTTTGCAAACAACTGAATATCTCCATCCAAATCTTCACCAACATCTTTAACATATAAGTTAAACAGTAATGGCCCTAAAACAGACCCCTGAGGTACACCACTAGTGACTTTCCTCTTCCAGGATATTGCTTCCCCATACACAACTTGCTGATAACTATCAGACAGCCAGTCTCTGATCCAATGCACTAATCCAACCCCATCTGCTCTAGTTTGACTATCGACTTATGTGGTAATCTATCAAAAGCCTCTGCAAAATCTAAGTATATTACTATGTATCCTTCTCCTCTGTCCAAGGAAGCAGTCACCTTATTGTAATAAGTATGTAGTTTACTAAAACATGACCTCCTTTAGCAAATCCATGCTGTCCATCAAAGATAATATCATTGCTGGCAACCCAACTCTGGATCCTGGTTCTCACCAGCTTTTCCAATAACTTAATCACAACACCTGACACACAGATAGCCTATAATTTGATGCTTGAGTTCTATCACCTCCCTTATGAAGTGGCATAATCTGGCCCTCCTTCCACTCCTTTGGAACTTGATCCAGTGCAAGATTCATATTAAAAAAATATGTCAAGGCAGATGTCAACTCCCACAGCCTTATTAACATCAAGTTTGCTCAATTTTCCATAATACCTCTTGCTCACTTACAGTTAGTCTCTCCTCTCCATCATCAACTGCTCTCTCTCTCTCTCTCTCCATGAAGTCACATTCACAAGAATGAAAGACCTTTATGAACTGCTCATTAAGTATCTCCACTATATCTTCTACAACAGTTGTCCCTATACCATTTTCTCCAATCAATGTCATCCTTTCATAATCATTCTTTTTTTTTTTTTTTTTGCTGGCTACATATCAAAAGAACTCCCTAATTACTAAAACAAGATCTACCCACAAAACTACTTCCATTATACTGTATCATATTCCCATCCACTCAATTCTGTCTCTAACCAACTTCTCCAATACTTTAATAATCACTCCTGATATAATGATCACTTGATAATTTGCTATCCCTATATCAGAGCTTCCTTTATGCAATGGAGCTATTTTGCCCTCTCTTTCATGACTTCAATTGGATATAATGGTGGCTGAGATATGAATTAAACCTAGTCAGAGGCACTATAAATCCTCTTGCACATTCTCAAAATACACATTCTTGTCTTACAAGTGGGATATACACTCTTATATCCCACAGCCATATTCACATCAATATCCTAAGCAAAACTGTAATTCATACCTCTATTCTCACATCAGTCCCAGTCTCCTAACATTGCAATATTTCCATCTGGATAGTACATCTTTGCAAAGTAATCAATCATGAACTATTTCATATACTTTATTATTATTATTATTCAGGCCTCCATGGAGTCAAAAGACTCATCATGGGAGGTGCTTCCTAAGAACATAAAGTCTGTCAAGACTCATCGAGGGGGAGGTTCCCCCCTAAGAAACACAAAGTCTATCATACCACTCCTTAAACTCACTGACCGTTCTCGCCCTCACCACTCTATCAGGTAATGCATTCCACGGCTCAACCACCCTCCATGCAAAGAAACCACTCCTCACCCTCTTGCTCACAGTTTCCTTTCGTAACTTCCAGGGATGGCCTCTTGTCATCACTCCTTCCCGCTGTTCAACCGAGTGAAAGAACTCCCCAGTGTCGACCCTGTAACTACCTCTCAACAGTTTAAAAGTCTGAATCATATCACCTCTCCTTCTTCTATCCACCAAACTCTGCAGTCCACATTCCCTCAGCCGATTCTCATAACTATCCTTGTACAGTCCTGAGACCATCTTTGTCATCTCCGTCTTTGTATCTTTTCCACAGTTAATTTATCCCCTTCAAATCCTGGGGACCAAATCTGAGAACAATAATCCAAGTGTGGTCTGATCAGAGACTTATACAACGGAATGATAACCCTCTTATCTCTGCAGGGCAGTGTCCTTCTCATAATCGCAGCAATCCTCTGTGTTACCTTTACCACCTTTGCAATATGTCCCCTAAACTTCAGGTTTCTATCAATCATCAACCCCAGATCTCTTGTCTCCCCTACTTCCTCCAGTATAACTCCTCCCATAGAGTATGCAGCATCCCATCGATGTTTCCCAAACCTCAAGACCTTACATTTTGCTGTATTAAAATGACACCCCCATTCATTTGCCCATCTATCTAGCTTATTCAAATCCTCTTGCAGGGCTACCACATCTGCACTATTACTAATAATCCTTCCCAGCTTCGCATCATCTGCAAACAACTGAATATCCCCTTGCAATCCATTGGCAATGTCATTGATATAAAGGTTAAACAATACAGGTCCTAGTACTGAGCCCTGTGGGGCCCCACTTGTAACCTTCTGTCCCCTTGAAACTGCTCCACCATACACAACTCTCTGATACCTATCAGACAGCCAATCCTGAATCCAGTTGACCAATCTGACATCCAGACCCATGTGTTGCAACTTAAATATCAGCTTATCATGTGGCACCCTGTCAAATGCCTTTGCTAAGTCTAAGAAAATTGCAGTATATGCCTTTCCCCCATCTAATGTTCTTGTAACTTTATTATAAAAGGCTAGCATATTGCTAAAACAAGAGCGTCCTTTCACAAATCCATGTTGACTCTCACAGATAACACTACCCTCATCTGCCAGTGCTGTATATTGTCCCTCACTACTTTCTCCAAGATCTTAACAATTGCTGATGACACACAGACTAGTCTATAATTAGACACTTCCAGTCTGTTACCACCCTTATGCAATGGCACTATCTTACCTTTCTTCCATTCCCTGGGCACCTTTGCCGAAGCCAGACTTTCATTGAAAAGCCAGGTTAAAGGCACTGTCAGTTCCCTAGCACATTCCCTCAAAACTCGTGGTGAAATACCATCCAGTCCAAAAGCTTTATTGACACCCAGAGTTCTCAGTATCTGAAACACACTCTCCTCCTGTACCTCTAAACCTTGAACCTGCCCTATCCCTCTAGCATTAAAACTGACTCCTCCAGGATGAAATACTCCAATAAAGTGGTCATTGAACAATTCCACTATGTCCTCTGCATCAGTCACTCTATTCCCATTTTTATCCCACAATATCATTCTTCCACAGTCATTTCTCCTTCTACTGGCCACATAGCTAAAAAATTCCCTAGGATTTTCTTTGGATCTTAGGGCCAATCTCCTCTCATATTCCAATTTCGCTTTCCTTACCACACTAGTCACTCTTCTGGCCTGTGTCTTATATTCTTCACACATCCTCTCTTCACCTGTCTCCTTATATCTCTTCCATAGCCTCTTTTTCACATGCAATTCCTGTTTAATATTGTTTGTCATCCACTTTACTCCAAATTGTGTCCTCTTTTTCACTCGTGGTATACAACTTACCATTGCTGCTAACAAATATTCTTTCACAATTTCCCACGCACTAACGATATCCCGGCCTTCCAATTCCTCCCACCATGAAACTTCCCGAAGTTGAAGTCTAAGACTATTATAATCACCTGCATTATAATTCCACATAAGTTCCCGTCTCTTTGATACTTCTGCATGTCTATTCATTTTCCAAGTCAAATCCATATGGTCACTCTCTCCAACTAGTGGGAGAGATGTCATCTCAGTTATTATCAACTCTTCTGATGCTATAACCAAATCTAAAACTCTTGAAGCTCTTGTTCCCTCTTACATGTTGCCTAAGACATTTGTCCCTCAAGAATTCTAGAAATTCCATTCCACTATTGCTACATGAATCTTCCTCTCTCCAATTTATACTACTGTAGTTAAAATCTCCCATAACAATCATTCTTCTTGCACTTGCCAAACTTAGCTGTCTAAACATCTCCTGGTCCCCATCACATCCTTACTGTGAACACTAATTAATATTATCCAACATTGTCATTTCTCCTTTTTACTCACCACATAGTCAAAGAAAACTCTTCAGATGGATTTCCTTTGGTTTGCTCAGCTCATAAAACAATCAGAGGTGATTGTTAAATTCACCTCTCATTGTTCTGTTACATCGTTCTGGCATAAATACTGAACAATACACACAATACTATATAAAAGCAATATTTTCTTTTAGCATTAAACAAAACCACACAATAAATTTATAGTTTCATCACTATCCTTCATTTATTTACTTAGTTAAATAATTACTGAAGCATGTTTAGTGTTGTAAATTTCCATAAACCTAAAGTAACAATGTGTAATCTTAAACTACCACTTTGTTAGTATTCAACAGCTAAATATTAACAAAGTAGTAGTATTTCACAGTTACTTAATGAGCAGATTCCCATATAAGCTCATATTACTTCCTTCTGCTCCCAGTATAGTAATAGTAGTAGGGGAGGGGAGAGTTAGACATTCCCATACTTATTAAGATTAGTGTATTATAAGCTTTTATAACACATTCAGTGATGGGTGGGATTCACATAAACAAAATAAAATCAATCAGTAACACAACTGATGACTGCAGCAGGCACCAGCTATGAACTGGGAGTTTCTCAAAGAAGCTACCTGACTTCATTGATTTCAAATAGTGAACAGATGGGCTGATAACAGTATCTGAGAAGGGTGATGTGAGCAATTCACAAAGGATAAATTTAGTAGTAAGGATAGTAAGGAAGGATTTTATTGTGTCAATATCATTGCCAATACTGGTTTTAAAGTTTATGCTATTGAAACTGATGGTTCTTTGGCATGATTGGTGTAGCCTTTTGATACTGTCTCTGTATATAATGGATGCCATTTCTGACATTTTGTCACCCAGCCCACTACCATTTAAAGACTACATTATTCGTAGCATAGTTGAGGATTTCGTAGCTTGCTAAGTATATGCTATCTATGTATACTATAGTTTAAATATGTGGCAGGCGAGAACAGGAGTGTATGTGTGTGTGATGAAATGTAGGCAGTGGAAAGTGCTCTGGGAGACATGTCTTAGGATTCATAAAAAGTGGAGATATGTTAGAGACAAAAAAGAATGTGAAAGATTGTAGATGGATTTGATCTAGGGCAGTGTGACAGAGGGAGATGGTTTATCTGATGGCCATGATTGTGTGTGAATGTCAGCTGAAAGCAGGATGTGTGGAGATAGAAATAGATCTGGTAATAAAGAAGATAGCATGAAGACTGAGTTGAGAAGGTTGAATGAGGAGATTAGGAGGCTGGCTAGTACAAGGAGAATGAGAGTAGGTGTGAGAAAGCAAAGGAAAGAAGAAGGCAAGAGAATGGGAGAGACAGGAAAAGAGGAAATTAGAGAGATGAGAGAAAAGAGTGGGAAAAAAAAAAGATATTAGAAGCAAAGAAAGTCAGGGATGCCAGTGAGAGGAAAAATGAATTATTTTGGATAAGAAGAGTAGAGTGCTAATTGCAATGAAGCGAGAGTGAAAATGTAGAGGAGATAATAGTGATGGCTGGCATAAATGATCAAAGAGGCAGCATGAATTGTGCAGTGAGAGATTTGAAATTGATGTTAGGGATAGTGCAACAGAAATGTGTCAGAGAGAAGATAGTGAGCATGCTGCTCCAGTATGATAATACAGAGTAGAGGAAAAGAACAGATGATAATGAATGAGATGATAGTGAGAATGTGTAGCAAGAGAAGTCTGGAATTTGTTGATGGTTGGAATACAATTGAGGATAGAAGAGAACTGTATGCAAGAAATGGACATTTGAATGCAGAAGGACAAAGGTATTTGGAGAAACTGTTATTTTCTGGGCTAGTGTGTGGCAAGCCACTGAAACTAGAATTGCAAGGGTGGAACATAGTAGGGATGGCCACATGTGAGTGGTTTGAGAAATATGAGGGGGTACACTATATTGCAGAGCCAGGTGGAGTGTGAGGGGAGTAATAATGGCTATAAGAATAATGACAATGCACTGGTTTTTCTGAATACAAATGCTAAGAGCATTAGGAACAGAGTAATGAGTTTGTGATACCAACAGTCAAAAACTGGGTATCAGTAAAACTTGGTTAACTGAGGAGGATGTTCTAACGAGAAAATAAATCAAACAGTATAGAATTTTTCAGCAGAGCAGGAAAGGTAAATGCACTGGTGGAGTGTTACTTAAGATGAGATGAATTGTGTCCTCTCAGGGAGGATAATCACAGTGGAAATAACACTAATGGCTTTAAGAGTATATTATAGTGTCAGATGGATGTTTATAAGAGAAGATATTTAGTGGGATGTTGCTATAGACCTGGGGTGGCCAACTACACATCCGTTTGGAGCCAAAATAATTCAGGTAAGACTTAGAAGAGCTGCAACCTTTGACTGATGCGATGGTACAGGAGTAAGTGAGTGTGCGCATGGCGAGGTGGGTGGTGGGGATGCAGAAGCTATGCCTGCCTGCCACAACATGTTAGTTATTATAATTTATTAAATCTACTCTATAATATAAAATGATAAGCTTTTTTTGTAACGTTTTTGTGTCACGTTTTTTGTCAAGTTATTTGAAACGTTTTGAAACTCAGGGTTTACCCTGAGTGTCGAGTATTCAAAATTCGAGTCGTCATCAGAATTCAAGGAGAACTGGCCTACCAAGTCCAGAACTCAGGGGGTTGGGCGCTGTAGACGCTGGGGGGGGGGGGAAAGAATCCCCTTTCGAGTCATCAGAATTCAAGAACCAGCCTACCAGTCCGGAACTCGGTGGGGGGGGGGGTGTCGTAGGTGCCGGAAGGAGGGGCAGAACCCCTTTAGAGTCTTCAAAATTAGAGGAATCAGAATTCAAGGAGAACCGGCCTACCAGCCTGGAACTCGGGATGGGGGGGGGGGGGCTTTCGAGTCTTCAAAATTTGAGTCATCAGAATTCAAGGAGAACCAGCCTACCAGTATGGAACTCAGGGGGGGGGGGAGGGGCCCCTAGTCTAAATATAGATCTGTTTTGAATTGTGAACATTTGAACTAGCATATAAGAACTGCTTTGACTAATTACACACCTAATTTTAAAAAGCTTGAAGCTTTTGAATTTGGTCAGAGCATCAGAGGATCTGATTATGATTGATATATCATTTTCCCCCACTTGATAAGAGTGACCATGTAGTCCACACTTGGAGGATGAATAGGCATGTAGAAGTATCAAGGCAGAAGGAATTTATATGGAATTATAAGGCAAGCAACTATCACAGACTTAGAAACCAGCTTGCAGCAGTCTAATGAATGAAAGAAGAAAGTACTCCAGAAACCTTTGCTTTAGGATTCTAAGCAATAATTTCAGCTCTTATTTTGCATATTGGCTTCCATCAATACTGTTTTTGTTGCGAATTAACAGTGAATACATCCCTACCCTACCTGATGTACTTCTAATTTTTTTTTTTTTTTGGGGGGGGGGGGTTCAATTACTCTGCTGTCATTAGCAAACTACCCACCTCCATCTTATCATCTTTGAAGATACTATATCCTTTGCATTCTATTCCTCTGACTATATCACTTTGGTTAATCAAGTCTCACACCTATAACTTATGGTCAAGCTGAGCTAACCAATACCAAAATCTTCCCGGCCTTATTCCAAATACTTCTGACATTATTATACATTCACTGCAATACCCATTCATTCCATAACTTCCTTTATGTGTTACTTAGCCCACTAAAGTGAACAACTTGGAGATACTCTCACTTACTAACAACTAGGTTGCTTAGATCCATGCTCACCTGCATCCCCCCCCCCCCCAGCACAGAAAACATACTATACTCCTTTTCAGGTTATCGTGGAAGTAAAGAAATATACTACAAGTCGTACCACTTCCAAAGGTAGCAGGATGTTAGTTTGCTGTTACTACAGCAACAGTGAAGTGCATTGCATTTGTAACTAAGTACATGCGTAGAAAATCCCCTAAAAGCCGTCATTGCCCGAATCACACCATTTTATGTATTAACATTACATTATGATTGCTAATATGAAATTGCATGACCAAGATGACTCTATACGAATGTGTGCTTTTGGATTTTCTGGAATTAACTGATAGGCTGTAACAAAGTGGATGTCATATAGTTTATTATAAACTGGCTTAAGATAAGCAGTGATTGTTTACGTTATGAAGCGAACTTCATTCGTCACAACGCACATTTCTGAAAATGACATTTTATTACAATAATATATACATAAGCACTCTTATCCCTTCATTAATTTAATGAGGAAGCTCCTCAACACCACTGAGACTGTGCGTAATATCACCAGATTGTGCATCTTTACTAAATAAAGATTCAGAGCTGTCATCTACCATGAAATACACGTTTTCCACCACCTCATCTATCATTCCATCAAGGGCCCAGAATTTTTCTTTTTCTTCAATAACATGGGTTATGCAACTTTTCCATATGTACTCAGTAATTTTTTGAAATCCTTCCATGACTACTCTTTCAACATCTGAAATTTTGAAAGTTGTAATTTTAGCTGCAACATGCCCTTAATTTGTGTCCAAATGATTTCTATGGGGTTCAGTTAACAATGGTATGGCGGAAGATAAATAACTATGTACCCTTTCTGTTCGCCAATACTCTCGATGCGATATTTTTGAAACTGACTCTTGACATTTGCCATCAAGTTCAATAGTTCTGTTTTCACCATATCAGAAGTAAAACATTCCTTTTTCCTTCAACCACTTCTGAATGTCCTTTTTGCATGTAGCCCGAGATGGCATATTTTCCAGTCGGACAGAATAGTAGGGCTCATTGTGAATTACAATAACATTGTTAGGCTCGATGGTTGGCATAAAAACACGTTTGTGAACCAATGTTCATAGTGCTTTCCATCCATTTCCTTATGATAATCGCCTTGTGATTTCTGTGCTTATAAAATTTCAAGGGCCCCTGGTACAAATCTGTCTTTGCTGCCAGCGTGTGTTATGATTATAAGAGACCCCTTTCCACTGGGTGCTTTCAGGCCTGTCGTTAAGTCAAACAAAAATGCCTGATGAGCACTTTTACTGGAGTGTCTTGGAGAACTTTAGTGCAGATGTGACCAGCATTCACCAAGGTTTCATCTGTATAATAAATTTTTCATCCCTTGTGATGATATTTTCTAACAGAACGCAAATACTGGCGACACCATAAAATTATATCTTCCCCTTTCAAGTAATGCCGATGATTGCTTTCTTGTGGCGTTAACAAAACCAAGGTCCTTTAAGAACTAGTAAGTTGTTGTTAATGAAATGTGAGGGAGATCTTCATCATTGTTTACAGCAGTCATTGCCTTATATATTGCAAGAATTTCATTCTTTCGGAAGAAATCATGCACTTTCTGATGGCTGCCAGTGTAAAGTCGTCATATTTCACCGAGCATGTGTGCAGCACTAGCACTAGGCCTCTTCTTCCCCGGCATATGCAGTTGTCCCATCGTGGTCAGTTCCTTCTTCATGCAGTATACTGCCATCTTGCTTACACCTGTCAGTTCTGCTGTTTGCTTCATGATATTGCGCACTGTTTCATCAGGATTTCTCATCCGTAAACCAGTGTAAACATTTAGTATGATGTGCTTTTCAGAGCTTCTCAGAAGTTTGCCTTTAGGATGCGTTACTAATTTAGGACTACCGTGAATGGGAATACAAGAGCCAACACCACCAGTCATCTCCGCCATGTTTAGGGTAAAGTCAGTGGTCGTCAGAGACCACGTGATAGATAATTGCATTTTCCAAAAATAAGTTCCCTGTAACAATTTAATGGTATGAAACATTTCTAGCATCGGCAAATAAGGAAGTAGTAAAATAATTATATACAAAGTACCACATGATGCAATAACATAAAAAATTTAAGGAACTATTTTATACAGCGTAAGCCTAATAGTACGAATGGTAAGAAGATCTGGAATAGTAGCTTATTTTGCTACTTCGAAGATAGCCTGAGAAAGAGTTTTTCTCTGACTATGCACTTCTGAACTCTCAATGAACAACACTTTCTCAAGACTCTTTATCCCAAATCCATTCAAATGCAAGCCATTAATTATTAATTGTTATTAATTATTAATGTTTATTATTTATTAATATTTATTAATTATAAATCTTTATTTCCATCAAACTTACTCCACATAACGAGGCTTTTCATCTGAAGGTGGCATGATTTTTTTGTGCTGGAAACTCTGGATTTTCATCTCAAAAAACAGACATACCAGCCAGAAGAGCATACACATATATGGACATAGAATACTATGGGAATATGAGTTAAGCAATCTACTGCATTGGATCTGGTTTTGAAAATTTGCACTCTACATGTAAACTTGTACAGTGTGGATCTGCACATAGGTGAGACAGATATGAAATATTGTGCCCATTACATCTGTTTGATTTCTCTGTGCTGTTTACTTTCCATTCAAATTAATCATTAGCTTAAACTACACCTAAGCCTTAACACACAACCGCTATCAATGCTATTCGCCATACCAATGGCATGGAGCCTAGGTTCCATGCAAGCAATTTCTATTTCTGTTCAATAAACACCTGCTGTTGTGCTGCAAAGTTGAAATACATAATAAAATACTCCAACTTACCATTCTTGTCTTGTCAGATGTCATCTCCTTCCAGGAGGTTGACTACTATGAGCTTCCACCATGTACGGTTTTGTGCTTCTCTTTTGCATTCTTCATTGGACGAAAAGGTCCAGTCCTTAATATTTCTCATCCAATCTGTTCTTTGTCTTCCTCTTCTTTTTCCTTGTATCATTCCTTCTATAAGTGTTTTTTTGTAGGGATCCATGCCTTAGTATGTGACCAAGGTAGGTGGTTTTCCTTTTCGTAATGGTTTTCAACAGATTCCTATCTTCTCCAATCATCTCTAATATTTCTAAATTAGTTTTTTTGGCAGTCCATGGGACTCTAAGAATTCTTCTGAGGATCCACATCTCAAAGGCTTTTAGTTTATTTTCACAATATTTTGATATTGTCCAGGTTTCTGCTCCATATAGCAGTGCTGACCATAATTAGCATTTGGACAGCCTAATTCTTGTTTTTGTGTGAATTTCCCTTGAGGTCAGAATGTTTTTCATGCTAATGAAGGTTGATCTCGCAATTTCTATTCTTCTTAATATTTCCTTATCATACTTTCCATTCTCTGTAATTAGTTCACCCAAATATATATAACTCTCTACTTGATCTAAAGTATTTCCTCTGATCTTAATATTTATATCGGGTATTTTCCCTTTTTCTCTTGTTACCAGCATGGTTTTAGTTTTTTTGAAGTTGAAATTAAGTCCATATTTTTCACTTAGCTTCAGGGTTTCTCCTGATATTTTTATTGAGGCAGTTTACTCCCAATATAAATTTATCAGTAATCTGGTATCTTTGCCATCTACTCCTAAATTTCTGATGCATTTGATTAGTGTTCATGTTATATACTGTCAAAGGCCTTTGTGTAGTCAATAAAATATAAGTAGACTTCTTTCTGCTTCTCCAGATATCTTTCTATAATAGTTCTAATGTTAAAGAGTCCTCTAGTTCTTCCTTTATTTTCCTGAAAACCAGATTGTGTTTCATTAATTTCCATTTTGATTTTATGTTTATTTCTTTCTAGGATGATATATAACATAACTTTTGCTATCTGACTGATCAGACTGATTGTTCTGTACTCTTCACATTTGATTGTCTTCGATTTTTTAGGTATTGGTAGACACGTTGAGTGCTTAA
This sequence comes from Typopeltis vanoorti, assembly GCF_054136105.1. Lineage (NCBI taxonomy): Eukaryota > Metazoa > Arthropoda > Arachnida > Uropygi > Thelyphonidae > Typopeltis > Typopeltis vanoorti. The sequence goes on from NC_143553.1 coordinate 47,068,462, forward strand.
AATCTTCCGGCAGGTGTCCAGTTTCGTATATTTTGTTACATATATCAGTCAGTGATCTTATAGCCTTATCATCTAAAGTCTTTTAGATATTCTGCCATAATTCCATCCATTCCTGAAGCTTTTCCTGGTCTCAGTTTCCTAATGGCATTTGTTATTTCCCACGTAAGAATAGTAGTCCCTCCAAATCTTCTTGCATTGGCTTACCTATTCTATCATGATTGTAGAGTTCCTTTGAATAGTCTACCCATCTATCCCTTATTTTGTCTTTCTCCATTAAGATGTTTCCACTGGTATCTTCAATGCAACGAGAGCCTACCCTTTTGCAAGATTTGCTAGTTAGCTCCCTAACTTTTTCATGAAGTTCTTCGGTTTTGTGCTTTTTTTTTGTCCAGAAGTTCAATTTCCTTGCATTTATTGTTGAGCCATAGTTCTTTTGCAATCCTACATTCTTTCCTGATCCCCTTGTTTTTTAAGTTCTTATATTCAGGACGATTTTTGTGTTTCTTTCCTCCATCATTTTCAGTACCTTGTCATTCATCAAGGGTTTACTCATCTTCTCAAATTTGGGAATTGTTTGTTTTACTGCCTTTTTTATGCCCTCTTTAAATTTCTGCCATCTATCCCCAATCTCATCTTTAGGGTAAGGATACTTGGTGGAATCAGGAACATTAACAGCAGTGAATTGTGCCAGTTCCTTTAAAAATTTATCTTTTATTTCTTGATTTTTAAGGGAGCCAAGATCATATTTTTCTATGTTTATAGGTTTCATTGTTTTCTTTAATTTTATTGCTGCTTTAATGACCACAGGGTTGTGGTCTGATCCAATATCAGCCCCTGGGTATGTTTTGGCTTGTAAGATGTTATTCCTTAATCTTTTTTTAATCATTATATAGTCAATCTGGTTCCTACAGCTATCTCCGGGACTTTTCCATGTGTAAAGTCTTCTAGGAGGGTGGCTAAATAAAGTATTTGCTATTACCAGATTGTTTTCTTCAAAGAACTGTATTAATCTTTCTCCTCTTGGATTTCTATGTCCCAGGCCCTGGTTTCCATTGCAGGAAGAGATCTTTTCTGAGCCTACTTTAGTTTAGATCTCTCATAACGATAGTTATGTCATCTGATTTAGCGTTGTTAAGTGCATTTTGAATGCCTTCATAGAAACATTCTACATCTTCATCTGGGTAATCAGAAGTAAGTGCATATATTTGGGCAAAAAAATATTAAAAGGTTGAGCTGCAATTTTAATGCAATTATCCCGTCACTTATGGCCCAAAATCCTAGTAAAGATTGCACAATCTTATTTTTTAGTACAAATGCTATGCAATTCCTATGACTGTCTCCACATGAGTATATAACTGAATGGCTCTTTCTGTTTATTTTTCCACTATTAGTCCATTTGACTTCAGTGATACCAGCAATGTCAATTTTCATTGCTTCAAGTTCTTGTATAAGGTTATCTAACTTCCCAGCTTCATATAAGGTCCTTACATTCCAAGCCTTAAGAGAAGATTCTCGGTTTTCAGACGTGAAGGATCAGGAGATACCCTCCCTGGAGTGTTTAAGGTATCTTCGTCATATGCTATTTTCATAGTATCCGTCTTACGTTCCCAAGTTTCTCTTCTTCCCTGTAATGTTTCCAAGAGACAAAAGTTGCAGAGGGTCCAACCTTGTCTCTATTGCTTAAATCCAACATAGTTCTCTGTTTCATGGTTTACTATAGAAGGTTACATGGTGAGGTTCCTATCTCTTCCACGGTGACTTGCCACATCTATTTTGTCTCGGAGTGTGCCTGGACTATGTCACATAGTTTGCTGTCATGCCTTCATTACCACTGTCAAATTAAATTTTGGTTATCTGCGAACTCAGCCATTCCAGTCTTCAAGTGCAACAAGGAGGAGACACTCTGCAATAGTATGCCAAAAATTCTGAAACAACTCTATCAACAATCCTGAAAGTGCTGCATCATGTTTTCATGACTCAGATCCAAATTTTCAGTCAGTTATGTGAGAACCTCATTTCATAACCCAAAAAGAGGTGAATGATCTTCTGAGAGATCCAAATCTTAATATAACACAAGCTAAAATTTTAGGATCTAGACAGCAAGTTTGCAATCTGCTCAAAAAGGCATAAAGATCACCTTATTTCAAGAGCATCAGTAAAATTAAAAAAATTTATGAGTGATGAACACTGTTTTCTGACAACATTATTGGATTTCATATGATACTTGACATGAAATTATGTTCTTGTTTTAATCCTGTTATCAAATGTAAAAATGAAGATCTTAAATTAAAGATGACAAGAAACTTCTTAGCATCTTTAATTTATAGTATAACCAGTCAAAAAACTTTGACCATGAAGTATCTTCATAATAGTCTACTTGTATTAAAGTAGACTATTGCATAATAATGCAATAGTCTACTTAATGCAAAAATGTTACAGGAAGGATCATTACCCAGACCAGTTTTAACTTTCATTTGGGTCTTGCTAAAGTGCAGAGAAGGGGGGGGGGGAGACTTTCCAAAAAAAACCTCTTAGTGATCTACAAGATCACTCTAAATTTCACTGAGCAGCCTGCTCATTATTAACATCACTCCTGGCCTGAATCAATCCAGGACAGGATACTCAGAGGTAGCTCCACTCACTGACAGACAAAAACTTACCACTGAGGCAGAGCAGCTCTAATTCCCATGAAGCAAGACCAGTTTCAATCTTTATTGAGATCTCATCAGTGGGAACCACATCCAACAAAAAATTACTCAGGTTAAATCAACATAGTCTCCTCCTTTTACGTATTTAGTCCTTGTGGCCTGTTATGTTCATATTAGGCATGGCCTATTATGATTTGAGACCATGACCGCCTCGAGGATAAGGTGCCTCCCGGTGTATCAAGAGACCAGATAAAGGTTCCTCATGTCTTGGACAGGAATCGACCCCAGGTCTTTCTGACTAAAGGGCTTCGTCTATACTGACTGAGCTATGGAGGCTCAAATCAACATAATAGTGATATATTTTTCATAAATAATCAGAAATAAGGTGTATCATCTCATGATTAAATACTCTGGATCAAAGAAGTTTTTCTGCTTAGTTATAAAGTCTATTATACTTGACAAAAAAAAAAATCAAATTCTTGTTTTAATCCTATACCTAAACATAAGTGGAAGCATAAAGCATCTTCATGCCTAGTCTACTTGTACACAGATGCTGTTGACTTTGCATCAATTGCCTGGCTGGTTCCCACTGATGAGACTTCAGTAAAGATCAAAATTGGTCTGGGTAGTGATCCTTCCCATAATGTTTTAGCATGATGGGATACTAATGCAAACTGATGTGAAGCCAACAGCCTCTACATACAAGTAGACTAGTTGTTTAGATACTTCACAACTAGTCTACTTGTAGACATATGCTTGGGTATAGGATTAAAATAAGAATATAATTTCATGTTAAGTATAATACACTGTAACCAAGCAGAAAATCTTTTTGTAACGTTAATGGATTAACAGAAATGCAGAGGAGCAAATTTTATCCCAATGAATCCCATTTATTTATTGATGCATCAAAGCTTAGTTTTAAAAACCATGCCACTATACTCTTAAAAGAAATATCCCCCTATTCCAGTAGCTATGTTATCTATATGAAGGAATCCTATGAGAATATGGCTTCACTTTTTAAATACGTTAACTATGATGAACAGGTAGACAACTGCAATGACCTTTAATTGATAGCACTTTTAATGGGTATGCAGCTAGATTACAAAAATATTGTTGCTTGACAATTGACATTAATGTCTTTAGGGATGAAGCAAGATGCTTTTCATATTCTCCCCGCTATCTGTTACGGCTACAGTGAGGGTATAATTTAATGAGCAGTTTGCTCACCCAGGATGGGTATGGAGATTATGCATTTCTACAGGAAGTTAACATGGCTTTTGGTCTTTTATATTTGAATATATCCGTTGCCTCATATGTTACAGCTTGCTGAATTAGATCATTGGGGGTGTATGGACATCTTTAGGAAGAACTTTGTTGCTAAAGATTGTAGGAAAGAGAAGATATACTTGTTCATCATAGTTAACGTATTTAAAAAGTAAAGCCATATTCTCATTGGATTTCTTCATATAGATAACATATGTTGCTTTTTTATTTGAGTGGGATGTTTGAGATATTGAGATACAGAGGCGAGTGACTAAGATGATAGCAGGTCTATGGAATGAACCATATGAGAACAGGTTGAAGATTTGTGGGTTGCAGAAACTGGTTGATAGGCGGAAAAGGGGAGATATGATTGAGACATTCAAACTGCTAAAAGGATTCTATAAGATTAATTCAGAGGATATTTTTGAGATCAGGACTGGTGGTGGGAGAACTAGGGGACACCTATGGAACCTGGGCAAGAGTGTGGTTAGCAGTGGTGTTAGAGCTGGGTTCTTTACTTTTAGAGTGGTAAATGAGTGGAATAAGCTGCCAGAGTCTGTTGTGGGTGCTATGACAGTGAGCGAGTTCAAGGCAAGGTATGATAGATACTGTGAGAATGTCATATAGTTGTGTGGACATGATGTTTAGGGCCTCCCTTGATTTTCGGGCTACTCCAGGGAGTAGCCCGAAAATAATAATAATAATAACAACAATAATATTGCTGAGTTTAAAACATAGCCAGTTGGAGTTATTAACAGAGGGGGGGTGGGGATGTTTCACAACCTCCTCTTGTGAGGTCCAAATAAGTTCTCTTTTCACCATTCCCAATTAAACTTATTTTGATGAAAAATTCTATTAAGGTTTATATATATAAGAAGGGTGATCAAAAAAAAAATATATATATATATATAAAATAAGAAAGGTTATCAATTGCTAATATTTAAAAGGACAAGTTTCCAAAAGTAAGTAATGAAAAAAAAAGTAAAAGAAGGTATTTTTATTAATACATATATTTATACACTTTTAAAAATTATACTGAAAAATTATCCTTTCATGACTACATGAAAGGCTTTCAAAGTTGTTACTGCTAATTTATTAAGACTGATAATTATAAACATCTATAAGGATAAAAGCAAGAGGGATGAAATTTTTCATTAATGATCTACTTTCTACATGCAGATTTGAATTTCTTTCATCCTAACTTGAGTAATGACAGCAAATGAAAGAATGTGTGACTCCATCAAGGTATGAAACAACAGTACTCAAGCCATTTGCAACTACAGTATACTTGATGACTTTTTTCTGATTATTAATCAAAGAAACTCATAACAATCAAAATACTTACACAGTGAGCTAGGGCTATTTGTTCAAGTGACATAGCCCCTGAAACTTAACTCAGGGACTTTCACAACACTTTTATAGCCAATAGCTACAGCCTATATAAAATAGATGAAATACTGCAGTTTAGCCTACTTTGGACAGAGTGGTAGATCAGTTAACATCCATCTTGAAGAACACAAAAATTACATCTGGGATCATCTGTATGGCAAGTCAGGATTGACAGACCACACTCTGGATACTTCTTTATTAAATAAAGGATTAAATAGAGGAAAACATCCATATTACATGGAAGCAATTATAGGTCTGAGAGACTTTTTTTTAGAATCAGCATAAGCTATGAAGCACCCTTCCAAACCTCCACAAGTATGGCTGCATTAATTTACCAAAGATCTTGGAGAATGTCATTTAGAAACCTGATAGCCTGACTTCTCCAAATTAACTTTATAGTGTTGAAAGTTTTTCATTTAGTTGTAAGGTAAACTAAACATCACAAGAAATTCTATTATTTAATCCTTTATCCAAGTGTAAGCAAACAAAGTCTGCATGTGAAGTATCTTCATGACTACGCTACTTGTATAAGTCATGAAGATACTTCTCTTGCAAACTTTGCTTACACTTGGATAAAGGAATAAACAAGAATATAACTTCTAGTCAAGTTTAATTTAATTTTTTGGTTATCTGACACAGAGGGTCCCATGAATATTAGTTCTACAATTTGAACTGTTTTCCAGGATTACTTAGTTCAGTGCGGTGTGACTGCCACGGTTATAACTGTGCTCTGATGATGTGTAAAAAACCAGCAAAATATTAGTAAGTTTAATAAACATATTTATTTCCTCTCTTGGTGTTGTTTTTTTTTTGGTGAACAAGGAGAATGGGTTGTGGTATGAAAGCATAAGTTTCTAGAGAGAGCATGTCATAAATGTTTTGCGTGTGAGTACAAGAAATGCGAGTCATGCGGAAAGCAAAATAATGAAGTCATGATTATTAATGATGTATAGAAAGATAGCAAAAGTGTTCTGAAGAATGTGGAAGAAGACATTGTATGAAGATTCAACAATAAGAGATACTAGGAGTGAAAGACTTGATTTTTTTAGCAGGAACAAATGATTTGAAAGGGGAGAAATAAGCAATGAGAGAAGATAAGAAGAGTTGTTGAAAGAAGCAAAAACAAAGAGTAAGGAGGGAAGTGAAGATTGTGAATCTGCTACCTCAGTATGATAGGACAGAGTTGAGAAGGGTCATGATTGCTAATGAATCAATGAAAAAATTGTGCAGGAGGAATGGTGTGTAGTTTATAGATGTATGGCAAGAAGAGAGAAATTAGTCAGAACACTAATTAGCTGTATATACAAGACAGTGTTCAAACCAGTTTTAACTTATGGATCTGAGAGCTGGGTCAGAAGTAAAACACTTGACCAAAGACTAGAGACTGCAGATATGAGAGTCCTGAGAAAGATTAGAGGTGTGAACAGATGGCATCAATGGCAATATCATATTAAAAACAAGGATATTAGGAAAGAACTTGACACATTGTCAGCATCAAGGAATGCGTTAGCAGAGCTAATCTCAGGTGGTATGGTCACTTAAATAGAATGGGAGAGAAAAGATTAGCAAAACAAGTGTTCTCTGCCAGGTGGGCAGGAAAACGACCCAGAGGAAGACCAAGATATAGATGGATTGATACGGTACAAAGTGCCTTAGACGATAGAAATATAAGATCTGATAATGTTGGAGTCTTGACAAGTAACAGACTGATTTGGAGGAAAATTGTAGATAGGAAGTTAGTAATAATGTAAATTTTTCATGTAGTACTATCATATCCTGTACAACCCTTGAGGATACATGTCAGGAATTTGATGATGATGATGATGAGGTTCAGGAGTTAGATTTTGGAAGATAGTGTGGTTTAGTGAGAGTTTAGAAAGGCAAAACCAGGAAAACTAAATATTATTTAATAAATTATACAGAAACTATCATTTATAGAGAAATGATATGCAATGCTGAATGCAATTACACAGGTTTCAGATTCAATAGGTTGACATTGCACAAGTGTAACTGTAGGTCCAAGAGGATGTTGGAATGCATGTACACGAATGCCAGAAGTATCAGAAATAAGGGAGAGGAGTTTTTGGCACTGGTCAGCTTGACTTGGCTAAAAATTATAGGCATCAGTGAGACCTGGTTAACAGAGGACAGAATGTAAAAGGTATGCATTTTCAGCGAGGATAGAGTGAACAGGAAAGGAGGTGGGGTATCGCTGATGTTAGCTGAAGAACTACAACCAACAAAATTAGAAATTAAAGAAGATTTTAGGTCTGGAGGAAATTGTTCATCTGAGGCTGTTTGCTGTGACGAGGCCAACAGGACAAAATGTATTGTTTGTTGCTGTTGCTATAGGCTGGGAGGTATTCAGGAAGATGTAGATGCCATATACTAGCAAAACAGAATGAGTGCAGACCAAACAATTATTATGGAAAACTTCAATTATGGGGACATAGCTTGGTGGAAGGCAAGAAGACATGGTAAGATGGAAGTGGAATACATACATACAGGGAAAATTACTTGAAACAACATGTCATAGAGGGAACTAAAAGGTTTGGGAGTGTTGAATCTGGTAACAGCATCAGAAGATATATCAATAACCTGCCCTCCAAATTGGAGAGAGTGACCAGGCAATATTGTTCTGGAAAGTTGATAAATATGTGAAATTCTCTGTCAAGAAAGGGTTTATGTTGATCTATAAAGCTGGTAATTATGACAGGAGGCATTTTGGAACAGTGCCATGGTTTGAGAAACTACAAGAAAAGAATGTCAGTAGTGCATGGGAGGTGGTCAGATTGTTTGAGAGAAGCAGTATTACACTGCATATCAAAGGTCAAAAGGATACACCAAGTGGGAGATTAAGTGAATGAGTAGAGATATAAAGCAAGAACTGAAAAAACACTATTCAGGGAATATAAAGAAAAAGGTGATCAGAATACTCATGAACAGTACAAAGTGAAAGCAAGAAGGGTGACTAGTATGGTAAGAAAGGCCAAATCAGATTATCAGATTATGAGAGAAAATTAACTAAGCAGGCCAAAGTAAACCCAAAAGAGTTTTTTTCATTATGTAGCAAGTAAGAGGAAGAATGACTATGTAGGATGACTTTAATCAATGTTGATAGTAGGCAAAAGAAGTAGTTGAGCTACTGAGAGTTTATTTTGCAAAGGTGTGTATCATCCAGGTGGTGATTTTGCAGTTGAAGTGACAGAGATGCATGTCAAAATTGAGGTAGATGAACAGGAGGTGTTCAGCATGAACACCTCCTGTTCATCTAAAAATATCAATGTGAATACAGGCATGTGTAAAAAGACACTACCACTGATGAAATTGTTCGATCTAAGTCTCAACTCTGGCAAGGTTCCGAGGGAGTGGAAAGTGGGTAAGATAGTCCCATTACATAAACGTGGCTTCAAGACAGAAGTAGCAAACTACAGACCAATTAATATCAGGAACGGTTTGGAAAAGTCGTTTAAAGGTAAATTCTAACAGTGGGTGTATAGGGATATGATACTTTACAGTGGGCAGCAGCACTGTAAAGAGTAGGTCTTGTCTTAGTAATTTATTCACATTTTATAATAAAGTAACACAATGGAAATGGATAAAGGAAATGGCTACAGCATGATTCTGCTGTACTTTGCCAAGGCATTTGACAGAATACCACATGAAAAACTATTACAAAAGTTGGAGCAAATGGGAATGGATATAAAGCTAACAGCATGTATAGGTGGTAGCTGACATAAAGACACCACAGAGTAGTATATAGTGGAGTGGAATCTAGAAGAATGAAGATGACTACTTGAATTTGCATTAAAGATGTAGTAATATGTTGATAATGATGATGTAGATATTCTGCAGGATGATTTAAATAAATTGGCATTGTGGCAAAGATTGTCAATTTAATGTGGCAACATGTAAGGTTATGCACTTTGGGTTGAAAATGTTGCATACTGTGTATCACACTGATGGCATTAAATTGCAGGAAATTTATGAGGCTAGCAACTTGGGAATAATGGGAATAACTGTACTTCAGGAAGAATCTATTTCCTAGAGTACAGTTCCATCACTGTGGTACATAACTAGTAATCAATTTATCCCAAAATGCATAGCTTTACATTTCTCCACATTAAACTGATACCTGTTATCTTTTGCCCATACTGACAGCCCATTTAAGTCCTGCAAGCTCTCTATTCCTTGATTCACTATTACTCTACCTAATTTTGCATCATCATCATCAGCAAACAACTGAATATTTCTTTTCAGATTATTTCCTATATTAATTATATACAAATTAAACAGTAATGGTTCTAGTAGTGAACCTTCAGGCATACTACTAGCCACCTGTTTTCACCTTGATTCTGCTCCTCCATATATCACTTGTTGATATCTGTCCAGCAGCTACCCTCTTATCTACATAACCAGTGCCATATCTATCCCCATTTGTTCTAATTTGCATAATAGCATTCTATGTGGTATTGTGTCAAATGCCTTTGCAAAATCCAGCAGAATCATTGTGTAGCCATTTTCTTTATCCAAATCAGCTGTCACTAAAATTATAAAAAGTTAGTAAATTACTAAAGGCATGACTGATCCTTAATAAAGGCATGTCGTCCCCCATACAGTATCATATTCTTATCAACCCATTCTTGAATTCTCCTTTCAACCAATTTTCATTGTTCCAGTACTTTTATCACCACTCCTGAGATACTGATTGGTCTATAATTTGTTACTACAGTCTTAGAACCTTCCTATTGATCTTACACCAGACTGCTTCAAATGAACAGTCACCCTCCTGCCAATCTCTATTCTTTTTGGCTGCAATTCATCTGCTATCGTCAGCAGTACCCCCCCCCTCCTCTATATTCCCTGTAAGCCTAGTCTCACTAATGCCTATAACTTTTGGCAAGGTTGCACTAATCAATCTTCTTCTCTATCTTGTTCTTGATATGCGGACTTGTGATTATAAAAAAGCTTAGGAGAATAGCTTGCAGCTGTAGCATAACATACAATAAGGAATTGAGTAGAAAGGGGATCAATGCTGAATGGGCACTATGCAAGAACTATCTAATAAAAGAAATGTCTAAATGTATTCCAAGGGTCAGGTTAAATAAGATAAGTGTAAAATGGATGAATGCAGAATACAACTTGGTTGGTATGCATAGCAAAACTGTATTATGAGCAGCAGTTAACTAATGAGGACAAAACCCCTGGTTCTTTTTTATATATAGCCAGCAGAAAAAAAAAAAAAATTAACGAAGGATGACATTGATTGATAAAAATGGTAAAAGGATAACTGCTGCAGAGGATATAGTTGGGATATAAATGAGCAGTTCATAAAGGTATTTCATCCTTGTGAATGTGAGTGTGCTGGGTTTGAGAACTGTGGAAGGGGAGGAGGAGAGACTGACTGTGATCGAACAGGAGTATAGGGAATTGAGTAAACCCCTGATGTTAATAAGGCTACAGACTTGATGATATATCGCCATATGTTTTGAAGGAATGTGCCAGGGAGTTGACATCTGCAATAGCATATACTTGGATCAAGTTCCAAAGTGGAAGGAAGGCAAGATTGTATATTGCTTCATAAGGAAGGTAACAGAACTCAAGCTTCAAATTACAAGAGAATCTGTGTCAGGTGTTGTGGTTAAAGTGTTGGAGAAGTTAGTGAGAATCAGGATCCAGAATTGGGTTGGCAGCAGCAGCATTCTCTTTGATGGACAGAACAGACTTGCTAAAGGAAGGTCAGATTTTAGTAATCTGGTTACTTATAAAAATAAGGTGATAGGTGCATTGTAAAAGAGAAATGGATACACAGTTGTTACTTAGATTTTACAAAGGCTTTTAATAGATTGCCACATGAAAAATCAATAGTTAAACTAGAACTGATTAGGTTGGATATTAGATTAGTGTATTAGTTTGGAGAGTGGCTGTCTGATAGGAATCGGCAATCTGTGTATGAGGGAGCAATATCCCAGAAGAGGGAAGGCATTAGTGGTGTACCTCAAAGGTCTGTTTTAGGGCCATTGCTATTTAACCTGTATGTTAAATGATAGTGAGGAAGGTTTGAATGGGGGATATTCAGTTGTTTGCATATGATGCAAAGTTGGGAAGAACTATGAAAAGTAGAGCAGATGTTGTGACTTACAAGAGAACTTGATTAGACTGAGTGAATGGGCATGGGAGTTGGACTATCAATTCAATGTTGCAAAGTCTAAAGTTGTAGCATTCAGAAAACAAAGATGAAATGTAAAGTATACTTTTCCAATATATCATCATGAAGTGTATATTTACATTGGAAATAAGAGATCTGGGAGTAGTGTTGGATAGGGATCTAAAATTTAGAGAATAAGTTGCTAAAATTGTGAGGACAGCATAACGAATTCTGGCAATGATGTGGAGGATACTGGCACATAGAAGTAAGGAGATTCTAGTTCACTGTGAGCTGAAGATAATCATAATAATAATAAAGTTCTGTAATCGCAAAATTATGTCACCTGAAAAATCTCAATGCTCTCAGCATCAAATATACAACAAGCAAACAAAACAGTCATTAACCATTCCTCTACCAACCTCAGCAAACCAGCTGAGAATTGTTAGGGGAATTTTCAGAATTTTGGTATCAAAAGAGAATTATGAATTTATATTCTTGCTCTGGCACAGTAGACAATATCGACAGCACTACTTATTCCCTGAAGAGGCTTTTTTTTTTCTTTTTATAAATCAATATTTCACCTTAAAGTTACTCTTAAGGTGATATACTGGTTTAACAGAAGTGTTTTGAATTGGATAAGCATCATTCCCAATTAGTACATTCAAGCTTACTTTCCATCTCTATAGAGACTTCATAAAAAAAGAACGATTAGCATCCACTGGGTTAGGCAGTTATTCCTTTTCTTATCATTTTATGGGTTGTTTGATAAGACATCAAACAAAAGAAGACAGTTGCTGATTAAATATGTTTTGCAATCTCTACAAACTTACCGGGGCATAGACATAAGTGTCTAGAGGGAAAAACTTCAAAATAGCTTTGAGCAGTTCAGGAATTGAGTGGCCTAGAATGGATATTACAACAACAACAAAAAAATCTTAAACCGCACTATCTTGATTACTTAATATACATGTTTTCATAGTATCAATAAATAAGTGTACAAAAGGCTATACCAAATCTTAAACTGAAACTTAACATATGATTTAATGCTAACAAAGCGCACTTTAATCTTAGTGCATTAAAATAATCAAAATATTTTTTTTCTTCTAATTTTAGGTTCAGTTTCTTTTTGAAATACAATTGTGTCTATTTTTACACAGCAGGAAATACACATCCCCAAATTTAAAAATAAATAAATACATCACTGAAATCAAATAAGAAAAAAACAAAAATGTAAGGTTTAAAACTTAATACTTTATTTATTTTTTTAAAAAAGCAATAATTTCCATGAGTTTTAAGTTTGAACGTGTCACAAACTTAAAACCAATTAATTACATTTATTTAAATATAAAAAATATATAAAAAACTATCCTTGATGTTCATGATAACATAAAGAGAAAGAAAAATCAGACATGAACTGGTAAAATATCTTTGTAAATGAAATGTACTAGCTTGAAAATGAACTTTTTCATATTGGACCAAGACAAGTTATGTTGTTCTGTAAATGTTAACAGAACGGACAGAGCGATTTGTTTCAATACTCTATTTCAGCTTGGAGAGGACAAGTGCAACAGTTTATCACTTACTTTACATTAAAACAAAACTACAGCAAAAAAGAGCTAATTGACTGTGGCAAAAATAAATAATGAATAATTAAGGTTTTCTTTTCATGTGGACAGTAGCAAATGACCATACGATGAAAAAAAATTACATATGCATTTGATAAACTCTTCAGGCAGAAAAGAGAAAACAGAGATACTGATTGTAAAACAAACCAAACTACCCTTGGAATCTCTCCTCTGTACATATCCTGTCCATTTCATATGAATCTATTGATACTAGTGAAATTAAAATTAATAATGACCAATTAATATCAGTCATCATTCGTTATATGTTGGGGCCAAAATAAAAATGCAACCTTTCTTTGAAAACTATTTAATGCAGCTTCCTGTTTCTTTGTTAGCTTCCTTGTTTCTGTCCATATAATAATATGGCCTTGACATTGCTGTTGAAAATCTTTATTATGGTTTCATTATAATATTTGGATGAGTTCTGTATTATTATTATTAGCAGAGACCACGAGAGAGTCAGGGGACTCATCGAGGGTGGCCACATATTACCACACCAGCTGTCATACCTTTTCTTGAATTCATTCAAACTACCTGCACTCACAACCTTCAAAGGCAAGCCTTCCAACTGCACACCACTCTACAAGAGAAAAATCTAGCTCTCACCCCTTTCTTGACTATATTTATTCCCAACTTCCATAGATGTGCTCTCAATCTCCATAAAATGAAAAATTCCGGTTACTGGTATCCTATATGGCCCTTTCAAAATCTAACAAATAAAGCTTAGGTGTTGATGGTTATTCATGACTTATTTTTCATGGTATTAACAACACCACAAACACTTTTATCAACAAAGATGTTTTATTAACGCTTATATTTCGCTGATTTTCAACTCAGCATCATCAGAGCACAACACACATGTAAACGCGACAGTGAGTGAGCGAAACAATATAATTGCAAAAGACAAAAGATCTAAAGTCCTATTTTTCGCACCAACGGGGAAAAAAAAAAAAAGCAGTTATCCAGGAGTTTTTCTTAGGATAACCGTCTCCCAAATTTTTGGCAAATTAATGCAACCATATTTGTTAAGGTTGGGAGAATTCTTCAAAGCCATTGCTGACTCAAAAAATAATCTTCCAGATCTATAACGACTCGTTTTCCTCCACAAACAGATTAATGGTACTGCTATGGGTTCCCCCCTCTCTCCCCCGTTAGCAAATTTTTACATGGAACACTTTGAAAACAAAGTACTTACCACAGCTACATACAAGCCCCAAGTGTGGTTGCGCTATTTGTAGATGATGTGTTTGCCATCTGGCCCCATGCACAAGACACTTTGGATGCTTTTGTCACCTACCTAAACAACCAACACCCCAAAATTCACTTCACAGTAGAAAAAGAATCAAATAACTGTTTACCATTTCTTGACACATTAGTCACCTGTCTTTCAGATGGATCACTATCTTTTTCTATTTACAGAAAGCCTACACACACAGGAAGATACCTACATAAACAATCACATCATCATCCAGTCCAACAGTACGGCATTTTAAAAACACTTACATACAGAGCCAGAGCCATTTGTTCTAACGATACAGCTCTGGTCACTGAACTCCAGTACCTGCACCATACGTTCTTAGCCAATGGCTACAATCCCTACAAAATAGATAAAATACTACATAGGCCCATTACTCTGCCCTCCCCTAATACACAAGAATACAACACGACCATTTCTATTCCCTATATCAGAGATACATCGAAAAAGATAGCCAAAGTATTGTTGAAACATGGCCTTCGCACCACCTTCAAACCTCATGTCAAGCTGGCAACTCTGATACGCTCGCCTAAGAATAAACTTCACCCCTTAGCACACCCAGGAGTGTATGAAGTTCCATGTGACTGTGACTTGGCCTATTATGGGCAAACAGGAAGATCAGTGAACATCCGCCTGGAAGAACATGAAAGATACATTAGCTACTATTACTATGGCAAGTCGGGACTGGCAGACCATGCTTTAGACACTCCTTCACACAGGATTAGATGGATGAAATCGAATGTGCTATTTAGGAGTCGTTATAGATCTGAAAGATTATTTTTTGAGTCAGCAATGGCTTTGAAGAATTCTCCCAACCTTAACAAATATGGTTGCACTAATTTGTAAAAAATTTGGGAGACGGTTATCCTGAGAAAAACTCCTGGATAACTGCTGTTTTTTTTTTTTTTTTTCTGTTAGAGGGCGCCAAAAATAGGACTTTAGATCTCTTGTCTTTTGCAATATTGTTGTTTCACTCACTCACTGTCGCGTTTACATGTGTGTTGTGCTCTGATGATGCAGAGTTGAAAATCAGCAAAATATAAGCGTTAATAAAACATCTTTGTTGATAAAAGTGTTTGTGGTGTTGTTAATACCATGAAAAATAGGCCCTTTCAGAAGTTTGAAGGTCTCTATCATATCATATATCATCTCCCTCTTTCTCCTGTTTGCTGGTGTCTGCAGTACATAAACTATTAATTTATCCTCATAATCTACATTCCAAATTCCAATATTATCTTAAACTTAGACTATTGTGCACAACCAATAAATGGCATGGACAGGACTGGTTATAGACCTAAAAGTAAATTGCTGTTTATTTACAAATACCAGGAGCATTAGAAATAAGGGAGATGAAATGGTTTCACTAATTGAGTTTATTTGCCCCAAAACTGTTGAAATAAGTTACACATGGTTGAATGAGGATGATATCCTGATGGGAATAGAAATGGAAGGGTATGAGGTTTTTCATGAGGACAGAAAGAAAAAGAAGACTGGAGGGGGGGTGATAATAATATGTCCACATAAGATAGGGATGCAAGAGAGAAATAGTGGCAATGGTTATAAGACAGCATGGTGTGAGGAGGAAGTTGAGAAGAAGAGATATTTAGTTGAATGTTGCTACAGACCATAGAATGTGGAGGGTTATGATGAAGAAATGCTTATGCAACTTGGGTTAGTTATGCAGTTGGCGAGACCGATCATGAAGTGATCACCCGAGTTGTAGCTAGCCATATGAATATTTCTGCTTGGATATATGTGAATTACAAGGCTGGTGATCACGAAAGCTCAGGAGGCAGCTTGTAGCTATAGTATGCAATGAGTGGAAAGGAGATAAATGCTACTTGGGAACTGACCAAAAGATATTTAATAATGTCGATGTGCAAATGTATTCCAAAGGTCAAAAGAATGAATTAAGTTGGTGTCAAATAATGAAGGGATTAAGCATGAAATTTGGAAGAAGTGGCAGTCAATTGCATGGGAAGTATAAACAGCAGGCTAGGAAGGTGACTCAGTTGGTATGAATAGCAAAACTACACTATGAGCAGAAATTAGCAAATCAGACCCAGAAAAACCTTAGAGTTTTTCAGATATGTGGCAAGCAGAAAGAAGAATGATTATGGTAAGATGATGTTAATAGATGGAGATAGTGGAATAGTAACTGCTGCAGAGGAAGGACATAGTTGAGGTATTCAGAGAACAATGTATAACAGTGTTTCATCCACATCAAGATGAAATCATGAGAAGCTTGAATGTAGAGAAAACGGGAGAGGATGTCAATAAGGCAATAGGATTTGATTAAATACCACTGCTTGTCTTAAGAGTGTTTCAGAGAGTTGGATATAGAACTTGGTATTAAATTGATATGCCTATTTAATAAGTCTTACAACAGCATAAGTCACAAGAGAATGGAAAGAAAGTAAAATTGTTCTACTGCACAAAGGTGATGACTAGGTGTGGCTATACATTATAGGCCAATCTGTATATCTGGAGTTGTGGATAGAAATGGGTTTGTTAAATGGAGATCATGATTTACCTTGTTACAGTACATAAGTACTGGACAAAATACAGTTGTCAGTACATAAGTACTGACAAATGTACTGGACAAAGGAGATGCACATACAAGGGTATACTTAGATTTTGCAAAAGCTTTTGATAGACTGCCACAAGACAAACCGTTAAACAAACTGAAGCAGATGGGATTAGATAACAGACTAGTGAGTTGGATCTGTAACTGGCTTAATATCCTCATTTTTGATATGATACTGCCATTGATGCCATTTCTTCACTTCATTAATCTCTCTCAGAATTCTCAAATCTTTGATATGAGAATTCTAAGATGATATGAGATATCAATTTATTTCTAATCCAGTTCTAGGATACATAGTTAAAATTGGTTTAAACACTGTCTTGCATACAGCTAATTTAGTGTTTTGACTAATTTCTCTCTTATTCCATATAAATTTATTCAGCTGACTTCGTATCATACCAGCTTTACTAATTCTGTTATCTATTTCCATATTTAATTTATCATCTTCATTAAATATTGTGTCTCAATAGATGAAATGTTTTACTTGTTCTAGAAGTTCACCATTCAGGATATGCTTGATGTTTTCTGCCTATCGTCTGTGTATTGATTTTCATATCAAATTTATTACCATAGTTATTCAATTTAGGCAGAGAATCTTGCAGACTTGTACTGGATTTATTCAGACATATAACATTATCATAATATCAGATTTCATACCACTTCCCATCATAATGTGATCCATATAGATAATGAATAACAGTGGAGATAATGTGAACTCTTGTCACATACCTGATTTTACCTCAAACCATCTTTCTGTACCTGCTTCAATTCTAACTGCTAATTTACAGCTTAAATAGAGACTATATCATCATCAGCCATTATTGATCCACTGCTGGATGAAGGCCTTTCCAAGATTACTCCAACACTCTCTGTCCATGGCTCTCCTTTTCCATGTCACTCCTGCAAATCTGATGATATTATCAATCCACCGTGATTTAGGTCAGCATCGTGGTTGTTTTTCCTCTTGTGGAATCCAGTCCAGTACTTCTTTTGTCCATCGCTGATCTTGTCTTCAGGCAATATGCCCAGCCCATTGCCACTTCAGATGTTTCACTCTTCCTGTGATGTCAGAGACTTTGGTTTGATTTCTTATCCATGTATTTCTTTTGTGATCCAATCTTGTGATACCAAGCATACTTCTTTCCATACTAAATTGTGTTGTTCTTAATTTTTGAATTTTCTTTGCATTCAGTGTCCATGTTTCACAGCCATATGTCAGTATAGGAAGAATACACTGGTTAAAAACTTTTCTCTTCAGGCATAATGGTAGTTGGCTTTTGAATATTGAATGTAATTTTCCAAATGCTTTCCACCCAAGCATCACACAACTCATAATTTCATCCATGATATTTTGTTCCATTGATATCTGTTGTCCTAAGTATATGTAATGATCTACTTGCTTAATATCCTCATTATGGATTATTATTATTTTTGGTTGGACATAACTATTGAACATAATCTGGGTCTTCTTTAGGTTTATCTTTAGGCCTGCTGTTCTGCTAATAATTTGGAGCTCGTGAATACGAGTCTGTAATTCATGTTCAGTTGAAGTAAAGATAACTATGTCATCTGCAAAGCGTAAATGGTTTAAATATCTTCCATTTATCTTCAGACCTTTCCCTTCCCAATCAAGAAGTTTGAATATTTCTTCTAGGCACACTTGAATAATTTTGGAGATATTGTGTCACCCTGTCTTATACCTTTCTGTATTCCCACAGTAGAGATGTTTCCATTGAAATGAATTGCTGCTGTGGCATTGTTGTATGCCGATTTGATGGTTCTGATGTAGGGCTCCTCCACTTGTTGGTTTCGTAATGCTTTAAGTATTGCACAAGTTTTAAGTGAATCAAAGGCTTTCTCATAGTCAATAAAACCAAGACATAGTGGTAATTGATATTCATTACACAGTTCAATAATCTGCTGTACAACTTGAATATGGTCCATTGTACTAAAGCCCCTTCGAAAGCCTGCCTGTTCTTTTGGTTGTGCTAGGTCCAGAGTCGCACAAAGTCTATTAGCCAAGACTTTTGTAAACACTCTGTAGACCACTGATAGTAGACTGATAGGTCGGAAGTTTGTCAAGTCTCACCTTTTTTATGTATCAGAATTAGGGTAGCCTTCTTCCATGTTGTTGGTACATCATTTTTCTTCAGGCATAAAGTAAATAGTTTTAATAAGAGTTCGTAGATTATTTCTCCGCCTGTTTTTAGAAGTTCAGCTATAACTCCATCCTCACCTGCAGCTTTCCCATTTTGGAAGCTTTGAATGTTCTGCATAACTTCTTCTGGTAGAATCTGTGGTACTTCAGCTGTGTTGTAGTTGTCTTCTTCATTTATTTCATTATCCTGGTATAATATTGAGTAGAATTCTTCAATTCTTTTTGCTATAGCATATCTATCTCTGGTGATGGTCCCGTCTTGTAGTTTGACTGCAACCAGCTGTTTGCTGTTCATCAATTGTTGTTTGGCTTTTTTGAGACTATGGTTGTTTTCAATTGTTTGTTGCATGAATTTACAATTGAATTTTCTTATTTCTTCTGTGATAAGTTTTCTGATTGTTTTGCACAATTCCATGTATTCAATATTATTCTGTAAGTTAATTGATTGTTTCATTTCTCTTCGTTTCTTCATAAGCTGTTTTGTTTCTTCAGGGATTTTGTCTTGTTTCTGTTCTGTGGTACCAGATATTTCAAGTGAGCATTGTAAAAGGTTTTGGATAATAATGTCGTTACTTTCTGATAGATCAGCATTGTCATCTATAATAAGATGTTTAAATCTATTGTTTAGTTCATGTTGGAATATATCTTTTTTAATGTTGAGTTTGTGTACATCTATGTTTTGCTTTGATCTCAGAAACATTTTTCTTCTTTCTTTTTGGCAGTTTATTTGAATCTTACTGCATACAATATGATGGTCACTTCCAATGTTGAAAGTGTTTATAACAGAGCAGTCTTGAAAGATGTTTTTCTTATTGCTGAGGATAAAGTCAATTTCACTAGTTTTTCCATTTGGACTTTTCCATGTCCACTTTCTATGTGTTTTTTTCTTGAAGAAGGAATTCATGATATACAGGTTTTCTTTTTCTGCAAATTCTATTAACCTTGCTCCTCTGTCACCTCTCATGCCATATCCAAAATTTCCCATTGAGCGTTCATCAGAATGTTGAATACCAATTCTAGCATTAAAGTCTCCCATTACAATTCTGAAACGATGTGTTTCCTTTATTGTAGAGCTGGGATATATCATGATAGAATGCTTCAATTTCTTCATCAGTATGACTTATTGTTGGTGCATAGACTTGGATGATCTTAAGAGTGTATCTTTTCGAGATTTGAACAACAATACTTGCTATTCGATAGGATACACTGTCAAATTCTATTATGTTAGCCTTCATTTTTTTTGTTGATCATGAACCCAACTCCACTGATTCTTTCTTTACCTTGATCTCTATAATATAATATGTCTCCATTTTTTAATCGAAGAATTTCTTCACCATTACGTCTGGCTTTGCATAGTCCAAGAATGTCCCATTTTAGTTGCTTTAGCTCTTCAGTTAGTTCAGTTAACCGTGCTTCACTGCTCAGAGTCCTACGGTTTAATGTTCCAAGCTCTAGTTTCCAATGGTAACATGAACTGGTTACCCGGGGATTCTTAGCACCCTCTCTCTGCCTTCATGTTTAACTGCCTGCTGCCATAGGTAGTAGCAATCCGGCCTCCGGGGAATGAGAGCCATTTTATTTCTGCTGGATTCATCTGAAAAGGTTAGGTCATTAAATCACCACGCTAGCCAAGTGCAGGTTGGTGAATGGCAATATTTTCACATGGGATCACCAGTCCATATATTGCTCAATATATTGTCCCATTTACACCATATAACTGGAGTGTTTTGAAGATCATTCCTCTTGGGACCTTGTCTTATGCCTTTTCCAAATCAACAAAACTTAATACAAATCCTTGTTATATTCCCAAGATTTCTCAACTATTTGTCTTATAGTGAAAATCTGATTCTGTCAACTTTTATTTGACCTGAATCCAGATTCTACTTAAGCTTTCCTTCCACAATTTTTTTTTTTACTTGTCTCTCAGTATGCTTTGCATAAATCTTACCAGGAACACTCAATAGGGAAATACAATTCTCACATTCAGTTTTATTTCCTTTTTACAGATGGACTATAAGAGCTCTGCTCCAATCATCTGGAATATGATCCTCTGATCAGGCTTTTTGAATTATGCAATGCAGCCACTATAAAACTTTTATACCCCCATATCTGAGCATTTCTATCCAAATTTCATATACTCCAACTACTTTTCCACATTTCAGGTTTTTGATGACTTTTTCTACTTCAAGTATGGATATGTATTCCTGACTGCATTCCTGTTGGGTGTTTTCTATCATCATGCTGACTGCTTGTTTCATTTAACAGTCTTTCAAAAGAATTAGTCTAGACATCTAGAATATTGTTATCTTCAATTTTCATGCTACCTTTATCATCTCGAAAAAGTACTGTGATCCTTTCGCAGTACTTTTTCCTCCATTTCTAAGCTTTTTTCAATAACCTCCAGAATATTTTGCCACCTTTCTGCTATTTATTTTCCATGATCTTACCAAAGATTATCCATGACTTTTGTTTAGCGAGGTTTACACAGTACTTTGCTTCCTTACATTTTTTTCTGTATTCTCTAAGAGCACAGGCTGACTTACTTGCCAGGAACTTTTGATAAGCTTTCTTCTTTTCCTTCACTGCCTCATTAACTTCCTGTGTCCATCATAGAGTTCTGATTTTTCTATCCTTACAGACTACCTGCCTTTCTGACTGAATCAATCAATGTTTTCTTCAGGTTTTGCAACTGAATCTACAAGATTTGATTTTTGTTTTCAAATTCTTTCAATTTTTCTTCGATGATGTTTGTGTAATTGAGTCTACAGTCCACCTCTGAAAACTGCTCAATCTTGATTCATTTCAAAACTTTCTTACACACTCTTCTTTTCAATATGAAATAATTTTATGCTGCTCAAAACTAAATAGTGATCACTTCCTATTGCAAATTCTCTCTATATGCTGAGCCAGTGGGAAAACATTGATGTCAACTATAACATAGCCAATGAGACTTTTCTTATTTATTGCATCTTCTCTCCATGTCAATTTGCACATTTTTTATGTTGGAACATGGTATTAGTAATAACTAATCCATGTCCTGAACAGAATTCTAGCAGACATTTACCATTATTATTGGCTTTACACTTTTCTCCAAATTTTCCCAAAACATTTCTATATGTCTGGTAATCATTTCCTACTCTGCTGTTTAGATTCCCACCAAGGAATTCCTCTGACCTTCAGATGAAGGTCATTAGTGATGTAGTTCACAGTTTCTGTATGGGGGTTATTGTTGTTCAACTTTTATATTAATGATATTGAAATAGGTTTAACTGGTGATATGCAACTGTTTGCAGATGATGTAAAATTAGAGAGAACAATGCAGAGTCAAGCAGATGCTATGGCCTTAAAGAAGGACTGAAGAGATTGTATGAATGGACAGGTAAGTGGAACTATCAGTTCAATGTTACAAAGTGTAAGGTAACCAGTGATGGGATTCCAAGTAAGCACTTGGTGGGAAAACCTTGTAGGAGGTAGAGGAAGAGAGATTGGTAGTGGTGGTGGATGAGGACCTGAAATTCAGGGACCACATTGTACAAGTTGTGTAATTGTCACAACAGATAATGGCAATGATATTGAGGACCTTGATGTGAAAAAATAAAGAGGTTATGATTTCATTTTTCGTTGTATAAGGGCTTGATCAGGCATCTTATGGATAACAATGCACAAATTTGACCTGATTTTCATGGTGATGAGGATATGTCAGAAAATAAAAAATGTCAAAGAAGATTCACAAAGGTGGTAACCAATGTTTGGAATGTGGAGTATATGAAAGAATGTCATTTACAAATGCCTCATGAATGGGGGGAGGGATATTCTACTAAGTCAACATGGAAGAACGTTTTCATAGAATAGGAGGGGAGGCTAGAACAAGAGGCCATCCGTGGAAACTGTATAAGGAGGGTGTGATCAAAGGGATGAGAAGATTCTTGACATGGAGAGTGGTTGGCGAGTGGAATACATTGCTGAAATGTATTGTGAATGCAGACTCATCGAATTAGTTTAAGGAACAGTTGAATGAGTTTTGCATTTAGAACTTCCTTATACTTAAATTTTATTTATAATTATTATTAATATCTGACTTCCATGGAGTCAGTGTGTATCTCCCATGATCAGTATCTGATTCCATCGAAATCAGCTGTTAATATTAATAATAAATGAAATCTATAAAACGTAAGTATACGGAGGGTCTAAATTCTACTCTGTTCAGTGATATTCCTTAAATTAAAACTATGATGTACAATTGTTCCAAAACCAATTTATTGATGCCTTAATGGCTTCTTTATCTTAATATTTCACTTTTTTTTCCTTTTTTTTTTTTTTTTTTTTTTTTTGCAGGTAGAGTGAAGGTATACTAATTCCTCTCTGATTTTCACATTTGGCGAGATCTCCTTTGTTTGGAATTATGGCTATCATTGCTTCTTTCAATTATCTCAGTATTTTTTTTTTTTTTCAGTCTCTAGCACATTATTAAAGGCCACTTTAAAATAATCAGCAGCATTTTTTTTACTTATCTTAAACATTTCTGTTACTATATTATCATCATGCCATGCCTTTTCATTTTCATCTTCTCAATTATGTTAATTTTTAGATATTGCTTTTAACGTAATATTTGTTATTATTATGGGCAACTTCAAGGAGTCGATAGACTCATCGAGGGAGGCCCTAACATCATGTCAAGAACAATTATTCGACATTCACACAGTATCTATCATACCTCACCTTGAACTCATTCACAGTCATGGCACCCACAACAGACTTTGGCAGCTTATTCCACTCATTCACCACTCTCCAAGAAAAAAACCTAGCTCTAACACTCTTGTCGAGCTTCCATGGATGGCCCCTAGTCCTCCCACCACCAGTCCTATTCTCAAAAATATCCTCTGAATTAATCTTATAGAAACCCTTCAGTAATTTGAATGTCTCAATCATATCACCCCTTTTTTGCCTATCAACCAATTTCTGCAACCCGCAAATCTTCAACCTGTTCTCATAAGGTTTTCCATACACCTGCTATCATCTTGGTAACTCGTCTTTGGACCCTCTCCACCTCCTCCTCCTCCCCATCAAGAAGAAACCCTGGCACCCATATCTGGGCACAGTAGTCTAGATGGGATCTTATCAAGGCTCGATACAGAGGAACAATAACCTGTTTGTCTCTGCTTGTTCCTCTGTATCGAGGAAATCCTGAAAAATTTTGACATCCTGTGCACTCACTATTGCTCTACCTAACTTTGCACCATCAGCAAACAAATTAACATTTCCTCTCAGATCCTTTCCTATATCATTAATGAACAAATTGAACAGTAGTGGTCCAAGAACAGAACCCTGTGGCACACAACTAGTCACAGGCCGTCTTTTGGACTCTACTCCTGAATAAACCACTTTCTGATATCTCTCAATCAACCACCCTCCTATCCATCTCACCAACCCTATATCCATCCCCTTATGCTGCAGTTTACTGATTAGAGTAACATGTGGTATCCTGTCAAAGACCTTAGCAAGGTCCAGTAGAATCACTGTAAACCCATTTCCCTTATCCAGTTCAGCCGTCACTGTGTTATAAAACGTGAGCAAGTTACTGAGGCATGATCTACCCTTCACAAAACCATGTTGTCCCCCCCATACAGTATCCCATTTTCATCTATCCAATCCTGTATTTTTCTCTTGACTATTTTTTCCAAGACCTTGACAATGATTCCTGATATGCTGATCGGTAGGTAATTTACAACAGCAGTCTTTGAACCTCCTTTATGCAGTGGAACTATTTTCCCCTCTTTCCACCCCCTCGGGACTAATCCAGACCCGAGACTCAAAATAAACAAAATGGTCAAGGGCACTGACAATTCTTTAGCCACTTCACGTATGACACGAGCTGGTATGCCATCCAATCCCACAGATGTAGTGACATTCAGGTTTTGTAATAGACTATTCACCTCCACTTCATTTACCACAATTCCTGTATAAGCTATTGGTTCATTCATTCCTGCAATGTCACCACCTGGATGATATACTCTAGCAAAGTGCTCGCTAAGTAATTCCACTATAACAACTGATTCGGTTACCTCCCTACCATCGACATTCTTTAAAATCATTCTGCCATATACATTTTTTCTTTCACTTGCAGCATATCGAAAAAACTGTTTGGGATTCTCTTTAGCCTGCATGGATAATGTTCTTTCATAATCCGCTTTTGCTTTTCTTACCACACTCGTTACCCTTCTGGCCTGCGCTTTATATTGTTCATGTGTCTGCCGGTCACCTTTCTCCTTAAATTCCCTCCATAGTTGTTTCTTTTTTTGCAGCTCAAGCTTAATGGAGTTATTCATCCATTTAACCCCTACTTGATTTATTATTCGGACTCTAGGTATATAGTCAGCCATTGCCTCCTGCAAACACTTCTTAACTGCCTCCCATCCACTATCAACATCTAGCCCTTGCAATTTTACATGCCATGGCACTGAACCAATCAAACTCCTAAGCTTGTCATTCTTACCAGCCCAATAATTCCACACGTACCCTGTCTTAATTGTAAATTCCACACATTTAGCCACCTCCCAAGTCAAGACCCTATGATCACTCTCACCAATAGGTGGCAACGTGGTCATATTTGTTATGCCAAATTCTCAGATGCAATTACTAGGTCAAGCATTCTCTGACCCCTAGTATTTTCCATTACATGCTGTCGCAGATAGTTATCCCTTAATAACCGCATAAAATCCAATTCCTTCCTCCCATGTGTCCTCTCCTCCTTCCAATCAATGTTACTAGTTGAAATCTCCCATAATAATAATTACCCTCCTTCCACTCATTTCTTCTATTTACTTATGTATACTATCTCCACCATCTATTCCATCACCTGGTCTATAGCAGCACCCAACTGTATATTTTGTTCTTCTAGTCTCAATCTCACACCAAATAGCCTCAAATGTTCTCTTTTCTCTATTCTGCAGTTCTACTTCTTTTCTCCTTGGCTGCAGCTCATCAGCTATCATCAATAACACTCCTCCCACCATTTTATTCTCCCAATCACTCCTGAAGACACCAAACCCCTCATATTCAATCCCACTAGCTAGATCATCTTCTGTCAGCCATTTAGATCTCTATTTATGGAAGGTTCCTCCATTATGTACTTAATAATTATTATATGAGTTAGATTGTTTTCTTCATTTAGAATCTGATTAAAGTGCTCTCTCCATCTTTCTACAATCTTACTCTCTTCTGTTAACATCACATCGTGTTCATACGTTTTTGCATACTTCTTTCAGAGCATATTACCATGTCACCTCACACAATTTTTCAATTTTCCAATATTATAACCTTCTGTGAGATTTCTGCCATGCTGTCTGCATAACTCATTTTATTTTCTGTTAGTGATCTTTTAACTAACTTTCTTCCTTTCTATAATTTCTTAAATGAATTTCATTAATTTTGTGAGGCTTAGAATCTTCAAATAGCATTTTAGTTTTATGCCTATTTTCTAAGTATTCCAGTCCTGTTCATCATCAAATTCCTGACATGTACGCTCAAGGGGTGTACAGGATATGATAGTACTACATGAAAAATTTACATTATTACTAACTTCTTATCTACAATTTTCCTCCAAATCAGTCTGTTACTTGTCAAGACTCCAACATTACCAGATCTTATATTTCTATCGTCTAAGGCACTTTGTACCGTATCAATCCACCTATGTCTTGGTCTTCCTCCACGTCGTTTTCCTGCCAACCTGGCAGAGAACACTCGTTTCGCTAATCTTTCCTTGCCCATTCTGTTCAAGTGACCATACCACCTGAGATTACCTCTGCTAACACATTCCTTGATGCTGACAATGTCAAGTTCTTTCCTAATATCCTTGTTTTTAATCTGATATTACCATTGATGCTATCTGTTCATGCCTCTTAATCTTTCTCAGGACTCTCATATCTGCGGTCTCTAGTCTTTGGTCAAGTGTTTTACTTCTGACCCAGCTCTCAGATACATAAGTTAAAACTGGTTTGGATACCGTCTTGTATACAGCTAATTTAGTGTTCCGACTAATTTTCTCTTATTCCATATGCATTTATTCAATTGACTTCCTACAACACCAGCTTTGTTGATTCTGTTGTATATTTCCATATTTAATTTGCCATCTTCACTAAAAATCATACCTAAGTAGCTGAAATGTTTTACTTGTTCCACAGGTTCCCCATTCAAAACACAGTTGACAATTTCAACGATTTACCTATTTTCATTGTCTTTGTCTTCTTATTGCCGACCTTCATACCATATCTATTATAACAGTTATTCAATTCAGTCAGGGAATCTTGCAAACTTGTAGTGAATTTATTTAAAGTATAACATCATCTGCATAAAGCAAAGAGCTGACATTAACATCTCCAATTCTGATATCATGTTTAATACCACTTTAATTCATAATGTGATCCATATAGATAATGAATAACAGACGGGATAATGTACATCCTTGTCTCACACCATATTTAACATTAAACCATCTTCCTGTACTTCCTTCAATTCTAACTGCCTGGCTTGTAACTCAAATAAAGACTAAGTATTGCTTGATATAATGCCTCACTGACACCATATAACTGTAGTGTATTGAATAACTTCTCTCTTGGCACCCTGTTGTATGCCTTTTCCAGATCGACAACACTTAAATACAGATCTTTGTTATATCCCCATGCTTTCTCAATTATTTGTCGTAAAGTGAAGAT
This sequence comes from Typopeltis vanoorti, assembly GCF_054136105.1. Taxonomy (NCBI): domain Eukaryota; kingdom Metazoa; phylum Arthropoda; class Arachnida; order Uropygi; family Thelyphonidae; genus Typopeltis; species Typopeltis vanoorti. Next base: position 47,096,246 of record NC_143553.1, read on the forward strand.
CTGATCCTGACAGCCTCTATTTTTCCTGAATCCAGCTTGTTCTTCACCAAGCTTTTCTTCCACAATTCTTCTCAACCGTTTCTCAAATATACTGGCATAAATCTTGCCCGGAACACTCAGTAAGGAAATATCTCTGTAATTCTCATATTCAGTTTTATTTCCTTTTTTATATATGGGTACTCTATAGAGCTCTACTCCAATCGATGATTTCAATCGATGGTGAGTTAGCCGATCTCATACGGAGGTAGCAGGGTTTTTTCTCCCGGAAACTCGGGTTTTTCATCCCGCATACATACAAATCGGCCCTTCAGAACACACGCAATTTACAGACAAAAATTACTAGTTGTGGTGGTGTTGGAGGTGGGCGGTAGATGGCGTTGATTCGTAGTAGAGGTAAGGTGTAGAGAGAGTTGAAGATGTCCTCCCGCGATGAGTCTTCGGACTCCTTGGAGGTATCAGGAATAATAATAATAATAACGAATTCGTCCCTCTGTCCAGGCCTTCTGAACTATGCAGTGCAGCCACTGTAAGACTTTTATACCATCATACTTCAGCATTTCTAGTCGAATATCATCTACTCCTGCTGCCTTTCCACATTTCAAGCCTTTGATGGCTTTTTCTACTTCAAGTTGGATATGTATTCCTGACTGTATGCCTGTTGGGTGTTTTTTATCATCATGATTTTTCTATTCTTGCAGACAACCTCACCACATGCCTCTCTAGCTGAATCAATCAGGGTTTTCTTCAAGGTTTGCCACTGAATCTCCAAGGTGTGGTTCTTGTTCTCAAACTCTTTCATTTTTTCTTCAATAATCTTTGTGTATTTTAGTCTACAGTTCACATCTGAGAGCTGCTCAACTTTTATTCGCTTTAAAACTTTCTTACATGTAATTCTTTTCAATATGAAATTCAATTTTATCCTGCTCAAGACTAAATAGTGATCGCTTCCAATTTCAAATCCTCTGTACACTGGTGTCCTGCACCAGGGAGAAAACATCACTATCAACAATAACATAGTCAATACGATTTTTCTTATTCCTTGCCTCTTCTTTCCATGTGAATTTGTGCAAATTTTTATGTTGGAACATGGTGTTAGTAATAACCAGTCCATGTCCTGAGCAGAAATCCAAGAGGTATTTGCCATTATTATTAGCTTTGCTCTTTTCTCCAAATTTTCCCAAAACATTTTTGTATGTCTGACAATCATTTCCTACTTTGCTATTTAGATCCCCAACAAGGACCAACTTTTTCTCTTTCATTGTGTCAGTAGCGTTCTCTAGAGCCTCAAAAAATTCCTCCACTTCTCCCTTAGTAGAACCTTCTGTGGGAGCATAGGCACAAATAAGTCTCATTGTTCAGTTCCCCATTCTGATATTTGCCCACATCACTCTACTTGAGACTGTCTGCCATTCAAGAAGATTAGCCGCGTATTTAGTGTTGAATACTATGGCTATTCCTTCTTTTCCTTGATTGTCATTTCCTGAATATAACATTTTTATTTATTGCTCAGAAAGATCTCACCAGTTTTTGTCATTTTTGTTTCTGTCACCCCTATTATGTAGATCTGGTACTTATCTAATTCCTCAGCTAGCTCCATTTCTTTACCATTCAGGCTTCTTATGTTGATAGTACTGATCTTCAACTCTAGTGATATTGAGTTGGGTGTGTTTTAGGGATTGTTCCAGTAGCTGACTTTTCGCTGTTCGCCCTGGCAAAAACAATGGGGGCCTTGTTTAACTGGGCAATGCCCCAGCCGGCATGAAATTTTGTAATGTTGTGCCATCATTTTGTATATTGGTTTAAGCCAATAAGAATACAATTTGGTTAGCTAAATCCCAAATTGCCAGCCCATCCTTGTTCGTTCAGTATCCAGGTAGATACTCAACAGGGTACACCAGAAGAAGGTGAGGATTGTATATTAGGTCAGAAGCCCTGGTTGGTTATCCGCATTCCTTTAAAGGCTATGTGGAGGTCTCCTCTCAATTATATAGCTATGACCCTTAAACACCCCTGTTCTGTTTGATAACTAAAATTGGCAAGCTGTGGACTACTAACATTATTAATAGAAAACAGCTTTACATTAAATTCAAATTGAAAAATTATTTTCATATTGAAAATTTTGAAAAAAATCAAATACAATGCTTTAGGAATAGTTTCTATAACACACACACACAGATATATATATATATATATTAGAAACTTGATAAGAAACTAAAGATAGGAAATCTAATCTAAGAGTTTCATGTCGAATATAGAAAACTATATAAAGTTCGGCGAGACCAAGCGTAAGCCAACAGCTAGTAGTGCAATACTGGGCAACTCGTAGTAAAGGTGGAGTAAGCTCCAATCACTGCTGATTACTTTACTGTATGATTCGCCAAAAGGTGCACAAATACAATTGCTGAAATAAGAGCCAACAGGCTCCACTTAATTTTGAATATTTCATTTCGCCGAAGTGAAGCCTGTTGGCTCTTATTTCAGTAATTGTATTTGTGCACCTTTTGGCGAATCATACAGTAAAGAAATAAGCTCCGACTACTGAAACTTTAGTATTACATCTAGGTCTACCTACTCACTGACGAGACCTCAAAAAAGGTCAAAACTGGTCTGGGTAGTGACCTTCTCTCATAATGTAGAACAATAATACATTTCCTAGGAGCTGTGTTTTACATTATGAGTAAATACTAAAGACAGTGATGGAGCTTACTCCGCCTTTACTATGAGTTGCCCAGCATTGCACCACCAGGTGTTGGCTTACACTTGGTCTCGCCAAACTTTATATAGTTTTCTATATTCAGCATGAAACTCTTAGATTAGATTTCCTATCTTTGAGTTTCTTATTCGGCTAAGAAATAATGTGGTATTCAATATCCACTTAATTTTGAATATATTAGAAGCATATATAATACTTCTAAATTATGAAAAAAATTATGATACAGAAATATGATAATGAGAAAACAAATAATGCAAGAAACAGAAAGTACAGAAAAAAGTGCATGTACAGATTTATAGACAAAATGAGTGCTTACCATCTGCACGAATTTCACGTGCCCCATCACTGCAAATTGATGATGTGGGAAAGTGTGCATCTGCCAAAACTACAAATGAAAATTATTAAAAAGTAAAAATTAGAAGAAAAAAAAAATTAAGATTTAAGTTAATAAAATAAACTGATTCCACAAAGGGTGGAGAGGGAAGAATTAGAAAATATGATATTTTTGTTAAAGAAGATAGTATGAAAAATCATATTACAAAATGTCTTATCAGCTTTCTTCTTTTCCTTCACTGCCTCTTTAACTTCTTGTGTCCACCATGGAGTTCTGATTTTTCTATCCTTGCAGACAACCTCACCACATGCCTCTCTGGCTGAATCAATCAGGGTTTTCTTTAAGGTTTGCCACTGAATCTCCAAGGTTTGGTTCCTGTTCTCAAACTCTTTCATTTTTTCTTCAAAAATCTTTGTGTAATTAATCTACAGCTCACATCTGAGAGCTGCTCAACTTTTATTCGCTTTAAAACTTTCTTACATGTTATTCTTTTCAATATGAAATTCAATTTTATCCTGCTCAAGACTAAATAGTAATCGCTTCCAATTTCAAATCCTCTGTATACTCTGGTGTCCTGCACCAGGGAGAAAACATCACTATCAACAATAACATTGTCAATGAGACTTTTCTTATTCCTTGCCTCTTCTTTCCATGTGAATTTGTGCAAATTTTTATGTTGGAACATGGTGTTAGTAATAACTAATCCATGTCCTGAGCAGAAATCCAACAGGTATTTGCCATTATTGTTAGCTTTGCTCTTTTCTCCAAATTTTCCCAAAACATTTTTGTATGTCTCACAATCACTTCGTACTCTGCTATTTAGATCTCCAACAAGGACCAACTTTTCCTTTTTCATTGTGTCAGCAGCTTTCTCTAGAGCCTCAAAAAATTCATCCACTTCTACCTTAGTAGAGCCTTCTGTGGGACCATAGGCACAAATAAGTCTCATTGTCCAGTTCCCCATTCTGATATTTGCCCATATCACTCTACTTGAGACTGCTTGCGATTCAAGAAGATTAGCCTAATATTTAGTGTTGAATACTATGGCTACTCCTCCTTTTCCTTGATTGTCATTGCCTGAATACAATATGTTGTATTTAGTACTCAGAAAGGTCTGATGTTTTTGTTTCTGTCACCCCTATTATGTCGTTCTGGTACTTATCTAATTCCTCAGCTAGCTCCATTTCTTTACCATTCAGGCTTCTTATGCTGATAGTACCGATCTTCAACTCTGGTGATATTGAGTTGGGATGTGTTTTAGGGATTGTTCCAGTAGCTGACTTTTCGCTGTTCGCCCTGGTTCCCTGGCAAAAACAGGGGGCCCTTGTTTAACTGGGCAAAGCCCCCAGCCGGCATGAAATTTTGTCTTGTTCTACCATCATTTTGTATTTTGGTTTAAGCCAATAAGAATACAATTTGGTTGGCTAAATCCCAAATTGCCAGCCCATCCTCGTTTGTTCAGTATCCAGGTAGATGCCCAACAGGGTGCACCATGAGAAGGTGAGGATTGGACATTAGGTCAGAACCCTGGTCGGTTCTCTGCATTCCTTTAAAGGCTATGTGGAGATCTCCTCTCAGTTATACAGCTTTGACCCTTAAGCATCCATACTGGATTTGTGTACCTAAAAATGTATTTAATAATTAAAAAAACTGTTTCACGTGCTTGATGTTTATTATAACATGAAGTTAAAAAATAAATACCATTATAATTATTCATGTTTGAATGAAATATTACAACTTCTTGAAATTGCCTTTTTTCCTGAGGGGGGAGGGGAGGTATGCCAGGCTTATTTTATTACCTACTTAAAAAATTTAATTGTCATCTTCAACAAAAATTTTACATAAATAGATGAAACATGTTACTTATTGTATAAGTTTCCCTCAGAATGCAGTTGATGTTTTCCCTGTTTAGTATCTTTGTATTACTGATTTCCATGCAAAGTTTGTTATTTCAGATATTTAATTTGGTTCCAGAGTCCTGAAAACTCGGACCAAATTTTTTTAGGAGTATAAATAATCTGTATTAAGAGGTGAATTTAAAGTCTTCAATTTTGACATCAGCTGTAATGTCACCTTCCTTCATTATGTGATTCATATAGACGGTTTACAACAGTGGCAATAGCATGCACCACCCTTGTTTTTGTACCTGACTTCACATCAATTACATCATATAACTCATTTGCAAAGAGTAATTTTCTCTTTGCACCTTAAGCCTTTTCCAGATCTACAAAACTTGCAGATCCTTATTATATTATCATAATTTCTCAACCATCTGATTTAAAGCAAAATTCTAATTGTAATAACCTCCATTTAGTCTGAAACCAGTTTGTTCTTCAAGTTTTTTTAGTTACTTTTGAAGTATGGTTGCATAAATCTTACTTGAAACCTTAAGTAAGGCAATTCCTCTATAATTTTCACAGTTTTATTTGCTTTTTCATAAACTGATACCACATGAGTTCTACTCCAATCTTGAATTTCTGACCAGGTTCTGAAAACTCTGCAGTATAGCCATAAAACTTTTATACCTTCATATTTGAGCATTTATGGTAGAATACCATTTACACTAACTACCATTCCACATTTTAAGTTTCTGATGGCTTATTTTCATTTTCATGTATGGATATATACTCTTCACTACATTCCAGTTGAATATTTTTCTTTTTGCCACTCTTCTGTCATTCCTTGTTTAATTTAATAATCTTTCAAAAAGTAATTACACCAAGCATCCAGAATATCTTCAGTTTTTATATTACTTTTATCATATGATTCTTTTCAAACTACTCTTTCCTATTTTTTTTAAACTTTTTCAATAACCTCTAGAGAACATGATATTTATGATATTTCAATATTTATATTCAAGTATCATATTTGAATATAATTTATTTTTTGTTAAGCTACTTTTACACATAACTTAAATTTCTTATTTTGTTTTCTGCATTTTCTAAGGAGAGATGCCAATTTACTTGCCAGGAACTTCCACATGAAGAGAATTAGAAATCTGTACTAGCTTTGTGTGATAACAAGCACACTTTGTCAGGAGCTTACTTATGTTACAAAAATTTTAAAAAGCTACAGAAAGTGAAATGCATCATGCTATGCAATGAAAGAATACCATGGATGAAATTAAACTAAACAATCGATGTGTGTGAGAGGTGCACTAGTTGATACTGTCACACTCTTAATGTAATGCCTAGGTCTGTAGATGTCAGATTCTTGTTAAATGAAGACCAAATCTAGTGCAGATCATACCTTGATTTTTACTGCATTGAGTAGAAGTGCATAACATTTGGGAAGCTTCCTTGAATTTCCTGCTAAAAACAATTATGTTTGATGTAAGCTATTTCTATTTATTTTGCTAAAGTAAGCTAATTCCGACATGTGTTGCCTTTTCTTTTTGATATACAGATGAAATGCAAATAAAATGCTTTGCCATAGAGATCTCACTGGAATATTATATTTATCCAACACAGAAAATGCTGTATGAACAGTAGATCTTGTAGAACCTTACACTTTTTTGGGGGGGGGGGGCGAATGATATAATAGTGGAGTGAAAGTCACCTTCATGTCATGATTCAAAGAAAAATGAGAGATTCTGTCTAACACTGTGAATGTAAGAAAAGATGACTGCACCTCTGAAGTGTTGCTTGTTAGTTGATGTTCTGGGTAGTGTTTTTAAAATCTTATTGATAATCTTGCACTCACATCCATTAAAGGAAAGGACACAAGTGAGGAAATGAAGTGCTTTGTTTCTGTTTTCTATGTTGCTGAAGATGTTGTAGGATATGCCCTTGAGTGTTCTGATTATTCCTATCTTCTGTAAGGGATAGTGGTGAGAGGAAGCCACCAACATTGGTAGGAATCTACCTATGCTGCTGGCTTCTCTGTACATGAAAAAATTAAGCTATTTATCCTCAAAGACTTCAAGGAGAATGTTAAGGATAGGTAATATCCTGCAGTTTTCAAGATTCAAGAGCAAACCTTATGTTAAAGAAATGTGTGATTAAAGGCCAGACTATTGTTCTTTTCTATAGTTAACTGGATTCTGGAGTGCTGACTGTTGGGCTCTGTTTGTATGAGGGTGGTCTGAAAAGTTCTTGGTCTAACAATAAAAAAACAAATTTATATTTTCGAAATTATTTTTCGAAAATATAAATTTTCGCGTCCCTGTAGTAGTTCTCAGTAAGATCTGCAAAATAACCCTCTACGGTTGCAATCACCTCTTGATTCGAAGAAAAACGTTGACCAGCGAGGAAGAGTTTTAGTTTTGCGAAGAAATAGAAGTCAGAGGGAGTCAAATGTGGGGAATAGGGTGGAAGTTCCAACAATTCATAGTGCAGATCCCTTAATTTTCCCATTGCCAAAACACCTTTGTGGGCAGGTGCATCATTGTCCTGATGAAAGATGATATTTTTCTTCTGCAAACCGGATCTTTTCTCATGAATTTTTTTGTCTAGTCTGGTTAAAAGATTGTAATAATATTCCCAGGTTATTGTTTTACCCTTTTCAAGATAATTAATATTTCCTATTGATGGAACAGACTTTGTCTTCTGTGGCGCTGAACAACTGGCTTCTGTCCACTGTTTTGACTGCTGTTTGGATTCTGGTGTGTAATGATGAATGCAAGTCTCATCCATAATAATAAATCGATGCACAAAATCAGTTTTAGTCTTGTTAAAATGCTCCAAGCACTGTTCAGAGATTTTCAAGCGAGTGCGTTTTTAATCTGTTGTGAGCAAGCATGCACCCATCTTGTGCAAAGCTTTTTCATTTTCAATTCTTCATGCGAAATATATCCTACATGTTCTTTTGAAATGCCTACAGTCTCAGCAATTTCACGCACTTTGACTCGCCAGTCATCCAATAGCATATCGTGCACTTGATCAATGATTTCTGGTGTTACACTTTTTTGGACGTCCTTCACGTGGATCATCTTCAAGGCTGGTAAGATCATGTTTAAACTCGACAGCCCATTTCTTAATTGTCAAAAATGAAGGAGAAGAGTGCCCATAAACTTTTATGAACTTTGAATGAATTTCTTTTGGCATTAAACCTTCTTTTACAAAGAATTTTATAACCACATGATACTCAATTTTATCCATTTCAAGGGATATAGACAACACTTTTGAAAAAAACAAACAGCTGTATAAAACAAACTACTTGATAGAATGACTTGCAATTTCACATGGATGCTTATGACAGATGTACCAACTTAGAAAAAAAAATCTTGCCAATAGTGTTGCCATCTATGGTCAAGGCCGAGAACTTTTCAAACTACCCTCATACACACTGCTCTTCCATAAGTAATCAGTGATGTATGGGGGAAAACATTTATAATTAATGATATAAATATGGCACAATACATAGTATTATTACAATATGGTATTATAAAAACTCTAGTTCAACATAGCTGAGACCTCTGTGATAATTAGGCTTCCCTCTAAATTAACCTAAGCTTTAATCATACCTTCTTACATCATGGGTTACAATTCTAGCAAAATCAAATAAAAGTACTTGTTCTTCCCTCCATCCCACACTGTCGGCACATAGATTATAGTAACACTATTACTATCCTCTATATCTGGGGAATTTCAGGGAAAAAAAAAACGAAAACTTTAAATAAAGATTTCTACACTGCTCTGCAAATCCCATTATCAAGATGGCTATTCCTATCTGCTCTCCTAAAAACCAATTCCTTCCTCTCTCTCCCAGTTCTGGGCATATACACTAGTTTTTGCAAGTTGTCTTATTATGGTCAAATTGGAAGATCTGCAAATATCAATCTGGAAGAGTATAATAAATCTATCTATCCGTCCATCCATTAGTGGCTTTAACAGGCACTTAAAAACCCACAGCCTTCCAAGTATCCTTGGATTTCTTAACTGTAATACGAGGATAAGGTGGTTATCCCTATGCCTCTAAGTGTCCTATATCAGATGCATGTGTTCATGGGCCCAGCTTGCCTGTTCTGGGGAATGAAAAAACCCGAGTTTCCCTACCTCCGAATGAGTCCAGCTAACTCACCTTTCATCGAAAGAGACCATATATAGGTTCCTCACGTCACTGACGAGAATCAAACTCAGGTCTTTCTGACAAAAGGGCTTCATCTATACTGATTGAGGTATGGAGGCTCTAAAAAATCGATCCACCTATCACAAATATGGTCAGGTAGGTTTAGTGAATAACCTTGATATTGTGAACAAAATCAAATATACACATACTGTACTATACTATACCTTACTTCAACCAGTAAATACACACAGCAGCTAATCTTAAAAATTGACATGATCTCAATAAACGTGGTTGTGAAAAACTCCCCAAGATGCAGGAAAGTATAATTCTTATATCTTGAGCCAAACAGCCAAGGCTACCTACAAGCATCAAAAGAGATGCTCCTCTTAGGACTGTAAGCTTTCAGTATAATTTCTCCCACTAAACCATTGTTTAATTCATTCCAAGTGCTGTCTTCATTTCATTAAACCAGCATTTTTCAAACTTTTCTGACTGGGACCTACAATAAAAAATGCTTACATCTTGACCAAACACACACACACACACACACACACACACACACACACACACACACACACACACACACACACACACACACACACACAGTACAGGTATCCCTCGATTAACATGGTTAATTAATCCCTCGATGTCACCGCGTACATCAAAATCGCGTTAATCAATGGTAAAAAGTAAAATTCGTCCCTGATCAATTACTGTACTAATAGTTCGTTTTATATGGTACTCTTTTAGGAAAGATAAAAAAATTAATGCAAAGTAAATGTTTAATAAATACTTGTACCTACATTAGTTACTGCAATTTTTTTAAGTTATAAAGAGTTGTTTGAACAGTTTTAGTTTTTTTCTTATCGGCATAAATTCTACGATAACAAGCAAAATGACTCTCCAGACCTCGGCAAACAAGCATTCTTCGATTAACATCTGGATCCATATCCATTACTTGCTGCTTAAGCGATTCTAAACTGTGAAATATTCCATTCAGTTCTTTGACTGTTATTTCCTTTGGAACTTCATCTTCACATTCCATTTGTTCATTGTCATCATATGTGCACTGTTCAATTTCAAGAAGAACGTTGTCACTGAAATCTTTTGAATTTGAATCCAATAATTCTTTAACATCTTCTGCATCATCAAACCAAGGTCTTCACCAATTGCAACGATTTCTTTGACCACGTTGTTCACAGGATTTTGAAAACAACCTAAGTCATTAGCACATTCTGGCAGAAGGTTTTTCCAAACAGCTTTCATATGCAACTAGAAGACACTTGCTCTCACAAATCATGAATATTCTCAATTGCGTGTTTAACGTTAAATTTTTTCCAAAATTGGTGGAGCGTAATCGCATTTATTCCCGTTGTTGTTTCTACTGCCTTTGAGAATGTCTTTTTAAGAAAATAGGCTTTGAAAGGTACAATGATGCCCATGTCCATGGGTTGTAGCAATGATGTCGTATTTGGTGGGAAAATAAAACTTTCACATTCTCACACAGATCATTAAGAGAATTTGGATGACCTGGTGCATTGTCTAAAAGCAAAAGAGCTTTGAAAGCTAAATTATTTCTCTTGCAATAAGTTTCAATTGCCGGGCAAAAATAAGACTTAAACCAATCTTCGAATAGACTTTGGTTAACCCAAGCCTTCTGATTCGCCTGCCAAATTACAGGTAAAGAGTTCTTGTTACACCCTTTTAAAGCCTTTGGGTTCTCAGTTCAATATACAAGCAGCGGCTTCAATTTAAAATCTCCATTAGCATTCCCTCCAAGCATAACAGTTAAGTGATCTTTTTTTGATATAAAATTTCTAGATGGCATTTTTTTCCAATAGAGTCCAGTTTCATCTACATTGAAAATTTGGCGGTAATCTTAACAATTTTCTTTGATAATTTTCTGCAGCTCAGCAGGATATGTGGATGCAGCATCTTCATTGGCACTTGCAGCTTCACCTGTTAATTTCACATTCTTTAGACCAACCCTAGATTTAAAATTTTCAAGCCAGCCTTTGCTAGCTGCGAATTTTGAATTGTCTTCTTTATATTTAGTCTCTTTAAGTCTTGAAAACAGGCTTAGAGCTTTGGCTGATATCATAGGCACTAATTGGAATTCTCTTTTGATTGCAATCTTCCAGTCAAATAATCAACAGATCTTCCATTTCAACCATTATAGCACTCGGGTTACGTGTGCATTGCATACTTGCAGATGTAGATACCACTTTACCTTGCTTGCAATGCTCATCAGCTTTGGAAAAAATAGTCCGTATTGTAGACTCGTTAAAACCAAATTCACATCAGATCTTACTTTTATAATACTTTCACCACATTTAAATCTTTTAATTATATCAAGTTTTGTATCTAAGGTACCTTCCTCTTCTTTTTTTCACTTAATGACCTAGTTGTGGGATTGCTCTTATTCTTCGACATGTTCAATGGGGTGTAAAATTTACAAAGAACGTAATTTGTAAATACGTACAACAGAACAACTGGAGCTTGTAATGCACCCACTCTTAATGCTAGCAGCAAAATAACTGGCTAGCACTCAGTCTCGTGGCGTGATTTTCATGATTTTCACCTGTTGTTGTTTCAACTGCCTTTGAGAACGTCTTTTTAAGAAAATAGGCTTTGAAAGTTGCAATGACTCCCATGTCCATAGGTTGTAACAATGATGTTGTATTTGGTGGGAAAAATAAAACTTTCACATTCTCACACAGATCATTAAGAGAATTTGGATGACCACGAGGCTAGCAATCTCATGGCGTGAGCATGATTTTGCATGGTAAATTTAAAGGTGCATTAATCAAAACTCTTGCCACGTATATCAAGGGATTGCCGCAATTAAATTTGCCGTGATAATCAAATCCACGTTAAGCAAGGGATACCTGTGTGTCTGTGTGTGTATATATATATGTGTGTGTGTGTGCGTGTGTGTGTGTGTTCATATTTATATATACTGACTATAACCAAGACTAGAATAACAATTAAATTTATTCAAAACGCAACATGTTTCATCGGATTGTCCGACTTCTTCAGGCGTGGGAACATAGAAAGCAAGTAAACACTATAAGAAACATCGTATCACTATAAAAGACTATTACAAAATCAGTTAGCTTTGAACTGTAGCTACAGTCTGTGTTGAAGTTCTATTGTTAAGTAGCTGCGTGCGTCTGATTTCACGCGTGTGCCAATATCGGATAGCAGAGCTGAAAGAGTCTGGTAGATTATAGCTGAGGTTATTATTTATATGATGAGAGTCCATAACAATTTCCTTAGACTCGACTATGCGTCGCTCCACCTCGTCACGGCATATATGAAGGTTTGAGGTAGTTGTCCAGTTTATCTCATGTTGACGGCCTTCATCATTTGTGTTTACTGAAAAACAGTACATGGCTTGACAGGGCACTTGCTCTAGTTCTTTTGTAGGCAATGTCTCTCTGATGTTCTTCTAGACGTAGGAGGATGGATTTTTCAGTTTGGCCATAGTATTGCTTCCCACAGTCACACGTGATTTTGTACACTCCTGGGAAATGTAGGTGGTTGTGAGCTTGTTTGTATTTGCTTAAAATCGATCTTAGTTTAGGAAGTGTAGAGAAACAGGTTTTTATGTTGAACTTTTTTAAAATTCTTCTTAGTTTCGGGGAGAGCGAGCTGATATATGGTAAGGAGATATAACCTTTTGGATTGTCTTGTGTTTCTGAGTTGTTTTGATGGCGGTGGTATAGATGCTTATTAATAGTTTTCGACGAGTAGCCATTACTTGTGAAAGTTCTTTGTAGATGTTGTAGTTCATTTTTTAGATCTTCATCATTTGACAATATAGATCTAGCACAATGTGCTAGGGTTGAGATGATACCCACTTTCTGTGCAGGATAGTGATGTGAGGACGCATGCAGGTATCTATCTGTGTGTGTGTGTAGATTTTCTAAAGATTGATATTTTAATAGAATCAGATGACTTAGTAAGTCTTACATCCAGGAAGGGAAGAGATCCATTTTCTTCAACCTCCATTGTTAATTTAATATCTTGGTGGAAGTTGTTTAAATGATTTAAAAAAGACTGAAGGTTATCGGTGCCATGGTCCCAGATAAGAAATATGTCATCTACAAATCTTAGCCAAATTTTTGGTTTAAGAGTAGTTGAGGAGATTGCCTTTTGTTCAAAATCTTCAAAAAAGATGTTAGCTAATATAGGAGACAGGGGGCTTCCCATTGCTAATCCTTTATTTTGTTTGTAGATTTTCTTCTCATATTGAAAGTAGCCAGAGTGAATGCAATGTGATAGCATGGAAAACATCTTTTTTGAAATTTTGTTCTTTAAAATATCGAGAACCTCTTGAATTGGTACGTTTGTAAAGAGAGCCACCACGTCAAAGCTCACCATGATATCTGAAGAGATATCATGGTGAGCGAGATCCAATTGAGAGAATTGAGAGAGATCCAACGAGGGAGATACATAACAAAACAAACAACCTCTTACAAAAAGCCACAGAACTTCCAAGAAACATACGCCTTGCTGCTCGCTCTTTACATCCACTCATCCCAAGGTTATATGGTCTCCCAAAGATCCACAAGGAAAACTACCCACTGAGACCAATAGTAGATAGTATTGACTCACCTACCTACAGGTTATCTAAGTTTCTGGCTTCATCTTTAAAATGTTTTACAGGAAATTCTTCTTCATATATCAAAAACTCAACAGATTTCTTCTCGATAATCAAAAATTTCAAACTCCAGCCTTCAGATATCATGGTGAGTTTTGATGTGGTGGCTCTCTTTACAAATGTACCAATTCAAGTGATGCACAAGACAAAAAAAAAAAGAAGTAATTAAACATCCCCCTTCAAGCCGACTATTCAATTAAAAGAAAACACTTGAAGGGACGATACCAAGCGTAGTCTGTTTTGATGAATAGTTTTCTAATGTTTACTTTTTTTTGGATACAAAGATTAAATGTTTTCGTCCTCCATTATATTTTTTCTCTTATAAATGAAATGCCAAACTCTTCAGGCAGTTAATTAAACATCGACTTTTTTCTCTCCTAGCACTTCATTTCAGTCTTTCAGTATTTGAATGGATAGGTTTAAATGTGCAACATTATTAATTATCCTTTGGCAATGGTTTGCTTAAGAATCAACATGCTGTCGTTCATACTTAATGGTTCCTTGATAGAAAACAATATTTACAAAAACGATGAAGCAGAAAAAAGGGCAGATAAGATCATGTTTTTTTAAACATTGCAAGTATGTTTGTGCATTTTGTAGTAGTCATTATTTTGTATTCTTCAATTCTGATTATATAAAAACAAAAAAAGTGTATGTATTGTATAATTTTAATTTTTATTATTATTATTCGTGACACCTCCAAGGAGTCCGAAGACTGACTCATCGCAGGAGAACACCTACTGTACAACTCTCCGTCTCCACCAAACCTCTACCACCAATCATCCACATTATCGCCATCTACCACCCACCAGCACCACAACTAGTATTTTCTGTCTGTAAATTGTGTGTGTTCTGAAGGGCCGATTTGTCTGTATGCAGGAGAAAAAACCCTGCTACCTCCTTATCAGATTGGCTAACTCACCTTCGATTGAAAAAGTCCATATAAAGATTCCTCCCGTCACGACGAGAATCGAACTTAGGCCTTTTCCAATACCGTTGTTCTTCCAATTTCACTACGGAGGCAAATTTGACTGTTATTAAATTGTTTTATTGTCCTCAATAGGTTTCAAAGAGGTTTTGGTTCAGGATATTGTTAGATCATAAATGTTTCTACAAACCACAACAAATATCTACAGAAGCTTAGTTCATAAACAAGTTTGGAAAATATGAGAATTATGCAGAGGTGCATGCAGTATCTAATAATACCTTTTGAAAACTTTTCAGCAGAGAGACACTATCTCACAGGCAGGGATCCATTACTCTTTAAATTATATCTGACAAGAAATTATACTATCATTTAAACCTTTACCCAAGCGTAATCAAAAAATGTTTGCATGTGTGAAGTGTCCTTGTGACTACCTATAGAGAGGCTGTTGACTTCACAGCAACTGCCTCAGTATCCTATAATGCACAGTAGATTTCCTTTCAGACATGTATACTGCTATGCATCATGAGAAGGCTCACTCCCAGACCAGATCTGACCTTTATTGAGACAGTTAAAATACAGGGACTACATCCCAAAACTCTGAGTGATCTATAAGATCATCCAAAATCTTACTGAGTGACCCAAAAGGATCACTAAACTGAATGGAACTACTGCTAATCATCCTGACCCTATTTACTTCAGGACAGGACACTGGTGGCTCCACTTAGTTGACAAACAAAAGCTTAACACTGAGCAGAACCACTCTACTCCCAGGAAGCAAGTCCAAACATGATCATTTTTAAAACATCACCAGTGGAAGGAAATGGCTCCCACTGGTGAATCAATCAGAATTCATAAATTTTCCATAATTAAGTAATAAAAAGATGTGTAGTTTAATATTAAAATACTCTAGATGAAAGATACACATAGTTTTTTTTCACTTGTTTATAAAGTAAATTATATTTAACAAATTATATTCTTGTTTAATATAATCAGATATACATTGAATATAAACAAAGTTAAGTTTATATCCAATGTGTCTTTATGACTAGGCTACGATTATACAGAAGCTGTTGACTTCATGTTAATTGCCTTTCCTGCACCTGGCTCCTACTGATGACACTTCAAGAAAAGTCAAAACTAGTCTGAGTAGTGATCCTTTCCATAATGTATAACAATGTACATGTCCGAAAGGAAGCATACTACGCATTATGGGTATCTGAGACAATTGATATGAAGTCAACAGCATCTATATACAAGTAGCCTAGTCATGAAGACAGTAACCAAGTGAAAAATCTTTCTACAGGGAATCTCTCTGTCATATTAACAAAGCAAAATAAATAATACTTCTATGCAAAATTTTATCTCCAATACCAAATCCATGTTTAAGAAAAAGAAAATAATGCTTAAGTATGAATTTCTGTCAGTTGAATACTTTGCAAGTTGCAATAGGAAAAAATTCAGCTGTGTGGTCAAAGAATCTGTTTTTCCATGAGAAATGTCTAACACAATAAAACTAAACAAAGCAACAAAACTATTTGCTTTCAGATCTTTCAAGAGGATAACATTTAAAACTGCAGTCATATATTCATTACTGATTTCTGATACTGTTATCAATAAGGATGACAGTTGCTATGACTATTAGTCTTACTGTTATGCAGTAATGAGCATACGATATGTAGACCAATGAGCAAGTCATTTATTACATGTCAAAACGAGGCATTCAATATATTTGTGGTGTATTATGAGCTTATTAGAGCATACTTTAAGCCATAATATCTACTATACCACTAATTAAACACATTAACTCTCTACTCTACATCTCTTCACCCTTGCAGATAACACACAATAAACCACTATCCATAAAAAAGTTACTTCTCACTATTCTTTGCATAATTTCCATAAATGGCTCTGCTTCTTCCGTTTTTCTACCTTTCGGAAAATTATCCCTAACATCCACCTCATGAATATCTCTCAACACATAAGTCTTAATCATATAACCTCTCTTCTTCTGTCTACCAAACCATGTTTTCTTAATCTGTCCTAAAAGCCAATACCCCACATTCCCAATATCATCTTTGTTATTTGTCTCTGTAACACTCTCCAAAATTTCGTTATTCTCTTGAAATTCAGGCAGATTTATGTAATAATTCAGGTGAAGTTTGATCAGGTTCTTAAACAGGAACCTTTACATCTTTTGATTTTTTAACGATGCTTGTGACATAATGATTAGAAATATATACACGTTTGCACAAGAATAATGTTTAATTTGCCAAGCCACAACATCCTTTGGTACAAGACTCTCCTCCTACACAGATATCACTACAAATTTGAACGTTTATTTACAGAAAGTGTGGAGGCCTTACTTCAACGTCCTAACTTGAATCGCAATGACTGTATATCTATATCAAAAATTTGGGAAAGTTTAATCAGTATAACACATTAATTTTTTTTTTTTTTGTTGCAAATTTCCTATATTAGTCTAATATTATTTAAGATTATTATATGTATGAATTTCTGAATTAATATATTTAATTATGACTTTAAAAATGTTTACACTTCTAATACTTAGCGATATGACATCACGCGGCTCGTTCTATGGGTGAATGATCAATTGTTCGTATTCCACTTTGTTTTTTTTAAAACTATTCCTATGTAGCCACTGGAGTGGTCTGTTATATTCAGACCGAAATATTTGGCAAATTAAACATTATTCTTGTGCAAACGTGTATATATTTCTAATTTACATCTTTTATTCTGTTAGTTAATGTCCTTCTCACTATTAAAATATCTTTTAGGTTATCTTCACCACCTTAACAACATGTCCCATGAATTTCAATTTCCTATCCACTAACACTTGTTTCCTTAAGTACAGCCTCACCATTAGAATAAACAGCCTTCCATCCATGGATCCCAAAGTTTAATATCCTACACAACTACATTAAAATGATAGCCCCAATTGTTTGCCCACTTTTCCAGTCTTCAAATCTTCATGAAGTGTTAATATATCTGTACCATTACTAATAGTCATTAGCAGCATCGCATTAAATCACCAACAAACAACTAAGTATTACCCCCTTACTATTCCTTTACAATTGCAAACAAAATATGATCAATAATGCAAATTCAATTCCCTAATCTAAATTTGTTTCAACCTAAATATTAACTTGCTATATCTAAAATACCTGTTAAATGCTTTTGCAAAATATAAGAAGATTACTTTATTATAAAATCTAATTCAAATTACAAAAATAAGGTCTCCAAATTCATGTTAACCTCCACAAATAATCTGAGCCCAATTCTGTATACAAACCTTTATTAACTCAAGTTAGAGACTTAATGTACCCCCTTGAAACAGCACCAAGAAAGGATTAAAAATATTTAATTCTTCCAATATTTCATCTCAGCCACATAAACATCTTCTGGGAGTACAATATGACACTTGTAACACGTGCACAATGGTAACACAAAACAAAGTGAACTATGTGGACAAAAGACTAGAGTCCTAACTAGGTGAGCACCCTTTGGGAGCATCTGTTGGCAACCTTAGATACCAAACAGTGATATCTAATGCTGCAATTGTAGAAGAGTATGAGCAAATTGTGATTCAGATCGTCAATTAATAAAGACCAAAGTATGAAAAAAACCTCCAAAACCTCTCAAGGAAATCTTGTCTAACTAGTATGCATGCCAGAGCGATCTCCAAATGGTTTACAGTGCAATCATCAAAAGAGATCTGAGGCTCTTCTGGAGATTGATGAAGAGAACTCACCTAACATACTGAGAAGTAGTCAAGAACATAAAAGGAAAAAGCCAAGAAACAGTCAAATGAAAAAAACTAAGGAACCCATGGATCTCAAAGTCACATGAGATTTGATTAAGAGGAGAGTAGAGAAACAAATAAACACAGACTGGAGGATACATATTACACCAAGAAATCAAGAAACATTTACACTATCTGATACTACTAACAGAAACAGATATGGTTAAAATACTACCATGAAAAACAGATGAATTTTTTTGTTTTTATTGTAACGGTGACCTGCTCCAAAGAATCCCAAACATTACATTCTCCAAAGAATATAATCATTGACAGTGGAATATAAGTGAAAGCATTTTCCCATATGTTAAGAAGCAAACAACAAAAAAAGTTACATCCTTTTGTAAATTCAATTCACTTGTGGTTATCTAGACCAGCTTTCCCATAGCATAGTCTGTAACCCAGCACATGGAAGAAAAAAAAAAACCTTCAGAAAATGTGTTTCATAGGAAGAACCTCCCACGATGAGTCTTGATACACTGTGTTTCCTGGGAAGGCCCTCCCGCGATGAGTCTTTTGACTCCACGGAGGCCTGAATGATGATAATAATAATAATAATAAAATATAAAAATGCACATATGGTACATGAGCTGTCAATCAGAAAATGATGCTATAACTGATTAAAGAAATACACTAAGCTAAAGAAACTATTTAACTACTTTTTTATTATTACGTGACGCCTCCAAGGAGTCCAACGACTCATCGAGGATATTTAAGTTTAATAAACATAAGAATGCACACAGACTCTGCCTCCACAGCCTAACCAATATCTGATTCCAGCCAAAATATCAGATACTTTCTACTTGTATTATAAATCTACTTATTTAATTCAGTAAACTACAAACATACCGTCATGCATGCTCACATACATAATGGGCTGCAAAACATTACACTGAAAGAAAAAAACATCCTCAGCTATGCATAGTTTGAGAAATGTTATTCTAATGTCACTTAGTTGTAGGCTTTTTTCCCTAGCCTGTTTCAGATTTAGTCACTCATTAGCTAAATAGGTGTAGGTACCCACCCTCGATGAGTCTCTGGACTCCCTGGAGGTGTTACATAATAATAATAAATAAATTTTCCATGCCATAAGACACCACTCCTGGTTGCCGAATAGTCAGCTTTTGCATTTTCCAACCAATAGGCAGTGGATTCGAATCCTACTGTGGGAATAGATGTTTGTGAATAGAATATCATTAGGCTGCTGCCTAAAGATATTGTATCTCAATATGGATTTCATTTCTTTTGTGCTCCACCACCGGAGGCTTAAAATGGCTAGAAAATGTTCAGCGTTTTGTTTCTAGAGAAAATTTCCTTAATAACTAATCCTCAGCTCACTCACAAAACGAACTGGAGTCTCCATAGCTTAGTAAGCATTGATAATGCTCTCTAACAGGAAAGACCTGGGTTCAAATCCTATCTAGGATGCGAAGAAAATTTATAAGGAATTTTCAAATGAAGGCAATTTAGACAGTCGCATAGGAAGGTAGAAAGTTTTTCTCCAAGCAATTTGCGTTTTCCATCAAACAGGTCAACTGGGCAAAAGAAAAAACGCAGTTAACAGATATGACATGGTGATTTCAAAGCTTTGGACGTTATTCCAAATGACTCAACATAATCCCACCCACAAATGGTTACAGGTGTATAACAACAGAATATATACTGATGATTACATCCATTGTGTGAGTAAACAATACTAGTTCGGGTTAGGAATATTTAACCTTTGAGGCTGGATGGATCTCAATCCCTTGGATTATAATCCCTTCATCTCTATGAAAGATGGCTTAAATTAATGAGAATTTATCGAGCACCTGGCTTACCCATTTTAGGGCGGTGTGGGAGCATCTATACCGACGAGCAGAACCGCTTTCGGACGCTTGTGTTTCCACCTATCGTTTTCATCGTAGCTAGATGACTCTCGAATGAGTTGATTGGGATGACTAGCTGCTTTGGTGAAATATATAATGGCAGTATCACGGAGAAACGTGAATATCAAGAATGTCAGCATCTCGGTGGAGGAGAGCATTCCAGACAAACCACGGAGCACTGAATATCATTTGGAGACAATTGTTCTGGATGACCTGTAGCTTTTTGATGTTGCAAGGTGAGGTGTGACCCCAAGTCGGTGATCCATAGGTCAATGTGGGTCTAATGATTGCTTTATAGATTCGTAGTTTGTTTTCAGTGCTGACACGGCTTCTACAGTTGAGAAGAGAGCAAAGTTGCATAATTGCGGAGTTTGCCTTGCTGCAGGCATAATCGATGTGAGAGTTAAAGTTGAGGCGGTTATCTAGTTGAATACCTAAATATTTGGTGCTTGATTTCCATGGAATAGTGTTGACAAGTTTGACTTCTCTGTAGTGGGATGCCTTCCGTCTTGTTAAGAGAATGGCAGTATTTTTGTTGGCATTCACAGCTATTCCATTTCCTGAGCCATTTTTCTAGGTTTGTTGCTGCAGTTTGTAAGCGCTGCGTAGCTAAGTTCGGCCTGAGAGATCTACTCAAAACTGCCATGTCATCTGCATAGCGAGCTGTGGTGGTTGATGTCGTGTTAGGGACGTCAGCAATGAAGATGTTAAAAAGCAGCAGAGAGAGCAACGAGCCTTGAGGAACACCTGCAGTGATTCTTTTCAAAGAGGATTTGAGTCCTCTCAACTTGACCTGATTCTGGTTTTTTAGAAAGGAGTTGATAAGTTTGATAAGGTAGAGCGGAACGTTGGCCATAAATAATTTATAGATGAGGCCTTTGTGTCAAACCTTATCAAAGGCTTTTGCTACATCCAGAAAAACAGCTCCTGTATATTGTCGCCAATTGAATCCAGTAGTGATGAATTCGACCAGTCTGTGAACTTGTTGTGTAGTACTGTACCCAGTTCGAAACCCAAACAGCTCTTTTGGTATTGTGTTGTTTTTGTTCACCACATCTTGAAGTCGATTGAGGATGATTTTTTTTGCAATTTTTCCCAAGCATGAAAGGAGACTGATGGGTCTGTAACTTTGTGGTAACTGAGGCACTTTTCCTGGCTTATGAATGAGGATTATATCTGCTTGTTTCCATCGGGTTGGAAAATAGTTTAGTCTGAGTATTGCATTTATAATTGCTACCAAATGCATGACAGCTTTGTGTGGAAGGGCCTCGATTGTTTTGTTGTTAATCTCATCTGGGGCTTTTTTGTTGTTAATTTCATCTGGGGCCGGGGGCTTTTTTGTTGATAAGCTTCCTAATGATGGAGTAGACCTCTTTAGGCGAGGTGGGATAGTTATTTTCATGGTTGTTAGGCTGCCGGACTCGACAGTGAATTTTCTCTATGAAGACCAAATCCGCATGCGCATAATTAGGACTGCAGTAAAGTTTAAGAGCTTTAGCGAGGGCTTCTGCCTTTTCATCATCCCTATAAACTATACCTCTTTCTCCATGAATGGACTGGATATTGGAATGGTCTGTACGGAGAGTTTTTGCCAATTTCCATAAGGAGTTATCTTCAGTTTTCAAGAAACAAAGTTTTCTTTCCCATTGTTGATTTCTGTGATCTTTTAGTGCATAGCGAAGTAAGTTTGATGCTCTGTTCAGCTCTTGGCAGTCTTGAGGAGATAGCGTGTTATGAAAGCGATGTCTGATTTTATTTTTGTTTCTGATTAGAGCAAGGATTTCTTCTGGAAGTAGGTTTACTTGAGCTGGAGTGGAAATAGAAGAGGCTGCAGTTAAGCTAGTTTGAATTTTGCTTTCCAGGTTGTTGACTGCTGTGTCAATTTCTTCACAGGAGGAGATATTTGGCACTGAATCCATGATAGTGTTGATTGTAGCCTTGAATTTTGTGAAATTAGTAAATGACTGACTGGAAATAAGTTCCAGATCTTCTCCCAGTTTTAGAATTACTGGGATGTGGTCCGAACTGAGGTCATTAACTATTTGCAGCTGGAATTGATGAGATATGTTTTTGAATATGGCTATATCTAATACATTGGGCCTGCCGTGTGTTGGTTCAATCGAACCTGCAATGATAATATTTCTCAGCTTAGCAAAATTGTAAAGGATTTTTCCATTGTAATTGGCACACCTGCTATTCCATAAGGGATGTTTTGAGTTTAGATCTCCTGCTACTATTGTTGCTTCCGTAGTGTCAAGCAACTGAAAAAGATCAGAGGATAGCAGAGTTCTGCCTGGAGGGTTATAAATGGAATATATTTTTAAGTTGCCTGCATTAATGGTGTAAATTTCTATGCCAGTTTGTTCAAGATTAGCTGTAGGAATCTTTTTTATCTCATTGTAATGGATGTTTTTCTTGATAAAGATTGCAGTACCTCCACCTCTGGCATTAGGTCTATCATTTCTAATTAAAGAGTAATTTCTTAGCTTGGGATTATCACAGGGCCGCAGATGGGTCTCGTTAACTAACAGGATATCAATTTTGTAGTGAGTAGCAAATTCTTGGAGTTCTAGAATGTTGTTGCTGAGTCCATTAGCATTCCAGAATGTGACCTGTATGGAATTTATTGTGATGGCCGGATTATCCATTAATCAATGAGAATTATGACTTGGGTATTTTTAAGAAATCTGTTTGTGTTAGCCTGGTTTGGATTTGATTTGCTAAAAGCTGACAGCATTTCTCCCAAAGTGGTAGCAAGCATTGCAGCAGAGTTTTGGCTGCTTGGTATGGTTTCTGCTGATTTGTTGCGTGAGGAAACTACAGAGGCATACGATTTTTCAGGTGTAATAGCCTGCACTTTAATTTCCGATTCAGATTGTGTGACTCGCTTCTGAGTGGACGGGGCTACTGCCTCCCTAGTCCTTGTCAGGTTAGATGGATGGAGTGAACAGCCCTTGTAGTTAGCTGGATGTGGGCCACCACAGTTGGCACACTTAGCAGGAGTGGTTCTTGACTTGGCACATGCATGCGAGGGATGATTATTTCTGCACTTTATACATTTGTATTCCACCCTACAAAGCTTCTGCGCACGACCATACTTTTGACAGTAGTGGCATTGTCCGGCAGATGTCTTCCTTCTGAGGGGTTCAGTCCTGATAACCAAGTTACAGACAATCTTAAGGTCATAAATCTCTCGTTGGTCTTCACTGATCTCCACCAAGACCAGAGGCATGGGCCACTTATCCACTCTGTACATGTGTGATATTTTTATTGGTGTTAGTCCTTGTGATTTGAGATCAGTGGCTATTTCTTCAGATGGTATGGTTTCTATCAAACCTCTGATGACCACCTTGAGGTTTTTTTTCGCTTTTATGCTGAAAAGTATGATATGGGACTTTCAGTTCATCTAAATGTCTGGTGAGCAGATGGTAGTCCGATGCACCTTCAGGCTGAATCTGGACTCCTTCATTGGTGTTCTTTGCTGAATTGAATTTGATATTGTTGTTTTTCCATCAACTCAGTGACTGATGACCATTTTTCTTTGGATTGTAAGATCACTGGTGGAATTCTCTCTTTAGGCTGTGTTATTGTATCCATCTCTATTATTCTTTCAGTTTGTACTGTAGTGTCCATTGGTGCTGCTCTCTCTGAGGTCTCTGAGGCAGTATTTCAGGGTTCTGCAGCTAGAGATTCCTTTCTCTTCTTCCTACTGACTACTTGAAAGTCAGTCATTATCCTCTAGTGTGTGAATATCAGCTGATGTGGTATTTTCTTTGCTCGAATCTTGTGAGGTGTTAGGAAGAGGGTCAGGGGATTGGTAGTCCTCTGTTTCAACCTCTTCTATTTGGTGGATTGCTACCTTTCCTGGCCATTTCCTTTGCAGCAGGCCTCCTACGTGTTCGAAAATTGCCAATAGCGGCTTGAAGTTGAGCTCATCATATGGAGAGTCCATAATTTGGCCTAAGAGAAAATAGTGGTTTCTCGGGTTTCCCAAGTAGTTTGCGAGTGATCCTGTAGACTTTGAGAGTCTACTAGCTAATCCCATAGACAGCTTAGAGTAAGTGTCTATCAGCAAAAAGTTAGTTTATTATAGGTGTCTCCTAAAACAAGGAAAAAGGAGTTTCGGGAACTTACTTGCAAAGGTTTTTTTTTTTTTTAATGTTCTTCCCAGTATATTTATAGTTTCTAATAGTCCTTATAAGGACTGGCTTAAAGGGGCGAAGCAAGAATGCATTTCATCTTCCCCGTTATCTGTGGAGGACAGTGTAGGGATAAGGTGTTATTGAGAACGCAGTGCAGAGACCTACCTCCCTAAAATACCATTCATCCACCACTGATCCTCATTGCGGGTAGAGCCTGCCGGCCATTAGACCTCTACATGTTTCACACAGAGGGGGAGATAGTCTCGAACTGTGATAGTTCCAGTGCAATGCGAGCTTCCCAAAAAACCTTATATAAAATTCAACTAGGCAGAGTCTAAAGGAATACGTCCGATCACAACGACAGCAAAAACCCATGACTACCGGTTAGGAATAACTGATAATGCGGCTTGATGGATATCAGTCCCATGGACTCCGATCCCTTCATCGCTATGAAATAGTCTTATATTAATATAGGGTTATAGGGTTAGCGAGTACCTGGCTCACCCTATTTAGGGCTGTATGGAGGCACCTGAACCGATAAGCAGAGCTGCTTTAAGCATAGGTGGAAACATAAGCAGGGCGCTTATGTTTCCACCTATCATGTTCATCATAGTTAGATGACTCTAGAATGAGTTGATTGGGATGAACAGCTGCTTTGGCAAAATAAGCAGTGGCACTATTATGGAGAAACATGGGAATATCTGGAATATCGGCATCACGATGAAAGAGAGCATTTCTGACAAACCACGGAGCATTGAAAATCATATGGAGACACTTGTTTTGAATAACTTGTAGCTTTTTGATGTTGGTGGGGGAAGTGTGACCCCAGGCCGGCGATCTGTAAGTTAACGATGGTCTGATTGTTTTGTAGATCCGTCGTTTGTTTTCAGCGCTGACTTGACTTCTTCGATTGAGGTGAGAAGAGAGTTGCACAATTGCAGAGTTTGCTTTTTTGCATGCATAAACTATGTGGGAGTTAAAGTTTAAATGGTTATCAAGTTGAATGCCTAGATATTTGTGCTAGATCTCCATGGGATGGCTGTGTTAAAAAGTTTAACTTCTCCAAAGTGAGGTGCTTGTCTTCTTGTGAAGAGAATGGCAGTGCTTTTATCGGCATTTACAGATATCCTCCATTTTCTGAACCAGTCCTCCAAATTTGTTGCTGCAGTTTGTAAGCGCTGCATAGCT
Organism: Typopeltis vanoorti; assembly: GCF_054136105.1. Lineage (NCBI taxonomy): Eukaryota > Metazoa > Arthropoda > Arachnida > Uropygi > Thelyphonidae > Typopeltis > Typopeltis vanoorti. The sequence continues at coordinate 47,121,911 of NC_143553.1, forward strand.
ATATTCAGCCTGAGAGATCTGCTAAGAATTTCCATATCATCCGCATAACCAGCTATAGTGGTTAGTGATGTGCTAGGAACATCAGAAACAAAGATGTTAAAAAGCAGCGGTGAGAGCAGCGAGCCTTGAGGGACACCAGCAGTGATTTTTTTCAGTGAGGATCGAATTCTATGCAACTTGACCTGGATTTTATGGTTCTTTAGAAAGTAGTCGATAATTTTAGTAAGGTAAAGAGGGATGTTGGCTGAAATTAATTTATAGATGAGACCTTGGTGCCACACCTTATCGAAAGCTTTTGCAACATCTAAAAAGATAGCTCCTGTGTGTTGTTTCCAGTTAAAGCCTGTAGTGATGAATTCAGTCAGTCTGTGAATTTGTTGTGTAGTGCTATGTCCGGTACGGAAACCAAATTGTTCTTTTGCAATTATGTTGTTTTTATTTACCTCCTCGTTAAGTCAGTTGAGAATGACTCTTTCTGCAATTTTTCCCAGGCATGATAAAAGACTGATAGGTCTATAGCTCTGTGGCATTTGAGGTGCCTTACCAGGCTTGAGAATAAGGAATATATCAGCTAGTTTCCATCTTGAGGAGAAATAATTTAATCTCAGCATTGCATTAATAATGGCTACTAAATGCATGACAGCTTTGTGTAGGAGGACTTTAATTGTTTTGTTGGTAATTTCATCTGGACCAGGGGCTTTTTTGTTGTTAAACTTCCTAATGATTGAATAGACCTCTTTAGGTGAGGTGGGACAGATATTTTCATGGCTACAAGGTTGCCGAAGCATGGAACGTACTCTACGGTGTATTTTCTCTATGAAGACCAGTTCCACATGTGCATAATTAGGACGGCACTGAAGTTGGAGAGCATCAGCGAGAGCTTCTGCTTTTTCATTATCTCTGTAAACAAGACCTCTTTCTCCGTGAATGGGCTGGATGTTAGAGCGATCCATATGGAGAGCTTTAGTCAATTTCCACAGAGAATTATCTTCAGTTTTGAGAGAACAGTTTTCTTTCCCATTGCTGGTTCCTGTGATCTTTTAATGCATAACGGACTAGGTTGGATGCTCTATTTAGTTCTCGACGGTCTTGCAGAGATAGCGTCGTCTGAGTCTAATTTTGTTCCTGATCAGAGCAAGGATTTCTTCAGGAAGTAATTTAACTTGAGCTGGGGTGGAAATAGAACAAGCTGAGGATAAGCCAGAGTGTATTTTACATTCAAGATTGCTGACTGCGACGTCGATTTCTTCACGGGAGGAGATAGTAGGTACTGAGTCTATGATAGTGTTCATTTTAGCCTCGAATTTTGCAAAGTTAGTGTGGGATTGGCTGGGAATGAGCTCAGGATCCCCTCCTAAACTTAAAAGTACTGGATTGTGATCTGAGCTGAGCTCATCAACCACTTGAAGTTGGAATTGATGAGAAATGTTGTTAAATATAGCAATATCCAAAACATCAGGTCTGCTGATCGTTCCGATTAGCTCGATCGGGCCTGCAATAACAATATTTCTCTTCAAGGCAAAATTGTAGATCATTCCGTTGTTGTTAAAACTCTTGCTGTTCCATAAAGGATGCTTGGAATTGAGATCTCCTGCTACAATTATTGATTCATTTGTATCTAGTAGCTGAGAGATCAGAGGGGAGGAGAGGTTTGCCAGAGGGGTTGTATACAGAATAAATCTTTAAGCTGCCTGCATTGTTGGCATGAATTTCTATGCCTGTCTCCTCGAGGTTAGATGTATTAGTCTTCTTAATCTCATTATAGCAGATGTTTCTTCTGACAAAGATGGCAGTGCCTCCACCTCTAGCATTGAGTCTGTCATTTCTAAGTAACGAGTAGTTTCTGAGTTTGGGATTATTGCAGGGACGTAGGTGAGTCTCGTTAATGAGGAGAATATCAATTTGTAAATGATCTGCAAGTTCCTGTAATTCCAAAATTTTGTTGTCGAGACCATTTGCATTCCAGAATACTATCTGCATAGAATTTGATGTTGAAGCTGGATTAGTCATTAATCATGGAGATGACTTGAGTATTCCTAAGGAATTTGTTGGTGTTGGCCTGGCTTGGATTTGTTTTGCTGAGGGCCATTAACATCTCCCCTAGTGAGGCAGCGAGAATTGCTGAGGAGTTTTGACTGCTAGTTGCAGGGAGTACCTCGGTGTTACGCGAGGAAACTACAGAAGCATAAGATTTATCTGGTGTAACTTTTCACGCTTTGATTTCAGGCACAGATCTCACGATATTTTTCTGAATGGGCTGGACTAACTCCTGTCTAGGCTTTTGAAGGTTGGATGGGTGGAGAGAACAACCCTTGTAATTGGCAGGATGTGGGCCACTGCAGTTCGCACATTTAGCAGGTATGATCTTTGGCTTGACGCAAGTGTGCGAGGGATGGTTGCCACTGCACTTTACACTTGTAATCTGCTCTGCATAACATTTGCGCATGCCCAAATTTTTGGCAGCGATGGCATTGACAAGCCGATGCCTTTCTTCTCAGTGGCTCGGTGTTGATGACCAAGTTGCAGACTATTCTAAGATCGTAAATTTCTCTCTGATCTTTACTGATCTCCACTAAGACCAGAGGCATGGAGCGCTTGTCTGCTCGATACATGTGAGAAATCTTGATCAGCTCCAAGCCTTGTGATCTGAGGTCAGTAGCTATCTCTTCTGATGTTATGTTTTCTACCAAACCTCTGATGACTGCCTTAAGGTTTTTTTCACTTTTCAGTTGGTATGTATGATATGGGAATTTCTGATCATCCATAAGTTTGGTGAGCTAGCGGTAGTCAGTTGTCCCTTCGGGCTGTATGCGGACTCCATCATCTGTGTTTTTGGCTGATGAGAACTTGATGTTATTGTTCTTCATCATCTCTGCAAGCGACGCCCATTTTTCCTTAGATCTCAAGATTACTGGTAGAATCGTCTCTTTGGGCTGTGTCAGTATATCAGTCTCTGTTCTTGCACAAGATAGTGCTGATGTGTCCATTTGAGGTGCAAATTCAGGTTCTGCAGCAAGATACTCTTTATTTCTCTTCTTTCTGCTGACCTCCTGGTAATCATTAGAATCTACATCAGTTGTTGTAGTGGAGGAAATGACACTGTCATGTGTAAGGTTAGGAGAAAGTTCGGAGGTTTGAGGGTCTTCTGTCTCGACCTCCATAATCTGATGGACTTCAACCTTTCCTGGCCATTTCGTATGTAAAATGTTACCAATGTGCCGAAAAATAGCTACAAGTTCTTTGAAAGGGAGATCCTCATATGGTGAATCCATAATTAAATCTAGACTTGAAGTGGGGGCAGGACCTGCCTTGTCCCTTCAACCACCAAGTGCTGCACAGGGCGGGGAACAGGAGAGGGCCTGAAAAAAAATTTTTTTTTTTTTTTTTTGAAGATGAAAATAAAAGTCTTACCTGCTCTGCTGATCGAGCACGCTGTTGACGCTACAGGAGAAACATCAAACAATCACTATTTTAATGTTGAAGGGAACTGTGAACTAATCATCAGTATTAAATCTCAAAAACTTTTATCACTGCTGTAATAACTACGAAGAGCGCTGAGAAACACGTCTGTACTGAACGAAACCAAAACCAAAACTCCCCGGTTAGGAATATCAGATGGTGCCAACTATTTATATTATTTTATTCTCGTTGACTTTTTCCCAACGATATTAATGCATTCAACTGCCACGGTGATGAAAGGTGTATGTGACATTTAATAATTTTTTTTTTTTTTTTTTTTAATTTTAACTTACTTTAATACACAAAGAAATGCGATGTGTAATTCGCCTGCTACCTTCTTAATAATTAATAATGATTTGTTCTTAATTCATGATTAATGAACGATAATCATTAACAAGTTAATATGATAAAAAAGAAGTTCATATCTAATAAAACTATAATTGTTTACTCGCCTATATTTAACTGTTACCATAATTGCATTCCTGCTTGTTTTGACTACAACGTTTATGTAGTAAACAACTCCCAATTTAAAAAGAAATTTAATGCTTCGAGAGATTTCGGTTATGATCTTGAATATTAATATAGTTTTTGAAAAATTGTATTATACGCATTCAGAATAAAGTAAAGCTCGTAATAGTTGCTTAATGCTCTGCTACAAAATGGATCTAAGATTATAAGATGTTAGTTTAAGAACATAACAAGTAATTAACAAACCCCGCAATTAGGTATCCTCATGCAAGACTCCTGTAAATATCATTTGTTAATAGGAGAAGAATGTTGCGTATATTTTTTTGGGGATATTTTATTATCTTCCGATGATCAATGGACCCTCGACACCGCAAGGTAAAAGAGGGTATAAGGAAGATGTTATCTTCCACTATACCACCGGCTGTTATTATTATTAGAACCAATTCTATACACGGAGAACTAACTATGCCCTTTTGGTAAACAAACACCGTGGGTCAGGAAATATGAAATACAAGTTCCTTTATACAAACTCATTCTGTCCGGCGCATCAGAGGAATCGAAGAATCGTGCTAATACACCGATTTTTCCAAGAAAGAGGAAAAAATAATGATGAAATTTAAAATTGACATGTGACTCATATTTATGTGGGAGGAAAATCCATTTTCGCAGAGAATTTTCCCGGAATATAGTTCGGATCTGAGAAACTGATAACAGTTAATAATATTCATCTTACATATTTAAAGACAAAGATCAGCCTACACATTTCCTCTTTCTCAATTAACTAGTTGATAATTAATCTATAAAGTTTGGCAAGTTGGAAATGGAACCACTGCAGCAAAGTGTATAAAACAAGGCAAAATTTCAGCGAAACAACTAATGAAATAACATTCTCCTTTAACGTGCACAATTAAAGCTATTTAGCAAATTATTCAAAAGTAAACGCGCAATTTAACTTCATACACATACGCAAAGAAAACTATTTGTAGTTGCTGTTGCTTACTGAAAAAGTGACTGATATCTTTGCAAGACTACCAACAGTGAATTAGGCGACTGATAAGCAATCGTAATGATGCAGCAAGGAGTAGTTTGATCATATCTAACAATATTTGTAATTTTTTTTTGAACTGCTGTAAAGGTTCTAGTAATTATCAAATGAAGGAAGACGAAATTGCAAGTAAGTAGTGCTTTTAGCTCCTTTGAATAATGTATTCTTTATTGATACCGTTGATACGCTGGTTATCAATGTCCTGCGGGTACAAATGTTTATCTCCTCTAAAGTGCATAATTTTTGTATTTTTGTTCGTCCTAAACCCGAAGAAGCCACAAAGTATCTGTGGCGAAACTAGTCGGTTTCATTTTTATATTGTTACTGCCAAATAAACGCAGCGTATTTCTCTTCATAAATGTTTATTCCCTATGAAAAGTAAAAATGGTTAATATTGTAATAGCATTTTCCTTGGACAATTACTGACCAGTAGAGACAACTTATACCACAATAAAATCTATGCTTGGGATGTTAGCCTTTCTTTCTTAACCATCGATTGTAAAATGCAACACGCCGAATGGTTTTCCTCAAGTCTAGCTTACTCAATAACTCTAGATGCAAGCAAACATTAATTTTACACATACAGGAGATGACATGTTAACCAACATATTTTTGCTCTGTTACTTCTCATGGTCTGTGATCTCTCTGTGATCCAATGAAATTTGATCACAGCGAGTCAGACTAAATACATGACTCTCTTTACCGCCTTAATTCGTAAACACTGACTTGTGTTTATTCACAATCAAACAACCACAATTTTTCTTTTGCTCCCATGCTTTCTGTTCTGTTTTTATTTTGCACATTACTTCCAGAGATCTCAGAGCACTTCAATTCTTCTAGCATCAAATTAAAAATCTACGTAACTAAAGTTGGCAGTCATAATCCCATACTGAACACACAAAGCGACTTATACGTGGGCTGTTCAATAAGTAATAAGACTAATTTTACTGTGGCGAAACCACTCATCACAATATTAATTTCTGTGGAATAAAGAAATGTTGCTGTATGTATTAACAAAAGAGGTTGATAGATGGCGTATACGGGCTGATGTGCCAGAGTGACACGTGACTAAACTCAAGTGCTCATCGGCGCGCCTACGAGGTGCGACCAGTCTTCGAAATGGAAGCATCCTTGGAACAGCGTTATGCGATTAAATTTTGTGTGCGTTTGCAAACATCGGCATCGGACACTTTTAACATGATACACGAAGCTTTCTACGATGAAGCAATGTCGAGGGCAAGTGTTTTTCGCTGGCATAAAACTTTTAAGGAAGGAAGGCAAAATGTGGAAGATCTTGAACGTGAGGGAAGACCTTCAACGTCCATCACAGAGACAATGATCAACACAGCAGCGATTATCATCAAGCACGTCAAAAGGAAGCGTCCATTGCTGAAGAATGGCTTCTTATTGCACCACGATAATGCAAGGCCACATATTGCTGGTTGTGTAGTGGACGTTTTGCAGAACAACAACACAGATATCCTACCACACCCTCCATATAGTCCTGATCTCGCACCATGCGATTTCTGGCTGTTTCCTCAGCTCAAGAAACCACTAAGAGGCCGCCATTTCGAAAGCAACAAAGCATGTGTAAAAGCTGCGGAGGCTGTTTTGAAAGAACTCTCAAAAAACGGACTCTCACATGTGTTTAAGAAGTGGACGCAACTGTGGGACAAATGCATCGCGTCTAACAGTAGTTACTTCAAAAAAGACCATGTAAATGATGACGATTAAAGGTAATCTGTTTTCTGTATAAATATAGTCTTATTACTTATTGAACAGCCTATGTAAAAAAGGGTTCATAACTTATTTCCTCCTCTTTCTAAAAATAATGTTACAAAGTCCCTTACATAAATCGGTCATAACTTTCTTCCCAGTCATTTTTTCTTCCTCCTCCTAAAAATGATGCACCTTTTAATTAAACGGACACTTAAGCTTTGCTAGTTGTCTTATCAATGAGTGTAAAACTAAAAATTCGTTGTCATTCAAATATTTACTCAAATTCTTATATTAAGTAACCTTTGTAATGCTTGTAACTAATTTGCATAAAAAGTAAAAAAATCGCTAACTGTTGTATGTTTTTATTAAAATCTGTCCTATTAAAATACATAACTCATTCGCATATAACGCTTTTTTATCCAAGTTGAATCAACTTTTTTGAAGTACATTTTGTAACGGTTAATCAAACAGCTGTTTTTTTGCTACTAACTAATCTCTCTAACACCTTAACCACAACTCCAGACACACATGAGCGTGTGTGTGTGTGTCTGTATTTCAGATGAACATTTGTCGTGCTCAAAAGAATGTTATGATACGCTGTTTAGTTTAATATATTGTGAATACTGATTCACAATATTATTATTATTAGACACTTCCAGGGAGTCCAAAGACTCATCGAGGGAGGGCACCTACTCTTCAACTCTGTCTCCGCCACTCAATCCACCAACTGACCGCACCAACGCCATCTACCGCCGACCACCACCACTAGTAAGACCAAAGAGTAAAAGAGAATCACATTAACGCAACACTTCATTTTTTTTTTTTTTTTTTAGCGAAGCAGAATGAATTCTGGGGTTCAACAACTTCATCTACAAACCTTAAAGGTACATTTCAGACATCAACTAGGTGTTGCTGAAAAAACGCTAGTATAATTTGTATCTGAAATCTTGAAACCTGTCACTCTACTTTGTAGTCAGGATGTCAAGGATCATCCTTTTTCGTTTCGTTATATATATATATTAGCAAGCAGATTGACTCGGTTTCTAGACACGCTAACTATTATCTAATGATTGAACTCCGAGATTATAAGGTTACAAATACATTTAATATATCCACACAGCTAGTTTCGTCGTGAGGTCAACTTCATCAGGTGTGATAACATAAAAGTAAATAAAAGACCGTAAAAACATTGCACTTCTATCACGAAGGGCGGGGGATGAGAACGGACGTATTATTTTACTGAGCCCGATTGCATTGCATACAAGGTTTCTCAGTAATCTCACACTGCATTGGTGCTGACAGTTTGATTCCTATTGTCTCCTCCTCTGCACAAAACGTGCATGAGGTCAAATGGCTGGCAGGCCCCACCCGCAATGAAGACCAGTGGTGGATTTAAGGTTTTATAGGGAGGTAGGTTTTCAAACTGTGGCCAAGTGAGATACTGATACTCCTTTCCCCAATTAGTAGGTCACAACAAGACTAAAGTTTGCTAGTAGAGACCAACTCGGTCTACAGGACTTTTGCTGGCAGGTCCCTAGCCTTGTGGGATTACATATTGCTAGTAGCCCATCTAGGTGTACAGGATACTTTGCTGGCAGGCCCCTAGCCCTGCGGGATTATTTATACTGCTGTCAAACAATTTCAGCTGGCAGGAAATCGCCACTTTGATATGGAAAACATGAAAGAGCAGATCCTTAATAAGGAACAGTCCCTAGAGGTACTAAAACTCATAATAGGCAAGCTTGAATCTGACTGGCCGGGTTTTATAAAACAGTACATTCACTCTGATGATCAGAATGGAGAGGAGGAGAATGAGATATCACAAGAAGAACTCATTACTGCTCTGTCACCAAATTCCTCCTGTCAAAACAACTCTCAGGAAGGCCATGCTAACAAAAGACGAAGAACTACAGAGGACCAGATGGATGAAGAATCACCAACACCAGATGTCCCGAGGAACACCGAAAAGGTTCCACCTGTTATACTAAGGGACAACGACAAATGGACCACTGTCACATCAGCCATTAGGGAATATAAAATCTCATATTCCTGGGCTAAAAATCAAGATGGAGTCAAAATCCAGCCAGCCTCAGTCACTGACTAGACAGTTGACAAAACTAATGGATAACAAGTCTTCCTTATCATACTTTTGCTTTACCCAGTGAAAAGAATCTCAAAGTAGTACTTCACGGAGTAACCGAAGGTGCCATCTCTGAAGAAATCATTGCTGACCTATGAGTCAGGGCCTAACACCAGTAAAGGTGAGCAGGATGCTCAGGTCAGATAAACGGCCAATGCCATTAGTGCTCATAGAAATTGACAAGGCACAGAAAGATATATGAATTGACTGCGATCTGTGGCCTCAGAATTTCTACTGAGCCACTAAGGAAAAAGTCGTCAGATGGGCAGTGCCATAGGCGCCAAAGGTTTGGCCATGCCCAAAAACTTTGCAAGACAAATTATAGGCGTTTGAAATATCGCGAGAGCCACCAGACCGTCATGTGTACCAAGCCAAGATCCACATCAGCTAAATGCACCAACTGTGGAGGACCTCACCCTGCAAACTACAAGGGATGCATTACACACCCAAAGAACCAAGGGTCAACAAAAACTACCCTTCCAACACATTTCAGCCATGTTCAAGAGTCGTGCAGGTCGTACCCCAGTCCAATTTATCTCCAGCTTGACAACTCAGGAAAGAAAACAAATGCCCAAAACTTATGCAGAGGCAGCATGAACAAAGGCTGCTCCATCCCATGATCAAATAAGCTCAAATCTAACATCAGTATTAACTGCCTCACTAGATACCATGTTACAAGAATTCAGTATGACAAATCCTTCGCCATCCTCCACGAAAAGATTCCTACAAGGTACCCACTCAACTCTGACAGCCCTCAATAACGAATAAAAGAAAATTCCATCCCAACTCTCTCATGATCGCTGCATGGAACGCCAATGGACTGAGTAACAAAATCCTATAACTGCAAGAGTTCACTCACAGACACAATCCTGACAATATTAATAAATGAAACGCATCTCAGGCCAGCTAATAACCCCAAGTTACGGAACTATATTATGTACAAAAAAGACAGACTCACCAGTAGTGGAGGAGGAACAGCCATATACATTAAAAACTACCTAAGCCACAATGTTCTGACCAATCCACAAACCAAGAACCTAGAGATAACAGGCATTGAAGTTCATACCAACAATGCTGACAGTATCAAAATCGATGCTGTATATAATCCACCCGGCATTCCATTACTGGTATCTGATTTGGACACCATTCTCGACTTCACAGACTCTATCATCATCATGGCTGGTGACTTTAATGCCAAACATACAGTCTGGTATAGCTCCACAATCAACAACAAAGGTCGAACTCTAACCATTACTCAATACAAAATTCTATTGTTGTAGCCGGACCCACAGAGCCCACCCATCACAGCTCAGCTGGAAGCTCAGATGTACTTGACATAGTCATCCTCAAAAACATCAGATACCAATATCAGCTAGAAACATTAACCCCTTAACATACCAATTAAAAATCAGAAAGCGGTCGTTTTTCTGCCATTTTTTTGGGCGAAGGTGATTTGCTGGATCAAATTCATCATTATTTGAAAAATAATGATGAATTTGTGCAAATACAAATGAAATAGCCGATACACGCCGTTGGCAACTTTTCTCGGCTGAAAGAAATAGGCACAAGATTGTCTAGCATCTATATTCGGTTGTATTTATATGTGAAACCAAAATTCAAAATCAATTTTGGTGCAATAAACAAAAGACGTGTCACAGACGTCTTTGTATGTTAAGGGGTTAAATGAACTTTCGTCCGATCACAACCCTATTCTGCTTAAACTCGGTACACAAGAGCAATTCTCCCCTCCCCACTCTTTCATATCTTGGGAAAAGCTCTCCAGAATTCTCCCTGACCACACTGGCCCAGTCTCTGCTATTCACACTAAAGAGGAGATAGACTTTGCTGTAAACAACCTAACGAGTCAAATCAAAAAAGCAATAAAGTCAGTCACCCAAACTAGTCTTTAACTCAAGTGGTCGGATCCCCGAGGAAATCATGGACTTAATCAGACTGAAAAACAAAGCCAGAAAAAGGTACCATAACACAAGAGCCCTGAAAGAAAAAACAAATCTAAATAAATTAAACAGACAAGTTCGTGAAGCTCTCCAAAAACATCGAAACCAAGACTGAGAATCCAAGCTAACGAAACTAAATGCAGAGGACAACTCCATTTGGAAGTTCCTGAGAACCTTCTGCACTAAAAGGCAACTTTTACCCCCAATTCAGACCAAGAAGAGAATAGCTCATACTGACAAGGAAAAGGCAGAGGCTCTGGTAGACAACTTGGAAACTCAATGTCCCCTCTTATGAAAATTTGAACATCAATCTTATCCACAAGATTCACCACCGTCAGGTAGGCCATAACACAACAAAAGGATGACCTAGAACCTGTCACACCCACTTCTCTAACAGAAGTTATAAATATCATAACCCACCTGAACAACAATAAGGCTCCAGGTCCAGATGGAATCACAAACAAAATGATCAAACTACTCCCCAGAAAAGCCATTGCACACCTAGTCAACATATTAAATGCCATCCTCAGACTCAAGTATTTTCCCTTAACATGGAAGATAGCGGATATCACGCCAATCAAGAAGATTGGAAAAAACACCCAGTTCCCCGAAAGCTACAGACCTATCAGTCTTCTGTCCAGCCTTGAAAAGATTGCAGAAAAAGTAATCCTTACAAGGCTTCAATCAGAAACGGATGAACTGGGTATAATTCCTAATGAGCAGTTTGGATTTAGAAAACCACACCACCTTTCAACAGATCCACAGGCTGATCCAATTCATCTCTGAAGGCTTCAACCGCAACCTCCACACAGCTGCGGTCTTTATAGATGCTGTGAAGGCTTTTGATAAGGTGTGGCATCAGGGTCTTCTCTACAAGCTCATCCCATTCAATATGCCTACTAATCTAGTTAAAATAATTCACTCATACCTCAAAGACAGATTCATGCAAGTCAAAATAAATGAAACTGTGTCAACCAGATGCAAGGTCCTGGCGGGTGTGCCACAGGGCTCACTCCTGGCCCCCCTTGCTGTTTTCTATTTATATAGCTGATATCCCTCAAAACCCAAGCTCAACAATCACTGCCCTATATGCAGATGATATTGCATTATTAGCAAGATCTCTCAGCCCCAAACTAGCCATCAAGACTCCAAAACAGTATTCACACACTAGAGAAATGGTTGATGGACTGGAGAATCCAAGCAAACCCACAGAAGAGTTCGGCCATACCGTTCACTAGAAAGAAGCCTCAGATCAAGGAAGATATACATTTACTGGGAGTTAAGATCCCATGGCAAAATACAATCAAATATCTCGGCGTAATGCTCGACAAAAAAACTGCAATTCACCAGTCATATAAAACACAAGCTTAAAGCCATCCAAAGTAATTGCGCAGCTCTACCCCATGATCAACAGAAAAAGTAAACTGGACACTCAGAACAAACTATTCATATACAGGATGGTAACACACCCAGTCATCACTTACGCATCTCCTGCATGGAGTCATACCTCGAATACAAATATTCAAAAGCTACAAAGAATACAGAACAAATGTCTGAGAATGAGTTTGGATGCCCCATGATTTATCATTAACTCCCAGATTCACAGAGAAGTCAACATTCCCTACATCACATCCCTCCTTCACGACCTAGCAGAAAAGTTCTTCATCAAGACAATTAATCATCCGAACCTGCTGATCAAGCAAGCTACAGGCTACAATGAAGCAGATTTCTGAAATACAAAAGATCCAAGTCAATTCTATGCTCAGCCGAACACAGCTAATCTCACTGCCCCTTTCAGGGCGAGCATAAAGCTCAATAATTCTCCATTCAAAGAACTTTCCTTCTCAGACAAAGGGGAATATGAAAAGCATTTATCCTTCACCCATCAAGCCAGTATCGTTCTGCACTTCTATCACACTTAAAATCGACATCCCGACGAAACTAGTTGTGTGGATATATTAAATTTATTTGTAACCTTATAATCTCGGAGTTCAGTCATTAGATAATAGTTAACACACACACACACACATATATATATATATATATATATATATATATATATATATATATATATATATATATATATATATATATTGCTTCATATCTTCATTTCGTAACTGGTTCTCTGGTGCTCACCGGGTAATCAAATCAAAACCTCTCCAATGACTATGACTTGTTCACTGTTTTCTATTCTGGGATGACCACAGCACTAGTCTAGTTGAAATTAAAAAAAAAAAAAAATCTTAATTCTAGTATCTATCCATAAAGAGTGGTAAAGATCAACTTCATGATTATGATTAGTATGAGAAGCAATCTTTCCTGCATAACATGTACACCATACGCATGGGCATTCCTGAGAGGGGCACCGATTTGTATACACTGTACAGGATATTAACATTAAAAAAAAGACACCAGGACCTTGTGAGGTTTTTTTTTTTTAATGTGAAATAATATAAAAAATCATTGCGTGAATTTGCACCAGTCTGAAATCACATCTCTAAAGAGAAGAACGTTCTTCATTGATGTGATTTTTAAAAAAACATTTTTGCGGGATTTTGCTCTGATTTAGTATTGTACCTCGGATGTGACGGTACACGAGCTTATAAACTGTAACAATACGGCGTGTAATGAAAATTCATATACTGTACACTATACTGAATTTTCATTAGACGGCTGTTTTTCAGTTTTTGGTCCACGAAACGATTCAATATTCCTCATTACACTATCCACCAGGAATAATGTAATGAGAAGTATATTGTATAGTGTAATACAATACACTATTCACCAGGAATAGTGTATTGTAATATGAAGCCAAACTCTTCGTCTCTGGTGGGCCTAGCGTAGATTCTGTGATGAAGAGCTTTCCCTGAAAACACGAATGGAAGAAACGGCATGACTGTCGCTTTCCAAGTTATTTTATATCTTTTATCGAGCTTTATCCTCGTGTGTGTGTGTTGTTTGGGTGTTTAATGAGCTTATACATTGTGGTCCATGTTTCACCTAGGGGTGACAGATGGACCACAAAGCTCAAGCTGAATTCTATTCCAGAATTCAGCTTGAGCTTTCACTATATCTCGCATAATTCTTTTGTGTTTTTGATTCATTGATTTCTGAAGGTATTATCATCAAGCTTTCTGACTTAAAAAGAATATTGAGTAAGTAGATCCCCCATCTTCCTCTGGATCTCTGTGGGAATCAGAACTGTACTGATTTGAAAGACTGTCCATCTTTCAAATCCTCTCAGGAACTGTTAATAGCTCTCAAATATGCTAATTCATTAACAATTGTTCATATAGTTGCATTAGAAAAGAAAAGGATTGTTCAAAACATTTTGAGTACAAAAATGGTAACGTTCGAATTGCTCACGTTGTATAAATTATATAGTTCCAGAGGAAGACGGAGAGAGACATATATATATATACATACATATATATATATATATATACACATAGAGGCGTAGTTAGGAGGGGGCGGTTCGCCCTGGCGACACTTTGAACCTTTTTGAACTTTCGCAGTTAATTCTAAAATACAGTCTCGAGAACTCAGTTCCAAATACTGTAATACTACTGCGAATTTTCCTCACAATTTCTGTAAGTGTTGCTAGTTGTTAGGACTTTTTCTAAATAAATTGATTAAGAATTACCTACATTACTATATAGACTTCGCCAATGTCATCGTCGCTTTTGCTAACAGAAAAGCAAGCAAAATAACATTTTAGAATGTTGAAATTAAAGTTTTACTTCAAAAATAAACCTGTTTTAATTTATTTCCCTATACGTTGTTTTGACTTTTTGTAGTATTTTTGGTGTGTATGAGATGGGCGGCAAAAGCTCTAGTTACACCACTGCATGTGTAACTTGTATGAGGCAATGAAAATTGATGATGATAACATGCCTCACCCAAATTTCTCAACATCTCTCTCTTCCTTTCTTTCTCTTGCTGTCTCTGGGAATCAGAACTATACTAAGGACTGTTCGTCTGTCATCGTTCATTCAGGCCAGTCCCATTCCTGTTTAACCGTTTAGATTTTGAATAAATCAGCTTTTTTGTGTGAATTGCCTAATGTCTGGATTTTTGTATGCCCTCTGTGCTTTTTTTATATCCCAAAGTTGGAGACTTCATGTCTCCAACCCCCAGAAAGGTTTGTAAACCTATCAGTATCGTGGAAGAGGGAAGAAACTTTTTATCATTTTTATTATATTTATTAATTTGTTATACTTTTACATAGGAAGCCCTGTCTGAGAGACCACATTTTCAAGCCAATTCAGCCATTAAGAGGGCCGGTGGTCTCACACCCATCGATGAAATTCATCTCCACCATAAAGACAATCACAAACATCTATGACAACGGCAGGATTTGAACCCGCAGCCCGTTCGTTAGAGAGCGCGTACATTATACATTCGACCAACGAAGCCAGCAACTTCCCAGGCAAAATAAACAGAGATCTGCTTAATATAGTAAAGAAAATGACTACTTAAATATTGTGTGCAGCTCGGGCTTAAACAGCTTTTAAAGCAAGTGCATTTTGCATGTATTTCAACCAACTAGAAAACTGGAAAGGGGAGGAAAGTTTGTCCATGTTATCGTGGGAAACATAACCACATCATCGTTACTGACATCTTTCAATTATCATCATGACGAGAGGAATCTATGGGCTTTTTCGAATGAACCTGAGTTAGCCGAGGTATAGAGGAGAATGAAAAACTCGAGTTTATCATTCTCCTCTATACATGCAAATCTGCCAGCGATCACACGCAATTAACAAACAAAAATACTATTAGTAGGCGACACATGGCATAGTGCGTAGGTGGAAAATCCAGTAGTGTTTTGGTTGTTTGGCGTAAAAGAATACCGGTTGCTATGAACCAAATAGGGGTAGGGTAAAGAGGGGGGATGACGTCACTCGTGACTTCACTGACTGTGGTTATCAGGTTGAGAGAAGTGATAATTTATCAGATGTAGATAAGTAACGCCATTGCAGTCCTCGGGGTATCAGCTGTTGAGGGCGTCATCTGTATCCTGGATACATGAGTTGTGTGAGTACCCCCTTTTTTTGTTGGAGTGATGCATTATGGATAATGAGTATGGAATTCTGGGAATTGCCATGGGGTACCCAGCTGTTGACGTCACTTTGCGTCTTTGGTTCGAGCGTGGAATTCTGGGAAGTGCCTTGGTGAAGCCAGTTGTCAATGACATCACACTGTGTCTTTGGTTCGAGTGTGGAATTCTGGAAGGTGCTCTGGTAAAACCATTTGTCAATGGCGTCACGTTGTCCTTTGTTCGAGTGTGGAATTATGAGTAATAAGCTGAGCATATAATTATTGGTGAGGATATTGTCTACAGGTGGCAACAAGAGTTTAAAAATAATTTAAGTGTGTGGTGTTCCATCCCTAATTTAGACTATAGGAATTTTTAGTTTAGTCAGATGATGTCACCACAAGTTTTTTTTTTTTTTTTTTTTTTTTTTTTTTTTTTTTTTTTTTTTTTTACATTCACATTTTCTTGTCAATAGGTGGCAGTACACATTTTTCTAAAATAATTAATTACTGGATATCAGTGTTCCTTCCCCCTTCTTTTTTTCGTTCATGTATTAATTAATTTCACTACGATTTGGTAATTTTGGTAATGGCCAGCCTGGCTGGCCGAGTGGTTAGTGTCCTCTCTCCAGTCGAGGCTGCAGGCTCGAATCCCGCTGTGGGCATGGGTGTTTGTGATTGTCTATGAAAATACTAGTGGTGATGGTCGGAGGTAGATGGCGTTGCGGTAAGTTGATGGATTGTGAGTGGTGGAAGCAGAGCTGTAGAGTAGATGCCCTCCCTCGATGAGTCTTTGGACTCCCTGGAGGTGACAAATAATAATAATAATAATAATAAATATTTTTGCATGCATAATTAAACAGAAATCTCTGTTTCCAATAATCTTTTTATATATATAACTCATCCAAATATTGTGATCTGCGTATAATCAACAAGTGGTTCATTTTAAATTTCATTCGAGATTTTAAGATAATTTTAAATTTAATGATCTTAAAAGTTCATTACTTTTTTCCTAATTAAATGTTAACTTTATTTATCATAATTAATCAAAATTGTATTAAGGAATAAAATTATGAATTTGTATATCAACTTCTAAGCAGAATAACTGCGCAAAAAATTAGACGTGGTGTAACTTAAATATGGAGAACACACCAACGACACCAAAACTTGTTCACTGAGGCTTAAATGCACATTTTATTTTACTGAAATATTATTTACAAGTATATTCACAGAGAATAATTCGAACATGTAATTATCCAGAAATATTTTACATGATTTAGTTTACTCTTCACATTTCCAATGGAAAAAAAGCTGTTCATGAATTTAATAATAAAATTGTTCGTTACTCACTGTTTCTGGTTCGAGTACATCAAAATCAAAATGACATCGAGCCACTTGTTGATTATACACAGATCAAAATATTTGGATGAGTTATATATATAAGAAGACTATTGGAAACTGGGATTTCTGCTTAATTATGCATGCAAAAATATTTACGATTGAAAATTACCAAAACGTGGTGAAATTACTACAGGGAAATTAATTATTTTAGAAGAATGTACACTGTTACCTATTGACAAGAAAAGGTGAATTTAAAAAAAAAAAATACCATACATTTAAATTACCAAATCCAGAGGCACGACAATGGCGTCACTTATCTCAACCTGATAATCATAGGTAGGGACGTCATCCCCTCTTTACCCTACCCATATTTGGTTCATAGTGACAGGTATTCTTCTTAGCGTAGTGGGAGGTGGCACATAATAGTAAACAAAACAACGAAGTAATCGATTATACATAACAGAATTACATCGGGAACCTCAGTTACTTCACATATGAGCAAATGAACATCAACGAGTTGCTTAAGGTGCTAATATCTAAGTTTACCCAGTCAAAAAAAAAAAAAAAAAAAGGTGTGTGTGTGGGGGGGGGGTAGAAATAACAGAAATATATAAAAAAATAAACTAAAGAAATGCAACACTCTATACTTAGATAAAATTCTGTATATATAAAAAGAACCTCGAAAATGCACTGATAGAATCAAAAACTAGAATACACTTCTGGATTTTTTTGACACAGGCACATATTTCTAAAGTATTTGTTCATTTTGTCCGCTAATCTAAAACTACAGCGGACAAAATGAACAAATACTTTAGAAATATGTGCCTGTGTAAAATGATACAATTAATGCATACAAACCTTAGCTGCTACTCCTAAAGGAGAATTAAATTCAATGTTTCTGTCAGAAATCCTCGAATACAAACTGCAATTACACACAAACGAACACACTGACATAAAATTTAAAATTTTCTGAACATATTCAAGGAGTCCATACTAATTTGTACTAAAAAAACTAACTGATTGTAAAAAAGATACAAACGTTTAGAAAATATTAGGCAATCGTTACATTATATATATAATGTAACGAGTGCGTGATATTTCCTTTGCAACAAGAGCTCATAACAGACCTAAAAAGCAACAGTACGGGAATCCTTTAAAAAGTGTTAACCATTACACTAACTATAGATCTGTATTATACCAGTTTTTTTTTTTAAAGAAAAAAGCCTTAATATTTCAATTAAAGAAAGTTTGCTCATATTTTAAACTCAATTAGCTTTTTCTCCTAGGCTTCTTAAAAAACGAAACATTAAAAATTTTTTAACAAAATTAAAAAAAAATTGTATATTGCCGCCTCCTTGATCAGCTGACCGTTTACAATTTTGCAGCGAGAGCAGGCTAAACTTGCCTGCAGAATGATGTGTCTACTGCAGTCTATCTAAAGTGAAACAGTGAACGGTTTTATTGCGCAGAAACAAATTTTCGTACAAAACATTTGTTGCTAGTTAGCCAGTCATATGGTACGCATCTCAGTAGGCTACTGACAGCAGCGCAGTGCGGACCAGGGTGACCACATCTAGTACTTTCGTACTAGATCTAGTACGTTTTATAAATTTTTAGTGTTCTAGTACGTTCACCAACAGATCTAGTACTTTTTCCCTTCCGAATAATAATAACAACATGAGAGTTAGACATATCAGTTGAATATTTTTCTCTTCTCCCACCTCCCCATATGTCACATTCAGTGACACAAGAATATGATTTCTCTTTTTTTCCTACCCCTCTCACTGTTACTAGTCTTCCCCCCCCCCCCACGATCCCGTACTCAGGCAATATGACTGGCATTAGCCAATGAAAATATATTCTTCGCTATTCAAAGTTCAAACACTTCACGCGCGTTATAAAAAGTCCAGTGTTTTTATTAATTTTATTAACAAAAACTTGTTTAATTCTTCATCGAAAATATTATTATTTAGATTTTACTTTTAAACATGGACAAGTGACAAGCAAAACGTTCTAAATTTAAATGTAATTCTAAATATCAGGAGAAAATGTGTAGTGCATGAGTCAGTAAAGTACATAAACGAGCTATTTGAAAGTGAAGATATCAATGCCAGCCCTTCCCACTCACAAGAAACCACTTCTCACACAGATAATTCAGATAAAAAGAGAAAGTGATGCTAATTATTATTCAAATTCAGGTTTACAAGGTTCATCTAAAAAGATGAAAAAAATCATATAATCAAAAATTCAAAGAAGAATGGTTGGAGGATCCCTTTCTTAAATCCTGGATTTATTCAGGTAAAAGTAAAGAACACACTGCTTATTGTAAATTTTGTGATATAAGCAAAAATGGTAGCAAATGTCTATTGATTCATATTATGCAAACACTCCAAAACACTAGCAGAATGTAGAATCTAAAAGAAGCTCACCAGGTATAATGTCGTTGTTTAAATCCAATTCCAAATATCAGTCGGAAAAATAAATTAAAGAGGCAGAATTAAGATTATGTGCATATGATGCAGACAGGTCCCTTCCGTACAGGGGTGCAAAGAACCCGGGCGGCACAATTTAGGGGAGATATAATCGAACACGTTCATAAAAAAAGAGGGAATAAATAATACACTGAACAGTTTGTGCATATTTGTCACCTTCGAATGTGAGAGATTTCAATGAGGGGCTGAATCGCTGGGTAGTTAAATAAATGGTACGAGCTTCAACACAACTTACTTTAATCACTGCTCTCAGCACAGTAAACAAACATTCTAGGAATTTCTTGAGTTTTCTTCTTGATGGACTTGTGTTTCACTCAGGATTTCTCCATGAGTGCAGGTCACAAAGATGCCTCCAACGATCTCGATTTTGAGTCTCTCTCTCTTCCACGTTATCCCCATAGATTTCACTAGTGGATCTTCTCATCTTGTAGGTGGTCTTCCTGGTTTTCTCTTTATTCTTGTTGCCAGTTGAATATTCGATATGTCCCTCTGTTATTCCTTAGTCTGGCGATGTGACCTACCTATCTCATCCCGCTTCCATATACTGCAGTTACCATATCTTTTATGCCTGATCTCTTAGTTCCGTGATTCTAACACGTTCCATTTTGTTGATGTTACAAATCCTACGTTCCATTGCACGCTGAGTTATTCTAAGAGTCTCTTCTTCTTTTCTTGTCGTGTTCCATGTTACATTACAGGAGTATGTTTGTTTATTATATAAAAATAACTATTTTTTTACTATTTATGTTTTTTTCTTTATTTTAATATACATTCCTCTTAATGTGCAGTATAATAAAATAATTTGTAACGTGTTATTGTGCTTCGGGATCCTTTAATTTTTGATGGAAAGGGGGCACATAAATTTTGCACTAAGGAGTCGCAAAACTAACGGAACGACCATGGATGCTTAACACAATTTGCTTTTGTGGCTTATGGATACTCTTCCAACTCTATTGAAAACAATTGCTCCTGATAGTGAAATTGCTAAGAAAATACAGTGTGGGCGCACTAAATGTAACTATCTTTTAAAAAAATGCGTTGGCTGTAGATTCACGCAATGAAATCTCAAAAAAAAAAAAAAAAAAAAAAAAAAAAAAAAAAAAAAAAAAAAAAAAAACCTCCTTTGATGAATGGACTCCTTTTGACAAAAGAAAAATTAAAATATTCATCAGTCACAGATTTTACTATTTCTGAAGAGTTAATTTAGCAAAATCTGATAAAAATAATGAATAAATACTTCCGATGTTTTTCTTGTGGGTGGGAATCCCTGTATATGCGTAAATAGCATAATAAATAACTGAAAATTTAATGTTACATTATTTTAAACACTAAAATGAGACTAAAAATTATATGGCAAATTAATACACATGTGAAGTGCTAGAGTTACAATTGATACTTCTATTATGATGATTGACAACTGCAGCTCTTGGACTCATAGATGACTACAGTGAGGTGCGTTTTGATTTTTTTTATTTTCATATTTGTTATACATGTGTTAATTTAGCGGTTTTACATTGAGTTCATCTATGATAATGGGGTAATAATACCGTAAAATGCCCTAAATAGAGTGAATGAAACGAAAGCAAATAAAAATTTAGTACTTTTTGTTGAGATCTAGTACCTTTTTCCTGCATAAGTTAGTACGAAATATTTTTGCTGAGTAGTCACCCTGGTGCGGGCTATTATTTCGTCTCTGTGTCGTGTTGTGTAAAATTTCTTTTGGGTATAAAATAGAAATGGAATCAAAAATTTAAAAAAAAAGTTATCCGGTGCACAAAATCATAAGCGTCATGCTGCGAAAGAAGCAATTATTAAGAAACAAACCGGGGCTCTTAATAAATTTGTTAAAAATACTAAAATATTCTGATGCAGATTGTAACCAACTCGATACATCAGAAATCAGAGTTGAAGAACCGTGCACATCATCCAGTTTGCATGAAAGTACTATTGCAACTATTGAACAAGATAACAAGACGCATGATTTAAGTGAAAAACAGAAGATTTAGTTGTAGTTGACCACGAAACTAACACATTGTTAGTCTCTGTAAATTTAGAAGATCCAGGTGAATGGGGAAATATTGATGAAAAATTACGAGTTGTTTTAATTGAAATGGGGCGCGTTCAAAAGAAAAATATAATATATCCCAGAGATATATATGGTCGTAAATTTGGCGACACGTATTATAATAGCAAAATGGAAAACGGGGAGCTGGTGCCATGAACAAGACTCATTTATTTCGAAACTTTAAATTCTGTTTTTTGCTTTTGTTGCGAACGTTTTGCACCTACTGTATCAAGTAGTCTTGTAAAAGGTTATAACGATTGGAGAAATGTAAGTACAACTTTGCATAGACATGAGACTAGTTTAACTCACATGAAAAATTTCTTAAAATGGAAGGAACTTATAAAAATTTAATAATCAAAACTACTATTGATTGCCAGACTCAAAGCATGTATGAAATGGAAAAGAAACATTGGACAAGTGTTTTAGAACGTTTGATTGAAATTATAAAATTGCTTGGTAGCCAAAATTTAGCTTTTCGCGAATTATTTGATAAATTATATGAAAGAAATAACGGCAATTTTTTAAAAATTAGTCGAACTGTTTGCGAAGTTTGATCCCGTTATGGAAATATCATGTTGAAAGGGCCCTACATCGAAACAATAGAGTACACTATTTGGTAAAGACAGACAAAATGAAATATTGGAAACTTTAAGTAACGCAATCAGGAATACAATTTTATTATCAATTCGAAAATCTAAATATTATTCCATAATTTTAGACTGCACACCTGATGCAAGTAAAACAGAACAAATTACCATTATTATTCGCTTTGTTTCCTGTGACAATGTAATTGTCAAGATCAGGAAAATCTTTTTAGGTTTTCTAGACATATCAGATTCCACAGGAAGTGGTTTATGTACAATAATAATGGAACAACTGGAAAAATGGAACATCCCCATTGAAGACATGCGAGGTCAAGGGTATGACAATGCAGCAAATATGAAAGGGAAAAAAATACGGGCTCCAAAATTTCCTTTTGAACAAAACTCCTCGAACATTTTACGTGACATGTGCTGCTCATATTCTAAATTTAATCATTAACGATGCAGCCAAAGTGAATGCAGATACAATTAGTTTCTTTGCAATTATTCAAGAAATATACAATTTCTTTTCATTCTCTTACAAACATTGGGCAATCCTTTTAAAGTTCGTAAAAAATTTAACATTGAAACAGCCCTCAAAAACGCGATGGGAAAGTAAAATTAATGCAATCCGCCCTCTACGATATCAGTTAGGAGAAATTTACGATGCACCTTTTGAAATTTTAAATAATGAAAATTTTAATAAAGAATATTTTAATAAATATTCAAAACCCATGAAGCACAAACATTATGTGCTAAAATAAAGGACTACAGATTTATTTGCTCTCTTATAACTTGGCATGATTTACTTAATACAATAAACCTGTGAGCAAAATGCTTCAAGACAAAAATATGAATATTACACTTGCTTTACAATCTATCGAAAACTTAAAAATATTCTTACAAGAGTATCGATCAGATACAAATTTGAAAGAAATTCTAAAAACGGCAAAAGAACTGAGTGAAGAGGTGAATGGAGAACAAGAATTTAAAACTGGTACGACAGTTCGACGACGAAAGAAGACACGACAATTTGACTACGAGCATCATGACGAAACGCCAACTTCGCCAGAAGATAAATTTAGAGTGAATGTGTTTTATACACTTCTAGAGGTTGCAATGTGTTCGTTAATAGAACGTTTTGAACAACTAAAAACATATTATGATAATCTCAACTTAAATTAAGGGGATATTAAATCCCACATAGTTTTAAAACCGAATAAGAAACTCAAAGATTGGAATCAGAGAGTGTCTTGCCGAATATAGTAAACTATAAAGTATCGGCGATTACTTAGCGTGAGCTAATGCAAGTGACCCTAGTACGTAATACAATACCGGACGACTCGTTGCAAAGCTGGGGAAAGTTCAGATCGCTATTCTTAGGTATTTTCCATAATGTAAAAACACATTTCCTAGGAAATGTATGCTGTTATTACATTATGGAGGGAGGTCACTATACGAGTTTCCAAACAGGTGCAACCATTAAGTTTCTTCAAGCTAATAAGCTTGAAGCTTATTAGCTCTTTATACTTAAGTAACTTAATGGTTGCACCTGTTTGGAAACTCGTATCGCAGAGTATATAAGTTCTTTTCGCTATACACTTTGGTATTAGGTCTAACTACTCACTGGTGAAGCCTCAAAAAAGGCTGAAACCGGTCTGGGTAGTGACCTCCCTCCATAATGTAATAACAGCATACATTTCCTAGGAAATGTGTTTTTACATTATGGAAAATACCTAAGAATAGCGATCTGAACTTTCTCCAGCTTTGCAACGAGTCGTCCGGTATTGTACTACGTACTAGGGTCACTTGCATTAGCTCACGCTAAGTGATCGCCGATACTTTATAGTTTACTATATTCGGCAAGACACTCTCTGATTCCAATCTTTGAGTTTCTTATTCGGTTTTAAAACTATGTGGGATTTAATATCCCCTTAATTTAAGTAATGTTTTCATTGCCGAAATGAAGCTTATTAGCTCTTTATACTTAAGACGATAATCTCAATTTCTTGTATAGATTACTACAAATTAATAACGAAGATTTATGAAAAAATTTACGACAATAAAGACGTAAAATTTTGTCATATAGTGCAATAGTACTATATGACGAATTATGTGCTTTCCGGGATATTTTTCGGAAGGATAATTTAAATATTCAAAACCCTTTCGATATTCTTAATTTTATTGTGTCCAATAATTTATCTTTCCCTAACTTTTCAATTGCTTTAAGAATACTATTAACCTTACCTCTTAGTGTAGCGAGCGGCGAACGTTCCTTTTCCAAGTTGAAATTGATTAAAACCTACTTAAAGAACAAGTATATCACAAAAAAGGCTTGTTAGTTTGGCGTTAATAGCCATTGAAAATTATATATGTGCAGAATTAGACGTTAAAAGGCCGTTATTGCTAATTTTGTGAATATGAAATCAAAAATCCTAAAATTTTAATTAAAAAAATTTCAAGTATATTTATGTAATTTAAGTTATTTTCTGTTATTCTGTAAAGATGTTATTTTTTTGAATACTTATATTAAATGTTCTAATTATTTCTGAATTCTTTTCTTATTTTCTCATCTATCTTGAGTTTCTTTTATTTTCCTAAAAGATAGTTCCACTTATAAAAATTATTAAAAATTTTTTACAAGTTACTAAGAATTTACTAACTTGTAAAATTAAAGAATTTTTTAAACTTTAGTTCAAATAAATGTTAACTTTAATTAAAATTAATTTTAATTTTGTTAGCGGTTCGGGTCGGTGAGAAGGCTATAATCCCTGTATCATTATATTCAACGATTAAAGTGAAGTGGCTTTGTCAAAATTTGCTTTAACTTTTAAGAATTTTTTGAATATTAGGATTTTTAACGATTATCTTGCCTAGTCAACACCCCCAGTTCGTTACATTTAGCGAACCAACGTGTGGCTGTTCTGTCAAAATTTATTTAAGAAATTTTAAATAATTTAAATTTTTATTATCGTAAAAGAACCACACACGCGAGGATCGTTACAGGGGCGCTTAGATAGAAATTGCATGCGGGCGCCAAAGACCCTAGCGCCGGTTCTGTGTGTGTGTGTGTGTGTGTGTGTGTATATATAGGCGATACTAGCATTTTCTGTTATCCATATTCCGTATACAGAAAATGAATATACTAATTAATATGTCGGCCTGGTTGGCAGTATAGTATTTCATTCATGTGCCGTCTCCTAGAAGGTTAACTACCATGATCCATGTGTGTTCATGGGGCCGGTTTGCCTGTTCTGATAGACGAAAAACACCCGAGTTTCCGGGTGAAAAAAACCTCTACCAGTATGGTATGGTATAACTTGATATAAACATAGCGAGAGGTTTTTCACTATTTAAAAAATTAAATAAATATATAATTATCTCTTTTGTTCGAACTGTTATTTTTCATTTGAAGCATTTACTTGTACACATATCTCATACCTACTGCAGAATACTGTTTTATTCCAATACGGTTCCGAGAACAAAAATGGAACGTCCCTACTACTAAATAATCAAGTTACATCCGAGAGAGAGAGAGAGCGCAGTTAATTGATAATCTCACACTTTTTCTCCTCCTGAATTAACATCCATCCCATACCACATAAATGGAATGTCAGGCAACATTGCCATGCTTATCACTATGATCACTAGGCACGAAATGGCGTAAAAGTCGATGCTGTTTCGTATCTAAAGCTGCGTTTTCCAATTGTTACATTTCACTTCTCCAACCGTGCCAGAATTTAAAAGTCAACAGAGCTTTAAAACTTCCTCTTGCATGCTGGCGAAATAAAGGTCGTTTTCGGATGCATCTCCGAAATATGCATTGCGCACAACGAACGCTAGTCCTATTTCTGCAATCACGTGATACCAGCGCCGGCCAATAACTTTACTTGATCAAAGAAACTTATCAGTATGTTAGTACTAGTGCATCCTGCTGCTTAGTCCTCCTTTGGTAGGGGAGAAAAGTAAGGTGTTCGTGGTATGTGCAAATTAAGGGATTAAAAAGAACACAAATATTTCTTTCAAGTTTCTACCTTGAAGTTTTAACTCTTCGTTCTTTCAATATAGGCATAGGTTTAGAAAATAGAGAAGACATTGGATTTTTACTGCAGAGCACAGTTAAAAGACTAATCAGGTAAAACTATTAATTAATTAAGCAGTTAAATATAGACTTTCTTTCCCTAAAGCGTAGCACTTGAAAGTAACTTACTGTGTTATTATTTGGGAGAACTGGATAATAATAATTAATAATTTACAATTCGAAAAAGACTATATACATGCTCACAGCTTCGCAACTTTTACATACGCATACACAATTTGGATATGGCAACAACACTAAGTTTTCATTGAATATATTTGTAAAAGTCGTTTTATCTGTTTCTTGGATAAAAACATGAATACTTGGTGAATAAATCCATACCACCACCATATCTTCCAATTATTATGAACATGCGAAGCTTTATGGGGGAAAAAAAAAAAAAAACCCGCTGCTCACAAGATTCTCCAGAATCCTATATCTATTAATTGTATATTAATCATCAGTTTTGCCTGTTTTCCCGATGAAAGATTCTACGCATATGAGACCTGCCTAATCACTTTTAGTCGAAAAGCTCATGAATAGGTTACTCGCGTCCTATATGAGTATTTGAACCCAGAATCTTTCGATATTAAGAGCAAATGTAGCAACCTCCTCGAGACAGCACTACAGAGACGGTTTATGAACTATGATAAATTACGAACAGTGTAGATATGAACACTGCTAGAAGTAAGGCAGCATACCACTGCTTCTTTTCCATGAATTTATTACTGCCCCATTATATTTCGAAAGACTACAAACAAGCTTTTACGTTAGATAACAGTAAGATCACTGGTATTAATCTTATGAACTTCCCGATTTCAGACTCAATTTCGAGATGCTACTGTTTTTCATTAGCTTTTTTTTTCCCTCTTCATATATGATTTTTAATTGATTGAAAGTGATGGCAGATCAAAAATGAAAAATCAAAAATTCAAAATTACTATTGTTTTCTTACTTTTAATAATTATGTAATTAATACAGCATATATTATTTGCTTAAGAGAAGAGAGTGATATCCTAAAAAATATCCAATTCCACAAGCAGATGTACAACAGGAAACATTTGTGGTGTCCATTTCTTTTCAGAGATCATAAAGACCAAATTTCATTAAATCCACAGTGAGAAATTAGCAATATTAGTTCGAATCATTCTGCGAATAAAAATGATCCAACTAAAGCCATAATTGAACCATGTGAACATTCTAAATCCCAAAATATATCAAATTCAACACAATCAGAGCAGTGGTATTGGAATATATAATTTCCACAAATTTCCGGTTTGTACGGACAAACCGGAAATTTGTCCGTACAAACCGGATTCAAACAAAATTGGGACCCAACTTTTTTGTAAAATAAAATCTAAAATAAGTAACACAATCTAATAGGTGATGACGTATTTTGAGAGGAAAAGAACAAAAAAAAAAAATGAGTGTAGGATAATGAACGAAGTCGCTGCACACGAAACGTCTCTTTACGATTGTCTCGGATCACTTTCAAACCTGATCTTTTTGTCTGCCTTATTTTTTTTAACTAATAGTATTTAAGATGAGCCTTCGTAGGTCAGTCAGTATAGACAGAATCCTTTAGTCGGAAAGACCTGGGTTCGATTTCCGTCAGTGACATGAGGAACCTTTATCTGGTCTCTTTCAACTAAAGGTGAGTTAACCGATCTCATACGGAGGTAGAGGGTTTTTTCTTCCGGTAACTCGGACTTTTCATCCCTCAAAACAGGTAAACCGGTCCCGTGAACACACAAGGCTACAGTCATAAAATATACTATGGCAAGGAAGGCTACGTGAAACCACCTTGCACATAATCGTCTCCCTAGTATGGTAGCATATAGCTATCCCCCCACCAGCCGTATGACTGAGGGAATAGGATGGGATAGTACTTAAGATAAAGAAATCTGAATTAAGGGGATAAAAATCCCTTATTATTTTACAGCCAGTGTGCGAAACTCTAAGATCGAAAACTACGATCTACGAGGTTGGCTTTTCATCTTAATAAAGAAATCTGGTTACAAAATAAGAGACAATCAGCAAAAATGTGCAAAAGAGCAAGGGGAATAAAATTCTCATCTTAATTTTTGAAGTCCTTAAAAAAAGAGGATTTCTAGCATCAGACTAGCAATCCTACGGCTAAGCTGCGAACGTGTCAACGTCAATCATCATTTTCTGACATATGCTTTCACAATCTTGTATTTTAAGTATGCATGGATACTAAAATATTCTAATACAATTAAGAATAGCTTAATAGCCGAAGCGACAACTAAGAATAGATCTCCATACGCAGCTAATAATGTTCGATTCTGGATTATGCATAGATAGTGAACGAAAGCAAACTGTTAACAACATGGGAACTTTAGCCTACTAAAATTATATTTTTTGTAGGCAGTTGAAAGTTACTAGTTACCGTCTGAGCTGGGTGTAATTTAGTTTTAAGGCAGATGTATCAACCTGCGACAAGATCATGTTGATTTCTTCCCGTGTCTAATGATGATGCGATGCAGATTAACTAATTCCTAACATTCACCAGAACCCCATGAACTAAAATGGGGCTTACCAAACTGCTGCAATGTTTTGTCATATCTTTCTCTGCACTAACCACAACACTTGTACAATAAACAGCTGCGCAAATATATTTTTGATTAAAAAAAAAAAAAAAGGAAACAAAAACACGATATTCACGCTTAAACTTGTATTTGCTTACAAATGTAAGCAAGGTAAAATAACGATGAAAACTAAAATACAGTTTCTTGTCAATTATAACACGTTTACCAACTCAGTGGTAGTGATTGGGGGGAGGGGGGACATAATATGACTAACTAGGCTTTGTCATTGAGTTGGTTCTCGGATGTGTACAGTGCTTATACACTCCCTTCTAGGGGAGTATATAATTGCCATGAATTATAAACGTCCAAGGAAGAAGTATGCTGTGCATTTGGGATAAAAAGCATGAAGACATTTCAAGTACAAACGCTTGCTTACGTTTGGATAAGATGACAGAAGCTATATATGCATTTTGCGAACGTCAAGGTTATTTTTATATTGCGAATATGACAGTCATGCACACCCTGTTCGCACTCTTTCTCAATTTTTCTTTCCTTCTCTCCTCCGTTTATTTTTTTTTTCTTTTGGTCCACTTTCAATCCGCGAGAGAGAGAGCTCAAAATACGAAGAAAAATGAAGAGAGTTGAAGGAGCAATGACATAAAAAAATCTGGCAATTTGCAGAGATAAATAGAATATTGGATGCAGACTATTAAACAAGATATAAACAATGAAAAGATACAGAGAGTGTTGGATTGTTCATAGGGTCAGAAGGATCTCTGATAAGATTCTACTCTATAATATAAAATGATAAGACTTTTTATGAAACGTTTTTTGTTAAGTTATTTGAAACGTTTTGAAACAAAAGGGGCTGCCCTGAGTGTCGAGTCTTCAAAATTCAAGGAGAACCGGCCTACCAGTCCGGAACTCGGGGGGGGAGACCCCTTTCGAGTAATGAGAATTCAAGGAGAACCGGCCTACCAGTCCGGAATTCGGGGTGTTGGGCACGGTAGGCGACAGGGGGGGGGGGAGGAAACCCCTTTTGAAGATTCGATACTCAGGGGCTACCCCGAGTGTCGAGTCTTCAAAATTCAAGGAGAACTGGCCTACCAGTCATGAACACGGGGAGTTGGGCGCCGTAGGCGCCAGGGGAAGGAGCCCCCTAGTATGACTATATTACCATCAGTTGGTGACAGTGATCATGCTGTCCTTGCTTGAGAAGTATCTAACTGTATTGATGCTCCGATTAAAAAGGTTACATGTTGAACTACAAAGTTGGAAATCATGATCAAATTAGGAGAAAACTATCTTTGGTCCCATGGTATCAGTCAGTGAATGGGAAAAATGTCAGCAATGCATGGGAATCTTTGAAAAAGTGCTTATAAGCAGTATCTGAATGTATTATGCTAATGATGGGAACGGGCATTATCATGGAAATGATTACGAGGAGAGAACGATTTCGATCTATAAGGCACTAGAGAACAATAGAGATCTGCAATTTGTCCAACTGTATCATGCGGCCTCAGACAAGGGCATATATATATATATATATATGTTAAAGATACCAAGCAATTTTAAACTTGGTTTTACTCCATTTCCCAAGTAAGCAAACAGCTTGGGAAATGGAGTAAAAACCAAGTTTAAAATTGCTTGGTATCTTTAACATAATTTTACCCAAGGTAAAAATACTTTCTCTCTCTCTCTCTCTCTCTCTCTCTCTCTCTCTATATATATATATATATATATATATATATATATATATATATATATATATATATATATATATATATATATATATATATATATATATATATATATATGTGGTCAATATATTCGGACTTCAGATTGTAGGCATTAGTGAGACCTGGCTATCAGAATCATACAAACTAACTGATCTAGTGTAAACAGTACAGTATTTTTAGGAAAATATAGGACAGGAGGGGGGGGGGGGGTACTGATAATGATATCGGATGATTTCCATCCAGTTAGTGTTGACACCCAGTGGCGAACTCAGGATTTAATCCTGGAGGGAGCCGAGCACTCAAGATTTAATCTGGGGGGGGGGGGGGTTGAGTAGACGATTTGAGAACACACACTACGCATTGCATACGAGCTATGACTGAGCATCTGCAGTGATCATCAGTGCATGATACCCGTGATCTCCTCTGGCCCGGCTCGGGCAAACGAAGTAGCACCCGAGCACTACTTCGTTCTCCTTGCGTTCACTGGGCCAGGATTCCCGAGCGCTATAGGGTATTCCCACCTTATGTGACCGCTAATTTACAAGTAGTATAGAAATAGAAGACACGACACAACAAATTTAAAAAAAAAAAGAATTTTAATTAGGAAAAGATTTTTGGAAATTTTTCCAGTGTTTTTTTTTTTCCTTTTTGGGGGAAGGGGGGGGGGGGGAGATCCCCTTGGCTCCCTACCTGGGTGCGCCAATGTTTACACCTATGATTGTAGTACTAGTAACAGTATTTCATGTGGCAGTAAATTGGAAGCCATCTGGTGTCAGGTGGAATCTAACAAGATCAATTACAGAGTGAGGTGTTGTTACAGACCTGGTGGATCGGTTGCTAGTGATGAAGAAATGCATCATAAATAGATAGATCGGCATGAAAAGAGTAATCATAATGGGAGACTTTAATTATCCAAACATTGATTGGGTAGCGGTAAAATCTCATGAGAAGAATAAAACAATTTATTGAGCTGTTGCGAGACACCTTCCTGGAGCAGCATGTGACAGAAGGAAGTCGAGGTCAAAGAGTGTTAGATTCTTTGATTATGTTAGATTATGGTGTCAGCGGGTGTTTCTGTTAAAGACGTAACCATCCTGCCTCCAATTGGAGAACAGTGATCATGTAGTAATATTTGGGAAATGACTTTTCCATTCAAAAAAGGTTACATGCTGAACTATAATGCAGGAAATTATGACCAACTAAGGAGTATACTGAGTTAAGTGGAATGGTATCGGTTGCTGGAAGGGAAGAATATCGACAGTGCATGGGAAGCATTTAAAAATACTTAAGTGATGTGTCCCAAGAGTTTGAATAATAAATAGGGTAGGAATCAAATGGATGTGTAATCGCATTAAGCAAGAGATTTGTAAGAAACCAATGATGTGGAAGGAATACTGTGTGCATAAGGATGGTAGTGTCCGTTATGAAAATCATAAGCACTGGGCTAGAATAGTCAACTGTTGTACGGAAAGCTAAGTCTGATTAAGAAAAGAAACTGGCTCTGCAAGCTAAAGACAACATACAAGAATTCTATCGATATGCTGCAAGTAAAAGAAAGAATAACTCTTCTGAATGCAAATAGTTTGAGGGGGCGACAGACACAGAAGAGATTATTCAACTAATGAGTGCCCATTTTGCTAAAAGCTATCAACCTGGTGTATGCAACATTGACTTCAATGCTACCTCTTCAGTGAATAAAGAAACTCAGGTGTATGAAGAGTAGGTATTAGAGCTGTTGCACAAACTGAATAAGAATTCAGCAATAGGGACTGATGGGATATCAGCATGGGTGCAAAAAATATTCAGCTGAACTGGCTAATCCTTCGACCAGGCTATATAATTTGAGTCTTAGAACAGGGAAGATTCCGCAGGAATGGAAAGAATATATGGTAATCCCATTAAACAAGGGTGGTGCAAAGATCGATGTATCCAACATCGATCAACTTGCTTATATTCTATAATAATGTTATCATTGAACTAGATAAGGGGAATGGATACACCATGATACTTTTGAACTTTGCCAAGGATTTTGACAGAATACCGCATGGAAGGCTGTTGCATAAATCGGAAAATATGGGGGGAAAATTTTAGATTATAAAATATTAGCGTGGTTAAGAGGATGGCTGACTGGCAGATATAAAAACGCGGTATACGGGGGACGTGAGTCTGAAGATTTAAGGTAACTAGTGGTGTACCACTAGTTACCTTAAATTCAATTTGTATTCAATCTGTAATGAACAGATTGAATAGCAGGTAACTGTTATTCAATCTGTACATTATTGGGAAGGATTTGACAGCCGACATACAGCTATTTGCTGATTATCCAAAGACAAGTAGGGTAATCAGGAATGCTGATATTTGGTGTGATAAGATTTTCAATGTCATATTTTATTGGTGGGATTATACTAGAAGAAACTGATCAGGTTAGAGATCTTGGATTGTTAGTAGATAGCAAGTTGAAGTTCAGAGGCCATGTAGCAAAGATCGCAAATTATTATCTGAGGCCTCCAGGGAGTCAAGGAGTCATCGAAGGAAGCTATAAATCACCCAAACCAGCTATCACACCTTCCCTTAAATTCATTCACTAGATGCACTCACTACCCATAACGGCAAACTATTCCACTCACATCATTTGAGTGCTGAATATCGGTAGCATTCCTGAATGTCCTGCCTATCATCAGCAATAATTGCACATCTGATGTTAGACCATGCCTGATGTGATTAATGTATAGATTGAACAATAATGGCCCAAGGACTGAACCCTGAGGTACATCACTAGTCACCTTAAATATGGCAGATTCACACCCACTGTATACCACTTTTTGATATCAGTCTGTCAATCATCCCGTGATTCAAGTCAAGAGTTTATATTCCAATCCCATACTCTCCAGTTTATGCAACCATCTTTCATGTGGTTCCCTTAGCATATTCCAACATTATTATAGTATATTCATTCCCATTATCCAACTCGACTGTAACATTGTTATAAAATATGAGCAAATTGCTAAAACATGATCTTCCTTTAGTAAACACACGCAGCTCCTTTAAGAGTATAGCTTATCTAGTATTCAATAAAATTATTCTTCCACATTCGTTCATTCTTTTGCTTGCGTTATAACGATGAAATTCTTTTGGATTGCCTTTAGCTTACATGGCCAATTTCTTTTCATACTCCAATTTCACTTTCCGCACAATACTCGTTACTTTTCTGGCCTGAGCTTTATATATTTCCTAACTCCTCTCACTCTTATTCTCACGATATTCTTTCCAGATCATCATCTTCTTGTGGATCTCTTGCTTAACAAGGTTGTACATCCATTTCACTCCCCAACTATTTATTTTTCGAACGCTAGGGGATACATTCAGTTACTGCCTCATTTAAGCACTTTTTCAAAGATTTCATGCATTGCTGACATTTTTCCCATTTAGTGACTGATACCATGGGACCAAAGATAATATTCTCCTAAGTTGATCTAATTTCCAGCTTTTTAGTTCAGCATGTAACCTGTTTTAATCGGAGCATCAATACAATTAGATAGTTCTCCAAAAATCATGTTGGTGCAGCATGATTACTGTCACCAACTAGTGGTAAAATAGCCATATTCTTAACAGAGATCCCCCTTCTGACGCTATGAGCAAATCCAACACTCTTTGACCTCTAATTTCCTTCTTTCACGTGCTGCTTGAGAAAGCTGTCTCGTAACAATTCAGTAAATCCCTCTTTCTTATCATGAGATTTCTCATCTACCCGTGTTTGGAAAATTAAAGTCACCCATAATGATCACTCGTTTGGTACCCGCAAGTCTAAACTGGCGATGCATTTCTTTGCTACCTGCAAATGAGCCGCCAGGTCTGTAGCAACACTCCTCTACATATTTCATTTTGTTAGCCTCCACTTCACACCAGACAGACTCAACTCAATGCTACATGGGACATTGTTGCCATCATTGTTTTCTTGCGTTTCTACCATAGCTTAAGTCATCTGATATCATTAGTACTTCTCCTCCTCTCCAATCTCTTCTGTCATTCCTAAAAATAGCATACCAGTTACACTCGATTCCAGTTACCATATCACATCATATTCAATAAAGCAACGAACTCAACCCTTTTGTTTCTGATGCTCTTGGCATTTGTGTATAGACATGACAAATTACCACCTAGCCTATTCTTATAATTAGATATGCAATCTTTTGGCCTTGTTGTAGAACTTTCTCTTTTCCTCCTGCAGACATACTTGAAAGGTCCAAACCCAAAGCATATGTTTCCACCCCTTAACTATATACATAACCATGTTCGAAGCCATTCATATCTTTATCTCGTTAGCATACCAGAGCTGAACTTTCACGCACATTTTCCCCATTCCTCCCTTGATGAGGAATACAACCAAAAAGACAACTGCAATGCTGAAACGAACTTTCACATGTAAAGATAAGGATGCCATTTATACCTCTTTACAAGGCCTTGATAAGACCTCACTTGGACTATTGTGCGCAGGTCTGGTTTCGTGGTTTCTGTTGTGATTCTGATACAGTGGCGTGCAAAGCAGACTGTTGAAAATGATATCAGGATTGTGGAATACTGATTATGAAGACAGATTGAGAATTTGTAGACTGCAGACACTAGCAAACACAGGAGAAAGAGGAGTGCTATGATAGAAACTTACAAACTTTTGAAACGGTCATACAGGATTTCAGTTGATGGAATTTTTCATTTTATGGAGGATGGGGGAAAAGACAAGATGGCATTCTTGGAAACTGAGAATGAATGCCGCTAAGAAGGGTTGGGGGCTAGATTCTTCTCATTGGGTGTTGATTGGAATGGATTGCCATTGGATATTGTGTGTGCAGACAATGTGAATGAATTCAAGAATAAGTATGGTAGCTGGTGCGTGTAGTATGTGTCCACCCTCTTTGAGTCCTTGACTCCATGGAGGTCTCTTTTAATAATAATGCTATGCTTTCCAGCAGAACTTGAGGATAATAATCAAAAAGAGATATTAAATGAATATAGAAAATATTACTCGAATTAAAGCACAATCTACCGTGAGTGTCCAGATGTTTCCACAAAACGAATTAAATCTTAAAAAAAAAAAAAAAAAGGTTCAATCGCATTAACTGCAGCACGCAACAGAATGGCATTAAATTATGAAGGGGAAAAAGTTTGAGGTGTGACAAATGCCATTTTAGCAAAGCGACATGCTAAAAATGAAGAGCACGCATCTTGAGGAGATGCCCACGAAACTGCAGAAAACAGGAAGTATAAGATAAAAGGCAAAATATTAAACACACGTATACAAGCACAATCTACCGTGAGTGTCCAGATGTTTCCACAAAACGAATTAAATCTTAAAAAAAAAAAAAAAGGTTCAATCGCATTAACTGCAGCACGCAACAGAATGGCATTAAATTATGAAGGGGAAAAAGTTTGAGGTGTGACAAATGCCATTTTAGCAAAGCGACATGCTAAAAATGAAGAGCACGCATCTTGAGGAGATGCCCACGAAACTGCAGAAAACAGGAAGTATAAGATAAAAGGCAAAATATTAAACACACGTATACAGAACAACTATTAAAAAAAACCTCTAAAACAAAGTCTGAAACAAATCAAGACAAGATAAATGTTGAAAGTCCAATGGAGGATGAAACAGGAGGTGACCTGGAGAGAGAGAGCAGAAACAAAAGGCAAGGGGAAGAAAGAGAAACTGGAACAAAAGAAAATCATGGAAGATCTAGAACAGAAAAAGATAGTGCCGAGCCGATAGCAGCTGGACCAAAAAAAAAAGCATACATTAAAAGGAGCAAAACACAACTATACCGGAAAGTCAGCCATTACTCGGAATTAATGAGGGCGGGGGAGGGGGGGGTTAAAAGCGAGGACGTGTGCTTGGAAAACAGCGAGCTTGTTAGAATTCATTAATACTGAAGCAAAAGAGAACACTGCATAAAAAATCTACGGAATTATAAAAGTAACATCCAGGTGATAGTACGTTACATGAGCTATAGTGGAATAATCTTATCTTTTTTCATCTCCTTTTCTTAAAGAATTCACACCACAAAACAAGAAAACCGACCTGAAGAACAGACATAATTAACAAATATAATATACATGGCGAAGTAACTGGTCTCGCAAAAACCGAATCAAAGCTGTGATACGGCACACAACACCACAAACACTTAACAACAAAGATGTTTTATTAACGCTTATATTTCGCTGATTTTCAACTCAGCATCATCAGAGCACAACACACATGTAAACGCGACAGTGAGTGAGCGAAACAATATAATCGCAAAAGACAAAAGATCTAAAGTCCTATTTTTGGCGCCCTCTAACAAAGAAAAAAAAAAAAAAAAAACAGCAGTTATCCAGGAGTTTTTCTTAGGATAACCGTCTCCCAAATTTTTGGCAAATTAATGCAACCATATTTGTTAAGGTTGGGAGAATTCTTCAAAGCCATTGCTGACTCAAAAAATAATCTTTCAGATCTATAACGACTCCTAAATAGCACATTCGTTTTCCTCCATCTAATATTGTGTGAAGGAGTGTCTAAAGCGTGGTCTGCCAGTCCCGACTTGCCATAGTAATAGTAGCGAATGTATCTTTCATTCCAGGCGGATGTTCACTGATCTTCCTGTTTGCCCATAATAGGCCAAGTCACAGTCACATGGAACTTCATACACTCCTGGGTGTGCTAAAGGGTGAAGTTTATCCTTAGGCGAGCGGATCAGAGTTGCCAGCTTGACATGAGGTTTGAAAGTGGTGTGAAGGCCATGTTTCAACAATACTTTGGCTATCTTTTCTGATGTACCTCTGATATAGGGAATAGAAATGGTCGTGTTGTATTCTTGTGTATTAGGGGAGGGCAGAGTAATGGGCCTATGTAGCATTTTATCTATTTTGTAGGGATTGTAGCCGTTGGCTAAGAACGTATGGCACAGGTATTGGAGTTCAGAGGTCAGAGCTGTATCGTTAGAACAAATGGCTCTGGCTCTGTGTGTAAGTGTTTTTAAAATGCCACACTGTTGGACTGGATGATGATGTGATTGTTTATGTAGGTATCTTCCTGTGTGTAGGCTTTCTGTAAATAGAAAAAGATAGTGCACCATCTGAAAGGTGGGTGACTAATGTGTCAAGAAATGGTAAACAGTTATTTGATTCTTTTTCTAATGTGAAGTGAATTTTAGGGCGTTGGCTGTTTAGGTAGTTGACAAAAGCATCCAAAGTGTCTTGTCCATGGGGCCAGATGGCAAACACATCATCTACATAGCGTAACCACACTTGTGGCTTGTAGCTACAAGCCACAAAGTACTTACCACAGCATGTAGCTGTGGTAAGTACTTTGTTTTCAAAGTGTTCCATGTAAAAATTTGCTAACGGGGGAGAGAGGGGGTAACCAATAGCAGTACTATTAATCTGTTTGTAGAATTCACCCCCACATGTAAAGTAACCTGCATTCATGGTAAATTGAAATAATTCAAAAATATCTGGGGAAAATTTAGACTTGATTAAATCAAGAGTGTCTATAAGTGGTACATTGGTAAATAAGGATGACATCGAAACTCACCATTACATCTGAATCTTTTAGGATTAGATTTTTAATCTGTTAGACTGTGATACGGCAGTTAATACTATCTGCATAATGTCATAGCAGTGTATATCTTGAGGAATGAAAAACCTGAGTTATCCAGAGTTACCCTGCCATCTTTGTATGAGACGGTATGTCAACCTTCCGTTTAAAAAGCCTTTATAAAGAATATTTGCATCCTAGAGAGAGAGAGAGAGAGAGAGAGAGAGAATGTGAACCCGGACCTTTCTCAACAAAGGGTATTACCGGCTGAGAATTGGGGTATAGCGTGTTCAGGAGTGACAGGGAGAATAAAAAGAGGGGGGTGGAGTGTTATTGATGATAGCTGATGAGTTGCAGCCAAGGAGTATAGAAGTTGAACTGCAGGATAGAGAAAAGAGCACATTTGAGAATATTTGGTGTGAGATAGTCTAGCAGAACAAAATATACAATTGGGTGCTGCTATAGACCAGGTGATGGAATAGATGGTGGAAATAGTATGCATAGGCAAATAGAAGAAATAAGTGGAAGGAGGTTAATTATTATGGGTGATTTCAATTATGGTAACATTGACTGGAAAGAGGAGAGGGCACATGGGAGGAAGGAATTGGATTTTATGCGGTTATTAAAGGACAACTATCTGCGACAGCATGTAGTGGAAAATACTAGGGGGCAGAGAGTGCTTGACCTAGTAAATGCATCTGAGAATATGGCTGTAACAAACATGACCATGTTGCCACCAATTGGTGAGAGTGATCATAAGGTCATGACTTGGGAGGTGGCTAAAGGAGTGGAATTTACAATTAAGACAGGACATGTGGAATTACCGGGCTGCTAAGTATGACAAGCTTAGGGGTGTGCTTGGCTCAGTGCCATGGCATGTAAAACTGCAAGGACTGGATGTTGATAGTGCATGGGAGGTGGTTAAGAAGTGTTTGCAGGAGGCAATGGTTGACTGTATACCAAAAGTCCGAATAATAAATCAAGTAGGGATTAAATGGATGATAACACTATTAAGCTTGAGATGCAAAAAAAGAAACAATTGTGGAGGGAATTTAAGGAGAAAGGTGACCAGCAGGTGCAGGAACAGTATAAAGCTTAGGCCAGGATGGTAACAAGGGTGGTAAGAAAAGTAAAAGCGGATTACGAAAGAAAATTGGCCATGCAGGCTAAAGAGAATCCCAAACAGTTTTTTCAATATGTTGCGAGTAAAAGGAAAAAATGTTCATGGCAGAATGATTTTAAAAAATGCTGAGGGTAGGGAGGTAACTGAATCAGTCGATATAGTGGAATTACTGAGCGAGCACTTTGCAAGAGTAGTATATCATCCAGGTGGTGACATTGCAGGAATGGAAGAAACAACAGCTTATACTGGAATTGTGATGAATGAAGTAGAGGTAAATAGTCTATTACAGAACCTCAATGTCAATACATCTGTGAGATTGGATGGTATACCAGCTCGTGTCGTACGTGAAGTGGCTAAAGAATTGTCAGTGCCCTTGACCATTTTGTTTAATTTGAGCCTCGGGTGTGGGTCAGTTCCCAAGGGGGGTGGAAAGAGGGGGAAATAGTTCCGCTGCATAAAGGTGGTTCCAAGGCTGCTGTGGAAATTTACTGGCCAATCAGCATAACAGGAATCATTATCAAGGTCTTGGAGAAAATAGTCAAGAGGAAAATACAAGATTGGATAGATGAAAATGGGATACTGTATCGGGGACAGCATGGTTTTGTGAAGGGTAGGTCATGCCTCAGTAACTTGCTCACGGTATTATAACACAGTGATGGCTGAACTGAATAAGGGTAATGCATTTACAGTGATTCTACTGGACCTTGCTAAGGCCTTTGACAGGATACCACATGGAATTCTAATCAGTAAATTGCAGCATATGGGGATGGATATAGGGTTGGTGAGATGGATAGGAGAGTGGTTGATGGAGAGATATCAGAGAGTGGTTTATTCAGGAGTAGAGTCCACAAGACGGCCTGTGACTAGTGGTGTGCCACAAGGATCTGTTCTTGGACCACTGCTGTTTAATTTGTTCATTAATGATATTGGAAAGGATCTCAGAGGAACAGTTCATTTGTTTGCGGGTGATGCAAAGTTGGGTAGGGCAATAGTGAATGCAGATGATGTCAAAATTTTGCAGGATGATTTGGATAGATTGGAGGTCTGGGCTAAGGAGAATGGATGTCAATGTAATGTGGCAAAATGTAAGGTTATACATTTTGGGGTGAAAAGATTAGCAGCAGTTTACTACATTGGTGGAACTGTACTCCAGGAAATTGATGAGCCACGAGATTTAGGAGTGTTGTGGATAAGGAGTTGAAGTTTAGGGGCACATTGCAAAAGTGGAAAAATCAGCTCATCAAATCACTTGGTTGCTGAAGAATACGTTGACAAGCAGATTATTGTTCCTCTGTATCAAGCCTTGATAAGACCTCATCTCGACTACTGTGCCCAGATTTGGTCACCTAGGTTTCTTCTTGATGGGGAGAAGGTTGAAATGATCCAGAGGCGAGTGACCAAGATGATATCAGGTCTGTGGAATGAACCTTATGAGAACAGGTTGAGAATTTGTGGGTTGCAAAAATTGGTTGATAGGCGGAGGAGGGGAGATATGATTGAGACATTCAAATTACTGAAGGGTTTCTATAAAATTAATTCAGAAGATATTTTTGAGAACAGGGCTGGTTGTGGGAGGATTAGGGGACATCCATAGAAACTGGGCAAAAATGTGGTTAGTAAAGGTGTTAGAGCTGGGTTCTTTACTTTTAGAGTGGTGAATGAGTGGAATGGGTTGCCAGAGTCTGTGGTGGATGCTGTGACAGTGAATGAGTTTAAGGCAAGGTATGACAGATATTGTATGAATGTGGAATAGTAGTGATGAACATGATTTGGGGCCTCCCTCGATGAGTCTAAGGACTCCCTGGAGTTGCCGTAATAATAATAATAAGCCTCATGAAACTCAACAATGGATGCCTTAAATGACTTGAAAAAGTTTCATGTTTGGTCTCTAGAACAAGGTTTCTAAAAACCGAATATCTAATCTTTAACTCACCTACACTAATAATGTAAGATGGGTATAATCTTTCGTGGGTAAAATACACATAAAAACAATTCTCGAATTTCGGACAAACTACTCTACTACAAGAGAAGCATTATTCAAATTCAGTAAAAATAAAACAACATTAAAAAAGGTTTTCAGTATTAAGTGTCCTGGGTCAACCGAGAGATCGTGCTGGAACAATTATGCTATATAAGAATTATAGCCATTTATCACATTTTAGTAATTTTTAAAAACTTTCAACGTGATAGAGAAGACGGTTAATTGCAATAATGAATGAGAATAAATAATACTAATCAATATTTATGCATCTAACAGAGGCAGAGAGGGAAAGGGAAACAAAAAAAAGTTTATTTCATTCCCCCCCCCCAATAATCTTGACATCTTTCTCTGTGGAGCAAATAAAATAAAGTTGATGAAGAGGCTAAAAGCACAACTAGGTGTAAGTCATACTGAAGTTCCATCACCAATAAAAGAGCCATAAGGGAATTGGAGGACGTTTGTTAGGATCTGGCCTTACAGATAACTCCAGAATCATGCAGTTACTTGGTGGGGAAGGTATGAACTCAAATAGACTGCATATATAATTCAGAAAGGTCAGAGGAATACAGAAATTCAATAATGCAAGAAGCATCACCCAAGAAATTAAAGTGACCATAAAGCAGTACTTATGAAAGTTAACTTAGAAATACACACACACACACACAGCCTACTACTACTACCACCAAGCTTTTGTAATGAAAGGGACAACATAACAGAAGAAATAATGAAACATGAAGGAATGATGAAGAAAATATGAAAAGAAGCATATGAAAAAAAAAAAAGTTCAAAAAATCTGAAATCAAAGATTCATTTTGAGTCTCCGGATTTTAGAACTTGAAAAAAAAAAAATCTGTTTCGGTATCCGGAACCATGCAGCCCTGAAATAAAGGAAGTCAAAAACAGAAATATGAAAATGAAACTCAGAAATATTATAATATAAATTAAGAGATAACTATACAGAGACAGGACAGCTACTTTTATGCAGGAAAAAAATTGGAGCAATTAAAACAAAGGCAAAAAATAAAATTAACACAGAACAAAATAATTAACTGAACCCCCCCCCAAGGAATTTTTCAAATACTATCAAGAGAAGCTACTAAAAAAAAAACAGGCAATACTACTTAGGAATTGAGCAGCTCATTATTCTGTAATTACAGGAAATTCATTACATATTAACTAATTATGTAGCATTCCACATATAACAAGGATTGCTAGTTGTCACATTTAAACAAATGCAGGTTTTTTTTTTTTTTTTTTTTTTTTGAGCACAATTTTAAATAATACTTGCATCGTCATGAGTCACTGCCCTACTTGGAGGCATGAAAAAAAAAAGTTCCATGGTTGATTTAAGAGAGAGGTTCCCGATTATGTAAAAAGTAAATAAAAATACAAACAAAAAAAATCTTTAGTTCACTGACAGTATTAATGTACTATTGATTTACCGCTTTTCATGTGTGGTAGGCACATTAATACACAGAGCATATCCAATCTATTTCTAAATTACCTTAAAATGAATAACCAAATCAAGTTCAATCTAAATAAAGAGAAATACATTATATTCTGAGGAGAGCAAACAGAAAGCTAAACTTTAGATTCACTTTAAAATCTGACAATGAAAAGAAACTCGCTCTGCAAACTAAAGACAAGCCAAAACAATTGCATTGTATACTATAAATAAAAGAATGAATGAATGAATGTGAAAGAATAAGTGTACTAAATGCTGATGGCAAATGCAGAAGATTGTTCTGTGTGTTCATTTTGCTATGAGCTATCAACCTGGTGTAACATGGAACACAATGCTAGCTAGACTGAATGAAGACATTCAGGTGTATAAGGAGGAGGTACAAGATCTACTGCATAAACTGAATAAGGATTTGGCTATAGAGTCTGATGAGATATCAGAAGGGAGGCTAAAAGTGTGTTTAACTGAACTAGCCATGCTTTTGGCTTATCTGTATAATGACAGTGTAGTACAGGGAAGATTTTACAGAGGTGGAAATAATTTAGATATTCCCACTGCAGAGGGAGGTGCAAAGACTGATGCATCTAACTCAGACCTATTGGTATTTCTGGGAGAGGTGGTAACAATTTTGGAAAAGTTTATAAGAGCTCGAATACTGCAATGAGTAGACAGAAATTCTATTATTTGCAAGGAACAAGATTTACTAAGGAAAGTCATGTTTGAGTAATGCTCATAAAGGGAAAATAACACGCTATGACACTTTTGGACTCTGCTAAGGTCTTTGACAGAATACAGCATGGAAGATTTGCATAAGTTGAGGA
Source organism: Typopeltis vanoorti (assembly GCF_054136105.1). Classification (NCBI taxonomy): domain Eukaryota; kingdom Metazoa; phylum Arthropoda; class Arachnida; order Uropygi; family Thelyphonidae; genus Typopeltis; species Typopeltis vanoorti. Next base: position 47,165,533 of record NC_143553.1, read on the forward strand.
TATCCGATTAGGATATAAACTATCAGCATAGATAATAAAGTGGTATACAGGGAATCTGCAAGATTTAAGATGTATCCCATGGATCAATTCTTGGTCTATTGTTATTCATTCTTTTCATTAATGACAATGGGTAGGATTTGAGAGGAGTCTGCTGGTGATGCAAACATAGGCAAGGTAATCAGGAATGCGACTGACATGAAGCACTTGCAGAATGATTAGAAGAGAGGATTGGAATTGGGGGTATATGAATAACTATCAGTTCAATGTTAGTAAATGTAAAATTATGTGCTTTGGTGTGATGCCCAATGAAATATTCTGTTGGCAGGATTATACTAAATAACACTGATCAGGACAGGGATCTTGGAGTTTAGTAGACAGGAAGTTGTACTTCAGGGGCCATATAGCAAAGATTGCAAATACAACTCAGAGGATAGCTGTAATGCTAAATGAACACTGAGATGTAAGGGATAAGGTCATCATTTTGTCTCTTTACAAAGCTTTGATAACCTCACTTATAACTACTGTGAGCAGATCTGGTTCCCAGAGATGATGTAGATACAGTGGAAAGGTGCAAAGGAGAATGTTAATGGGCATCTATGAAACATAGATTATGAGGACAGACTGTGAATTTATGGATAGATTGCATATATAACAAACAGGAGAAAGAGGGCTAATATGATAGATGCACAAACTTCTGAAAGAAGACATTCATGAAAGTTAAGAATGTAGTCTAGAAATGAGTGAGAGCTAGATTTTTCTCTCATAGAGCAGTGCATGACTGGAATGATCTGCCTTTGGAGGTGGTAAGTACAGACAGTGCAAATAAATTCAAGAAAATGTATGATAGCTACCATGGGTGATATATGGCCTCTCTTGATGAGTTTGTCACCTGGATGTCTCTAGTAATAATAATGTGGCCTCAGCTGTAGCCTCAGTGATGCTAATTTCCTTCTTCACATCTGCAAAAACACATTGATTTCTAATAGAAATTCAAACTTCTGATCAGCAGTTATTCATGTTCTTATATGATCCAAGGACAGTGGTAGAATGGTGGTGATGATCAGTTGGCAGAGCAATGCAAATGAAAATATCATAAAAAAAGACAATGCAAAAACAGAGCATCTATGAGGAAAATCAAAACCTTCCTAAGAATCAATGAATCTCAGGATAGTTTGGATGCACACCAAATGTGAAAACAGTATTCTATGGGTGGAAGATTTGAGATTTATAAAGTGGCAGGAAAGGGCAGATGTGTCAACCTAAGAAAGGAAAAACTGATCTCAACTGAAGATCAGTATATTTGAATGCAAGAAGGAATGATGCAAGATCTTTCTTCTGAGAAATAAAACAGGCTTATGTTTTGATACTACTGAAATTCACAAGATTACCTTCACCCTATACAACAGTGATGAGAACTTCAGTTTTTAAGGCATTAATTACTGAAGATCTAAAAGCTTGATTCATTTGAACACTGCAATGCTTTTTTCTTGAAAAAGATGAAGGCATAGAGTGTACTGTCACATGCAAAAACCCTGGACAGGATTTGAGGTTAGTAAAAGAAGGTCATGATATACATGGAAGAGTGTGGGTGAAAGCACAAGTAGCTTGGGAGTATCACAGCACCAACAGAAAAATCTCGTGAGAGGAAACTATCCATCATGGCATACAATGATCAGAGAGGAAGCTGGCAATTAATAGTCATACAGGACAGGAAGGAGACAATAAGATAGCAGCATGGTACAAAGGTCTCAATGCTAGATGAACAAATACCTAAGAAATAGGAGGCCTCCTTATTGAGAATTCATACTGCTGTCTGCTAATAAATTGGTGGGTCTCCAGATAGCAAAGATGGCCAATAATAACCTTCACTTTTTACGTTTGAGGTAAGGGGCAATGGGACAGAATTTTGATGGATGACTTACCTCCTTTATTTAGAGAAAGGCTGGAAAAAGGTTTGCTTCTATACTACTGACAGATACTAAGTAAGAATAACAGAGGCAGTATAGTATGGAAGTCAATTCTAGAACAAACGTTTTAGCACAATTTGAGGAATATCATTTAAACAAGGGAACTTGATAAGCATCAAGACTATTATTGGGGATTTATCTAATGTCCTGACAAATGATCAGAAGCAGCAAGCTATACCCTATACCACAAAGTTGTTTGTGGTATAGTGTATAGAGATTTGCCTTGGCCATGCTATGCATGTGAAGGAAAAAACTAATGTAAAGAGGACTTTCATATCTTTCAGTCATATTACCATTCATCAGCATGTGAGAGGTGAAAACAAGGAAAGCTCAACTCCTGTTTGAGGAGGAGAGGGTTTTTAAAAAAAAAACCATCAAGTCTTTTGATGAATTTTTATTTTATTTTTACAGGATGCAGTGCACACTATGCGAGAGGCTAGGGGTTTGACTTGAGTCATTGAACTTTATTTTACACTGCTTTGAGGAAACAGTGCTGGCACAGGGGTTAGGTGGAATGGAGAGTGAAGGCCCTTGCTCCAGCAAGAGTTATTTCAGTTGTTTTGTCAAAACAGATTTGGAGGAATATCCCATACTGAAACAGCAATCAGACAATGGAAAAGAAGCATAGACAGTGGTCATTCCAATAACAAATGTTGTAGTGACATAAGATACAAGCCAAGATTGGCTAGAAGAATGTCAATCTGTAGAAAATGAAACGGATGAAATTTTGGTCAAAATTACCAACAGGATAACTAATACCCTGCATATTTGGAGACAGAGAGAGATAGCTGATTAAGAAATGGTCCAGAATGTTGGAAGAATTATGAGTATTATCTGATATTCTGGCAGGCAGATAAAAAATTTGTGTTAGGGGAGCTGGTTTGAACTATGCATATTAAAATTTTCAAGGAAGATGATTTTACTGTTTGGGTAGATCATATAAAATCAACCTTCAGATATAAATAATCAAAGAAATCAGAGTGGTTATTAGAATTAAGAGAGTGGTGAAGGCAGCAAATAAAGGCAAAGTGAAGCAAGGAAATCTTGAGCCAAATCAGATTGTATAGAGAGGATTCAAGGTTTAGTGACTTTTATGGATGGAATGTCAGACCTGATAAAAGCACATGTTCCAGCCTTCTTATGGATGATAACAAGCATGATGTAGCTGTTCTTGTGTAGAGGCTTAAGTGCTGTGAGGACATTATGTTGGAGGTTTAATGGATTTTTTACAACACTCAAAAAGAATTAAAATAGAATTTAATACTTCCTATATTTTGTCCTAGTCACTAGGACATCTACGGGGATTACAAAAGACAATTAATGTAACATGCACACAAAAACTTACAATACTAAGCCCAACCACCCACCCAACCACTCCACCTAGATGCAATAAAGTCCTATCTAGGTGGAGCGCCCTCTAAGGGCAGTAGTAGGTGGCCTGGAATGTAAGGTGGGACCTCTGGTGATAACTGTTTCCCAAATCTTCGGAAGCTTAATGCAACCGTGTTTGTTAAGATTTGGTTGGTTTCTGAGAGCTGCTGCTGCTTCTAAGAAAAGTCTCACTTTCTTGAATTTGCTGTGGTGGAGCATGGTGGTTTTCTTCCATGATACTCTGTGGGTGGTGTCCAAAACATGGTCAGCCAAGCCTGAATGGCCATAGTTGTGTTTAACGATGTACGACTTGTGTTCCTCCAGGCGGATGGATGCTGATCTGCCTGTCTGTCCAAAGTACGCAAGCTTACAGGAACAGGGTACTTTGTAAACTCCAGGCAGAGAGAGAGGAGGGAGCTGATCTTTCGTAGAACGGATAAGGGTAGCCAGTTTGCGGTAGGGCTTATATGCTGTGTGTAGGTTATACTTTTTTAGTATATTGGCTGTTTTTTCCGAAGTGCCACATGTAGGGTATGGTGATGGCATTTTTAAATTCTTGTTGACGAGAGGGACGGGGAATGGGGGAGGAATTGATTATTTTTTTGATGCTGTGTTCGCTGTAGCCATTGGAGAGGAAAGTTCTGTGTATGTGGTTAAGCTCAGTAGTGAGGGCGGTTCCACTGGAACAAAGATTGTGGGCTCTCTTGGTAAGGGTTTTAATGATGCCATATTGTTGTGAGGGGTGGTGGTGGGAGAGTTTGTGAATGTATCTGCCTGTGTGTGTGGGTTTTCTGTATACAGTGAAGGCAAGTGTATCATTAGGCAGGTGCGTGACTAAGGTGTCTAGGAAGGGTAAACAATTGTTCTTTTCCTTTTCCATAGTAAACTGGATTCTTGGATGTAGGCTATTGAGATGACCGAGGAAGGAGTCTAACATGTCTGGGCCATGAGGCCAAATAGAGAACACATCATCTACATATCTTAGCCAGATAGAAGGTTTGAGTGGGACTGAGTCTATGGCTCGTTTTTTGAAATCTTCCATATAGAAATTGGCAAGGGGGGGGGGAGAGGGGGAGCCCATGGCGGTTCTCTCTATCTGCTTGTAGATTTTGTTATTCCAAGCGAAATACCCAGAGTTGATGGCAAAGGAAAAGAGATCTAAGATGTCAGAGGGAAAAACGTTTTCTAAGAGAGATAAAGTGTCAGTTAAAGGAATATTGGTAAACAAGGAGGAGATATCAAAGCTTACTAATATGTCTGTATTATTCAAGGTTGGACATCCCGCTAGAACACGACCCAAAAACGCAAGTTAAGAAATTAAAAATCTTACTTAAAAAAGTAACCTCCTGGCCCCCCGACGTCACAAAAAAACTTAAACCTTTCCGCTCCCGTCCCCCCCAAATATACGGTTTACCAAAAATCCACAAACCTAATTCCCCACTCAGGCCTATAATAGATGCCACCAATGCACCTTGTTACAGACTGTCTAAACAGCTGGCCAACTCTGTTCCCCCTCACCGGAAATTCAGCTTCCTATATAAAAAACTCGACCCACTAAAGGCCTCACAGAAAATTTAACCTTGAATAATACAGACATATTAGTAAGCTTTGATATCTCCTCCTTGTTTACCAATATTCCCTTAACTGACACTTTATCTCTCTTAGAAAACGTTTTTCCCTCTGACATCTTAGATCTCTTTTCCTTCCCCATCAACTCTGGGTATTTCGCTTGGAATAACAGAATCTACAAGCAGATAGAGGGAACCGACATGGGCTCCCCCCTCGCCAATTTCTATATGGAAGATTTCGAAAAACGAGCCATAGACTCAGCCCCACTCAAACCTTCTATCTGGCTAAGATATGTAGATGATGTGTTCTCTATTTGGCCTCATGGCCCAGACACGTTAGACTCCTTCCTCGGTCATCTCAATAGCCTACATCCAAGAATCCAGTTTACTATGGAAAAAGAAAAGAACAATTGTTTACCCTTCCTAGACACCTTAGTCACGCGCCTGCCTAATGATACACTTGCCTTCACTGTATACAGAAAACCCACACACACACAGGCAGATACATTCACAAACTCTCCCACCACCACCCCTCACAACAATATGGCATCATTAAAACCCTTACCAAGAGAGCCCACAATCTTTGTTCCAGTGGAACCGCCCTCACTACTGAGCTTAACCACATACACAGAACTTTCCTCTCCAATGGCTACAGCGAACACAGCATCAAAAAAATAATCAATTCCTCCCCCATTCCCCATCCCTCTCGTCAACAAGAATTTAAAAATGCCATCACCATACCCTACATGTGGCACTTCGGAAAAAACAGCCAATATACTAAAAAAGTATAACCTACACACAGCATATAAGCCCTACCGCAAACTGGCTACCCTTATCTGTTCTACAAAAGATCAGCTCCCTCCTCTCTCTCTGCCTGGAGTTTACAAAGTACCCTGTTCCTGTAAGCTTGCGTACTTTGGACAGACAGGCAGATCAGCATCCATCTGCCTGGAGGAACACAAGTCGTACATCGTTAAACACAACTATGGCCATTCAGGCTTGGCTGACCATGTTTTGGACACCACCCACAGAGTATCATGGAAGAAAACCACCATGCTCCACCACAGCAAATTCAAGAAAGTGAGACTTTTCTTAGAAGCAGCAGCAGCTCTCAGAAACCAACCAAATCTTAACAAATACGGTTGCATTAAGCTTCCGAAGATTTGGGAAACAGTCATCACCAGAGGTCCCACCTTACATTCCAGGCCACCTACTACTGCCCTTAGAGGGCGCTCCACCTAGATAGGACTTTATTGTCACCCACGTGGTTGGGCTTAGTATTGTAAGTTTTTGTGTGCATGTTACATTAATTGTCTTTGTAATCCCCGTAGATGTCCTAGTGACTAGGACGAAATATAGGAAGTATTAAATTCTATTTTAATTCTTTTTGAGTGTTGTAAAAAATCCATTAAATCTCCAACATAATGATGTAGCTGAGATTCAGTAAAGAATAAAAGATCTGGTTTTGATGCCTGTAAATGATAGTGCATGTCAGTAATATTTGTACTGAGGCTCAAGATGTTAAAGTAGATGTGGAAATTTTTATTCAGCAATTTTATTTTTTAGGCTCTCCTGGATGTAGAATAAGATATTGCTATATATGTGGATTATTTATTCAGTGTATGTTCTGCAACATGTGGCATGAAAATTGAAAAAATGGGAAAGGTGTTGAATGTGTGGATGGCACGCACACGCACACACAGCAGACTCTGCACTTATTATACATGAAAAGACAAAATAAAAATATATACTGTATTTGCCGGCATATAAGATGCACCCCCTTTTTTGTACACATTTTTTAGTAAAAAAACTTTATCACTGAATATTATAATGAATTTATAGTATTTCAAATATAAAGTAATAAGTAGGTCTACTTTCAACAAATACCTAATCTAACTAGGAAAGAGTATCCACCTTTTAATCTTCTTTGTCAAAACCCAGAAATTCATCTCCAGAGCTAAATGAAGAGACACTTGAAACCTCTTCTAAATAAGAATCCGAGTCCTCGTACAACAAATTGTCCTCTGTACCATCCAGTGCATTACTAATGCCACACTTCTTAAATGATTTAACCACTGTCTCAGTTTTCACAGCATACCATGAAGCTTTGACCCACTCACAAACTTCCGAAATGAGAGTCCTCTTTCTTCTTCCTGATGGCGTAACCTCAAAATCTGAAGACTGCATCCAGCAGTCTTCTGGATACAGTGTTCCACTTCTCCTTCATAAATCCCTTAAATGGTTTATTAATATAGACATCTAAAGGTTGAAGCTGACTAGTTAGACCTCCTGGAATTACAGCTAACTGAGTTCTCAATTCCTTCAGTTTATTTTTAACATCTTCTGTTCTGTGAGAACGAAACTGATCCCATACTAGCAGGGCAGGCTTCTTCAACAGTCTGCCAGAGCGCCTAGACCAAATGTTATCTATCCATAACTGGAATACATAACTAACGTAACTGGAATGCTCTCACGCACCGCAAGGAAGCAAGAAAGAAATCACATAACTCGGAACAGAGAAAATTTCCAGAAATGAAAGTAATAAAAAATTGAGTATCGGCATATAAAACACACCCTGTTTTTCAGACCTATTTTCAAAGAAAAAAGTGCGTCTTATACGCCGGCAAATACAGTATATATATAGGAACACGTCAGAAAATTTGGTGGCACAAGAAACTTTTTCAGCAGCATGGATGAGCCTTAAAAAAACATTTTAACCTCCACAACATGAAACTTCTGGGCAAACAAGTTTCCTGGATGAATTAGGAAAGTTAATTATGGATGAAGAATATCTTCTGCATAACTTTAGCATAATTTTGCTGGATGAAACTAACTTGTTTTGAGGAGAAGGCCTTCCAGAACGTAACCAGCAAAATTATGCCAAGGTTATACAAATTCTGTTGTTTAGTGTAAATGGTAGTGGCCAAATTACAAATTTTGTTAGGTACATATCACTTAACCATGCTCATTAAAAGATGAAGAACAGGAAAACACTTTCCAGTTTACTGGAAAGTCAAAGAAGTCTGAGTAAAGCAGCTTTCCTTTTTACATAGTGGTTCCATAATTGTTTTCTGCATATAGTGGAACTTTACTTAGCTTCTAAATCTTTGCCTGTGTTCCAAAGTTCCTCTTCTAACTGATAATGCACTAGGACATCCAGAGAATCTAATGTGGGACTATCAGAATGTCAAAATTTTAATCTTGTTGCCAAAATACAACATCACTTTTACAACTGCTACACCAAGGTGTAATCACTGCATTTAAAACCTAAAGTTGGACAAATTATAATGCTAAAAGTCAAACATGAAGGAGTCAACTGAAGAGGCAATCTACCATTAATGCAAGTTGGTGGAAACGATGAATGATAGAAGAATCTCCGATATGAACGATGTGGTAACCAAGATCGTAACAAGTGTGAAAGGAAGGGAGGGTGAGGACTTTGAAAATATAGAGAATAGACATTCAGGAACTTATTGAGTTTGTCCTGACAAGTATGCAATATAAGAGTTGGATAATTTGTGACAAGGTCAAGAGAATTATTTATTTACGTTATCACTCAATGTTGGATGTTGATGTAATGTTGAAAACTTACAGAGCAAGGACAAGCAGCAAAGATTACGGGATTGTTGGACATAACTTGCACACAGAGAGTATCCTCTAATATACCCCCCCACACACACACAGAATGACCTCCAAGGGTAAGCAGTAAGAGGATTATGTGCTAGCTGGATGAAACATACTGCCATCAGGTTCAATTTGGTTCAGTTCAGTGCAATATCTAGCACCCAACCTGCAGACCCATTTTGTTCTTGCATCCTCAAATGGAGGTGATGCCAACACATTACAGGGTAGTATAATTACAGGTGTTGGACATATCCAACAAGGACATTGCCCACATTATATGTATATCACAAATATCTGGTTGACATTTCTCCCAATTAAGTATGACATAGAGTGACAATACTAGCCTTGCCAGAGATCTATCTGTGCATCTGTGAAAACCATACCACAGAAAGGTAGGGCTGACTTGGGAGAGGCTATATATTATTACACATCATGCATTCCTTAAGTTTCAATATGGACTGAGAATGAAGATGGAAATTTTGTCTCAAGCAGCATGCGATCAACATACTGTAAGTAACAATCCTCTTGCAATATGTTGTTTTTTTTCCTTCTTGGATTGCTTCATAAACTGAGGATTGCATACTGGATGGGAAGTGTGAATTAAATAAAAGTAACTCTTATAAGATTGTTGGACATAACTTTATGGGTAACTCTTATAAGATTGTTGGACATAACTTGCACACGGGGATCCCCTACATACATACACCCCCCCCCTCTCTCTCTTTCTAGGAATGACCTCCAAGAGTAAGCAGTAACAAGATTAGGTGCTAACTAGATGAGACATCCTGCTTGCTTTTGCTCCAAGGATAATTTAATCAGAGCAACTGTTTGATTATGGAGAATTGAAATAGTAGTCTACCCATGGAAAGAAGTCCCACAGGTAATCCCACTTGTTACTGTCATAATACTAAATGACAACAGGCAGAGAGTGGCTGAGGAAGGGCATTTCACATGAATGATGAAACATACACATAATTGTAATCAGAGTTACTGAAAAAAGAGGCAACCTAGATCTACAGTATATCCGGAAGGAGAAATGATTATAAGAAAATCTTAGGATATTCAGTGAGTGGAAAGAATTGTTTGATATTCTAGATCATAGGTTCCCAAAGTAGGCGGTACTACCCCCCAGTGGGCGCTGAAGCCTTCTGGGGGGGGGGGGCTATTGTGGGATCAGAAGCATTTGGGGGCATTCAGGCAATCTAGGGGTCGGTGGCTCTTTATAGAAGAAATTAATAATATATATTTAAAAATTAATTATTTTCGTGATTTTGCGATTAGATTATCATTTAAAATTTAAATATTGCATTTTAATTCATTTTATGCCCGTCTTACACGATAAATTTTTTTATCAATTTTCTATTTCAATTATTTAATCATTTGAAAATTTACCATGTCAGATAGAAATAGATGTCAATTTTCTATGTCAATGAGAAAATAGAGCATATATGTATATGTGTATAATGGGGGGGGGGGCATTACAAAATTTATGTCTTGCAAAGTGGGCAGTGGCCCGAAAAAGTTTAGGAACCTATGTTCTAGATTGAGTGACAATTTGCATTAGCTCACTGCTTGCAGCAAATACCTCAACATCTCTTCTGCCCTTGGTCAGTAGAATTACAGAAATGGGAAACTGAATGAGTTGTAGACATTAAAGTCACCAAGAAAGATGTCCCCACTGTCTTAGAGTGAAATGGCAATCATTGACTTTCAGAATTATGGGAGTAGTAGACAATGAATTATACAGAATGTGACAAAGAAACCCTAACCAGAGAAGGTAAAAAAATAGGAGAGTCAAGATTTGAAATTCTCTTACATGGAATATCAGTTTGTAGAAATGCCACTTGTGGCATGAATAGAGTTCTATTTTGACAATTAAGATGGACTGCAGTTGTCACAGATGTTATTTGAGGTTTGGTTAAAAACAGGAGAGCTAGTGTGGATGCTATGATAGTACTACATGATTAAGTTTACATTATTACTGGCCTCATACCAACAGTTTTCTTCCAAATAATTTATTAGACAGATCTCTAATATTGTCAGATCTTACTGTTTGACCACTAAGACATTATTGACTACATGAATGCACCTTTATTTTGGTCTTTTTTCCTGCCATCCTGACAGCAAATAAATGTTTTGCTAATCTTTCCTCTCTCATTCTTAAGTGACCACCATCTCAAGTTACTGTTGTTTACACTCACAAATGCTAACAATGTTAAGTTCCTTCTTAATATCTTCATTGTGATTCTCCTTACAGCAAACATTAAACATTACTGTAACATGCAGACGAAGACTATTCTAAAGAAAATTCACTGAACTTAATTCAGAATGACTGCCCCTCTCTACTTAAGATATGGGAAAGTCTCATTTTAACCATACATCAATATTTTTTTTAAAATAATTAATGAATTATCAATATTGCAATATTTCCTCAGTTATATCATTGCATGGTTTTATGTATAACATTTTATGTATAACTATCGGCTCTTACTTTTTTTCAAATCGATCCATTGTTCATATTCTACTTTGCAATTAACCATCACTATAACAATTCCTTACATTTCTGGCATCTCAGAACCCATTTCCAGAATTCTTAAAAAGCTCAATTTATTTTTCTTCCTATCAACAAGTTATCTGCATGGTTTCTATCTTCAAAAGATACATATTTCTCTAGCTCTCCCTGGAGTCTACCAAGTTCCTTTTGATTGTCATCGTTCATACTTTAGACAAACTGGATACTCTGTAGAAAAAAGAATACACGTCTTACATTAGCAACAGTAAATCTGAAAAATCTGGCTTGGCACAGAATAGATACAGACCACAACAACTTATGGTCTGAAACATGCTTACTTCATTGATGTTGGTATAAATCTGAATACTTGTTTAAAGAAAAACACTGCAGCTTTACTTATCTGAACCTAAATCGGAATGACTGCCCCTCTCTAAGATAAGAGAAAGTCTTATTTTAATCATACATTAATAATTTAAAAAATAATAATTAATGAATTATCAATATTTCCTCAGTTATACCATTGCATTATTTTATGCATAACATCGTGTGGCTCTTACTTTTTCGAATCAATCCATTGTTTGCATTCTACTTTGTAATTAACTATTGTCGCCACTATGGCTGTAATATTCAGGCTGAAATATATGGCCTTAAATAAATAGTATTACTTGGCTGTTGTGGTTTTTTGTGTGAAGAAATATCACTATAACAACCTACTGTTTAGTCTGTATGGTCTCTAACAAGAATTGACTATATCAGTCTGCCATTGATCCCATCTGTGTAAGTTTTCTTAATCTTATATATACGTAGTTTCTAGTCCTTCAACTGTTTTATTTCTAACAGAGCTCTCAGATCTATCAAAATTATTTGAATAGTCGTATACTTTTGTCTTTAGACTGTATACTTTAAGACTTGTCATTTTGTTAATTTTTTTCTTATTGCATATAAATTTATTCAAATGTCTCCTCACCATACTAGCCTGGCTTATTTATTAATTTTTGGTTCCCACAAATGAAATGTTACTTGCAAACCTAACATTTTCATTGTGAGTGGACTAAGAATATATTTTTTCATTTTTACCAATTTATATATATATATATATTGTATTTTTTTTATTATTGCATAGTCTGGAAACTCTGTTCTAGAGCCCAAACATGGAACTTATTTAAGCCACTTTGGGCCTCCGGTAAGTGGGGAGGTGAGTTCACATAGGACAATGAACAATTTACAGTGACAAAAACACACGTTGGAATAATTACTTTACTTATAATTAAGAAAATAATATTTGACGTTTTGACCTCTGTATTGAGGTCATCATTAGGAAAACATACATATACACAAGACACAAGCTACATGAAACACCATCTAAATCTAAATAAGAATGATGGATTAATAATTCCAAGGATCTGGAGGACCAGTCTTCAACCCATATACCATCCAGAGCAACCTCAAACAGAAGAAAATCTTAATAAGAGAGGACTGTAGAAATTGTTTAATGTAGTTCTGATATTAAACATTTTTTTCTTTTTTTTTATGAGTATATTATTATACTGATATGTATGAAAAGTTTATTTTATTTTGTGAATTTTAATTTTATATTTATTTTCTTTAGTAATATTTTTTTGATTTAAAGTTTCAATTAACAAAGCATTTAGATTCATCTTACTTTTGTTTAAGGTAGCTTGTGCCTCGTACATATGTTTTCCTGATGATGACCTCAATACAGAGGTCGAAAAGTCAAATATTATTCTCTTAATTATAAGTAAAGTAATTATTCCAATATGTGAATGCTGACCATCATGTAACCTTAAAAAAAAAAAAAAAGGTGAGGGGGGGGGGAATAAAATTCATCTTCCACCTAAAGACCATCATAAACATTCATTAACAAAATCATAAACAAAAATCCCACTTACAGTGGGATTGAAATCCACGGTGTTTTAGTTGGAGAGTGTATAAGCTAACCACCCATCCAACTAGGCTGACTATTTGAGTTCTTTTTTCATATTTAATTTGCTACCTTCACTAAAATTATGCCTGAATTGCAGAAATGTTTTAGTTGTTCTATAAGCTCTCCACTGAAAATGGGGCAGATGTTTGTAGCTGCCAGGGTGATGATTCAGGCAATGAAGTTTTTTTTTTTTTTTTTTTTTTTTTTTTTTTGACATGGCTTGAGGGAAATCTGAATATTACATCTTTTAGGAACACAGTAGTTTTTTTTTTTTAAGGTAAGGTGAAATAGCAGACAAGTATTATCTCTAGATGGTACATGCTTGGACTGGCATTAACAACGCCAAACAATTTTATCAAAAGATGTTTTATTAACTACTTATATTTCACTGAATTTCAAATCAGCATCATCATCAGAGCACAACACAGCTAGTATACGTGACACAATTGTACAATACAATACTATAATAATTTCGTAACTTCCATCCCTGGAAGTTACGAAAGGAAACTGTGAGCAAGAGGGTGAGGAGTGGTTTCTTTGCATGGAGGGTGGTTGAGCCGTGGAATGCATTGCCTGATAGAGTGGTGAGAGCGAGAACAGTCAATGAGTTTAAGGAGTGGTTGATAGACTTTGTGTTTCTTAGGGGGAACCTCCCCTCGATGAGTCTTGACAGACTTTATGTTCTTAGGAAGGACCTCCCACGATGAGTCTTTTGACTCCATGGAGGCCTGAATAATAATAATAATAATAATACAATTGTAATGGACAAAAGATCTAAAGTCCTATTTTGGCGCCCTCTAATGTTGTAAAAAAAAAAAAAAAAAAAAAAAAAACATTACAGATATGTGGGAGTTGGACTTACAATAATAGTCTCCCAAATACATTCACTTGCCAAAAATTTGGGAGACTGTTATTGTAAGAGCAACTCCCACATAGCTGTAAATAAATATTAAGTTGAAAATAATTAATAATGCCCATTCCTATTTATATTACACTAAAATCATCTGGTGCAAAGTACATTTAACTTCTCTATTTTATTTTTTAAAGCATGTTCAATGCAGACTGGTGACATTTAACTTATTGATTATATATATATATTTTTTGATTATATAGAGAAACCTGTGGAGAACTTATTAACTTATTATAATTTGGTAACATTTAAGAGCATTCATTGTTTGTCTATGACCCTCAAATAGTAACCTCTGAAAACAGAATCCTCTGATCATAAAGGTGAAGTCTGAATGAATGATACCATAAATTTTAATATTTATATGATGTACAAACAGCTTTGATCTCTCATAAATGCTGAACTTTCATAAACTTTGCCTTATATCACACAAGTCAAATATATCATTTTGAGAGGGAAAAAAAAAAAGAGAACTTCTCATGAATAAAAAATACACAGAGAAAATCATGCAAACCTATCTCCTAGATGAGTCTTTGACTCCATAGGGTCTTGAGGTAATAAAAATAATCTAACTACAACACAATTTGTCAACTTTTAATACTATCAGTACTAGATCCTATACTGTTTTGCACACAAATATAATATTACTCCAGCGCTGATCACAGGTCTTTGTCATTCTGTAAATGGCAGCTTTGTTCATTTACATATAACATAAACATGAAATTTGCAAGAGACCATTTCTAAACTTTAACTACATAATGAGAGAATATACTATATCACAGCCACAGATGAATATGGCAGGAATTAATTGGGGAGGGGGGAAGGATTGATTACTCCTAAATGCAAATACTCCACCAACTTTCACAGAATTACATGCCATCTGCTTTCACATCAGTGAATAGCGATATCTGAACAGAAATTTTTCAGAAGAAATAGTTCGAAAGCATATGGCAACATTCCTCTGAAAAGCAAGCATTTAACTAAGTTTTATTTGGTCTTGAAATTATAGAACAATTTGTTTTTTTTCTTTGTGGCGGGCAATATTATTTTTGTCTCTTTTCCACTATATTCTTGTCTTAAAATCACAATTTGTAAACCTGAGTACAGAATGAGAAAACCCATGTGAAACTACAATATTTTCTCATATAGTAGAGCATTATGACACATTGTGCATGTGCTCTATTAGGATTTGAGACAGACAACTTATTAATTACCACTGCATTTTAAATTGCAATGAAGGTGAAATAGCCCATGAAGAAAATAGATAACTGCTTCATGAAAAGTAATACTGATAAGCCTGCAATTACCACAATCAGGATCCAATAATTAAGTTCTAACTCAGTTACAGTTGAAAATTCTCTTGGCTATCAGGATCTCTGACATAGAAATTGGTTGATAGGCGGAAAAGGGGCAATATGATTGAGACATTCAAATTACTGAAGGGTTTCTAGAAAGATTAATTCAGAAGATATTTTTGAGAATAGGACTGGTGGTGGGAGGACTAGTGGCCCATACATGGAAGCTGGGCAAGAGTATGATTAGCAAGGGTGTTAGAGCTGGGTTTTTTTACTTGGAGAGTGGTGAATGAGTGGAATAAGCTGCCAGTCCGTTGTGGGTGCCATGACTGTAAATGAGTTCATGGCGAATGATAGATACTGTGTGAATGTCAAATAGTTGTTCTTGACATGATGTTAGGGCCTCCCTCGATGAGTCTATGAACTCCTTGGAGTAGGCCGTAATAATAATATCTCCCTTGGCACAGGATATGAATGCTTTTCACCAATTGTAGAAATGGGTATTCATGTATCTGTGCCAAGGTGGTTAGTTACTATTTGCCCATAGTCAATTTCAATACATAAATCCTTCTGAATATTAATAACAAAATGCAGGAACCACTTGTCTAATACTGCTTTTCTTTTCTGTTGTGACCATAATATACTGAAAACGCCACAGAAACAACAATCGTGTGCCAAAGAATGAAGCACTGTCCTTTTACTAATGACTATTCTCTTGCTTTTTATGTGCATGCATATGAAACTGTTTTAATAAATCAACAATTATCTCTCCACAAAATGGAGTACCTCCAAAAAGTTATATAACTAATTATTATTACTTATGTTAGTGCAGACAAAGCACTAACAACCTCTGGCAAATTACTCCACTCATTTATCACACTCCAAACAAAGCATCCTTCACTCTTCGGCAACTTCTGAACAATCCCTTGTTCTCTACCATACAGTCATGCATTGGAAAAAAAATTTTTAGCATCAACACTATAAAATCAATTTAGTAACTTATATGTAACTTAGTAACCCACAAATCTTCAGTCTATTCTCTACAAACCAACCATCTTGGTCACTTGCTTCTGAATCCTCTCTACTACATCCGCATCCTAAAGAAACCTTGGCAATAATATATTTAATCTGCAAGGGATTCTCAATGTTTATGCACTAGTGTTCTCTCGCCTATGACAAAAACAGAAGGGAAAATGTACGAAATCTTATCTGATAGCTTAGAAAACTGTAACGATAGTAATCTGATATATTTAGGCCCCACAATAAAAAGCTTTTTAGAAGGATCCTTACTTATGATTTTTTTTTTGTTGTTTAAAGATGGAGTTTAACGTTTTACAAAAATATTTTATGAAATTTCCCTGTTCTAAACTTATTGAGAAATATAGTATATCCATAATAAAAGCGTAATACCAAAACGGATAGTTTACTTTTTTGATACCACTGCTTTATTTTATTCTATGTGTAATTTAATGTATTATACTGCAAGTATAATTTTATTAATCTGATACAAATTGAGAATGCAATGCTTATACTGACCACTGATCAAAAATTATTTGAAAAAATATCGCTGTGTGTGTGGTTTAAGCAAAAAGGGAAAAAAATGACTACAGAACTCAATATTAAAAGTACAACTTCTATATAAGACAACTATTATTATATGACTTTCGTTATAGTAATCCAGTTGGTTCCACTGAATTCTACACATTTATCTTTCCACCTATTTAAAAGAATAAATAAAGGCTGCGCAGCGTGCCAATAAAGGAATCCACGTTTTAAGAAGCAACAAAAAAAGTTTTAAGCTTTACCAGCGCCCAAAGCAGTTCTCAAATACAACACGGGGCAAAGGATTGCTATTTTCCCGATTTATGGTTTATGATTCTAGCACAGATAACAAAATTAAATAATGAAAATTTACCTATTTCATCCCCATGCCCCATTGAACACAGAACATGAAGTAAATCAGGGGATAAAATTCTTGGTACATTTTTTAAACCCATTCAGAAAATATAACACGTCCACAAGAAACACAAACACCTGTTTATAAGCACTAAAATCTACCACAGGAAGCACATCAAATCGTACAGTTTGTGAACATTCTCGCGACATCAGTATCGCACAACAGTATTCGATTTACTATATATCGTGCAAGTGCAGTGAATACTCTAAATAAATAATTTAATTTAAAATAGCAATAAAAGGACTTATGTTTTTATGTTAATGTAATAAAATTAATAGCTGAGTGGGCTTTACCTTGACAAGGCGCTATCGCTATTAGGATCAGAACTGTTTTAAGAAGTTTTGAGGTAAAGCCAACATCAGATGGCCGAAGTTTCCAAAAATATTGATTCATCAAAATTTCATTGAAGCAACCTGTAAATCCATTGGAATATTTTCGTCCATTTGAACAATGTTTCAATCCTTTTGGAAAGAATATTCCTCGTAAGTATTATTCTATTAATATTTGGCATTTGTAGTTTCGGCTCACTGCTTTATAATTGCATATTTTTGCACTTGCACATGTATTTCTGTAATACACTATACTATTTTTATATCTTTATCACATACTATACTATATTTTTATAATTATATCTTAATAAAAATACGTTACGACTTTTCTTTGCTCATTTTGCTCACGACCATCAACAACTAGAAATTAGGCTACACAGGAGAGTAACAGAATGAGCAAAGAAAAACGCTTTCAAACTCAACATTATACTGAACTTCTGTTTATATTTCAAACTAATTACTTGTTTAGAGCAATCTTATTATTATTATTTTGACTCCATGGAGCCACCTTATATAATAAGGTGCCTCCATGGAGTCATCGCGAAACTTATGGACTATTAATTACGCTGTATTTTTATTTTGCACAGCATACATATCTAACATGCTCTCTGTCTGCTTGCTTTATTTATATTCAAATAATTCTCGGCAAATTGGAACGTAAATTAATCATTACTTCAATATAACGAAATTTTTAATGATAGCATAATTTTCGGCCAAGTATTATATCATATCATTAGATAGCATGTTGTAAAAGGAATTGCATCAAACCTGACTTGCTTTTTAACGGTTACAACAACTGTCTTATAGTTAAGATAATAAATGACTGTGATCACTGTTCTCCATATCCTTCTAAAGGACATAGAGAACAGTGATCGTCTGTTTTTGGATTGAAATACCACACAAAGAGCTGTGGTAAACGGAAACACTAATTAATATATACTGTATATTAACTTTCGAAATTATTATTATTATTTTATTATTATTGTTGCTGTTGTTTTTGTTGTATGTAATCACATATATCCATTGAGTTATAAAGACTCGTTGCAGCAAGTCTTTATGTCACAAAGGGACAGAGCTCATCAAAACATCCAGCCACTGGTTTGACAAACCTTCCAACTCAGGAATGTCGGTTTTTTATTCCTGCAAAAATAGGCAAACTGGTAGAAGAATACACGAGCCCCACTCTCTCAAACGCACTGTTAATAGGCATAATACTGTATATGCTATAGACCAGGGAGTCCACAGGAAGATGTAAATGTCATGCATTGGCAAATTAGCACAATCAGTGTAGGACAAACAATTTATATGGGAGATTTTAACTATGGGGACATCGATTGTAGGGAATAAAGGGGGAAGAGGAAGATTGAACTGAGATTTATACAGCTGATTAGGGATAATTACATCAAACAATATGTTATAAAGGAGACAAGGGGGTTTGAGGGTGTTGGATCTGATAATAACATCAGAAGATGTATCCATAACCAAGGTAGGCATTCTGCCTCCAGTTGGGGAGAGTGACCATGCAGTCTTCTTCTGGGAAGTTGCCAAACATGAAATTCTCTGTCAAGAGAGGGTTTATGTTCAACGATAGGCTAGTAAAATAAATTTCGTGTGATGATACTTCGTTCCCCCTTTTTACGGGAGTTCACAGTACCATCTATTCCCCCCCAAATTTTATCCGGGCTCCGGAACCAGCATAGGCTGAGGAATCAGACCTATGGGTGGGTCAGTATTCCTGACTGTAATCCGTGTGTCCTCAGACTGGTTTGCATGCTTGCGGGATGAAAAACACCAGATAAACTGGCGGAAAAACCCTACTGTCCACGCCCAAGACCGGCTAACTTGGCTATGGCTGAGGAAGATCCTTAAGCTCCTCACGTCGTTGACGGGAATCGAACCTAGGACACTCCTTCCCCAGGCATATGGTTGCGAAGCGCAAAGCCACTCGGCTAACCGCGCGGACTATAGGCTAGTGATTATAAGAGACTATCTTGGAACAGCGGCTTGAGAAGCTACAAGGGAAAGAATGTCAGTAGTGCATGGCAAGTGGTCAGAGATTGCTTGAGAATAGCACTATCAGACTGCATACCCAAGGTCAGGAGGATAAACCAAGTAGGAATTAATTGGAAGTAAACCCAAAAAAGTTTTTTTTTTATTATGTAGCATGTAAGAGGGAAAATGACTACTGTATGATGACTTTAAACAATGCTCATGATAGGAAGGTGACTGATCAAAAGAAATAGTTGAGTTGCTGAGTGATCATTTGGTATCATCCAGTGGTAATTTTACAGTTGCTGATGTTACAGAGATGCATATCAACATTGAGGTAGATGAACAGGTGTTCAACATATTAAAAAATATGAATGTGAACACAACAGTGGGTCTGAATGGCATATCAGCCCGTGTACTAAGTGAATATGCAAGAGAATTGGCATTGCCTCTGATGAAGTTGTTCATCTAAGTCTCAGCTCCGGGTTCCAAGGAGTGGAAAGAGAGTAAGATAGTACCATTGCATAAAGTGACTCCAAGACAGAGGTAGCAAACTACAGACCTATTCATATATCGGGAGTGCTTGTTAAAGTATTGGAAAAGTTGGTGAAAGGTAAAATACAACAGTGGGTGGATAAAAATGAGACACTCTGTCGTGGTCAGTGTGGCTCCTGTCTTAGTAACTTATTCACATTTTATAATAAAGTGACAGCAAAACTGGATAAAGGTAATGGCTACACCATGATACTGCTTGAGGCATTTGAGAGAATACCACATGAAAAACTATTACAAAAACCGGAGATGGGAATGGATATGAGTCTAGTAGCATGAATAGAGGATGGCTGACGGATAGACACTACAGAGTAGTATATGGTGGAGTTAAGTGTAGTAGAATGATGATAACCAGTGGAGTACCTCAGGGTTCAGTATTAAGGTCATTATTCTTTAATTTATATATCAATGACACAGGGAAAGATTGAAGAGGGGATATTCAGTTGATTGCTGATGATGCAAAACTAGGGAGAGCAATAGTTGATAAAGGTGATATGAATATCCTTGCAGGATGATTTAAATAAATTGGGATCGTGGGCAAAGGATAATGACTTTCAATTTAATGTTCCAAATTGTAAGGTTATGCACTTCGGGTTGAAAAGGTTGCATATGGTGTATCATATTGATGGTATTGGTTTCTAGAAAATTGATGAGGCTAGAGACTTGGGGATAATTGTGGACAGGCAGTTGAAGTTCAGAGTGCATATTGCAGTGAAATAGCTGAAATGATTACTTGGATGCTGAAAACACACTAAATAAAGATACGGAAGTTATTATCCCTCGTTATAAGGCAATGATTCAGCCACATCTTGACTGCTGCGCACAGATTTGTCACCTGGGTTTCTTAGGGACCAGGAGCTGGTCGAAAAGATTCAGAGACGAGTGAACAAGGTGGTGACAGGTCTGTGGAATCTTCAGTGTATCCCTAGGAGGATAGGTTGAAGGCTTGCATGTTAAAAAGTTTATTTGATAGTCGAAAAAGAGGGGACATGATAGAAACGTTTAAGATATTAAACCTGTGTGGCTCAATGGATTTGGCGTTTGCACACCACAGCACTTGGCCACACGACGGAAGGCTTGGTTTCGAGTCTAGTCGGCGACTAGAGGAAATTTTTCTAAGCTTTTTTCGACCGGTTCCTGAGTTAGTCGATCTCTGGCACGGGCAAGCGGATTTTTTCTCCCGGAAACTCAGGTTTTTCGTCCCATAAGCTGAAGAAAATCGACCGTAGAACGCACATTATTTCAGACATTAAATATAAGTGTTAGGGACCACAAGATGGCGGCACGTATAGAGCCGTCTCTCTCTTCACTGCATGCCACTTAATTAGTGATAGCCTTGGGCCAGCTATCTCTGATTGGGTACCAGTGAAGATTGAACTGCCCACTCAGTCTCCAAAAAGTTAGGGCTAAAAACAGACTCGCCTACTCTCTGTGTATACGGGAATAAAAAGACGTTAGCTGATTGATTGAAAGGGGTTTTATAAAATTCATGCAAGTGAAAATTTTCAATATATGCAAATAATCAAAGAACTAGGGGCCATTCGTGGAAATCTTGTAAGAGTGTGGACCAGATTTTTTGCGTGGAGAGTGGTGAGTGAGTGGAATGGATAGCCAGAATTGGTTGTGAGCTCTTTGATGGTGAATGGATTCAAAGAGATGAGTCTCTGGACTCCATTTAGATGCCATAAAATAATAATAATAATATACTTGAGTTATAGACAGTTTTCCATCCGTAAATAGAAACGACTAGCTTCCTTCCTTCTACTTATCCTTCAGTATTCTCACTGTCGCCATAATTCTGTGTGACCTTTGCGAATATCACGAAAAGACACTAAAACTTCATTTCGCCTTCTACATAGCTACAAATTCCTAGTTTACTTCTGCAGTACAGTACAGTAAAATAAAAGGCCTTTAGCTGCATTCCAAAATGCAGCACTTTGCCCTTATAGATCAGAGAGAGATATTTAATTTATATTTTTTTAAGAGGAGAACATTGGAGAAATTATCTCGGCTTTTGGGTGGGGGAGCAGGGTTTTTTTTTTTTTTTTTTAGCAATATTTCTTTATTTATTGTTGAGAAAATATTTTTTTTCCTGGCTTTTAAAGCTAAGATATTTAATTTAAGGGAGGTTCGCTATGCTCTAAGCAACCAGATTACAAATATGCCAAATGATAATTCTTTAGTTCTCGGATTTTTAGTAAGGCATTGAAGTTATTGCAAAATTTCTTTGATTTGATTTGTAACATGCCCGTTTTAAAATTTTGATAATTTTAACAGTCCATTGGCACTCTCAGTGCACACGTTAGATTTCTCACCCTCCCTCTGCAAAGAACTTTCAGGCTGGTTACTTGAGAACTCAAAATGGTTCTGCTTTGTATACCGTCGAGAACTGGGCCACCAAACTCTTGCAGCGTTTCTTCCGAGAATTGGCGGTACGCAAGGGACTCTACTGCTTGCTTGCAAGTCAATGTTTAATTCAAATAACAAGTTTGAATGCAAATACTTTACTTTCGGACTTTTCTTTAGAATTATTAAAAGTTATTGTGCATGAATCACATAATAATCAATAACGGTATTTTTATGGGATTTACATCTTGACATTCTAAAACAAGGTTATCATTTGCTCAAGTAATTGATTTTAGAGTGGTTTTACGAAACGAATTAATACTATTATAGAATGATAACCATATCTTCAGTCTGCATACTACATGTATTCTCTAGCCATATGTCTCGAAGGATAAAGGACCCGTTTCTAAAATAAAAATCCAGCCACCTTTATATGGGACTAACTAACCCACCTGCAGCTGAAAAGTCTTTGCAAAGTTTCTTTCCTTTTAGATATGTACTTTTCCTCTTCCCGAGTTACTGGAGCTTGGACACAAAGTAGGGTTCGAATTGTAAACCCTGAAACTGATAGACCTTCTGTAAAACCCACACTATTTTAAAACAGTAATATGAATTCGAGTTTGGGATAAGATCACCGCAGTTATATGCTGCCCTCTTATTATAGTTACTCTAAAATCATCGACAGCCATGGTCTCGGTTATGGTTAAGAGAAAAGATCGGCCATCCGCCCATTTTCAGAAGTTAGTTACTTCTTAAAGAAGACAGATTCTGCCTTTGGAAGATAAAAGGTATTGGACGACATTATATATACGATATATTTATGATATTAATGAATATATTATAGCATTCTCTCAAATGCCTTCTAGTCATTCTGTCAAATGATATCTAGAAATATTAAATGTGTCATTTATTATAAAACACGAACTAATTGCTAAGATAATATAAAAGATGTTCTTCATAGAAACATGCATCTCCCACATACAGATTCTTTTTCTTGAATTTTATCCCACTGGCTTTTCCAAAACATTGACACAATACACTAACGTTTCTCCCTTTTCTGGTTCTTTGCAATTACTCGTAGATCCTGAGGGGAGTGACAATGACGGTCACTCCTCTCCAAAGAAAACTAAGTGAAGAAATAATAGTAATTCTTCAGAAATTGCGTTTGCGTCTATAATGCTAAGTCGTCCGAAGAAAAACAATTCTACGTTCGATTTTAGGCAGCAACGCGAGGAACGTTTTCTAAGTCTTTCTTTGGCAGGTTCCATTGTCTCGATCTCTGGAAAAACCAAGTATGGTTTTCTCCAGGAAACTCTAGTTTTCAATCCCACGATTTCAAACAATATATAGTGTTGTGAACCACGAGGTGGTGGTAGTTATCTGCCATATTCTATTTTCCAGATACCAATTAAAATCATTAACAGTCTTGCTCCAACCATCATGATTGGATTCCCATCAGGTTTCCAAAATGTTAATGCTACATGGCCTCGACTACTATCTTTGGAGTCCAAAGGACATTAGTGGATTTATTTTATTTCTTTATTATTATTATGAAGGTCTGTGTAGGTCAGTGGAAGGCGCGTGTGTTGTCTACAGCATTAGTCCACCAGAAGAGCATTGTAGGTTCAATTTTAGTCACCGACTATAGGAACTTTCACTAAGCCTTTTTTTTCGTCCTATAAACTCACGAAAATCGACTTATAACCCACACTATTTCAGACAGCAAAATTTAGTGTTAGGACTAGGGACCACGAGATGGCGGTATTTGTCAGCTGCCTCTCTTCACCAGATGCATTGTATAATTAGTGATAGTCTTCAGCCAGTTATTTCTGATTGTTTACTGGTGGAAATTGAATTTCTCTCCCATTCTCCAAAAGTTAGATAAAGCTAAACAGCCTTGCTGCTATAGAGCATCGGTTCCCAACCGGTGGTATGCGAACCCCTGGGGTACGTGCTGGGCCGTTCAGAGATAAATGAAACAAATCAGTAATGGTGGAAAAACAAGTAAAGTAAACAAAATGCAAAACGTTAGTTATAATAATAAATAATAAATTATATAACGCCTTTTATTCCCTTATAGGGAGTAGGCGAGGCCTTTTAACCCTATCTAGCTTTTGGAGGCTGAGTGGGCAGTTCAATCTCCACCAGTAGCCAATCAGAGATACCTGGACCATGTCTATCACTAATTATAGCAGCCACCGATGAAGAGGCTGGCAAACAAGTGCTGCCATCTCTTGGTACCTAACCCTAACAAGATATGTTACTGTCTGACATAATGTGGGTACTACGGTCGATTTTCTTGAGTTTACGGGATGAAAAACCCGAGTTTCCGGGAGGAAAAACCCGTTTGCCCATGCCAGAGATCGACTAACTCGGGAATCGGTCGAAGAAAGGCTTAGAAAAAGTTCCTCCAGTCGGAGACTAAACTTGAACTTAAGTCTGACTTCAAGCGACCAAGCGCAGAGGACGCAAGCGCTACTTCCACTGAACTACGGAACAATAAATGTTAAGTTTGAATCACCGCTAATGGAGACACTTCAAAACTAGCTCACATTAGCGAATGATGATTGGTGAGGGCGTGGCTATGAACTACACCCCCAAACCACTCTTCTACCAATCATTACGCACCGTTCATGCTTCATTTTTGTCACCCATCCTTTCCAGAACAATCGCGTATTACTTAGAAATGACCTTTGCGATAACGAACCTTCCACTGACTTCCATTTGCGACGTTTCTAGAACTTCTCCAAAAATATAAATAGATCCATAGCCAGACTGTTTGATCAGTTCAGTTATTGACTGAGTATAAATGCGTTGTCTTTAATTGTGATTCTTTTCAAGTAGTTTTTTAATTTAACGTTTAACGTAGTTTCAGTTATTATTGTCAGTGATTTTTAAACGTGTCAGTTATGGAGCAGTGTTGAAAACAGAAACGGTTAAAAAAAATCAAAACTTGATGTGGATTATAACCTGTCGCCAAGTACTTCTCAAGACGTGTCCGCAGCTACCAGTGCACCCACACTGGGTGCTCAGATAACACAAATAAATATTATTATAATATTTATTAAATTCTTGATCATCATCAATATTTAACATGAAGCTGTACTTATTTTTGTGTTACGAATATTGTAAAATTAAATCTGTAGTTTGTACTTTTAGTGTAGTAATTTTCCTTTCCCAACTGATTATCTCATTTCCATTATTTTACATTAAGATAGGCAATGAACAAAAGTGACAGTATTTAAAAATAACTATTTTAAAAACAATGGGTATAACTTATAGAAATGGCTTTTAAAAGGCGGTACACAAGTGGGAAAAGGTTGGGAACTACTGCTATAGAGGAATAAAGGACGTTAGCGGAGCAAATTTTATTATTATTATTATTGTGACACCAAGGAGTTCAAGAAATTCACAAGTCACCATTTTATTACTTAAATCAGGGGTCTTCAACCTTTCAGATAGTGCGGGCCGCATTAAAAATTTCAATGAAGCCCGCGGGCCACTAAACTATACTGCGGTATTTAGAATTGTAAGATGCTTTCCAGATTCACAAGGAACGCTGCTGTTATGTCCCATTCTACGATTTTTGTTCTAATTTTATAAATTCCTCTTTGTCTATATTCTTCTAACTTCTACTTTCAAGACATCACCAAAATTTCTACTAATATCTGAGTTATTGTTCCCCGTAGTATCCCTAGTATTTGTATTTTAACTGCGCCCTTTGGGATATTTAGTTTAGGATATTTTATACATAAACAGAGAAAAAGAACTCAAATATCTGAAAGTGTAACTATTGCAGTCGTGACACTATTTCTTGTTACTCAACAATGCCTATCTTAATGTAAAATAATGGAAATGAGATAATCAGTTGGGAAAGGAAAATTACTACACTAAAAGTACAAACTACAGATTTAATTTTACAATATTCGTAACACAAAAATAAGTACAGCTTCATGTTAAACTCAACTATTAAACTTCCCGTTTCTTAACATTAATTCCCCGCGTGATTAGGCACGAATGTTTCTAAGCGGTGCATTGGATTAGCAATATCAGACAACTCTTTTATCATTAAACAAAAGGTTTATTATTTCTCTAAACATGGTACATATCAAACACTGGACTAAATTACTTACACACTAAAATTAGCTTAATTCAAGTAGTTGGGCTCTATGATCCGACAAAGATTAGTACGATCCTGTCGCCACAACAATTCAAAACATAGAATCACTTAACATGGACAAATTAGATTACTACACACTATTAGATTATTCAACTTCAAGTACACTAACAAAATCATTAACTACTCTAGCACATACTTATGACAATTCCGATTTTCTACACATTACATCAGGCATTCAAATTCCTCAGGCTACTTAATTACTCAATTCACACTAATCAAACTCAAAATTAACAAAACCATTCACTTCATTAACACACAACTATGTCATTAACTTTCCTTTTACAATATAGTAGGCACTCAAGATTCATAGGACAATTAATTACTCACAAATTATCAACACTAGCTAGCTTGCTTTTAACACTCTCTATCAAATTATAAAGTCCTATTATAATTTCTCCCTAATCACTTTAACAGTTCCGTAATATGACAAAGGTACCTATCACAAACAACTTCTAGTTAACATAAGATAAAATTCACAATACCTTTCTTTAGCTTCACTTACGGGCCTTTACCTTCTATTGAACGAACTTGCTTGCTATAACTTCTTGCAATTCAGGGCTATATAAACATCTGAGCGGTCGGCTGTACTATCCGAAACGAGGACATCGATATCTTCACAGCTTCCTATGACTCTATGGCATATTTCGCTTTCTACATAGGAATACGGGAATAGCTTTCCCTCTCACCTTCGATTCCTTGTTGTGGCATGAGGATATAAGCCATATCTCTCCACTCAGGAACACCGTGAAATCCACTAGAAAACCAAACTAAAACCACCGCGACTATCCAAAAGTTTCTTCTCCTCTGGCAAAAGGCAAAAAGGCCTCAAGCCTCCTTGACTATCTAAACGTCTTCTCCAAAAATCCACAAGCCTACACTCTTAACGGCGCCCTTTCTTACTTTCTCCAGCCTCCTACTTGTTTTTCGTCTGTCTACCAATTGGGTAGCATTTTGCCGCCATACGTCATTTTGATCGGCAACTCGTAACGAGGTTTCTATCCGGGTATAGGCCCTAAGCGATATTCCGTTATTTCTCTTGTTAGCCTCTATCTTAACCCCTTTCAAATACCTTTCTCAGAATTCTACTTAATGCTTAATCTGTAGCCTCTCACATAGCGTATTTCATGACTCATTCTTTTCCACTTATGTACTTAACTCTTTCATTCTTAATCGCATTACAAAATTAATTCTTAGATAGCTACTTATTTAATACAAATTCCTTGTTTAATCATAATACATTTTAATACATTCCTTTCTTTTGCTATTTTAACTTAACAATAAACCTTACATTGAATTCATTTTATACTGGATGCAAGAATATTTCTTTCAATTAATTCATTTTCTTATGCAGGGGTTTTAATTTATGTTATTTGTTCTTCATGTTACACCATGATAACTTAGAATATTATATTCTCAAGATATCAGGTGTAACACTGTGCATTTGATACTTTACATAAAATCATCATCATCATCATCATCATCATCAAATTCCGGCTATGTACCATCAAGCAGTGTACAGGATATGACAGTACTACATGAAAAAATTACATCATTACTAACTTCCTATCTACAGTTTTCCTCCAAATCAGTCTGTTACTTGTCAAGACTCCAACATTATCAGATCTTATATTTCTATCGTCTAAGGCACTTTGTACCGTATCAATCCACCTATATCTTGGTCTTCCTCTGGGTCGTTTTCCTGCCAACCTGGCAGAGAACACTTGTTTTGCTAATCTTTCCTCTCCCATTCTATTTAAGTGACTATACCACCTGAGATTAGCTCTGCTAATGCATTCCTGGATGCTGACAATGTCAAGTTCTTTCCTAATATCCTCATTTTTAATATGATATTGCCATTGATGCCATCTGTTCACGCCTCTAATCTTTCTCAGGACTCTCACATCTGCGGTCTCTAGTCTTTGGAAGTAGAGAGTTTTACTTCTGACCCATCTCTCAGATCCATAAGTTAAAACTGGTTTGAACACTGTCTTGTATACAGCTAATTTAGTGTTCCGACTAATTTCTCTCTTATTCCATATGAATTTATTCAATTGACTTCCCACCATACCAGCTTTGCTGATTCTGTTGTCTATTTCTATATTTAATTTACCATCTTCAGTAAAAATTGTGCCTAAGTAGCTGAAATGTTTTACTTGTTCCACAGGTTCTCCATTCACAACACAGTTGACATTTTCAATGATTCTGCCTATTTTCATT
The DNA here is from genome assembly GCF_054136105.1 of Typopeltis vanoorti. Lineage (NCBI taxonomy): Eukaryota > Metazoa > Arthropoda > Arachnida > Uropygi > Thelyphonidae > Typopeltis > Typopeltis vanoorti. The sequence continues at coordinate 47,194,292 of NC_143553.1, forward strand.
GTCTTTGTCTTTTTATTGTTGACCTTCATACCATATCTATTACAACAGCTATTCAATTTAGTCAGAGAATCTTGCAGACTTGTAGCGGATTTATTTAGAAGTATAACATCATCCACATAAAGCAAACAGCTGACATTAACATCTCCAATTTTGATATCAGGTTTAATACCACTTTCCTTCATAATGTGATCCATATAGATAATGAATAACAGAGGGGATAATGTACATCCTTGTCTCACACCAGATTTAACATTAAACCATCTTCCTGTACTTCCTTCAATTCTAACTGCTGACTTACAACTCAAATAAGTATTGCTTGACATAATGCCCCATTGACACCATATAACTGCAACGTATTGAATAGCATCTCTCTTGGCACCTTGTCATATGCCTTTTCCAAATCGACAAAACTTAAATACAGATCTTTGTTATATTTTCATGCTTTCTCGACTATTTGTCGTAAAGTGAAGATCTGATTCTGACAGCCTCTATTTGGCCTGAATCCAGCTTGTTCTTCACCAAGCATTTCTTCCACAATTCTTCTCAACCGTTTCTCAAGTACACTTGCATAGATCTTGCCAGGAACACTCAGTAGGGAAATACCTCTGTAATTCTCACATTCAGTTTTATTTCCCTTTTTATATATGGGTACTATGAGAGCTCTACTCCAATCATCGGGAATTCGTCCCTCTGTCCAGGCATTCTGAACTATGCAGTGCAGCCACTGTAACACTTTTATACCACCATACTTCAGCATTTCTGGTCGAATATCATCTACTCCTGCTGCCTTTCCACATTTCAAGCCTTTGATGGCTTTTTCTACTTCAAGTATGGATATGTATTCCTGACTGCATGCCTGCTCAGTGTTTTTTATCACTGTGCTGTCATCACTGCTTGTTTCATTTAGCAGTTTTTCAAAGTAATTACTCCATACTTCAAGGATATCTTTTTCCCCTGTTTTCATGTCACCTTTATCATCTCTAACTCCTTTTACAGCACTCTTTCCTCCATTTCTAAGCTTCTTCAATAACCTCCAGAATATTTTGCCACCTTCTTGATATTTATTTTCTATATTCTTGCCAAAGTCCTCCCATGACTTTTGTTTAGCTAGTTTTACACTCTGTTTAGCTTTCTTACATTTGTCTCTGTATTCTGTAAGAGTAAAAGCTGACTTATTTGCCAGGAACTTTTGATATGCTTTCTTCTTTTCCTTCACTGCCTCTTTAACTTCCTGTGTCCAGTAGGGAGTTCTGATTTTTTTATCCTTGCACACAACCTCACCACATGCCTCTCTGGCAGAATCAATCAATGTTTTCTTCAGAGTTTGCCACTGAATCTCCAAGGTTTGATTCCTTTTCTCAAACTCTTTCATTTTCTTTTCAATCATCTTTCTGTATTTTAGTCTACAGTTCACATCTGAGAGCTGCTCAACTTTTATTCGCTTTAAAACTTTCTTACATGTTATTCTTTTCAATATGAAATTCAATTTTATCCTGCTCAAGACTAAATAGTGATCACTTCCAATTTCAAATCCTCTGTACACTCTGGTGTCCTGCACCAGGAAGAAGAAATCACTATCAACAATAACATATTCAATGAGACTTTTCTTATTCCTAGCCTCTTCTCTCCATGTGAATTTGTGCACATTTTTATGTTGGAACATGGTGTTAGTAATAACCAGTCCATGTCCTGAGCAGAAATCCAACAGATATTTGCCATTATTATTAGCTTTGCTCTTTTCTCCAAATTTTCCCAAAATATTTTTGTATGTCTCGCAATCATTTCCTATTCTGCTATTTAGATCCCCAACAAGGACCAACTTTTCATTTTTCATTGTGTCAGTTGCTTTTTCTAGAGCGTCAAAAAATTCCTCCACTTCTACCTTAGTAGAACCTTCTGTGGGACCATAGGCACAAATAAGTCTCATTGTCCAGTTCCCCATTCTCATATTTGCCCACATTACTCTACTTGAGACTGCCTGCCATTCAAGAAGATTAGCCTCGTAATTTGTGTTGAATACTATGGCTACTCCTTCTTTTCCTTGATTGTCATTGCCTGAATATAACATTTTGTATTTATTGCTTAGAAAGATCTCACCAGTTTTGGTCTTTTTTGTTTCAGTCACCCCTATTATGTCGATCTGGTACTTATCTAATTCCTCAGCTAGCTCCATTTCTTTGCCGTTCAGGCTTCTTACGTTGATAGTACCGATCTTTAACTCTGGTGATTACATAAAATCCTATGTATAAAATCCTCGGCTTTAAGAGCGTAGGTAGGAGTCGTGTTCATGATAAGTAAATACAATCAATACTTGAAAAAAAGAAGATGAAGAAAATGAATGGGTACAACTTATAGTTGTGCTGTATGTTAATGAAGAAAACATTCAATTTTTACAATGTTAATGGGCAACTTAGCAATGTTTTTCCTAGACCAGCTTGTAGATATTGGCTTCAGTGTTGGAAGTCACTATGTGCAGAGTATTCTCGAGATGTTGGTCTGTAATCTGAGTTCTTGTCTTGGACTTCACATGCTTGATTCTGGAGAAGAACTGCTCATATATGTATGTGCTTCCTAACAAAGCGCACATCTTCGTAGCATGCCGGCGAAGATTAGGGAATGCGTGCTCAGAAATGTAGTCTTTGTAAAATGTAAGCAAAGGCACGTTGAATAATTTTTCTCTCAACACATCAAACTTCTCGGCGAGCATACCCACTCCATGAAAGTGGCAAACGAGAAACTAAATATGGCTGACACGTATATTACGTTAGCGTAACGAGGATGTCTCTTCAAAACACAACACTTGATAATTTAAATTACAATAAATTTGTTTAAAGTAACACAACTATTCAAATCCGGTAAGTACATAAATTTTTTAACTTTCGGCAGCATTGACACTGAATGACATTGAAAATAAATCTAAAGAAGACTGTTGGTTACGAAAATCACTAAATCTCTCTTCGAACTCATTAAGATAGGCAATTAACCTATCTTAATGAGTTCTTGTTGCGATTTCGCAAGATGGCTATTGTAGCGTATTCATCGAGAGACGAACAGTTGGATTCAGCGAGAAGCTGAAAATGAGTTAAATCTTTTTTTGCGAGTTGTGCCTCCCAAAGTTTGAGCTTGGCTACAAAAGTTTTGATGTGATCAAACAGAGTGTGCACCAGTTGATCTTTGGATTGTAGTTGCACATTTAGGTCATTCATATGCAACGAGATGTCGGTCACAAAGGCAAAGTCTGTAATCCACTTCGGATGGTTAAATTCTGCAATCGGATTCCCCCTTGGTTTGTATGAACTGCTGTATTTCGCTCCTTAAGTCAAAAGACTCTTTTAAGAACCTTCCGTCTGCTCAACCAACGCCCATTGCTATAATAAACCACATCGCCGTGATCCGCTTCGCACTCTTGGGTCAAAAACTCTTGGAATTGACGATGATTCAATCCTCTTGCACTAATAATGTTGACGACAGTCACAATAACTTTCATGACATTCTCAAATCCAATAGTTTTCGCGCACAATTTCTCCTGGTGGATTAAACAGTGGTAATGGACGAAATCCTTTTCTTCTAGTTCCGGTTCTTTCCGTAGCAGCGCAACAAACCCTTCGTTCTTTCCCACCATATCAGGGGCACCATCAGTTACCACACCAGCGAGGTTGATTAAGCTGAGGTCGAAACGCCAGAGCGTTTTCTTGGCGGCTTCAAGAATATCAGTGCCTTTCGTCTTTCAAAGGAGCCGTTCCTTTGTCACATTGAATTGTTGATCAATGCCATGGAAAAAGATAGCAAGTTGTGCTGTATCCTGCAAATCTGTGCTCTCCCATAAAGCAAGTGTATATGACGTAAATTCGGACGACCGTTTTTTTAAACTTCCTTCAATGTCATTGACAAGTTTTTCGACACGTCGTGCTACAGTTACCCCAGACAAAGTCGGTTTTTTAAACACTTCCTTATTATTTGGGCACAGAATATCCCCAGCAGCGATGAGACACTCTTTCACAAACTCGCTGTCCAAAAGGCTTTTTTTTAGCATTTTTTTACATAACTTAATTTGACGCACGCTTCGCTCTCTTCCCTCTGCCTTTTAAACGTATCCTGCTGGCATTTTAAATCAATTTGGAGACGGTTCACTTTGTCCACACGAAGCTACCCTTGAAGGTGATCGAAATTGGATGTATGCTTTGTCTCATAATGTCGTTTTATATTGTATTCTTTTGATACTGACACTGGCTCACGACAAATTAAACACACTGGCTCACGACAAATTAAACACACTGGCTTATCGTCGATCGGCACAAATTGGTCCACTTTTCATTAAAAACCCGACAAGAATCACTTGATTTACCCTTTTTACTCGTAGACGCCATAGTCATGGAAGGTAAGCCCAAAACAATTATCCAAAATGGCCGTGTAATGTTTATTATCCATTGAATATGTCTCACACTAATGAAAAAAGTCTGGCAATATAAAACCACAATAGGCTATGGCTGACACGACGAAACTGCATGCGCTTATACACGAATATCACACTGTTCACGACTGACTGTGGATGTGATCCTCTTGTATTTACAGTATATGAAAATAACGAAGTATCGAGAACCTTCGAGATGTATCTGGAAGGCACTAGACAGTGCACTCGAACGAACTACTGCTTCAGCTATCTACCTGCGACGTTAGTACTTAAGTACCACTTGGCGCTGGTAGATGACTGAAGAAGCATGTCTATTTAATATTTATTTTAAAAGGATTTTATGTAAACTATGAAGTGCACAGCGTTCCTTGTGAATCTAGAAAGCATCTTACAATTCTAAATAGCTCAGTATAGCTTGGTGGCCCGCGGGCTTCATTGAAATAATTTTTTTATTTAATCGCGTTTTAATGTTAAGTAGTTATTTTTTCAAAATGGCCGGCGGGCCATGCGTTGAAGACCTCCTGACTTAAATCTTCCATCTAACACACAATTCCAACTACAGTCTACTCACAACGCCATCCACCAATCCATAATAATATATTTGTCTACAAATTGCATGTTCTCTTGGCTGATTTACTTGTATACATTGTGAAGTGAAGAAGAAAATTTTTGAAAAAATTATGAAATTTATTTGATAATGAATTTTTTTACTGAATTATAAAAAATATATTAAAAAATTCAATCAAATACTGAATTGAATTTTTAAAAAAATGTGAACTGTCCAATGAAAGGAAAGTTGTGAACCTATCGTACCTTAGAACCTAAGCGGGTTAAGGATTATATTAATCCGATTTAGAGTCGCCAGATGGGATATCCAAATAAGTAGCATTTGAAACCGTACGATTCGAGATTGCATCCCGAGTTTACTACTGTACCGTTATCAACATTTTAATCTTGAGTTAGTGTTTTCGGTAATAGAGACAGCAGTTTTAAGGTGATCTTGAGACTATCTTGATCTTGAGACCAGAAATTTTACTATCCCGGAAGGATTAAGGTGCTTGAGTGATTATGATCTTAGATTAGGTAAGAGTTGTTAGATTGATCTTAAGTTTTCTATTGTACTGTAAAGCATTGATTAATTAATCCCGAATTATCGAAAAAGTTGGATCTTAAGTGATATGCTAAGCAGTGTAAAGATATTCAGTACAGCTTCTATTTGGCAGATAAGGAAGGTAAGACTTTTTGACTTTGTTAGAGTAAATTTCACAGGCCCTCCCCTGTCCCCCACCCTGTGTACGGTAGTAGTCTTCCGCCACTGCCAGTCTACACCTGGTGGTTAGTAGGGACAAGGCAGGTCTTGTTCCCTCGCATCAAAACCTAGGCCTGGTTATGGATACGCCATACGAAGACCTCAATTTTAAAGAACTGATAGCCATATTCAGACATGTAGGCAATTTACTGCACACGAAATTCCCAGGAAAAGTCCAAATTCACCAGATTGCAGAAGTAGAAACAGAGGACCCCCAATCCCCTGAACCTCTTCCCGGCACCTCCCAAGACAGCGACAAAGAACCAGCAACAACACCTGACGATAACGCCCATGCAAAAGACACTGACTATCAGGTGGTCAGCAGGAAGAAACGAAAGCAGGAATCCCCAGCGACAGAAAATGAAACACCACCTCATCACATGGAGAGAGCAGCACCGATGGACATAACGGCACAGCCCGATGAAAGGGAAGCAGCAATGGACATAGCTGTAAAGCTCAAAGAGAGAGTCCCACCGGTGATATTAAGATCCAAGGAAAAATGGTCAACAATTGTAGACAAGATGAAAAACACTAATATTCAATTTTCCTCAGCTAGAAACTCAGATGAAGGAGTTCGCATCCAGCCTGAGGGAGCATCGGACTACCGCAGACTCACTGGCCTCTTGGACGAGCTGAAAGTGCCATACCACACGTTTCAGCTTAAAAGTGAGAAAAACCTGAAGGTCGTCGTCAGGGGGATAGTAGAAACAATAACACCTGAAGAAGTTGCCGCTGACCTCAGATCTCAAGGTTTAGAGGCAATAAAAGTCTCGCGCATGTACCGAGCAGATAAACGTCCCATGCCTCTGGTCTTAGTAGAGATCAGCAAAAACCAGAGAGAAATCTATGACCTAAAAACAGTCTGCAATCTAGCTATCAGGACCGAACCGCTTCGTAGGAAAACATCCGCCGGCCAATGTCATCGTTGCCAAAGATATGGGCATGCACAAAAACTATGCAAGGCAGAATATAAATGTGTAAAGTGCGGTAACAACCATCCCTCGCACATTTGCACTAAGCCACGGACAACGCCTGCAAAATGTGCAAATTGTGGTAGCCCACATCCAGCCAACTATAAGGGCTGTTCTTTCTGCCCATATAACCTGTCGAAGACGAGAGAGGCAATAGCCCCGCCCACTCAGAAGCGCGGCACACAACCTGCACCGGAAGTCATAGCACGGAGAGTTACACCCAACAAATCATATGCCTCCGTGGTCTCTTCACACAACATGCCGGGATCGAGCGGCCAAAACTCCACCGCAACGCTTGCCGCTACTCTGGGAGAGATGTTACTGGCATTCAGCAAAACAAACCCCTCCCAGGCTGATACCAACAAATTCCTAAGGAACACCCAAGTCATCTTCACCATGATTAATGGATAACCCGGCTAGCACAACGAACTATTTACAGATCGCATTTTGGAATGCCAACGGTCTCAATAATAAACTCCTGGAGCTACGAGAATTTGCAGACCGCTACAAAATTGATATACTCCTGATAAATGAGACTCACCTCCGACCCTGTGATAACCCTAAACTCAGATATTACTCATTGCTCAGAAACGACAGATCTAATGCCAGAGGTGGCGGTACTGCCATTTTTGTCAAGAGGAACATCCGACATAATGAAATCAAAAAGATCAACACAACAAATCTGGAAAATACTGGTGTCGAAATCCACACCAATAATGCAGGCAGTCTCAAAATATTCTCAGTCTATAACCCCCCTGGCAACACTCTCTTATCCTCTGATCTTTCTCAGCTGCTCGATACAACTGAAGCCACAATTGTGGCAGGTGATCTCAACTCTAAACATCCACTATGAATAGGAAAGGCTACAACAGCAACGGACGAGTTCTACACAACTTCGCCTCACTAAGGAACATCGTTATCACAGGCGAGGCAGACCAGATGTGCTTGACATTGCCATCTTCAAGAACACATCATATCACTTTCAACTACAAGTCGTTAATGACCTCAGTTCTGACCACAATCCAGTACTTCTAAGCCTGGGAGGGGATCCAGAACTCATTCCCAGCCAGACGCGTACTAACTTCAAAAAATTTAATACAACTCTCAGCACCCTAATAGGCTCAGTACCAACTATCTCGTCGCGAGAAAAAATTGATGCAGCGGTCCAGTACCTGGAAAATAAAATACATGTTGGCTTATCTGCAGCCTCCACTGCTCACATCCCAGTCCAAGAAAATCTACTTCCGGAAGACATCCGCACTTTAATCCGCAACAAAAATAAGATCAGGCGCCGCTATCACACCACACTATCTCCTCAAGATCGCCAGGAGCTAAATAGAGCGACGAATTTAATTCGCTACGCATTGAAAGATTACAGAAACCAAGAGTGGGAAAGAAAACTGTGTTCCCTCGAAGCAGAAGACAATTCCATATGGAAGATGGCTAAAGCTCTCCGAACGAACCATGCTGCCATACAGCCCATTCACGGAGAAAAAGGTATTGTCTATAGAGACGATGAAAAATCTGAAGCCTTTGCAGACGCCCTACAACTTCAATGCAGCCCAAATTACGCGCATGCAGACTTACTTTTCATAGAGAGAATACACAGACATGTCCGAAGCACACTACGCCAGCCCTGCCGCCGTGAAAATATCTGCAATACTTCGCCTAGAGAAGTCTACTCCATAATAAGAAAAATCAACAACAAAAAAGCCCCAGGACCAGACGAAATTACAAACAAAACCATAAAGGCGCTCCCGCATAAGGCCATTATGCACCTCGTTGCCATCGTTAATGCAATACTCCATTTTAGTTACTTTCCCACTCGATGGAAACACGCAGACATTATTTTCATCCACAAACCAGGTAAGGCGCCACAATTACCGCAAAACTACAGACCAATCAGCCTTTTATCATGCCTGGGAAAGATAGCGGAAAAAATCATTCTAAACCGACTACAAGCTGAAGTGGACAAAAACAAACTGATACCAGGAGAACAATTTGGCTTCCGAGCAGACCATAACACCACCCAACAGGTCCACAGGTTGACAGAATTTATTACAACTGGTTTCAACTGGGGACAGCACACAGGAGCTATCTTTCTTGACGTTGAAAAAGCCTTTGATAAAGTGTGGCACAAAGGCCTTATATATAAACTACTTACAGCTAACATATACCTCTCTATCTTACCAAACTCATAGACTCCTTCCTAAAAGACCGGAAATTCCAGGTGAAGCTGCGCGGACTCAGATCCTCACCGAGAAGAATCACCGCGGGTGTCCCCCAAGGATCACTGCTTTCGCCACTACTGTTTAACATCTTCGTCGTAGATATCCCAAACGCAACATCAACCACCATTGCTAGCTATGCGGACGATATGGCGATATTGAGCAGAGCTCTCAGACTACACTTAGCAACACAGCGTCTACAAAACGCAGCAACTAGCCTGGAAGACTGGTTCAGGAAATGGAGAATTGAAGTCAATGCGGATAAAAGCACTGCTATCCTCTTCACAAGACGAAAAGCAACACACCACGGAGTAATCAAACTTTTTAACACAGAAATTCCATGGAAAACCAAAACCAAGTATCTAGGCATACAACTGGATAACCGACTCAGCTTCAACCCTCACATTACTTATGCTTGTAATAAAACCAACACAGCAGTCAGCCAGCTCTACTCCCTCATCAACCGAAGAAGCAAAATGAATATTACCAACAAACTTAAGATCTACAAAACAATCATCAGACCCACTTTCACATACGGATCGCCGGCTTGGGGTCACACTGCCCCCAGCAACATCAAAAAACTGCAAGTCATCCAAAACAAGTGCCTTCGTATGATATTTGATGCTCCGTGGTTTGTCAGGAATGCTCTCCTCCACCGAGATGCTGACATTCCGGATATTCCGACGTATCTCCGTTACATTGCCACTGCATTTTTCACCAAAGCAGCAATTCACCCAAACCAACTCATTAGAGAGTCAAGTAACTACGATGAAAACGACAGGTGGAAGCACAAGCGCCCGAAAGCGGCTCTGCTCATCGGTACATGCGCTCTCGCACAATCCTAAATTGGGCGAGCCAGGTGCTCAATAATCCTTTAATAATTTAAGTCAACTTCCTAGAGATGAAGGGATTATAATCCACGGGATTGAGATCCATCTAGCCACAGAAGTTAACAGTTAACAGTTAACGATTCGAACCTACAGCGTGGAAATCGGATACGCCATCCACTCGGCCAACGAGCAGCCCTTTGTTAAGTCTGTTAATACTAACCAACAAATTCTAATTAATAGCAAATTAACTACACTTTGTTATTAACTAAACAAGATATGTTTAATAAATAATATAATAAATGCTTCTCAGTTGTTCCCCCACTCAAGTTTGATTCACCATGTTGGAATTTGGCCAATATTGTGACATCCAATAACTAGATTAAAGGTAATTCTTATGCACATTCTCTGAACGCACAGTGACAAACCAACTACTGCTACTGCATTATTATTATGAAGATTCCAATGTCTTTAGAACTTCCAGGTAATTCATCCTTTTCCTATCAAGTATTATATTATCAATAAGAATGAATTACCTGTTGGTGCTAAACACATAACCTTGATGGAACATTCCATCATGGCATTTGAACCTTAATATCAAGTATCATATGGTCTTCACTGGTATGTCAAACTGTAGTTAAGCGATCATTCAAAACATCAATGATTTCTTAGTAGACTGCTTGGAAAGAAGTCAACGGACACCTCCATGGGCAAGTTGCATCGTGCCGTGTAACCAGTTTCGTGTTTGCAGCTGGTATTAATTGGAAGAATATGATGCTCCCAACTAGAAAGGACCTAGGACCTGACTGAGTTTGAAAGAGGTATTGTGATAGGATGCCATGTTGCAGACCTATTTGTTCAGCAAATTCTTGACAATTTGGACCATTCCAGGTCAACAGTCAATGATACCATACTGAGATGGTAGCGCAGGGAAGTGCTACCCACAGTGGATGACCGATAACACTCACCGAACGTGAGTGTTATCGGTCATCCACTGTGGAACATGAATCTGCACAAAAACATACAGAACTGAGGCTCACAACGTGGGTTTCCATGGTAGGACTACAATATGCAAGCCCACATTACCCGAACAAACATGCAGTGTCATCTTCAGAGGTGTAAAGAGCATGAACGGCGGGGTGTTAAAGCTTGGAAAGCTGTGCTATGCAGCGGCGAATCACGCTACACCCTCTATCGAGCAGATGGACACTGAGAGGTATGAGGTATGAGTGTGACGGATGCCTGGTGAACGTCTCTTACCAGAGTGCATAACCCCACCTATGAAATTCGGAAGTGGCAGCGTGATAGTATGATCCTATTTTCGTGGTTTGGCCTCAGATCTTGTTTGTGGTGCAACGAACATTGGACTCTAAGTGGTATCTGAACAATACAATGCTTCTTACTTTGTGGCGTTTCTACAGAACTGACCATTGTCTCTTTCAGCGAGACAATGCTGAAATGCTATGTCATAAGGCTGCTGCTGTAATTGCATGGTTTGTGGATGTGAACGTTACTACACTTGACTAACCCCTAGAGAGCCGTGATGTCAATCCTATTGAACGTCTGTGGAATGAACTCAAGCGTCGGGTGAGATAATCGCCCTACAACAGTGTAGGACTTCATTACATGCCTGTTCCAGTATAATTCTTCTCTTTATTCTGCGAAAATATCCGAAGTTAATAATTTATTCTTACTTTTTTTTTTTTTTTAATTTTCATATCAAAATATTAACAATACTCATTCCTGGAGCACATGCTGTGATTTTATCCTAAAGTTTGGTTAATTTACCTAGGAAAAAAATAATAGTATCTTGTTCCAAAATTCCCACCGATCGCTATTGTGCGCTTGAAAAGTATGCCCCGTAGGACTGCTGCAGTCATCGCAGCGAAAGGAGGTCCTACATCTTATTAAGGTGGGCAGTATAGCTGATTCTTCCTCACACTATGGTGTCCATTGATTTCTTTCCAAGCAGTCTACAGTCCCTTTTCCTTTTAATAACATGAAAAGATCTCCGAGGATTTACTTCAATCTGTCTTGTTAATTTGTTCCCATAGTAAGGTTTACCTTCCATACCTATGGGGGATCGTGATATTTGCCTCTTGAACGGAAGGCCTGGATTCGAATTCCATCTAGAACTCTGGGAACATGTATAAATGTTCTCATTTGAAGATGAGTTAAATTAAGGTGACTAGACGTCCTGTTTTTAAATGGATCCTAAATATCCCATTAAAAGAATAAGAAAAAAAAAACATAGCGTCCTATTTTTCTTAATTTTCATATTTTTCGTAAACTCTAAACCAAATATGCAATTTATTGTAAATTAGTAAAGAGGTTACAGTCTTTCCAATAGATGGCACTACTAGAATCCATTCAGATGTGTTTCAAATAATTTTCACATAATTTATACAGGTGGGCATTAAAATACACACGAGAGTTGAAAATATATTAGTTGACTTTTGTAGTAGCCTGGCCAAAGTCATAAACACGTGTGAATGAATTTTAGTGGAGGTGGTTGGGTAAACCCTGACATTATTTTCAGGGTTTCGTAATTATAATTTCAATTTGTTGAAAATAGGCCGTGAGGTGTCCAAGAGAAAGTGCAGTTTCACAAGGACACGTCGAAACAAGATTCCATGTTCCTAACAGGAAGCCATAATGCTAACAGTAGTTTTATGCACTGGTTGTAGATCCGAAATTTCTATTGTATATAGTGGTCGTTCAGATATTACATAGCACAGTAGCGCACTCAGGATTTAATCTTGAGTGGGCGGGGGGGGGGGTAGACGATTTGAGAATACACACTACGCATCGCATACGACCTATGACTGAGCATCTGCAATGATCGCTAATTCATAAGTAGTATAGAAATAGAAGACACGGCAAAACATAAATAAAAAAATGAATTTTAATTAGGAAAAGATTTTTGGAAATTTTTCTAGCGTGCTTTTTTTTTCTTTTTTTTTTGGGGTGGGGAGGGCCCCTGGTCCCCCTCTGGGTGCGCCATTGACACAGCACACTGCTAATAAGAAGCACAGAGAAGCATTAGCAGCAAGGAGCAAGTCGTAAACTATCCTTTTTCATGATAAAACAACAAGATGTAAATGGTGAATGAAACCGTCTCGCTGCACAAAAAGGACCGCTAGCTTTCCATAGTATTACGAGTAACCGTTCGTTTAGATCAGTGGATTGCACATCTACCACCATACGAAACTTATTCTCAAAAAGATTCACATATGCAAGAACAAAAAAAAGTTTAGTTATGAATGTACTGGGCTCCTTTTGCATTTCACGAGGTAATAAGTGACTTACGTGAGACAATAGTGATATATATATATATATATATATCTGTTATGGTAAATTCATCAATGCTGTGTACTGGCACTCTGATGATTTCTAATTATATCTAGGACAGGTTCTGTTTGCGAAACGGACAATGATAGATTGTCAGATTGTTAACTGGTTAAATGCAAACTTGGTAGGTAGCCTATAGGCTACCATCCATCGGATCAATATTGTATAATGACAATGTTTTGATTGAAGTGGTGATTACAGTACTTCAAGACAGTGTTCTATATTTAATGGCATTAAGGACTTTTAAATTTTTGTATATGGTCGATTTTTATTATTTTTTTCTATCGCTCTGAGCTATTAAAATTAATATTTAGTATCTATAGCGTGATATCTTTAGTATCTATCCCATCAGAGGATACTGTACAATTCTTGATGTCCATCTTTTAAACTACAACAAAAACTAATTTCTTACTTCAAAAATGAGCAAAACGGCTTCTACATTATTACCGGTAATCGTTTTCACATCAATGACTGTCAATGATTTTAAAAAATCATGTGTGCTGTTAACATTTTTTGAATATTTCTTACCAATTACAGATATAATAAAATATGCAAGTATTTTGGCTGTTGACATTCATTTTATAAAGAGTTTTTTCTAATTAACAATGTTTTTAATTAAACCCTAATTAACCAAGCTTAGTTTTGGCATACATGAAAGAAAACCGTCATGAGCTGAAAAAATATGGTTCCGGTTTTAAATGTATTGTGCTAAAATACATAGAATCCACTTGTTTCGATCACTTTACCATATATCATCTCGAAAAACAAATGCACATATTCTGAACACGGTGAGCAGTTCTGTCGATGTTATCTTTGCATAAAAGTATACTTTCACTCCCTCCCTCCCCTCCCCTCAACTGGCTTCTGTTTCATTTTCTACTTTCTCCACTATTCACCCTCTCGTTTTCATCATTTTGTTCTTCCATTATTGAGAATATGTACAAATTTATAGATACATAATTACTCAAATAAAATATAAAATATCAGGTATGGTAAACAAAGTATGTCAGAACCATGATTATACGTCAACCACATTCCAGAAAGAAAAATTCAAACCACACTTACTGAAATAAGGTCGCTGTGTTTTGCATATACGTTCCCAGTTCAAGAAATACAAAGAACGAGTCTGTGCCTTAAAAGACCGTGCTATCATGCGAACTGTCATACTAAGATGAAGATGAGATTTTAGCAGCTAAAGAAAGTTTTAATTCCCTATTCCTGTAAGCAATGTATTCCATCCATTCACAATTTGCCCGATGTCCACCAAATTGTGGATAGACGGATGGAATACACTACTTACAGGAACTAGTTATAGGTGTTTTATTATTATTATTATTATTATTATTATATGCCGCCCTAAGAAATAAATGTTAGCTCCCTTTTTTGTTGACTTTTTTTTTTTTTTCACGGACTGCCATCTCAAGCATGCATTCGCTTTGCTAGTAGAGAGCTGCTTTGGTTACAATGCGCGCACAGTACTGCGCAGCTATTTCAAAGAGACTAATGCCTGTTTACGTTCAGAGAACACTTTAGATAAACATATTTGTGTACCAGTTGGGATTCGAATCTTGATCAGGATGCAAAGAACTTTGATAATGGCTTTTCAACTGAAGGTGAGTAGGGTACGGTGGTCGGAAAAAAAAAACTCCCCCCGGAAACTCAGTTTTTCATCCAGTAAAACCGGCCAATAAAACAGACACGCAATTAAGCATAATAAATAGGCTTAATAGCCTTATTGCTTCGGTTATAATTTAAAACAACAGAACCCTGTCAGACAGTGGGAACTATTCATGATTAAAAATAAGCAGGTACAGATACTATTATTTTTTTCCGAGTTAAATTAACAAACTTCAGGATAAAATCACAGCATGTGCTCCAGGAATGAGTAATGTTAATATTTTGATACTGGGAAAAAAAAAAAAAAAAAAAAAGTAAGAATAAACTATTAACTTTGGATATTTTCGCAGTTCTCGCAGAATAAAAAGAATTATACCTGAATACTGCAACCTTACTACTGTATTATTATTATTATTATTATTATTATTATTATTGATAAATTATATATCCTGAATTATTTATACATTGTGTGTTATGCGATGTGAGATGGCACAGTATAAGTTTAAAAATTTGTATTTCGAACGATTATATTTCCTCTCTGTATTGATCATATTCTCAACGACTTCATCCTGATTTTTTTTTTTTTTTTCAGAATTTGAAACTATATTTTTAACTAGAGACTCCGTTTCAGCAGTCTTCGTTTGCACTGGTAAGGGAATGCGCCCTGCTCTAAAAACACGTGCTCTCCGAGAGATGAGGTTTCCTCTAGAAACAATCTCGAAAGCGCAAGAAGCTGCAATGTTCGATGAATGTTTTAAATTTGAGCGCCTTCATTTTGGCTCAGTCGATATAAACATTCTTCTTTTGTTCAGTAAGGCACGCGAACTCTACAAGTATCTTTTTATACATTTTTACTCCTGTCAGAAGATTCTGCGGAATTTTAGAAAAACGAAATCTCAGATTTTTCCGTGAATACAGAAACCTGAATTCGAAATTCGAAAAAAAAAAATACAAAAGTTATATAAAATGCAAAAAAAGATACATACATACAAGAGATAGAAGGATACTATAGATAGGGTGTTTATTTTTGACTTTTTTTTAAAAAAAGTCCATCATAATGGAAACATTCCCATCCTGATTAGAATTTTGGAAAGTTCAGGAAAATTTAGTTGTTTTTTTTATTTTTTTATTTTTTCCACAGTGTTTATATATATGTAAGTATCCCACTGCTTTCTTTCTCTCTCTTTCTCAACAAAATATTCAGAACTAAAAAAAGATAACCATTTTGATGACATTATTATTATTTTTTAAAAAATTATTCTTTCTATATTGTTTAACTCCTAGATTTTTGGTGGTACATTTTTGGTTTTCTGAGCGCGATATTCTCTGCCTCACTCTGCTCTCCTACAGCTGTCAACGACTTCCGTTTGTCAGATCAGTCTACGGTAGTTTCATCTGTTAAGATGGTTGTGATCCCAAGCGTATCCAAGGAGTTGATGAAGAGCGTAATAGAAGCTGCGATTCCTGCTGCACGGCATGCCAGAGCATTTCGAGATAAAATGGTTGGTATAATTTTATTTTACAAAGCTTAAATAGGTATGCATCTGAAAGATTAAAACTATCATTTTTAAACTAAACTTCGCATTTAATAATATCAGTCACATTTCATTAAAGCAGTGACAGAAAGAGCTGCTTTAATAAATATGAGATGAGGTCACAAATAAGGGGAAAATAACGAAACAAAGTCGGGTATGATTTTCATCATCATAATGCTAATTACGGGTATAGACCATATTGGTCTGTTCTGGTCTTATTATCCATCAAATATCCTTTTTTTGAAGTCTACCCTGCCTTCTCTTTCCAATTGGCTTATATTTCAGTGTTTGTTTCTTTAGGATATCGGTTTGTCCGTTCGGTTTATATGCTCTGTCTTCTATTGATTTTGTTTTTAGTTCTTTTAAAATGTATTCAAAAAGTTAGATAAGGCTAAAAAAAAAAACGGCCTCGCCTACTCCCTATACGGGAACAAAAAAAAAAAGGCGTTAGCTGATTTTTTTTTAAATGTATTCATTTCTTCTTTGGTCTAATAATGTGTATTTTGCAGTACTTCTCGTAAATCTCATTTCACTTGTTTTTATTCTTTGTTTATCTTGTTTGTTTATTTCCCAAATTTTACTGCCATATAGTAATTGTGGCGGCCCGTACATAAGCACTGCGACACTGCAGTACCCCCAAGGAAAAAATGAAAAAATTAAAATTTGTTTGTGTTTATAAATAATAACAATGCTTACGACATTATATAAATGCAATAAAACATGTTAAAGGTTGTAGCTTATGTTGACATTGATTGAATAGTTAATAATTGGAATTGTTCGATTAACGCTTTAGATTACGAAACAAATGCACTGCGATCTAACGCCGATAGTTTGCGCTTGTCATTGCACGGTTACGTCATTCCCAACTGTAACTGCTCAAACGGCAGTATATTTTTAGTATGTTTACGCGCCTTATTTCTATGAGATATTATTATTATTATTATTTGACACCTCCAGGGAGTCCAAAGACTCATCGAAGGGGAGTGTGCGCTCAAACTTACTTAACTGAGCCATTAGTAGCAGAGGCTCTACCAATCGACCAAACCTTTGCGGCATGAAACGTTTATTATTGGTGCGTGTGCGTGGTGAACTATTTTTTGTAAATCTTATTTTATTTTGTTAAAATAACATATATTTATTTATTTATTCTAGATACAAGGCTGAATTATGACGAGTGTCACTGTTGAAATTATGAAAATAATATTTTTTTTTTTCCATTATCGTTACACGAAACAAATGCACTGCGATCTAACGCTGATATTCGTTTGCCTTGTCGTTGCACGTTACGTCATTAGATACACTGCCGCTTGGGCAGTGTATCTTATGCCTGCGCTCGTTATTTCTGTGAGATATGAAACGTTTATTATTGGCGTCTGTTCGTGGTGAACTATTTTTTTGTAAATCTTATTTTATTTTGTTAAAATAACATATAATTATTTATTTATTATAGATACAAGGCTGAATTATGACGAGTGTCACTTGAAAATATGAAAAGAATTATATTTTTTTAATTAATATTACAGGAAACAAACGCACTGCGATCTAACGTCGATATTCGTTTGCACTTGTCATTGCTATTGATACGAAACTTTTATTGGTGTTTGTTCGTGGTGAGGATGAAATATTTTTAATACAGCAATTTTTAATATGTAAATTTATTTATTAATAAATTCGCTACTGATTAGGAAAAAAACTTTTTTTTTTTTTTTTTTTTTTTTTTTTTTTTTTTTTTGTATAGCAGCACCCCCACTTAAAATTTTCACCGGCCGCCACTGTATAGTAATGTGGGCACTGCTAGAGTATTATATATTTTCAAGCGTGTTTCTTTTTGTACTATATTTGGATTGAGTGTTCTATTTATCAGGCCTATAATCTGTAAAAATGTTGAAGTTTTTAATTTTATGTCTTTTTCTCCTTCATATGATATTTCATATCCAAAATAACTGAACGTATTTATCTGTTCTATTATTTTACTATTAATAAATAATTTACTTCTAACTGAAGTTTGTCCACAAAATGCCATTGTTTTAGTTTTATCTATGGAAATTTTCATTCCAAACTGTTCTACTATAACGTTTAAATTATATATTGCTCTTTGTAAATTGTCTTCCTTATCTGATATTATTATCTGATCATCTGCAAATAATAGCGTATTTATTTTATTATTCCAGGAAATTTCTATACCTGGAATGTTTAAGGTGTTTCATTGTATTAATATTTCATTAATGTAAATATTGAAAAAGTGTTGGAGAGAGAAGGCATTATTTTCTTTCTTTACTTGGTTTATAGATTGTTTTTAGACATTTTTTCATTTATTTCATTATCTTTGTATATATTCAATATTTCATGTAGTAAAATATTAGGTATATTTATTCTTTGTAATGCATCAAACAGTATATATCTGTTTACTTTGTCAAATGCTTTTTCGTAATCTTTAAAAAAAATGAGTTTCTAAATTAAATTCTCTTCTTTTTTTCTATAAGTAGTTTTAGACAGAAAGCTGCATCCATTGTAGAGCATCCTTTTCTAAATCCATTTTGATATTCTAATAATATTTTTTCACTGTATATTTTCAGTTTTTCATTAAGTATTCTACTATTTTGTAGTTCCATAAACTAATACCTCTGTAATTAGAAGGTTTTGTTTTATCCCCTTTTTTAAGTATATGTATTACTATACTTGTATTCCATTCTATTGGTATTTGTCCATTTGTATATATTTTATTTAAAAATTTTAATAATCTTTGACGAAATTTTTTTCCAAAAAATTTATACAGTTCGGAGTTTATCCAATCTTCTCTTGCTGATTTGCCATTTTTTATTTTATTAGGTTGTCCTTTAATTCTTTCATTGTTATTATATTATTTAAAGTATTTTTTAAGTTTCTGGTGTAATTTTATTTTTGATGCCAGTATTATCCGTCCAAAGATCTGTAAAGTAATCCTATTCTGGCATTAAGATCTCCGGCTATAATTATATGGTCTGTTTTATTTAATTTTTCATATATTCCTTGTAACTCTTTGTAAAAGTAATCATTTTCTTCTTCTTTTCCTTCTTCAGGGGCATACATTCCAACAACTGTTAAATTTTCTTTATTTAATTTTAATCGCACTTCTAATATTCTTTCATTCCAGTATGTATAATGAGTTATTTTTGCTTTAAGTGATTTATGGATCCAAATCATTACATCGGCTTTTGCATGCATTTGTTTGTCCACTCCACTATATATGATATTGTAATTAGCTGTTTCTTTTTTGTTTCTGTAAGAACTGCGATTTCTATATTTTCATCATTTAAAATTTTATCTAATTCTTCTTCTTTATGTGTTATGCTTCTAATATTCCATGTAGCATATTTCACCACGTTTTTCTTTTTCCAAAGTTTCTTAACCTTTTCCAGTTTGCGGTCTTTTCCCATGTTTTCTGTTCGGTTTGGATTTCGTTGAGACTTGAAAGTAACATGTGTTTCCCCTATGTCAAGTGACTAGCATGATGATAGGTATCCTGGTGATGGAGCTGCCACCTTAAGGCTTGCCCTTTTTTTAGTAGTTAGTGGAAACTACAGTTTGAGAGGAAAGAGTCACCCCCTCGAATTGCTTTAATAGCACTGGGGGGAGGGGAGTAAGAAGTAAGAGAGAGCAGTGGAAAGAAGAGTATAAGACCAGTCTACAGATATGACATACCAAGTGTATATTGTAGGAAGTGATATCAGATCTTACTTCCTACAATTTTGCTGTCTGGTATCTCGGCTTTGCCATGGCCGTACTCACCAATGTGAGCCCCATTCACTCTCATTTTCAGCTAATTTCTGCTTGGAAGAACACGGTTTCAATTTTGAGGTTAGAAATTATTGCTATGTC
This sequence comes from Typopeltis vanoorti, assembly GCF_054136105.1. Taxonomy (NCBI): domain Eukaryota; kingdom Metazoa; phylum Arthropoda; class Arachnida; order Uropygi; family Thelyphonidae; genus Typopeltis; species Typopeltis vanoorti. Next base: position 47,214,399 of record NC_143553.1, read on the forward strand.
TATCACTTACATATTTGTCTGCTGTAACCCTCCAGCTTTAGACGAAATTCATTGGGTGTATGCCATTCTAAATTACTATGGCGCCAAAATTAAGTTCTCGGTCTCGCCCATAGATGGCAACACTATCGGCAAGATTTTTCTTTTCTAAGTTGGCACATCTGTCATAAGCATCCATGTGAAATTGCAAGTCATTCTATCAAGTAGTTTGTTTTATAATTTGTTTGTTTTGCTGTCTAAAGCAAAAGTGTTGTCTGTATCATGGATAAAATTGAGTATCGTGCGGTTATAAAATTCTTTGTAAAAGAAGGTTTAACGCCAAACGAAATTCATAAAAATTTATGGGCAGCACTCTTCTCCTTCGTTTTCGACAATTAAGAAATGGGCTGCCGAGTTTAAACGTGGCCGTACCAGCCTTGAAGATGATCCATGTGAAGGACGTTCAAAAAAAGTGTAACAACACCAGAAATCATTGATCAAGTGCACGATATGGTATTGGATGACCGGCAAGTCAAAGTGCGTGAAATTGCTGAGACTATAGGCATTTCAAAAGAACGTGTAGGATATATATTGCATGAAGAATTGCTAATGAAAAAGCTTTGTGCAAGACGGGTGCCGCGCTTGCTCGCATCAGATCAAAAACGCATTCCCATGAAAATCTCTGAACAGTGCTTGGAGCATTTTAACAAGAATAAAACTGATTTTTTGCATCGATTCATTACTATGGATGAGACTTGGATTCGCCATTACATACCAGAATCCAAACAGCAGTCAAAACAGTGGACAGAATCCGGTTGTTCAGTGCCAAAGAAGATAAAGTAGGTTCCATCAGCAAGAAAGGTCATGGCATCGGTGTTTTGGGATGGTAAAGGCATTTTGTTTATTAATTATCTTGAATAGGGCAAAACAATAACCGGGGAATATTATTCTGATCTTTTAACCAGACTAGACGAAAAAATTCGTGAGAAAAGACCCGGTTTGCAGAAAAAAAAAATCATCTTTCATCAGGACAATGCACCTGCTCAAAAAGGTGTTTTGGCAATGGGAAAATTAAGGGATCTGCACTATGAATTGTTGGAACATCCGCCCTATTCTCCAGATCTGGCTCCCTCTGACTTCTGTCTCTTCCCAAAACTAAAACTCTTCCTCGCTGATCAGCGTTTTCTTCGAATCAAGAGGCAAATAAGATCTGCAAAATACCTAGTCTTATGGGAAATTATGTTGAAAAATAAAAATTATTTTAAAATTATAAATTCGTTTTTTCATTGTTAGGCGGAGAACTTTCAGACTACCCTCATAGCGAGTACGGAGAAAGAAAAACTTAATGTTCTTAATGAATGCAAACAGCTCCTTCAACTGACACGTTAATGTGAATGCTGGTGAAGACATTTTTTTCCCTTGTGAAACACACTATGCCCTTCAACGAGGACCACAATTGACCACATATTGATAGTTTAAAAAAATAAAAAAAAAAAATAATAGTAATAATAACCAGCTTATTTTCTGGTTAAGTGAACAGGAAAAGTTATTGCAAAATTGAACAAACTTCTTTTAATTTTTTTTCATGTGACCCCCACCACCCACGAAAGGTTGTAAACATATAGTACGCTATGTACTAAGATTGTACTAAGATGGACTAAGATTATTATTTTTAAAAATTTTTATTAAGTTTATATTTTTCGTGTTTTTATTTATATTTATATAATCTGACAACTACTTTAGAGACCAAACATGGAATTTTTTTTTCTAAGCCACTTCAGGCCTAAGATAAACGGGGTGGTGAATTTCCTCACATTGGAAATTCATCTTCCACCAAAGATAATCGCAAACATTCATGCCTACGGCGAGATTCGTAACCCGCGGCTCGGTTGTGGTTGGAGAACTACGGATACGTACTGCTCGGCCAGTCAAACTAGCGAAATTGAACCTTCTTCGATTTTAACACTTATATATTGAAGCAAGCTTGTTAGAAAAAAGTAAATGCTTACAGGATTCCAGACTTAAGCATTAGTTAGCAGGTGGGGAGGGAGGGAAGGGGAGGGAGAGAGAGAGAGAGAGATGTTAAATTAGGTTGTAGTTAAATCATGTAATTTCATAAGCACAGCATCGAAACTGTTGTATGTAGTTTCCCTAACAAGCTAAAAGCCAAAGGTCTTCTGGAACGTGGTTTATGCTCCATGACAATGCGAAGTACCACCCGATTTGAATATTCAGGAATTCTTAGCTGGCATATCATACCCGTAGTTCCCGCTCGTTTTACTCACTAGATTGGTCTCCAGGATTTGTTTCATTTCCTCGAGGTTGAAAAGCATCATGAAGGGAAAGAAAGCGACTTCGTGACGTCTCATACGACTGAATACATAGCAGTGGCAGTGTATTCAGTTGTATGTAGTTTTCCTAACAAGCTAACATTTTTTAAGAATATATATATCCCTGATATTTTTGATTAAACTTCATACATTTTCCATTTTATATTTTTAAATATCTGTGAAATGATTTTTTTTTTTATGTGAATACAAATTACGAAAGGTTGATACCTATAGATATTAGTATTTTTATTAGCATCCTGCGTGGACTAAGAGCTGGATAATCTGAGGATCCCTACTGACGAAATATGGGACTTTTTTTTTTTAAGCCACTTAAGGCTCCTAATAAGAATGTTGGTGATTCTCACATCTGACAACTCACTTACTGCAGAGGAGAATGAAGTTTTCACACCATTCACAGACTGTAATCGAACCTATAATAGTATTGCTTGTAGCAGTCTAGCATTATGAAACTGAAAGATTACCACACAAAGGATATATACATGGAAGTAATTCAATATAATTATAATTCATTTCATATATATATATATATATATATATATATATATATTGCAACTTTCGTATGTAAGATTTATAATAATAATAATAATGAATATGTGAAAGTAACGGTATGTGCCACAAAAATCTTATTTGGCTCTGCGTTGATTATATTTTCTCTACATTTTAACCGTTTATTGAAAAAAGACTCTCGAATAATTACAATCCTACGTCTACATAATATCGACAGCATGCAACTGAAAGAAAAATAGGATTTGAACCTGAGTAAAGCAGGAAGAAATATGTTGGTTGTTAAGGCTGTTTTATGTAACAAAGGTTTTATGTGCATTTGCAAATTTCGCTTGAAGACGGAGTAAATTGCAAAATAAAATAATCCATAACTGTGGAGAAAACTGTCTTAATGAAAATGAAAAAGACTAATAGAATTTGCATATTACAATAACTTAAGAATAATAATAGTTTTTTTTTTTAGTTTTTTATATGACATCATTTATGACATCAAGATGCTCTGATATCATAATTGACTACTTGTTAGCTAATAATAAACCAGCGAAATTAATAAATGGTGTAAGAGTTTACTGGGGTTACAATACTGATTAAGATCATCATGTAATCGGAAATATAACAATACCACTAATCTGGGTAAAGAAAAGAAAATCAAATGGCAATGAAAATGTGTATAAAATAAATCTATTACTACAAAGAGAAAAAAGAATGTATACCAAGAAAACATAAATACCTAAAAGAAAAACCGAAACAAGAAATAGAAGAATGGAAAAATTCTACGAAGGAAGAAAAAATGAAAAAAAAAAAAAAAAACAAGGACTCCGAATATGAAATGATGAAAGCAAACATTTAATTGAAGATTAAAAAAATTTATGAATTAAATGGCTTACCTCAAGAAAAACTGAAGGATGAAATAGAATATAAGTGTAAAACGAGAGAGCAGAAAACTTCACAGAAAAAGTTGGGATAATTGTCTTTGTAAATCAGAAAAACGAAATACAGTATATACAGTAAACTGCAACCAAAAATGTATAAAGCAATAAAGTTTTTACAGAAAGAAACAGTAGGTATTGGACAAATAGATGACTAACAATGGATAGACTATTATTATAAACTCTGGAAAGGAAATAAACAGTCAGCATTGCTATTTAAAATATTTTTAGAAAATATAACTGATAATAGTCTCCCATATAACATCACATCGGAAGAATTAAATGAAGCATTAAAAGAAATGAAAAATGGAAAATCACCAGAAGTAAAAATCCCAACAGAACTTATATAATTTGCGGGAAATAATTTCAGCAACGATATCTTACTTCATTAAATAAAATATATAACACTGGAAAAATACCCTGCATTTTTCCAGTGTTATAGGAATGAGTCTATTAAACACAGGTTATAAAATATATGCCAAAATTAACCCTATATTGGAAAAAATTATAGATGAAGAGCAGAATGGTTTTAGAAAGGGAAGATCCTGCATAGATCCTATATTCTGCCTCAAACTACTTAATTGAGAAAAGGAGAATTCAACTTAGAAACGCATCTAACATTCATAGATTATATATATATAAGCTTTTGACAGATAGATTTAAAGTCTTTGATATACTAACAAACCACTTGCCTATAAATTATTAAAAGCACTCTATAACTCATATGAAAAAACGATAAGCATAAAAAGAGTTGAGAAAAGAACCCAAAACATTTGAAGTAACAGGAGATTTTAGACAAGATTCCCTCTTTCTCCAATATTATTTGGAGATCATATGACCGAAATAATCAAAAAATGGAGGTTAACCAACAAAGAGGGAATTCATGTAGAAAATGATTTTTGTTAGATACCTTATTCTTTGCAGACGACCAACTTTGGAACAGATGAGGACATTCCCTCTACAAAAAGCTGTATATCAACTGAATTTAATGATAAGTCAATCTCTCGAGAAAAAACTGAAACTATCGTATTCAAAACTTCGGATGGGCATGGAAAATGCCCATCGGAAGTAAAATAGTAATAGATAATAAAATAATCTAGTAAGTCAACAAATTAATTATTTGGACTATAAATAAATAAAGTTACAATGAAGATTTAGAAGATTTACATTTCTTACAAAATTAAAAAAAAAAACCCAAAGTAAATGGAACAATAAACAAAACATTAAGGCTCACAATAGTTAGTAAAAAGCAGATAAAGAATGTATAATATTTTATCAAACCAACATTATTATATGGCAGCGAAGCATGGACAATAAGAGAAAGAAATGAGAAAAGAATCATTGCGATAGAAATGAAATACATGAGGACAGCAGGTTATACAAGACTAGATAAAAAAAGAAATGAAGACATACTGAAAGAAGTAAACCAAACACCAATAATGGAAACCACAGAAAAATACAGAATCAAATGGAACGGGCATTTAGAACGAATGGCATATGATAGAATACCCAGGAAGACGAAATACAAAACAAAGGGTCAAAGAAACAGGCAGACCGATGAAAAGCTGGACTGAGACGGAAACAGGCCACCTGGCATAGATTCGTGGTAGAAGGAAGAGAAATTTTTTTTGATCCATACTTCTTATAATGGAATCTGTCAGTATGTAACCACTTTATGAGGGTGGAGTAACAATTGGAGACTATAACACCTAGTTTAAATGAATTGAAGTTCTTTTATTAAGTGCCTCTGTATGCTTACAAAAGTTTCCTTTGGATGATGATTACTAACAATGCTACCAATTTGGCTTCAACAACACCCAGATCTTAATGTAATGATTTATCCAACACACTGCAATATCCGACTGTGCTATGGAACGGCTTCGTAGCACAGTCGGAAAAACGCCGCCACATGCGTCCTATGGTTGGAAATTATTAGATTCAATTCTCCATGTAATAAAAGGTATTACTGAGTTTTTGTTAACCGAATGTGAATTAGTCGGTCTCATATAGAGACAAGAGATCTTTTTACACTCAGGAAATTGTTTATTTTATTTTTACTCCATCAAAATATTTGTGAGTTTCCATAATTAATATTTGAGAAGCAGTATTCTTAAATTCTCTGATGCTGAATCTTTTTTAAATTCATTATCTTCCATCTCCCAAAAAATGATCAATTCCTCAAGGGAGTGAGTCACTGCTCATATTGCAAACTCCTACATTAATTGAAATTAAAAAAAAAATAATAATGCTAACACTAGAACTTTTATTTACTTTGGCAATTTTCAGATTACTCGATCCAGCGAATTTCAAAATATAGGAGCAATACGTTTGAGTTGGATTCCGAACATTCCGCCTGCAGTATCTTCGCACTTCGAAACCATAAACGTAAGTAATTATCTTGAATCTTATGTCTGTTAATCATATTGTATCCTAAAATTCATTATACAATATGAACTGAGATTGTAAAAATTCTTATCCAAGTAACTCTGAATAACAATTATTGGATATCGTTCATCTCTAAACCTTTTCACATACAAGGGGAGTTGAAAAGTTCTGATAAATACCTAGAACAAAAATGACATTAAAGCAACTGATATACCACAAGAAAGAACATATCTGGTGTTTATCGGAACCTTTCATTCCCCCCCCCCCCGCTCTCGTAGGTGATATGTCATCCAATAACATATTCCTCTCCATGTATCAGTATACCGAGGAAGATTATATATAGATTATATCAGGAAGTGGTATATTTATACTGAAGAAGAATGTATTCGCTTATGAACAACTTTATTAAGCTCTGATATTTCGACTCAGTTAACCGAGATAACAAAGACCTTGGTTCGATTCCTGTCCATGACGCGAGGAAAATTTATCTGGTCTCTTTCAACTAGAGGCGAGTTAGTCGGTCTCATATACGGAGGTTTTCACCCAGAAACTTGGGTTTTTCGTCCCTGAGAACAAGCAAGGCCCCGTGAACACAGATAGATCTACAGTCATAAAATGCATGCTTGACTACGGGACTGAATTTTAGCCCTATCTAACTTTTGGGGACTTGAGGGGAAGTTCAATCTTGACCAGTAGCTAACCAGATAGATGGCCCAAGACTATCACTAATTCACTGCATCCAGTGAAGAGATGACTGACAGTGCCGCCATATTGTGGTCCTAATCCTAACACTATATTTATTGTCTGTGATAGTGTGTGGCTTGTAGGGTTGATTATGTTGAGTTTACAGTACGAAAAATCCTAGTTTCCGAGAGAAAAAACCAGCTTGACCATACTAGAGATGGACTATCTCAAGGCCCGGTCGAAAAAAGGCTTATAAAAGGTTCTTCTAATCACAGACTAGAACTGAACTTAGGTTATCATTATTCGGGCATGCTACTTCCACTGAACTACACGTAAGCAATAAAACATATAAGACCATGTTTTGGTGTGCCCTGAAGTTATTAGATTCCTACAACAATGCCAAAAATTAGTTACAGTGAAGTGAATAATCTAAAACTGCGAACATTTCAAGTAACCATTCCTGTGTAGGTTCACAAGTGAGTAAGAGCTTGCCAGTTTTATTTGCAAAACCTATCATAAAGGACATCTGATTCTATGTAGAGCCTTCATCTTTCTCTACAGGATTCTGTGCTCCACAAATTCGGAATTTTGAATTTGTAGATATCGAATATTATCTTGATGTTCTTCACTCTTATTTCTGCAAATCTGCTTGTCTGGTGAAATAGGCAAGGTCGCAAGAACAGGGAAGCAGTAGACACCTAACGTCACCATAGAAACTGCTGGAATGCTCATGCACTACAGTGTCTAGAGCATGGATGGGCAACTGCTCTTGGCTGAAGAGCGCTGTTCTGGTGAAAAGTAGCATTCATTCGAATATTTTAAGAGCCACGTCTGAGATAACGGCTTTCACTTGATTGTAATCAGTGCGAGAGTGAAGAAAGTTTAATTTTGGGTGGAATGCACATAGTTAAGTCTACATACAGAGGATCCTCGGAATATATTGTTATACACTGCTGACACACAGAATCGTAGTGTATTGGATATTTTCTTTTACTTATTGACGAGGAGGAAGTAGTTCTTTATCATCTTTATGGATATATATCATGGTTATAATTCGAACTTATAACCATTGAAGATAAATATACATTGGTAACGAAGTGTTCAGAATAATACATATATTATTCTATTCTATATATATATATTCTATAAAGAAGAATGTACTGCTTGGAGAGAAGTTCACCGGGCTCGGTAGAGGACGTAGCGTGATTCGTCGTTCCATAACACAGCTTTCCAAGGTTCCACGTCCTACTGTACACGCTCTCTACACCACTGAAGACGACGCTTCATGTCGGTTAAGGTAATGGGGACTTGCATATTTCGGTCCTACCTTGGAAATCCTTTCAGGATCGGTTTCTGAATGTTTTTGTTCAGATTCATGTTCCAGTCGATATTCGGAACTTCGCGTTTAATATGTCAGCAGACTAATTGCGGTTTTTACATATTATCCTTCGTAGCACCCTATGGTCACGTTCGGTGAGTGTGCTAGGTCGTGTATTGCGGGTAGCACAAGCTGACTCCCTGCACTTCCATCTCAGTATGGTATCACTGATTGTCGAACTGGGATGACCCAATTTGTCAACAATTTGCGGAACAGATACTCCTGTAACCTACCATCATATAAAAACCCTCTTTCAAATTCTGTCAGTGCCTTTCTCGCAGCCCTCGGGGACAGTTGCACTGACTTAGGAGCATCATATTCCTCCGATTTACATTGGCTACAAATATGTCACTAGTTACGTGGCACGATGCACCTTGCCCATGGGGATGTCCGTGGACTTCTTTCCAAGCAGTGTGTGTGTGTGTGTGTATATATATATATATATATATATATATATATATGGATAAATATAACATTCATAACAGGTAGAATCTCTGTAGCAAACTTTGTGCATTTTCATGTGCGATGTAGTGCTTTCTTATATTCTGAAACACCCTCGTGTGTATGTATGCGCGAGATAGTGAATGAGAGAGCGCTACAGTAAGCTTTCTTTTTTTTTTCTTTCTCCTTTACAGAGAAACAGATCATACCTTTCCTCCATGGAATATATGCAGTATTTTGCAGCAGGTATAGCAGTGTCTTTGATACAAGAGAAAGAGCACAAAGGTGTCTATGTTGACGATTTTGACCAGATGCAAAAGAAGCAGCAGCAGATTATTAGTTCTCTTCATGATGGAATGGAAGTGTTTGGCTTAAAATATACTGAGATCAGCAATCGAAATAGTAAACCAAACATCGAGAAAGTCCATGGAGCAGTGCGACGTATACGGGATTTTATTTTAGTTCGAGACTATATTGAAGCAGTTGAATATATTCAGAACTTGTTTAGTTATCAGGTAAAGCAGTTATAACTCAGAAGCCTTCTTCCTCCCGACTCTAAATAAATTTAATGTATTGCTTTTGCCAAAGTAGGATAATCGTTTTTAATTGTGGATCTCACTGCCAAATCATATACCTCATACTGCGTGCCTAATGAACTAGAAGCCTATTAGATGACACAAGCGACCAAAGAAACATGAAAATAATTTCAAACAGAAGAATACTCAGCGATCTTGATCAATAATTTATTTTTTGAGTAAATGTATACTTGTATAAATATTCCGTTAATGGAATTTCGAATTCTTGTTTTGTGCCTTTTGATTCATTGTATAATCTTGTATAGATTTATGATTAAATATTATATGAAGTTATTTTTATACACGTGGTTAATTATATGTCGTACATCTTTTCTGCATCATTTTCCATAGAAGTCTGAACAAAATGCCAAACGAAATTGTTAATCATAAATGCACATTTATCAGCACCAAATGTGTTTGTTGTATTATAATTTACAATCCCCACCAGAGTTCACAGTATGATGTAACTCTAAAAAGCATTTAGTTTTAGTATTTAATTCGATCGATTTGATGAAGCAAAGTTTTATACGATATTATAATATAAATAACATAAACAATCCTAATGTGCAAAAACGTCACTGAATGTTCTCATACACTATCCACCTCCCATTAAATATATATTTAACAGTTATCTAATTGACTATAAACGACATAACCCAATTTCAGTAAATTAGTTCTTCCAAGTAAACGAAACATGTTACAAGAAAATCACCAAAAGTTACTAAAAATGAAAGTAATAAAAGTAAGTGTGAAAAATACGTCAAAGAGGGTAAACTGAATGCCATTTTTAGGCGAATCTCACTTACAAAAGGTTGATAATTCTAGCACATTTAGTAGGTGAGCTACGGTTCAGACCGGAAACGTTGCAACAGCCAAACATGGAACTTTTTTAAGCTACTTCAGACCTCCAATAAGCAAGATGGTTATTGGTTTTCCATCGCGGGACGAAAATTATAGACCACCTGAAGAGCTTTACAAATATCCACGTCATAATGGCTTTCAAACCCCAAGCTCGTTGGCTGGGGGAGTGGAGCAGCAATTTATGATGACAACTACGATTCATTTGAAGCAGCGTTTTCCTGAAACCGCTTATGAATATAATAATTCTTTCAGAAATAATTCTTAAAGTTTCTCATATTTGAAATGTTCTAGTTTATAACAGAAACATCTCAAAATATTTTTACATTTAAAAAAAAAACATTTATTTCCTAACGATTTTCCCCTGGTTTTATGGAAAACATGCCTACCATTGAATGTGATCAAGATATACTCGATTCAGGTTCAGCATTTCTAAAAATTTTATTGATACACATAACAGAGGAGTATAAAGTTTCAAAAATATGGAAAAGGAAGGGACTGACGTATTAAAACGAAGATATTGTGTATCGCGGTCAAAAACTACTTTTTTTTTTTAATAGTTTTAGTATTGAATGCAGTTTACAAAGTAATAACACTCTTTTAATCCTTGTATAGATGTACAACGTGAAAGCATGTTTCACTATTACACAAACATTCGATTCGGTTGGAGAGTTGTGCAGGAACCCGATGCAAAATGTGAATTCTGGATATGTTTCTCTGTAAAGACTGGAAATTAGAATATAAACCTATTACAGAAATTCCTTTTCGATAAAAAAAGACTATCATTCTATTGATGAATGATGCCCTTTACGTATTTAAAAAAGTAAGAGACAATAACAGCGATTCTACGTCTCCGAGGTTAAAGCCAAAAAAAAAGGGGAATATATAGAATAAAAAAAGTGAGCGATTTATAAATGCATATGAAAATAAAAATCTTAAAATACTCATTTTTGGTATGCAGAGAACTTCTTAAGACTGCAGCGATAAAACAAAGCAGGCCGAGCCCTGATTTTTGCTATCATTTTTGAAGTATTTCTCTTTGATATATACAGCACTTTTTACCATGTTCTCACTTTCCGATGCAAGACACAAACTTCACTTTGAAAGTGGAGTCCAGTTTTTTTTTTTTTTTTTTTTTGAACTGATGACTTCAAATGTTCGAAAGGAACAGGAAGAAATATTCTGCTGTTGAAACAGTTCCTGAGATCACAGCGACCGCTCGTCATTTTGATTTTCTGTAATAATCCTTGCAACGAATTGTGTCGACGACTGAATCCTTAAATCTTCTGTAAAATATGTCGACAAGCATCACATCTAACATTCAGGTCTTCTGCTGCTTATGTAATCATGACGCGTCCGCCTGATCAAATCTTTTCGCGAATTTTAATCACTGTTTCTATCGGATTATCTTGAACATTCTGAAACCTTGAATTTCACTCGGTATAAAAATCCAATACAAACATTCGTCTCCAAAACGGTTTTAAGCTAGGTCTGTTTTACAAGTATTTCATGCCAGTTTTAAATGTTATCTGTTCGATGCTCCTTTAAAGTTGATTAACATGTTGAAGGGCATCATAGGATTTAAACCTAAGGGATAAAGGTAATGCCAAAGCATGACTTGAGAATCTCTTTCTCTTCATAATACATCGATTGGAGATGAATGCTTTCTGCTAGTCCGAGAACTTTTCGATCTCATTTTATATTCATAACAAAAGAAACAAAATTTCAGAATAAATAAGCTGTGTGGATTTCTCCACAGGTACACTTGCCATTCCATTCATAGAAGAATCGCCCACACAGTGAGACCAAAAGCGGGTCATCATGTACTTCCAGATTACAAGCAAAAGTGCATTTTTTCAGAAATTCTTCGAAATTCTTTCAAAAAAACCTATTACAGAAATTCCTTTTCGATAAAAAAAAATTAAAAACACCCCAAAAGACTATCATTCTATAGATGAATGATGCCCTTTACGTATTTAAAATGTGTAAGAGACAATAACAGCGATTCTAAGTCTGAGGTTAAAGCCAAATTTCCTATTGCAAACTGACCAGATGCCTTCCCACGTCCGCTAAGAATAAAATTCAGCATAATAAGATAAAATCATTCAGCGTATTCAAGATATTCCTGGTGTTTTATACATTTTGCATTCTTACAGCGACACATGGACAAGACTGTAGACAAAAACAGAAAAAGAAAAAAAAATCGCAGCGAACTTCTGCTTCCCATTTTACTGCTATCGTTTGTCTAAGAAATTTGCCACACCATGTGCTTCCTTTTATACGTGCATGAGAGCCATAGTTGCGATGTATCTACTATGGGATAGCCCACCATAAACACTGCAGTTTTCCATAATGTGAAAGCTAGACAACAATGTATCGAGGCCTTTAATGACATCGTCATTCATAGTTGCAGTCCAGAGGGATGAGCGATAGGTCAAACTGGCACTTTCCTTAATCAGAGCACTCAGTCGATTTATATGAGTCCTTTAATCGGAAAGACTCGGATTCGAATCTTGTCAGATGTTTTCGATCAAATGGTGAGTTAGCCGGTCTCATACGCCGGCGAAGGGTTTTCTCCTTTAAATTCGGGTTGTTCGTACTACCTCAAAACAGGCAACCTGTCCAAGAGAACATGCAATTTAATTAAAAAGCAAACAAACATTACAACCAATAGCATAATATTGGTTTCATGAGTTGATGCCATAGCTTCCTGTGAGAGGCTTCACGTCCAGTGTATCATTCATACTAGTTAATCAGAACACCGTGAATATAAGTTAAATAACAAAAGAAAAAAAGATCCTTCAAATTAAAAATTGAAGTAAATGTTACCAATGAAAACTTTAAGTAAACCATATTAATATTAAGGAATGTAAAAAAAAAAAAAAAAAAATTCTCAATCCGCTCCTTAACACTTGAATCGTCACTCCCCAAACTAATGTGGATTCACCAAATCTGCTTATGCATCTATGTTGCCTTCAAAATTCTCGTTTATTTCTCAAATAAATCGAATGTTAGGCACGATATGAAAACAAACAAACTCAGATGGCATCACGAATTTAACTGATCATTTTCATAGCCTCTAAAAATACTAGCTGTGGTAGTGGCGGCGGTGGGCAGTAGATGGCGCTGATGTAGATGATCGGTAGTAGAGGTTCGGTGTAGTGATGGAGACGGAGAGTTGTACAATAGGTGTCCTCCCGATTTGAGTCTTCGGACTCCTTGGAGGTGTCACGAATAATAATAATAACATTCATAGCTCACAGAGCAAGTAATCCTTCCAAATGGGTTGAGCATGCGCACTGCTGAGTATCAATATATAACAGCGGTAAACAATCGCAAACGTATTTTTACCCACTCTTTAACTAAAACAGTATTTCAAGGATCGCAACGTATAACAAGAAAAAAAAAAAAAATGCTCACAATCACCTTCATGCATTAGCACCCCCTCCCCTTCAATACGCACCTAAAGAATAAAATGCATTGTGCAGCAAGTCTCTTTATTTTGTCCTTTATTTTTACACCGGATAATTTCATTATCCTGTGTAAAACAGTTTGCACTGGTCGCGATTGTTATGTTTATATTTAATTTTTGTTTTGATTCTGATTTCACATGTTGCTTTAGTATTATTTTGTATTGTATTTTGTACTGTTTCGTAAAGAAATTCATAAATAAATACAGGTGTGTAATTAACGGGTGGGATGGCCTACCCGTTAATTACACAGCAGCAATAACTGATTGTCGAAAAAGCACAGATAATCGCATATTTTCTGCACATGTTCACACCAGATGTCGCCACACATCAACATGCACCGTGTCTGGTATCGGGAGGGGAGGGGGGGTCGCTTTCCAGCGTCTCGAAGATCTTTTGAGATATATCCCGAATTTTAATATCCCATTTCAAATACTAAATGTTTTCAAGTAACGTTCGAAAAAGCTGTTGCAGAAATATCGAGTATTATTAGATTCTGATAACTTAAAAGTCATGAATGGGTTTCTTGCTATTATAGAAATGTTTCTTTTTTTCCTCTTCTTTGTGTTAAGAGCCAACCAGTCAGGATGGAAAGTATAACAGATTGTTTTTTAAAGGACTTAAATCAGATATTTCTTCCATCGATAAATGCCTAACTGTGTTAATTTATTTTTACTTTTTTTTCTTATGAAAACCGCTTTCTCTTACATTAATACATTTCCTGTTACACAATCAATAAATTTTCATCTACAATACAGAAAGCTGAAAGTCAGGACGCATCAGAATTTGAAATCAGAGCTGAGATTGAAATGTTTATTGGCAAACGTAAAATGAAACAATATTGAAGAATATTTACCTGCCAGTGTTGAAAAGTTATTGCATAAACCGATTGATTTTCTGACACATTCACAATTTAAGTTTTACGTAGATATCTTGTAGGCCGAGTGGTTAGCATATCCGCTCTCCCACCGGTAGGTTGGGAGTTCGAATCCTGCCGTGATCATAGACGTTTGTGCTTATTTTTGGGTGGGACATTAATTTCATCAGGTGTAAGGCCACCGCCCCACTTTCTTAGAGGTTTGGAAAGCTGCATATTTAGTCTAGAGCACGTTTGAGAATATGAACGCTATTGTAGAATTTATTATGACGCTGGCTGTGTCCATGCTTCTGTAAAAAGAATTTTCTCTTTTAGTGAATTTATTAGCAAGGAGGAAAAAATCGATTGTATATTGACAATGTAAAAATCAATGATTTTCACTAGTTTGTGTATGAAGAAAAAAATAATATTTTTCAAAATATAAATTCTTTTGAAAAGTATATAAGAGGCAAAAACATCAGTTACATCAGCCACTATCCCATAATTCCGCGAAACAGAAACTGGTGGGACATCAAGCGAGACAAGCGGATAAATTATGAGGTAATTGTTATGTATTTTTACTGGAAATTCCATTTTATTATGATTAAAAAAAATCAATTTAATTTGTTTTATTTTCTAATTACCAATTTAAACATTAATTAACCATTACAAACACACAACTATTTTACATTAAAATCGTAACAGGTGAAAAAGGGTACATTTTTAAATACCTCATTTCAATTAACGATTTTTATAGTTAAAATAGTGAATTTTAGTCGTTGAAATTAATTATATTTTTTGAGAAAATTTCGAAGCCCTCTCGACAGATGTCCTTTCTTTTTTTTTTTTTTAATTTTAAAATTATGGGCATCCTCTCATAGAAACATGGAAATACAGAAACTTCAGTGGGCCACAGGGTAATTGATCCCCCAACTGCGCTGAGCAGGTGTATTGCTGAATGTCAAAAATGGTGCTCTTCACACAAGTCAGCAAAAAGTGAAACGTTTTTTTGTTTTTTGTTTTTCTCTCGTCGCATAAGCAACAATAAGAAAGAATGGATGAAAGGATGAAAGAATCGAATTTCTATGTGGAAGAAGTTTTGTATTGTTTACGAGTAGTTTACGGTTAATTACTCGTATTCATATCTCAAGTCCTTAAAAGATAGGTTCCTGGATGTGGAATAATGTGATGTCATTGTTTGGAGGCCAATGAGGCCAAAGTATTATGTCGGTTAATTGCGTGTGTTCTTTTCGCCAGTTTGCCTGTTTCGAGGAATGAAGAGTCACAGTTTGGAGAAGGAAAAATTCTCATCCTCCGTATGAAACTAGCTAACTCGCCTCGAAACAAGACTGAAAAAATGAAATTCAAACTTAGATTCCAATCTAGAAAGACTGAAGATAGGGATGTTCTCTTCTCATTTAAAGAAGGTGAAGTTATATTTCTAGCTTTAAATGCACTGTACTACTTACAGGTTATATACGTCTTACATTAGCAGATAAGCTAGTACACGTAAATTTCACTGCAGTTGAAATATTTAGTTAAGTAAAATTGAAAATAAAAAATATGGAAATGATCCAAGGGAAACATTAAAAATGTACGTTTTTCTCTAAGTTAGGCTTGCTTTGGCAAAAATTAAATTAAATTATATTGAAATTAAAAATAAATAAATAAATAAACTCGTTCAAATGCTAATAATGTGATGTTATTGCTATGGCCAAGTGACTTAGATTTTTCTTTATCCAATTTTACTCATACCTGGCAGTTAATCCTATTTACCTAGCTGTGACGAAGTCCTCGCCACGGATGTAGCGAGGACTTCGTCACAATTGCTCTTCCGCTGGTAAACAGTGGATTCTAATTCGTCTAAGACCCAAAGAATCTTTATAATGGCTTTTTTTTTCATCAGAAGGTAAGTTAGCCAATCTTATTCGGCGTAGGTGGAAGGGCTTTTTCCCTCCCAAAACACCGCAAGCAGCAAGAGAAACATACACCAGCCTCACTACAGTTTCAACAAAAAGAAGTCTACGTATGTTCTTCAGCCTGTCTGTTTCGTGCGTAGGAAAAACGAGTTTTCTGTAGATAAAAATTACTGCCACCTAGGAAGAGATGCAAACTCACCCTCAACTGAAAATCACAAAGGTTTTTAACCAATATAAAAATATTGGTTTCCCCATGGCCTAGAAGGAACTCGCACTCAGATTTTCTGATTACAGACATATATTTTTTCTTCAACTACGCCAGATGTCTTTTCTAAATATGTTTATTTATAGTTTCTGATGAAACCTTAGTGGGACACCTGTTCTCTGTATGATGTTATTAAGGAAGATCTGTACAACGATTCCTTAACAGCTATATAAAGAATTCATTTAAACACTATCTATGAGCAAATGTGATGTTCTATGGGGAAGAAAAAAGATTCGAGAAGAAAGAATGAGAAAATAACTCGTACTAAAGTATTTCCGATCTTTTTATCTTTTATTCACATCACTGTCACTAGATGACCAGTCAAATCAGTATCTTGTAGAAAGCCATTGTTTTTTAGTAAATTAAGCTTAGATTTCTTTACATTATTTATATTATATTTATTTTTACACTGATCAGCACAAGCCGGCCTGAAGGTTGCGGAGGACGAACTACGGATGTTAATATTAATATCCGTAGTTCGGATATTAATACTAATTAATTCGGATATTAATTAATACTAATTAATATCCGAACTAATATTAATTCAGATATTTAACAAGCAACTTTGTCATTTTTAAGTGAGTTTCACAAACTCTATATGCATAAGTCTTTTTGTTTTTTCGGTACGTAAGTTTTTTTTTTTGTTTCAATCTAAACTTGCAGGGACGAGGCAGAACGTTGAAATTATACACTGCAATAACTGCACTTTGAAATTTCGTAAAAATTTGTGATTTAGGATACACACAAGAAAACTGAGATCCAATTTCAGTTTTAACCGGCGCATTTTTATTGGCGAAAACGATTTAAACTGGAATTAATAATTCCGCATTGGCTGGATTCTTCCTATCATGGATTTTAGACCGAATGGCCTGTTCCGGTCTCATGCTATCGCTTTCTTGGTCTTCCAATTCTTCTTTAGCTATTTATTTTATATTCGTATAGTGTTTTTGACCATTTCCATTCGATTTAGATGCTCTAACCATTTTTGTTTATATTCAGGGATTGTAAAATTTCTTCATTTGTTTTATGGTTTCACTTGGTATATCCAGCTGATTTTCTGAGAAATTTCATTTCTGCTGTTCAAATCCATTTTTCATTCTAAATAATAAAGTTGGTTTAGACAGGCCGTTATATAATACCAGATTTGGTTTAAATATATTGTTTATTATGCCGTTTCCATTAACAAGATTTGATATTTTAATGTCTTTTTCGTCTTCATAGGATAAGTCGCATTTCATGCGGATGCGATATATTATACATATAAAAATAATATTTTTTTTTATCTATCACTATTTTACTTATTATTGGGTTTTCTCCTTTGAAAGCCATTATTTTTGATATTCTCATATTATATTATTCTGAGTTATACAACATATTGCATAATCCCAAAACACATCGGATTTCAATAAATGCCATGACTTTTGACATATTCGTCGAATTTTTATGAAATATTATTCAATAAAATTTTCATCTTAAGGTAACTTTATCACATCTATATAATAACATTGTTCTTACGAAAATAATTGAAATATCGACAAACAAATTTCAAGTTAAATCACTATAACACACGCGATTTACAAACGAAAAATACTTTTTGCTGCCGGTAGATGGCGGCGCGAGTAGATGGACTCCAAGGGCTTTTTTTTGGAGGTATCACGTAATAATAATATTATAAGAGATGTTATCCTTAATGTCAATATGGGCCAGCGTAGATAGTGGGAGTAGTGGTTTGCGCTGTTAATTGTTAAACTAGAGGTTGATTCAATACCTGGTTCAACCTACTTAAATGTGCAGCTGTGCCTGATTAGAAATGACATTTGTGTTTCACTACTATTAGACCATTTAATGACAAGATTAAAAAAAAAAAAATAGACAATTTTAAGCAAGTTTGAGCCGGTTAGTAGTTGGAAGGGGTTCAATCGTTCGATGCTGTTGGCACACTCTCCCTCGATGAGTCTTTGGACTCCCTGAAGGTGTCAAATAATAATAATAATAATAATAATTTGGGAGGTCAACCAAAGAACGGTCTCTTAGTTAAATGTATGTGATAAACGAATCATGTTATCATACAAGATCGTTTTATCATTTAAAACCATTTACTTACTCAGAACTCCATTGGTTATTTGTACTACTTTTCAAGTGAAGGTAGATTAGCTGAATTAGAATGGGTCTCCTGAGATCATATATGAAAGATACATCTAACTTCCAAGGATCATCGATATCTAACGTAATGTATTTATAATGAGTTCTCAGTACTAAAAATAATCCAACTGTTTTTGTTTTAAGCTGATTTTATTTTATTTTTTATTTCCACACAATTTTCCATAACTGAAAAGAAGGGGAAAAATTTTCTCTCGCTGTCAATACATGCATTTATCATGTGATAAAACCAGGCAATAGATGACAAATTCGAAGATTGTTTTGCTTATGTAAACAGAGGCTTGCTGGTAAAATAAAGTTACAGATTTATAGTCCCATCTTAATTATGAAACTGCAAAAGAAAGGAAAAGGAAAACGTAACGCACAGTTCTCGTCAAACACCTATTTAGAAAAGGGAAGAACCAGGTAAGAAAAGCCAAATAGTCTTCATTTTTTTTTTTTTTTCTTCCCTCTCTTGTTACTGTAGTTTGATGACCTAGTATCCTGCTGCTTGGCGGAGTCGGGAGTGACCTTTGTCGTGACCTGAAGTTCCAAATAAGACAGCATGCTTCCGTTCAACCTACTTAAATGTGCAGCTGTGCCTGACAGGAATGATTAAGAAAAGGTAAGCTCCCTCCGCCCTCCCATGTAGCCAGAGAGAGGGTTTAAAGTAGTGGTCCCCTCCTAGCTGATGATATTTGCCGCTCTTTCATTCACTCTTCCGCGGCAGCTAATGTAAACGCTCACTTTTACTGTCGTGATGAACGAGATCTCATTGCCGCTTCCGGCCAGTGAAACACAGGCCAAGAAAGCTGACTGGGACGGACAAGTAGGACGCATTTCGGAGATTCGGATACAAAGCTGTTACCAAATTACAGCGTTCCCATGACAGGGACGATAGTGAAAATCGTTAGAGAGCCGCTATAAACTCCCAACGTGCACGCAAGCCTAAAGAAGGGGAAGTTAAAAAAAAAAAAAAAACTCACTTGCTCAGAAAGAACAAACTACGGGACGGTGTGCACCTGCACAAAGATGTGTTTTCAACCATTATTACAGGGCTAAGCCGCTAACTTAAATCTGACTCTCTTGGTCATCACTAATTACAAGAACTCATCACTCGAAGTCGCTCGTGAAAGTTGACAACGGTCAGCTTTTAAGCAACAAGCAATGTTTATAATTTATATGACATATTGGCTGTATGTTATTATGAGAATTGAAGCATAAGTTTAGTTCTTTATTCTTCATTTTTTTAAAAAAATATTTATCGTCAATATCACAATTATGTTCAAAATACGAATGACGAAAGGATGCTGTGATAGATGTAACATATTTCATTCATTAAAACTATCACATTCGTTAGAGAGCCATGAACCATTCTTATGACATGAATTATTAGCTAATTACTTACACTGCTTAAGATCTACCCAGAATTTCAGTACAATAGAATAAAATAGGAGTTGCAGAGAAAGGGATCCCTCTTCCCTTCCCCTTGCGAAGAACACCAGACTGCATCGATCAACCAATTGTCTAGTTTACCTACTTCATCAAAAAAAAAAAAAAAAAAAGTGGCGTCTTCTTTAAAAATCCCATATGTAGAAACAAAAATGAACCAATTAGTGAGAAAGTCGGGGGTTTGCTGGTTTAGAGTCGCTACTTGGCTGACATTATTTCAATTATCGTCCACCTAAATATTTCTTTGAGTCTCCGTAGCTCAGTCAGTATAGACGAAGCCTCTCTGGTCGGAAAGACCTGGGTTCGATTCCAGTCGGTGATGTGAGGAACCTTTATCTGGTCTCTTTCGACGAAAGGTGAGTTAGCCGGTTTTTTCGCCTGGAAACTCGGGTTTTTCGTTCCCCAGAACAGGGAAGGCCCCGTGAACACACACGGATTACAGTCATGAATACGTCCCAGCCATACGCCGGTTCCGAGCCCGGATAAAACTGGAGAAATTGGGGAAAGAAGCAATGGTGAACTACCCTGTAAAAAATCTCACCGAGAACACTTCGTGGGCAATGCCTACAAAGTCATCTAGTCTGGAAAACGACTGAAAAGGAAAACACCACCAAATATCTCTTTAAATTTTAGCAACTGCTGTTGCCACTGGTAACAGTGAGAACAACACTAATCGAAATGGCCGCTTCTAAAGTGTTAATCTCTTCAGATTTTTTAGCTTTTTTTAAACAAAAACATTGGATTTTTTTTCAGATTTTATTGAAAAATTGCATTAATGACTTGATGGAGGCACTTGCATTGGTTGGAATTCCGGTCATGCAATGAGGGCAGTATTTTCTCTACATTCTCAGGCAAGTTTGTTTTGTAAGGTTTTATATGCTGCCGCCTCTGAGACTAATTTATTTTCAATTGAAAAGCCCGTCTTAAGATTCCTTGCGTCCTAAATGGGAATAGACCCGCAATCTTGTCAACCGAAAGGCAAATATCATGTCAGACTTGAAACAGTGCCTTTCGCAAATATTCCCTCGATCGGTTGACACGATTGAGGGGATATTTGGAGGGAAACGTCAGTTATATAACAGACTTTAAAAAAAAGAATCAGTTACACTAGCAGTGGGGAGGAGTTTCTCACTTTTTTTTCGCAGTTGTCTGTGTTTTTTAATGTTTGCTGAAAACCAAGCGATTGGTATTTAAGTCGAAAAACGTATTTTTTGCTTGCTAAATTATGTACATTCCCTTAATAATTAACTATTTAGTAAATAGTGTAAAACCAAAAACGTTCAGCTGATGAAGTTTGTTTCCTAATTAAAGCAACTCAGAAACATAAGTAATTTCTGCAAGTAATGAATATAATTGATCAGGTTTCGCTGATCTGGTTGAGTGAGTGGTTATCGTGCTTGCTCTCCACTCACTAGTCTGTGTTGTACCACCTTACCCCAGTCCTGAAGATACTTTCAGGAGCAAACTTTGTTTGCTCACACTTGGATAAAGGATTAAACTAATTTTATTACACTAGTTTGTATGTTTGAATCCTGAGTGGGTGTTTGAGATTGCCTTCAGTGGGAAATGAATGTCTTCGTCCAGTATGAGACCACCGACCTCGCTTACTTGGAGGCCTGAAGTGGCTTAAAAATTCCATGTTTGATCTCTAGATTAGGGTTTCGGAGGTATGTAATAATCAGTAAAAATGCAAAAAAGAAAGAAAAATCCTTAGTCTACCTACGGTACTAATATGATATGTTTACAACTTTTTGTGAGTGAGACTGACATAAAAAAAGTTTAATAAAATACTAATAGTGATTTAAACCATGCAATTCTACAAATTTGTCTTATACAGGGTGTTCGGGATAAATTTGACATATTTATAATTAATTATATTTTTCCGTAAGTTACATGTATTAACACACACTTCTCTTCATTTAAAAGTTTGGACCCTTCTTCATTCATATACAAGATGTCAGAAAGGATGGATATCTGGAACCCACCTGAATCATGGAAGAGAATAACTTGTATCATGATGATTCGTGCCCGCCATCAAAATAAGGATATTACGACTGCTGCCCAATGCTCCCTGAATACAGTAAAAACAATCAGGCATGAACTAGAGACTTGCAATGGTGACTACGAGGATGTAGCAAGAAGAAAGATCCCTAGCAGACGATCTGATTGCGTTCGTACAGCAGAATTCCTCTCAAATCTGCAGGAACAGGTGTTGAAGAACCCTGGCATTGGAATTCGGGCTTTGTTCGTGGAGTTGCTAACTGTAGTCAAGCCCTGGATAACAAGGGTAGGCAATGGTAGGCCGTATGTATGGCAGCAGGATTCGGCCCCTTGCCACACCTCTGGGAAAAGTCAAAAATGGTTGTCTGAAAATTTCTACGACTTCACCAGTCCAAATGTTTGGCCTCCAAACTCCCCAGACCTTAACCCCATGGATTATTTTGTATGGGGCGCAGTTGAAAAAGACACCAATCGCACTTCCAGTAATACAAAAGCCCAGTTAATGGATAAAATTAAAACAGTTTTTGCGGCCCTTCCCAGGGAGACTGTAGCATCAGCTTGTTCGAGGTTCCGAAGCAGAATTGAAGCTGTGATCGATGCTAATGGTGGTTATTTTGAGTAAATCTTGTTGATAGTATTGTAATTAACTCTGCCTGTAATGTTTTTTTGTCAATTCATTAAATTTAATAGATACAAAGAAGATTTTCTTTTTCCTTACGAAACTGTCAAATTTATCCCGAACACCCTGTATATATATGATAAACCGTTATCCGAAATAGAAAAATATTGCCATCAGTTCAAATTGTAATGAAGCATCATATATTTCTTTACTAACTACATCGAACTGTAGCATTAGTATTTGCGATAAAAATTTATCATCAAACGATGAAGATAAAGATAGGGCCAGCTAAACGAAGGCTCGGCCTATACAAAACACGTTTGCCTCTCTTGAAACGTTTCAAACAATTGCGACTCTTACTGAATGCTTCACTATACTCTTCCACTTTCTTTTCCATTAACAGATTGGGTATCTGCTATTTTTGTAACCAAAACAAACTAAACATTGCATGTTCACTTGAAAAAATTAATATGGATATCAGATCGAGTGTACTCATTTTCAGCGGTAGCACTGAAGGAAAGATTCGCTAAATTCAGTCCCAGGGGAAAGAAAAAAACATATCAGTTACCTTCCTTTAGAACAAGTGCACAAAAATACAGAAAATGAGTACTGCAGAAATGCATTTCCACATTTTTATAGAAATGTTACCAAAGGTCGTCAAGTAATAACACAGTTTATTTTATTTTTTTTTTTGCTACTACCACGGGTAAGTAGTAAACGGTGTATTAGAGGAACTGCACCTTAATGATGCAATCACCAACATGAACATGATATTGATGTGAATTACGTTCACACTAGGGAAGTCCGTTAGACCGCAGAATGACATCATTATACCAGCTGTGCGGGGGATCCAAAGGAAAACTATGACCTGACCGCTGTTCAAATTAACATGGAATGGTTCCTCGTCGTTCTGAGAGGGAGGTAGGAGTGCTATTCACTTCAACATCGTCGAAACACAACATTTTTACTTGGCAACTATTCTACCAGGAAACTCATATAAAGTGATTTGGATCCAGTACTTTCAATAAGAAATTGTCCCAGTCTAGCAGTTTTGCCATTCACAAATTTTTATAAATACAGTACTATCCAAACTGAACACGTTTGAATATAAAAATTTCAAATTAAAAGAAATACCGACGAAGTAAAATTCTGATTATAGTAATAAAATAATCGCTAATAACGTTTAATTTTATTTTGCTTTTTCCTTTGTTAACAGGAAAAAAAAAAAGAAAGAAAAAAAAAAAAAAAAGAAATCAGTGCCTAGTGTTTTTCAACCAGGAAGATAATTTCTCATTTCCCCAATGAGCAGTAGTTTTATTACTACGATAACAAGCCAAAAGGCTATTTTACGGGCGACATAAGTTAAGTTTAAGGGAGATGGTAAATCCCGTATTATTCTACAGCCGGGTACGGAACTCGGATGGAAATCCTAGAGTTTCAAGCCGGAAAAACTATCGGCGAGCCCAAGTGTAAGTAATCACTTGGGTAGTACAACACCAGGGCAACTCGGAGCAAAGGTGGAGCAAGATCCGTCACTATCCTTAATATTCTCTCATAATGTAAAACGCAGCTCCTTGGAGTTGTATTACTGTTTTACATTATGAGAAGAGGTCACTACCCAGACCGGTTTCAACCCTTTTTTGAGGTCTCATCAGTATAGTAGCTTTAGTTTTTTTGTGTGTGGGACTAAGTTAATACTTTTAGGAGTTGGAAAACTGTATTCATAACGAGAATCCTTCTACAGCTGGTGACCAGTTTTCCCCAGTATAATTTTTTCGGGGCCTTTCTCGTACAGATACCTATATGCATAATTAAATAAGCAGATTTGTAATAGCAGTAAAATTATCTGATATTTTTAATGGTATCTAATAATCAGTTAAGCCGTGATTCTATGTGTGTTCATGCGGTACATACAGTTGTATCGCATGAATAAACAATAATTATACATTTCTAGTATTTTAATTTTACTTTTTTATTGTAATATATCTTGATTTTTCGCTATCACATGCCATATTTGAATTTTTCTGAGCAGAGCCTCTGTGGCTCAGTTGATATAGACGAGCCCTTGATTGGAAAGACCCAGGTTCGAATCGGGTGTATGACGTAAGGAACTTTTATCAATCTTTTCAATCACATGGTGAGTTATCCCCTCTCATACAGAGGGAGTGAGTTTTTTCTCCCTGAAAACAGACAAACCCGCTCCGTGAGCGCACAAATCGTCAGACATAAAACACTAGCCCTTAGGGAATGCAGCAGAGGAGTGGCAAGTCGGATGCATTGTCTAAAAATCCCTAATTATGAGACTCATTAATTAGAGGACTGGTATCAGGTGGAGGGCTACACTTTGGGAAAAGATGTTCTACACTAATAGTAAGTAATATGTCTACTCACGGTACTTCCTTACTTAAACTTATGTTCTACAGTATATAGTCATTTAATATGGATATCTACGCAAGAGGTGAGAATATTTAGTTAATATTCACTTTTTTTTCCCTTCAGTTTTTCGTTCACTGGTTCACGTGTCATTGCCGAAAAAAATCGTTCTAAAGCACAATACGTAGGTTATTTATCTCGATGTTAAAAGTGGTTTTAGTGATCCTTGAATAATCTTCAGTGATCATTTTCGAATTTGAAAGTTCCTCCCTCAGGTTTTGTGGGTATTATTATTATTATTTTTAAACGTTATTATTTAGTTTCTAATGATCTATCCAGAAAGAATGAAACGATTACACTTATATAGACAGCCCATTATAAAAGATGCGAATTTTAATCTGAGAGAGAGAGTAATTATTAACAAGTAATATTTATTATTATTTTTAGGATATTAAGAACATGATTATGGAGAGCAGATCGTTTGGATTTACTATACTTGAATTATAAACACTGACATGAATAACATACTGCACAGCTCCACCCTGCAGTGAAAGGAAGGAGTAATTAATAGTCTAATTACTTAGATCATTAAATACGCCTTCCTTAATTACTGAAAGCTCTCTCAAGGGTCCTATAATTATAAAAGGATCGACCTAAGCTTTCATTCAAATGAATCAATGAAAGCCCATTGTGGGATGAGTGAAGTCTCATGTTACACCACTAACGCCATCATACCCCTTTCCTGCGAGGGAGTATGAAAGGGGAGAGGATCTAGTGCAGTTTTTGAACTTTTTTTTTACTATGACACACTACCTCTGCAGCGCAGTCTCAAGGAAGACCAGTATTTGCATTTCAGTTTGGAGGATCCTGAATTCATATTCCAACTAGGATGAAAGGCAAGTTAGTCGCATATGGAGGTGGTGGGTTACTAAAGAAGCATGAATCCCCCCCCCCCCTCAAAAATATATATATATATTTTGGACTAATAATTTTAGTCGCTTCTCATACGTAAATGTCAATGGGTTTCTTCCCGGAAACTTTTTTTAATCCCACAAAGCAGGCAAACTGATCAGAAGAATCAGCAATTTATGGATATAGTATAATGCATTGGTCTCATAGCCTCGATTTCAATTAATACCACCATTCAGCACTACGAGGCCAGTGTATTATGGCTGTGAAGTACGTGCGTCCTATAAATTATATATTTAGTTTAATCCTTTATCCAAGTGTAAGCAAACAAAGTTTGCGTCTGAAGTATCTTCAGGACTGGGGCAACTAGTGGCAAAGGTGGACTAAGTTCTGATCACTTTCCTTAGTATCCCATAATGCAAAGCACATCTCCTTGCGGACATGTATAATGCTATGCATTATAGGAAGGGTCATTACCCAGACCGGTTTCGACCTTTATTGAGGTCTCTTCAGTGGGAGCCAGTCCTCTGAATGGTTTGGGTGCTTTACGGGATGAAAAACGATGTTTTCAGAAGGTAAAACCTTGTTGGTCTTTTATCTTCTAGAGGAGATTTGAACCCTAGTTGTAAAGAGAGTTAGAGGATCATTTATTCCTGATATTTAGACCGATGTTCCCCCCCCCACACACACACACTGCTTCCTGAGGAGGACTAGTCGAGCAGTAGCGCGCTACGCAGTATCACCTTTCAATCCACTACATTTTCATAATACAGAGAGAGAGACAGGCTGACAGTTTAATTTCATGTATCTGACGTCTCAGTTATGCGGATATGAAATTTCAGTTCACCTTAAACTGTGAAGTGTTTCATGCTTGAAATTTTCCCTTTCTTTATTTCATAACTGCAACAGCAGCACGTACAAAAACCGGTCGCACGGCTCAACTATGTTAGTTTTCAGCGACGTATATATTAGTCCACTGGCAGCTTTGGAGTTGGTTTGAAAATTTTATTCAGTAAAACGATTGCATAATATAAAATGTGCTGTTTTTCATGGGATAGCAGAACAACTGTTAAAGATTCGGTGTTTCCTCCCAGGGAATTGCATATTTGCTTTGTCGAGATATAAATGGAATTACAGAATATGTATTGAACATAAAATGATAATTAACAAAATATAAAAATGAAAAAAATAGGCGTTCCGAGATTTTAGAGTTGAAAGTTATAAACTTGAGCGCATAAAAGATATACAGGGAAAAAAAGCCTATAAATTCAGGCAATGAATTTATAGGCAAAATGAAAAGAATTACAGACATACATGGAAGAGTGAAAAAGAGTAGAAGGAAAGATGGTCATGCGAAAGATCTATCGAGTGATTCGAGAGTGGCTCTCTATGGAGATTCCATTATTAGAGGTGTGGTGAATGAGAAGATGCAGAAGGTTTGTTTCCTGGTGGTAGAATGGAAAGAGTGATTGAAGCGTTGGACATGAGGAATAAGAGAGCACAAGAGTTGGTGGTTGTAGTAGGAACAAATGATTTGGATGGGAACAAGGAAAATGCCAGATTGGATATAAGGAGATTATTAAGGAGAGGTACGATAGTGATGAATTGAGGAGGCGAGCAAAGACTATGAATGATATGTTAGCGCAGTTATGTGAGGAGAATGGAGTGCATTTTGTGAATGTGTGGGAGGAATTTGAGGGACGGATGGAATTGTATAAAGAAGATGGGATGCATTAAATAGTTTTGGCGTGAGTCGGCTGGAGAGATTGCTACTGGCAGGAGAGGTAATGACTGTAATGAATAGATCTGAGGTAGTGCGAAGTGATATGAAAGAGCAAAAATGCAAGGTAGGGAGAGGTATTTGCTCACTTGAAAATGGGGAGGTGAATGCTATGAATGAAGTGAATGAGAGAGTGGAGGTACAACACGAACAAGGAAACGGGGGAGGAAGTCAGGGTGGAGGGAGAGATACTTTATGAAACATGCGGATGCTGAATTCAGAGGTGAATGTGTGAGTGAGAAAACACAGATTGAGATGACCCGCGATGGGTGGGGAGAGTTTAGGTGTGAGGAAAGTTATAGAATTGGTGGTAATATAGAGGAAGTGACTGGGGAAGGTATTGAAGAGTCACATCGTAGGAGTGACGTTCGTAGGACTTGTAGAAGCAGTAATGATTTCTTATGTTTATTCACTAATGCTAGAAGTATTCGAAATAACGTGAACGAAATTGTTGCTTTGATTGAGTTTATTCGCCCCAAAATTGTTGGTATAAGTGAAACGTGGTTAGATGACGATGACATCCTGACAGGAATAGAGATGAACGGATATGATATTTTTCGTGAAGATAGACAGGGAAGAAATTGAGGAGTACTGTTAATGGTAGGAGATGAGTTGTGCCCATCTAAGGTGGATTTGCAAGGTGCAAATAGTGGTCACGGTTTTGAGGCCGTATGGTGTGAGGTAGAAGAAAACAGGATGAAATATTTAGTTGGGTGTTGCTATAGGCCTGGTAATATGGAGGGTAATGAGAAGGAAATGTATAGGCAAATTGGCCTAGCTAGCAAGAAACGAGTGATCATTATGGGCGACTTTAATAATGGTAATGGAAGCAAGAGACTGCATCTGGGGGTAAAGAAAATGAATTTTTGGAGTTTTTGAAAGACAATTACCTTAGGCAGCACGTAGCGGAGGGTACGCGAGAATCAAGAGTATTGGATTTGATCATCTCATCAGATGATGTTGTTATAAATGAGGTGTCAAATCTTCCACCAGTTGGTGAGAGTGACCACGAGGTGATCACTTGCAGGGTGACCAGTCATTCGACGACGTCTGTTAGAAAGGGATATATGTGAAATTCTAAGACTGGTAATTACGAAAAGCTCAGGAAACAGCTTGTGATAATAAATTGGAAAGAGGAACTGGATGGAAAGGATATCAATGCTGCTTGGGCCATACTCAAGAACTATTTGGTGGAGGCAATATCAGAATGTATTCCAAAGGTTAAGAGGGTAAATAGAGTAGGTGTAAAATGGATGAATCAAGAGATAAGGTATGCAATCTGGAAGAAGAAGGTATTATGGAAGAAACACAAAATGAGTATTTATAACAACCAGTTGCATGAGAAGTACAGGTGAGGAAGGTGACTAGCTTGATAAGGATAGCAAAAATGCAGTATGAGCAGCAGTTAGCTAAAGCGGCCAAAAAAAATCCTAAGGAGTTTTTTCGATATGTGGCCAGTAGAACAAAGAATGATTACGGTAAGATGGGATTGATTGGTGAAAACGGAGGAATGATAACCGCTGCGGAGGATATAGTTGATATATTTAGTGAGAATTTATAAAAGTATTTCATTCTTGTGAATGTGACATCATGCAGAACTTGAAAGCAGTGGGAAAGGAGGAAGAAGAGGAGGAACTGTTAGTAAGTGAACAGGAGGTATATGAGGAATTGAATAGACTTGATGCTATTTCACCACGTGTTTTGAAGGAATGGGCCAGAGAGTTAACAACAGCTTTTGCATATCTTTTCAATATGAGTCTCTCACTGGGTCAAGTTCCAAAAGAGTGGAAAGAGGGTAAAATTGTTCCAATTCATAAGGGAGGTGATAAGAGTAAGGCTTTGAATTATAGACCAGTCTGTGTGTCTGGAGTTGTGGTTAAGATATTAGAGAAGTTAGTTAGGACTAAGATTCAGAATTGGGTTGACAACAGAAAAATACTCTTTGGCGGCCAGCATGGATTTACTAAAGGAAGATCGTGCTTTATCAATCTGCTTACTTTTTATAAGTGCGTCGGATAAGGGTGTTGCATATACAATGGTATATTTAGATTTTGCAAAGGCGTTTGATAAATTGCCACATGACAAGATGGTAATTAAATTGGAACGGATGGAGCTGAACAGTAGATAAGTTTGCTGGATTGGAGATTGGTTGTCTGATAAGTATCAGCGTGTTGTCTATGGAGGAGCGATATCCCAGAAGAGGAAAGCTAATAATGATGTACCTCAGGGGTCTGTTTTGGATCCATTGCTGTTTAATTTGTATATAAATGATATTTGGAGAGGTCTGAATGGTGATATACAGTTGTTTGCAGATGATGCAGAGTTCGGGAGAGCTATCAGGAGTAGAGCGGATGCTGTACCTTTGGAAGAGGATTTGAATACACTGGCTGAATAGGTAAATGAGTGGGGTTGTCAATTCAATGTTTAAAATTGTAAGGTTTTGAAATTTAGGAAGCAGAGATGGGATGTAAAGTACACAATCGGTGGAAATATCTTGGAAGGGATAGAGGAGACGAGAGAACTGGGAGTGATTATAGACAAGGACCTAAAATTTCGGGGACATGTTACTAAAATTGTGAAGACAACACAGCGGATAATGGGAATGACACGGAGGACACTGACTTGTAGAAGTATGGATGTTATGGTTCCTTTGTATAAGTCTTTGATCAGGCCACATATGGATTACTGCACAGATCTGGTCACCTGGTTTAAAAAAGATGAAGATGCGTTGGAAAAAGTTCAGAGGCGATTGACTAAGGTGGTTTCTGGTCTCTGGAATGTAGAGAATGAAGACAGATTGACAAAATGCAATTTGGAAATTGCTGGATAGAAGGAGGAGGGGGGGGATATGATTGAGACATATGAGCTGTTAAGAGGTTATTACCAGATTAATGTTGGGGAGGTTTTGCACAGAATGGGTGAGGATAGCAGGAGAACAAAATGTGATCTCTAGAATCTGTATAAGGAGGGCGTGAGCAAGGGAATGAGGAGCAGGTCTTTTTGCATGGAGAGTGGTGAGTGATTGGAATGCATTGCCCGAGAGTGTGGTGAGCGCAGAGACAGTGAATATATTTAAGGCGCGGTATGATAAACTGTGTGTATAACAGTGGACCTCCCACGATGAGTCTTTGACGCCATGGAGGTTTTTATAATAATAATAAATTATTTTGCAAAGCACACTTCGTAAAAAAAGATTTTATTCAAGAAACCGATTGTTAGATTGCCTTAAAAGCAGCAACTGAAAAAATCAGTTTGGGCATTTATATAATACTAGGGGAGCTCCTCCCCCGGGGCCTATGGGGCCCAACCCCCCGAGTTCCGGGCTGGTAAGCCGGTTCTCCTTCAATTCTGATGACTCGAGACATGAGTGACATAAAAACGTTTCCAATTTCGGCTTATCTTTATATATATAGAATAGAATAGAATAGATTAATTTCATAAAAGAAATAAACCATCTGATACATAAAATTGTTAGTCAAGAATTTAAATAGATGAGGGATGACTGCAATTAGAAGGGGCTTGCTTACTGAAATTAATTAGCAGTATTGTTGTTGCCACTACTATGGTATCGCTGGTATTTTGGAGAGGAATTTGCACTCTCAACAATTAAAACGATAATATCAGCCAAGTAACAACTTCTAAAATCAGCAAATATCCTTAATGCACTCGGCTCACTTTTTTTTTTTTTTTTTGAAACATGAGATTTTTTTTTATGATATCACGTTCGTTTAAAAGACGTAGATAAAACAATCAGCGAATATATTTTCGAAATCCGTTTGATGAGTTCAGTAATGTTCTTTTTCCATACTTCTCCCTCTTTTACGAACCAGAATCCGTTTCGGTTCAATTGCGCAGATACCTTTAACATGTTCATTGCCAAACACGCGATATCGCGCGATGCGAGTTCACACCAAACGGCCGATCATGCGTTATCACGTGTACGTTGTTAGCTAAATAAAAAAATAAAAAAAATTTGGCCACCACACGAAATTCCAATTTTCAGCTTGGCAATGAAAGTGTTAAAAAGTATGACAATAATATTTCATCGGGTCGAAAACAGCTGAACGATGCAATAGAGGCGTCTGCGGAGTAAGGGTCCCTTCTCCGCAGACGCCTGGCCGATATCACTTCATATCATCGATAAAATAGACTGCCTGAAGTTCTCGAAGACTTAGCTAGTTTTTCTTTTATTCTATTAATAAAAGGTCAAACAGAAAATGTTTCTTTTAGATTTTATTTTACGGATTTTCTTGTGTTGCCGTAGCATTATCTGGATTCCTTTTACAGATAGGAATTTACAAATATCAGATAGGAAGGAAATAACTGAAATTACTATAAATTTATTTACTTGATATATAATTGTACAATTTCCACTCAGATTATAAAATCAAGGAAACATGGTTTAGATGATTGACAAACCATTATTCGTTTATAGTATCCGTAACTGGACTATATTTGCTATTAAAAATAACTTTTCAATATTCTAAAAGTCAACGATTTTATGAAATCTTGCATGATTAAGAATTACCTCAAAATTACCTTTAAGAAACAGAATTTTCCACACTGGTGGGAAATACTGTGAACAGAATGCCAGTAGCAAGTTTAATTACAACTTTTACAAAATTCAAGACTTTCTTCCTTTTAAATTTAAAATAAGTGTATTTTTTTGTTTTGTTTTTTATTACTTAATGGAGAGATTAACATTATTTTTTTGAATTTTATTATTATTTTTTGGCTAAGGAAATATTGAACTAATAAAGACCGAGAGTCGCAGCTATTCAGAGAACAGCAGCGAAAAAAAAAGGGGGAAAAAAAAAGCCGGAAAAAAATAGACAAGCACGTGGACTTTATTGTAACTGGCTTCCGGTTAATTCAAGTCCCATTTTCTTATGACACAGTGCGAAAATATTTAGCTACTACAGGTTTTATATCCTTTTCAATGGAACATTCCGAAGTTTCCGTCATGGAGATCCCTGGTAATAACATAAGCTTTTAACAAAGGCTACGAATGACTTACCAGAACCTCCCAAGTTGCAACTTTTGCGTGTGCGGCAAGGTAGGCGGGACTGGCCTGTCTTTATCCTCAACCGAGTAACGACAACAACGGAAAGCGAATTTGATCAAACAGTGGTCAGCGATAATTTTTTTGAGAAAATGTAACACAGAGAACACATTTTTTAACAAAAAAAAGTAAGAAATAATCATTATATATATATAATTTTGTGTTGTATATGTCGTGTGATGTTTCCATTTCTACAAATTATAAATTTTTATGGGTTATACAAGGGGAATGTGTGTCAAGGCTTTTCTTTTCTTTTTTCCTTTTTTTTTTTTTTTTAATCTACGAACCCACACAAGTTTATTTTCCATTCTATGCCGAAAACACACAACTTTACGGCTTCACGATTATTCAAGTAACTAAATCAATACCTCAGAAAGCATTTTTTTTTTTTTTTAAATTCAGTTGCAAGATATCGTTCAGAGATTTATATAATAAAGAATTATCTTCTGACTCGAGTGGCAAACATCTTTAGGAATTTCATTAATTAGGTCAAAATTAGCCGCGGATCGAATCTAGATTAACATGCTTAATGATAATAATAAACTAATAAAAAGTAAATAAGGCTTCTTTTATTACCTTACTGAATCTCAGTCCATATTCGTTCTAGAGATAGTATATATGTTACATAATCTCAAGAAATTACACATTTAACTTTTTTTTTACGCTCAGTAGATTTATTTTATAAAGATATTCAATAATCCATACATTCATTCAAAGATCACCTGATAACGTGAAACACAAGACGCAGGGGGAAAAAACATCCTTTTTTATTTACTTTTTTTAAATACAAATATTTATGTTTTCTTTTTTAAACTTGGAAATATTTGTAAGTTTGCATATTCATTCTGTAGAAGTTCTGCTTCAAAGAAACTACTTTAACTGATTAAAAAAAATCAAGCAAAACAACAACAAAAAAACAGGAAGCTTACTCAGCACCAAGGTCGCACTCGAGGTCGCCATGAAAAACAGGCTTTGTAATTTACCTTTTCCTTCCGTTTATAGTTCTCCCCTTCATCATTACCTCAGTTAACTCAACTAATTATTCAGTTTTTCATGGCTTTTATTTGCCGTCAAGACGTAAGACAACAAAAAAATCTTACCCAAGATAGATAAAGCAAGCTAATCTAAAAGCTGATCGATCTATTATGAACGAATTTAGAATATCAATGAATATATGCTACATACTTCTATTAGCAAAGGCTTTTCTTACAGGATGTTCTTTAATATCAAGATAAATTAAAAAAAATTTTTTTTTTTCAATTATTACATGATATCGTTCCAGTTATAACTAAAGTGGCGCTGCTAGACCAGATTGTTAATTAGCTCTATGACGAATGGGCTCATTTGCATTTTCGAAGTAACGTACTCATTAAGGAAGACCAATGGAAATAGTCATGGAATTTATCACTGATATAGTTGAATGATCAATAAGTTTACGCAAGAAAACGCAAGCAATGAGAGGTTAACCAAGAAAATTATTCTTTCCTTTAAAGCTTCCCGAGATGACAATGATTAATTTACCACTAATTAGGCTGACGTGCTGTGACGATGGCTGTATTCAAGGCACGGTATGATGAACTGTGTATGTCAGCAGTGGGACCTCCAGCGATGAGGCCTTTCGACACCACTGAGGTCTGATGATGATGATAATAATAATAATAATAAAGCGCAGACAATGAAAATGAACTATTTTCGTATAAAAAAATTCCACTTAAGTACAGAAACATGAATTCACACAGCTATGGATCAGTTGCTTTTAGTTATAACTAAACTGGCCTCTTTGCAAAACATGCATTAACGAATTCCTATTACTTTTTTTTTTTAAATAACTATCTTTATTATGCCACCTGGGGATTTATTAATCCAAAAATTTAACTAAACAAAAATCGAAGAAGTTAATTGATCGGAATGTTTCGCATAGACGCGTTATGTAAAGTGTAAGTTAAGAAAGTACTTTTGTCGAAGTTCTATATAAGTTTATATAGTTACATAGGTAATTTTATTCTGTAATCCGCTTCCCTTTATAGCTAGGTTGCGATCTTAGTTTCGCTTACTGGCTGAAAAACAATAAGGGATTTTTATCCCCTTAACTTATCAACCTCGCCAGAAAAATAGCCGTTTGGCTTTTCATCTTAGTTATATTCTATATAAGTTATTTTCGTCACTTCGTTTAGTTTCTTTTCCTTGCAATACTCTCAAGATATTGGAATAATGTTTAATAAAATAGAGTCCACACTCTGTTATGAGATATTCTTTTTCAGCACAATTCTAAGTGACACATTAGCGACCTGAAGTTCGAGGACAGTCGACCTCAAGGTGATGACGATTACGAGATGCGTATAGCATTGGCAATACCTCATGGTCAATTTGCAATTATCAAATTGTGACCATTATTCACCATTTCTTCGGCTTCGATAGGCGAGAATGAGGATGACCTTCAAACATATTGCAGCGATGAATGTATTCGGCTGCCGATTTCTTCGCTGTTGTATAGAATTTGGAATCATCCCCGAATGCTTGTATCATGTCCTTTAGTGTTACCTTTTCCTACAAATATTTCATGGTGACATTATTGTCCATTTTCTGAATACCAGCTCACTCGTTACTTTCATTACAAGAAAAAGAAGAGGAAAACTGAAATAACTTCAAACTTTTCTGCTGTTACTTTTATATAGTTACATAGGTAATTTTATTCTGTAATCCGCTTCCCTTTATAGCTAGGTTGCGATTTTTTTTTTATTCAATCCCATGCAAAGGTAAAAAATAAAAAAGGTAAAAAAGTGAGTATTGAAATGAAAATATTGAATAAAGCATTAAATAGTGCTGCAAGTTATAAGTTGAGCAAAGCATACGCCCCGCTGCACATTAATCTGCTGCTTTGAATCTGTACAATATTTGTGAGTTGAATCAAATACTTTCCCCCTCAAAAATAAAAACTAGCTTCCTCCCAGGAAGGAGCTAGTTTATTATTATTATTATTACTTTTTTAATACTTTCCTTTTTTGTGTGTGTGTGTGTAAACCTATAGTACATTCGCACCACGGGCGGGATAAGGCCTTTATTCTATTTTTATTAATTTAATTGTTTTGTATTTTTTGGGGAGGGGGGACGGTGGCTTCACTCCGGGAAATGTGAGACCACCTCCCACCTAAAGACAATCATAAATATGTGTGCTCACGGCAGGATTCGAAGCATTCACAGCATAACTTAATTACTATTCTTACAATTATTTCAATACTGTGTAAACTTACAGGAAAGTATTAAAATACTTTCCTTTTTTCATATATAAGAAAGTTATAAAGAAAATTTAAATACGTATATAAAAAAGCCAAAATCCTTGCATAGCACAAAACATAATTTCAGAGGTACAAAGAAAGTACGCTGTTTATGGAAACAACTGAAACGATATGCAAGTAACGCAGCTTTAGTAGTAGAATACAAAAGAACAAGAAACAACCTTACAAGGCAGGATAAGAAGCTACTATAGAGACATATTAATTTCTGCACACAAGGAAGTAAAAACAAACCTGGTGGCTGATTAACGAGATGCTAGAACGTACTCCTAAAGTCACCGCCTTTGAAACCATAAACATAGCCTCATGAAATAGCCACACCCTTCCAACAGCTAGCAAATAACTAACCGGTACTTTGTAGACTCCATTTTAGAAGTACAGAAACGATCTCGCCATTCACAAAGCGCTATCCTCCATTTAGTTCAACAGCAAATTAGACATTATGGTTTCCAACCATAAGAGAAGCAGAACTATTCTGAGCAGTTAATGAAATCAATCCAAGAATCGATGGCATCAGAGGCCAATGATATTAAACGAGACACGGCTACGTACGTCCGATCGATT
The DNA here is from genome assembly GCF_054136105.1 of Typopeltis vanoorti. Classification (NCBI taxonomy): domain Eukaryota; kingdom Metazoa; phylum Arthropoda; class Arachnida; order Uropygi; family Thelyphonidae; genus Typopeltis; species Typopeltis vanoorti. The sequence continues at coordinate 47,251,182 of NC_143553.1, forward strand.
AAACATTGCTAAATAAATACTTGAAACTAGACATATATCCAACACGCTAAATACCACACTTCACACATATATATATACCAACACGGGAAAAGAAATTCAATAGACACATAGCTACACCACCATTTATCAAGCAAATAATGGAGAGGATCATTGTTAACAAATTGCTACATATATGGACATTTTTCACATAATTACAAAAACACAATATGGTTTCCAGAAGAGTGAAGGAACAACAATAATCTTGGAGGATTTACATATCTATTCAACATAGCTTAGTTAAAAAGAAACCAGTCATAGTTATTTTTACTGAGTTACCTAACGCATTTGATACACTCAAACATAAAACTCTACTAGAAAAGCTAAAACATATTGGAATTAGTGGGTCCCTGTACAAACGGTTTCGAAATTACCTCCAAAAACAACACAAATAACTCACTTCGTTCATCCCTTCGTGCAGAGTTACCAATAACCTGTGTAGTTCCACAGGGAGCTGTGCTCTCTCTCTCTTTCTCCAACATCTATGTGCATAACATTAATTAACCACCTCTCAGAAGAAAGATCTAATACGCAAGTGACACAGGTATGGTGTCTATTCATACTGACGTCAGAACGCACAGGAAAACATGCAACATGACAAATCTAGTCACCAACTAGATCACCATAAATTCCATCTAACCTCCGACAAGACAAAAATCAACAATAATCCCCACTCCGCCAGCCATTTGGCTGGCGGAGTGGGGATTACGTACAAAATACGTACAAAATCCAACATCCACCCACCTAAATACAAGGCAATCCATCAGTAAAATTATCACTATAACATAAGTTGAATTAATACGATGCCTTGGAATTTATCTTAATGCTAATATGAACTGGAATAGTCGCATAAAAAACCTACGAAACAAACTCCAGATAACAGCAAGCAAGCTATGCAGAACTGAAAGGTCTAGCTCCTACACATATAAAATCAACTGTATACGAGGCATTATGTTAAAACATATTAAGATATGCTATAACACCTAATGCAATCTGTGCAGACTATAAACTAAAAAGTTCAACATCAGTGCAGTATAAAATGATCAAGTTGATCTTTTGGGAGCAAAGAGATGATGCCAACTTTATCTGCACAAAATATTAATAGCCAAACACCTACGTCACTATGCAGTTATGCTAATACATTATCTGGATGCAAAGTACAGAATAGCTAGAATCACGTATCGTATAACAATACATCGGACGACTAATTATATTATATGTAAATATAATAATAATTACGAAAAAGCTATCCGGAATTTTAAAATTCCAGATATGTTAAACAAGCTGCCATTCGAAAATAGAAACCTTGCAAAGTACATTACTCTGAAAACAGCATTACGTTTACCCTATTAAAGTGAAATACGCACTCTACATAACCAACAAACCTAAGGTAAAGCACCATACGAGCTCAGGCTTTTCGTTTTAGTGATGCGTCATCATACTTCAAGATATCACGTGTGTGTTTCTTCAAACTGATGCAGTGGTATATTATTATCATCATCATTATTATGTGACACCTCCAGGGAGTCCAAAGAGACTCAATCGAGGGAGAGTGTGCCAACAGCATCGAACGACTGATCGCCTTCCAACTACTAACTGCACTCAAACTTGCTTAACTTTTTTGCGTAAGCCATTAGTAGCAGAGGCTTTACCAATAGACCAACCTTTGCTATTGAAACTATTGCCAACATAGCAACAAATTAATATTCAATAACTATCAATATCATCCTTAGATTAGCTTAACACGAGCTTTGAGGATGCATGCGATTGGATTATATCTCGTCCAGAAGCAATATTATTAAAAATTAATAAAATTTCACTTATTGTAAATATAGCACAGTAAATACGATAATACATTGTATGAAAGAAAAAATGTATTATATAATTCATGTATATTATTATTAAGAAAGACCTCCAGGTAGTCAGGAACTCATCGAGAGAAGCCATACTATTTGCACCAGTTGTCATACCTGTTCTTGAATTCATTCACGCTACTTGCACACACAACATCCAACGGCAACCCATTCCAAGCACACACACCACTCTATGAGAGAAAAATCTAGCCTTCAGTCAATTTTTGATAGCATTCGTGCTCAGCTTCCAAGGATGCCCTGTGGTTCTTTCCCTATCCTCCATAAAAATGAAAAATTCCATTTACTGAAATTCTGTATAAACCTTTCAGAAGTTTGTAACTATCAATCATATCCACTTTTTCTCCGGTTTGCTAGTGTCTGCAGTCTACAAATTCTCAAGCTGTTTTCATAATCAATGTCCCATAATCCTGATATCATTTTGACACTCTCCTTTGCATTCTCTCCACTGTATCAGAATCACCACGGAAACTAGGAGACTAGACCTGCCGCAGTAGTCCAAACGAGGTCTTATCAAGGCCTTGCAAAGAGGAAAAACGACTTCCTTAACTTTACATGTCAAGGTTCGTTTCAGCATTGCAATTATTCTCCGAGTTGTATTTACATCTTTTGCTATATGACCCCTCGAACTTCAACTTCCTGCCTACTTAAACTCCAAGATCTCTAGCTTGACCAGTTTCTTCTAGCATAATTCCACCAATATAATACATTAGATATCGAACCTTACATTTATTTTGAACTAATATCAACTTTCATATGTCCACAATTCCAGCGTATTCATCATTCTGCAAGTAATGCATATTAGCAGCACCAGCTGATTGCCCTAACCTATCTTCGCATCAGCAGCAGATAGCTGTATGTCGCATGTTGTCAAATCCTTCCCAATATCATTAATGTACAGATTGAGGCACGCCACTGGTTACCTTGAATATTGCAGATTCACACTTCCCACATACTTTTTGATATCGGTCAGTCAGCCATCCTCTTATCTATGCCAATAATTTATAATCCAATCCAATATTCTCCTTTGCAACGGTATTCCATGCTATATTCTGTCAAACGCCTTAGAAAAATCCAAAAGTATCATGGTATATCCATTTCCTTTGTCAAACTCAGTGGTAACATTAGCATAGAATGAGAGTAAGCTGCTAAAATGACCTTTCCTTAGTAAACCACCCATGCTGTTCATTGCAAAGTAGAGGTCGTAACCAATTTTTCCAAAATATTCACCACCACTCCTGAGATACTGATTGGTCGATAGTTGGATATATCAGTTTTGCACCATCCTTGTGCAATGAGATTACCAGCCATTCTTTCCAATCCTGTGAAATCTTCCCCGTTCTGAGACTCAAATTATGTATCTTGGTCAAAGGAATAGCCAATTCAACTGAACACTCTTTCAGCATCCGTGCTGATAACCCATCAGTTCATACTGCAGAATTCTTATTCACTTTGTGCAACAGCTCTAGTACTTCCTTCTCATACACGAGTTTCTTCATATAGTGAAGAGGTGGCGGTGAGTTCAATGTCGCATATACCAGGATGATGCTTATAATTATCATAACAGACATCTTTATGCACACGGTATTCCTTCCACATCATCCTTTTCTTACTAATCTCTTGCTTGATAAAATTAAACATCCATTTAACTCCTACCCTATTTATTCTTTGAACTCTCAGGACACATTCTGATAATGCATCGTTTAAATATTTTTTAAACACTTTCTGCACTTTCGTATCTTTCCCGCTCAACAATTGATACTATGGCGCAGAACCCAGCATACCTCTCCGGTGGTCATAATTTCCTGTTTTGTAGTTCAGCATGTAACCAAAATTTTCTGAATGGAAAATTCATAAACTTAGCCACTTCCCAAGTGAGTACCGCATGAGAACTGTTGCCAACCGGAGGCAGAATAGTTACGTCTTTAACCGACCCCCCCCGCCCTACTGACATTATAATCAGATCTAACAATCTTTGCCCACAGTTCCTTCTGTCACATGCTCATTGAAGAAGTTGTCTTGCAACAGCTCAATAAATTCAGTTTTATTCTTCTCATACGATTTCACAGCTATCCAATAAATGTTCGGACAATTAAAGTCTCCCATTATAATTATTATTTTTTGGTGATGCATTTCTTCGCCACTAGGCAACTGATCCACCATGTCTGTAACAACACTCCACTATGTATTTCATCTTGTTAGACATTGATATACTGCATATGGTATCCGGAGAGTTCATCGAAAGACAATTCATCGAAAAGGCAATTCATCGAACGACAATTCGTCGCAAATACAATTCATCGAAAAAATAGTTCACTGAAAATTTAAAATTTTCGAAAATGTTATGAGAAAATTGATCCATTTAGAACAAAACCTGAACCGTGAATAAGGAGATTACAATGCTACTTTCATAAGGAAAAATTATAGAATAATATGGTTCTTATGGTCTTCCTTTTCCGATAACTGTTTCATTTCTGTTCATGGGACTGATCTGCCTGTTTCCGGAAGAAAATCCCAGCCGTATCTATATTATGCCTGCTAACTTACCTTTAGCAGAACAGGACTGATAAAAATTATGCGTAAATGGGATCCAACTACCCAGTTCTTTCTAACTAAACGGCTTCGTTTATACCGACTGAACTATGCGGGCTTCATTATTATTATTGTTGCTAGTAGTAATATGCGACTTCAATACAGCAATTATTATGGGATGAATTTTTCTCAGATTCGCTATGTGAAACTTTTACAAGAAAATGTCGAACCGTTCCAGTTTTCAGTTCAGCTATATTCGAGGCGACAAAGCAATAATGTGTCCAAATTATGTACTGTATTGCAAAAACACTCTGACTTAAATGACTTAGTTGAAGTTGTTGGTACAAGAAGCTGTCTGCATGGTTCAGTTTTTGTTCTAAATGGATTACTTTTACCATAACATTATCGAAAATTTAAAATTTTCGGTGAATTGTTTTTCGACGAATTGTCTTTCCGATGAATTTTCTTGTAACCGTTTTATTACCCACAAGAAAGTTCCTACTTCATTTCCTTACTTTTAATATTCTGATATCCTTTCAAGATAGTTTTGCCTTCTTGGGCCGACTTTCACATCCAGCTTATCCTAGCATAAAAGTATTAACATCAGTAGTCTCCTCATCCTACCAAACATATTTTTCCTGTTCAAAATAGTATTTCTTTCCTGCTCAACTCCTAATACTATAAATCCCAAACCTCTCTCGATCTCTTATGCAGCATAAGAAGCCGATAGAGGGAGAAAGATCATTGGCCTACATAATAGATGCTAATTGATGATCTCTCTCTCTCTCTCTCTCTCTCTCTCTCTCTCATTGTCGGTCCCTTCACAGGCACTCAGCTGTTTCTGCATTATGCTTTTTATAGGTAGTTTGATGGGCAGTGCTCCTCTGCTTGCCTCTGATCATGTAAGAACACGAACACAAATAGCTACTGGTCAACATCCGTTCAATTCTAAGAATATCGAACTAACCTCTCATGATCTTCTTTCATTCCATATACTCTGTTCTTTGAAACGGCCTTTTCCAAATTGCTCTGTCAAAGGAATACAATCCAAACTATTCAAGAAACTTGCTAATATATTCTTTTATTCTCCTTAACAAGTGGCACTATCGTTAGGTGTCATGATCTCTTGTGTATGGAAGTCAATGCGAACGAGAGAGAGAGAGAGCGCGCGCACACACAAACACAAAGTATGTGTGCAACCTACTCGGGGAAATAAGCATCCCAACAAGTTTCTTGAAGTCTCGACTTGAGTAACTTGAAGTCTTTGTCGGTTTCCTTAAACTGACTAACACTGCCTGACTTATTTATCGTTAGGTGGATGAACGTGAGTGATTCACCTAAATTTTCACACCGATTCAAATATTTATGTACCTTAAAAACTGAGCCATTTGCTAAACTCTAGCCATGCTGGCCCCTCTTGATTCGAATGGGATGGACGCACATGCGCACAAAAATTTGAGTAAGAAAAGAAATATCTGAGTTAGTTAATTATCATCAATTTGGTTTTTAAAAAAAAATGCATTTAAAATGCTGGCATTATTTTATGGAAATCCTGTATAGCCAGACCACAAGTTTACATTAGATATACTTCGATACAATGCAAATTGTGCAATGGACTGCATTACTTGTGTAATGTAGTCCATCTGGATTTAATTTGAAAGATATTATGTATTGAATCGATCGATGGAGCATTAAAAGTTGCAGGCACTACAGATTTTAAGTAATATGAAATTGAAATATTTGAGTATGCAACTCGTAAAACCGCTCCATAAATTTGACTTGAACTTAGCAAGTATTTAATTTTACAAAAGGAGAACTAGAAGATCGGTGAATGTTTAATTCAGCTCAACATGAGAAATCGAAGTTTATGCGTTTTGTTTCCAATTTCCACTAAAACTTAATATAGAATCATTCAAAAAAGGGCCAGCTAGAAGAAGAAAAAAAAACGAATTTCGCACAATTCTTTCGAGGTTATGCTCCCATCTTTGACTAACTAAATCAACTACAGAGAGTTTGTTACTGTGTAATGGAACTGTTTTTGCCAACTGTGGTCAATGTTCAAGATCCTAATACTAAATATTCAGTTTTAATATAACTATAATTTGTGCTAACTTGAATTTTTTTTACTCCTTCCTCTGGCTTTTTGCCAAATTAAAATATATAAAAAGAAAAATATTTCAATCTCTAACTACATGATAGTGGACTGGCCACATTAAATTTAGTCATTCTTCATCTTTTGTAGCATGCAACAGCGTAAACTAGAGATAAGTAGACACTGATAAGGTGTTTTTCACACTGTTCATAAAGACAAATACCATTGTTTCCAGACAAGCAGTAATCTTTCACACGAATAATTTTATCAGGCTTGCAAAATTACTTAACTATAAAACACCGCATTACACTATCTGATATACACAGAAATAAAATACATTAACCTTCGGAGTTTGAAATTATCCCTGAAAAATATGATAATGTTATAAAATTCAAAACATACCGTAGGTACTTTGTTTCAAAATAAATGTTTAAATAAATGATGACAATTTAAAGTTAATAAATGAATTGGTAATACAATGTTATTTTTAACGACTTAGTGTTATGTACAGTAATAGTTGAGTAAAATTTATTATTTTAGGATTATTAATACGTGATTTTTAATTCTAACTTTGTCATTCAAAATTTTAAAATATATTTAAAAATACTTTAGAAAATTTAGGTTCATAAGACTCGGGTGTTTTTGCCATTAAATGAAATGTTTTTGCAATTTAGTCTAAAGCCTTTTTATCACAATTTATTAAGGTTGTTCGCAAGTTACGCTTTCAATTACGCAGTATAACACAGTGTGGGAACAAAGTCCTTTGTGCTATTCAATCTACAGCATTTATCATGGACAAATCCTGTATTTTTAAATGAAATCAAGTTTTGATAAAGTTCATTTCCAAAGTGACACGAATTTATAATTTTTAATCAACGAATACTAAATATCTTTTACTTTTAAGGAGAATTAAAAAAAAAAAAGCTTCACAAGTCTTCAAAGTAGTCTTAGTATACACTTTCAGTACGTCGTAGAGCAAAGACATTATTTTTAACATATATTAAGACATTCTGCCAACAGAGCAAAACAAAACAAAACAACTTAGAAATCACATGGAAATTCGATGACAGCCAGTGGCAAAGCGGAAATAGTGGACTTCCCCAAACAATTTGGGATTCATTTACTTATTATTACTCTTGAGTTCGGAAAGGGTTACTACCTCAGGGGAGGTTTTTGGAGCTTGGTAAATTAAAAATTAAGGAAACATAATAGACTTTTGGTATCCTGTGCGCTGTCTATTATTTGTAACCTAGACTTATTCTCGCGTAGAATTAAGTTAATATTTCTGTAAGACTTTTCACTACTTGCTTTTCAAATTTTGGGATCTCTCTTCTCAGACCCCCAGTTCTCATTGCAATGCCACCTGTTCACCACTGATAGCAGTATAAAGGCAAAACGAAATAAAACATACACTCGTCATCCAGGCTCTTTAATGAAAGAGCCTGGATGACGGGTGGTAGAAGATAATGAAACCTATGCGGCGAGGCTCTGCAGTTTGTTGGAGCAGCTGTGCGAAGAGAAACAGCATTCGTAACCGTTCTATTAAGCTCTGAAATGAATCTTTTAGGCTTTTTTTCTACTTAAGAGAGAAAAAACCTTCTGTCCATTACCATAGCGATCCCATGCAAAAAAATCATCTATGAATAACACCACTCTCTGCATAGGATCGCTATGGTAATGAACAGAAGGTTTCTGATCTCTTAAGGTTTCTGCCTGATTTTTGATGAGAACCAACAGTTCGAAACAGCTGTCAGTCAGGCCAGTGAATCAATACACTCAAAAAAGGCGAATATATGGGCTTTTGGGCGAAGCTCGTGTCATTTGAGTAGTGCAAGCCATGGCAACTCCTATGCAAGGATTGTATTCTTATAAGCTCTCTGGTCTTAAGTTTCTAGATATGAAATATCCATAGGACGGATTTATAATATCCTCTATTGCGATTTATTTATGATCGTTGAAATGAAGCCTTTTAGGCTCTTCAACAATTAGTAATCATAGTAAATCGATGCGAAACTTATTACAAAAAAGTGATGTCAAAACAAATAGAGTGCTTAGTAACAAAATATCCCTTATAGTTTCTTCCCCAAACTGTTTTTTCTATGAGTAATGAACACAAGAGATATCAAGTGCAAAAAATAATGTTTTCTGAATACATGTCCTGGATATCTCTGAAATGGATTAAGTTATCTAACGCTATGCTGATAACAGAACATTCCTTTGATTGTCTAACTACAAATTCATTTTGCAATAAAATTAAAGAATGGAATCTGTTCTTGAAATATGCTACAACAGACATGAGATAGGGGCAGATCTAAACTTCACTTTAAAGATTTCTCAGGGACTTTAAGAAACAACTATACTCCAGATTTGATAGAATTCTGATGGAGGATGCAACCTGCAATGTCTGCAGAACGAGAGAAGAAACAAACCCATAAAATTTTTCTTTTATATTTTCAAAGTTGGCACTGATCTTCCATTAATTGGACTCGACATTTCAAAGCTATTTCCTATTGAATACATATCCTGCATTGGCGTCGCGTGCCCATTTCGGCTGTGTGCTGTCGTGGCTTATGCAACCCGCGCTACAAAATCCACGTCAGTTTGACTGTATGATTACATTTTAATCGATGTATGAAAGTTTTAAGAGTGTATAGCACATCAGTGCTAATCTTAATTGGTTCTAATGCAGTTAATTGTAGGATACCTTTGAATATTTTAATTTATCAATTAATTGTAACCAAATCTGCGCAGAGTGGGGGATAATGTGTTTGTTTTAAGATACTATATATTAGAAAACAGTAATGAAGGAGAATGCTATATTTGGTATATTTGAGTTATTCAAAGGTGTAAAATTTGGAAGAGGATGAGGCTTACCTCCTTTTACAAAAAAAAGTTATAAATTTATCGAAAATTATATATTAAAAACGTGTCTATATTATATATAAAAACTTGCCCACCCCGTAAGTTCACACACGAAAAACAGATGAAACTCAGAAAACAAAAACAACTCATAACAAATGACAATGTTCAATTGGATTGGTTGACACAATAACCAATCACAGCCTCTAGGTGCTATTTTCTCAGAGCTCACCCTGCCTCCCCTTAAACTACTAGAACGTTAAGAATTTGATTCGCTGCGCATCTGTACATCTTTTCAAAGGACTCAAAGGTGTATGTATTTTGAATACACACCAGGACTATTAACCCGAATATGATGCATTGTTTATGCTTCAAAAAGTGTCCTCTTCATGAATCATTAGTGTATTGGGTTTACTTTTAGGAATCACCAAGTGGGAAACAATTAGGGGTCTTTAATGAGAATAAATGCAAAAATATTATATCGGTGATATTGTTATTCTATGGATAAGCACGAAATACCTGGAATATTTGTCCCTGATACACTGCTTGGAAAGAAGTCAACGGACATCATAGTGTGAGGAACAAATAGCCATGGCGCCCACCTCAATAAGATGTAAGACATCCTTTCGTTGCAATGACTGCACTAATCCTACGGGGAATACTTTCTACAAGCATACGATCGCGATAAATAGGAATTTTGGACCACTCTTCCTGTAGTCATATGATGAGGTCCTGGACTGTTGTGGGGACCAACGTCCATTGACCTCATTCGACTCTCCAGTTCATCCCACAGATGTTCAGGGCTCTGTGGAAGTCATTCAAATGTGGTAACGTTCATGTCCACAAACCACACACTTGCAGCTGCTTATGACACGACGCATAGTCTTCCTGAAAGAGACAATGGTCAGTTCCGTAAAAACTCCACAAAGCAGGAAGCATTAAATTGTCCAGAATGTTCAGATACCTCTAGGTGGCACAAACAGAGGTCCCATGCTAAACCAGGAAAAACAGGTCCATAGCATCACAACGCCACCTCCGAATTTCAAAGTTGTGGTTAGCACTCTGATAAGAGGCATTCACCGGGCACCGCAATACCCACACCCATCCATCTGCTCGGTACAGAGTGTAGCGTGATTCGTCGCGGCTTTCAAAGCTTCCACGTTCCACTGTACACGATGACGCTGTATGTTGATTCGGGTAATGTAGGGCTTGCATATTGCGATCCTACCATGGAAACCCATGTTGCGAGCCTCGGCTCTGAATGTCTTTATGCAGATTCGTGTTCCTATCGATGGTTGAAACTCTGCGTGTCGGGCTACGAATGGTGGATTTTACACATTATCCTTTGTGGCACCCTTAGGTCACGTTCGGTGAGTGTGGTGGGTCGTCCATTGCGGATAGCACTTGCAGTTGGCTCCCTACGCTTCCATATCAGTATGGCAGCACTGATTGTTGACCTGAGATGGCCCAATATGTAAACAATTTGCGAACAGATAGGCTTGCACGTGGCGTCCTATCACAACGCCTCTTTCAAACTCCGTCAATGTCCTTGTCGCAGCTATTACACCCGAACACAATTGCACTGACTTGGGAACATCATAATCCTCCAATTTATACCTTTATACTACAAACACGTGACTCGTTACATGGAGTGTCCGTTGACTTATTTCGAAGCAGTGTATCTTTCATTAAACAGTTGATATTTAAAACTGATATCTTTTTCTTTCTACACTTTAAGTCATAATAAGAATGATAAAAAATGTACAGACACTATAAAAAGTTAGTGAATAATATGTATAGGAATATCCTGTATTTTATAATGAAACACTGCTGATATGTATATTCCTATCGTCGTGGCAAATACTGCTATTTAAGACACAGATAACATGGAGTTGAGTGTACTTTGTATACAGTTAAACGACACGTGGAGAATTTGCGAACTTTAGAGAGAGAGAGAGAGAGAGAGATTATCATAAGATAACATATCAGTATATAACTATTCATTCGATACACTAGTAGAATACTGCATTATACAAACTCAACTGCTATCAGCCGATAAATATGACGGTATCACCTCAGTCAAGAAGTGCTCAGGAAAAATCAAAGGGTTTCCGGAAGTCCCGCTTCCGATGTCGAAGACAAAGAATTTACTATTGGCAGCGTAGGACACTAAAAAGGGAAATTGCCTATAAGTCAAACAATATCCAAAAGCTAAATAAATAAAACAAAATAATCAACAATGCAGAATAGATAGTGTAATGAACATCGAAACCCGTGATACAGAGTGACGATTTATGTCCTTTTCTCGATCGGATGAAGTGGAGAGAGAATCCATCAATGGCTTTAACAGGCACTTAAACACCTACAGCCTTCCAAGTATCCTTGGATTTCTTAACCGTAATACGAGGATAAGGCGGTTATCCCTATGCCTCCAAGTATTCTTGTCTGTAAATTGCGTGTGTTCTATTGGCCGGTTTGCCTGTTCTGAGACGAAAAACCCGAGTTTCCGGGTGGGGGGAAACCCTACTTCCGTATGAGACCGGCTAACTCACCTTTAGTCGAAAGAGATCAGATAAAAGTTCCTCACGTCATGGACAGGAATCGAACCCAGGTCTTTCCCACCAAAGGGCTTCGTCTATACCGACTGAGCTAAGGAGACTCTGGGTAGAGAGCATACACGCCTAGAAAGCGCCTTATGGCGGACTGCATCATTCTGAATATGAAGATTGGTGGCGGAAGCGTAATGGTATGAAGCTCGTTCTTTTGGCATGATCCTTTGCCTGGTCCCTGCCAGAATGAACGCCAACGAATATATAACATTTCTAGATAATGCAATTTCTTATACTGTGGCAGTATACAGAATAGACCCATTCGTTCAACGTCGAGTATAACACACACACACACACACATATACTGCATGTGTTACAGAAACATGGCTTGGGGCAAATTTTAAAGGAAAAACCTGGGTGGTTTGTACGAAGTGCCGCATTTAACTCAACAGAACACCTTTGGTATCAAATCGAACTTCAGATGTGGCTAGACCAGTTCATCTAACAAATGCACACATAAATGGGTAGTCACGATGAGGGAAAAATGGTCCAAAATACGAGACTACTTATCACAAAAGAAGACCTGTACACTACTGAGGAACGTGCAATTTAGGTTTCTCTGAAATAAACTGCTGTCGCAATATCTATCTCACTAGTGTGTGTGTGTGTGTGTTTAAAAGCATGTTGTCATTTAACTGAAGATTCACAAGTGTTTCTAGCTTTTATTTCTTACGGGAGAAGCAATTGCGTCTTGCAAATTCTCATTGATTTGCAAAGCTTTTGAAAATAAAACTATTTTAATATGACTTCCACCCACGAAAGGCTTTTGTACATGTATAGCACATTAGTACCGTAGGTAAGCTAAGGATTTTTTCGATCTTTTTAAAATTCATTTTGCATAGTCGGGAAGCCCTACTCTGGAGGCCAAATATGGAACTTTTTCAACACACTTAAGGCTTCTAATAATGAGGCAGCGGCCTCACACTTGACGATGGAATTCATTTCTCGCTTAAAAATAAGCGCAAACATCCATCCACAGCGGGATTCAAACCCACAGTCTGTTGGGTGGAGAACGGATACGCTAACAACTGGGAAACCAGATTTTATTATAGAATGTATATTTTCATTTTGTTTTCTAATTTAAAAAGAAAAGTAAGTTAAAGATTGTGCGAAGTAATTTTTCCAGTTTCATTTATAGTTTTAATATTATATTACTTAAGGCTATAATCAGGAAGGGCTCCGATAGCTCCACGAGATCCATGTCAACTGATTCGCAAAATGCAAATCAATAAATCAGAATACATTATTATTCTCTATAGATAACGCTTTTTTCAACGATTGAAGACTAGTTTCACAATCAGACGATTAAAGGTAAGATATATTCGTTTTAGCTCAATGTTGTTGTTGTTTTATCGTCAAAATAAATATTGTGAAATGGATTTTAAACATAATTAGGAATCTCTAGGTAATCTGTACCGTTGCCAATGACCGCAGTTCTCTGTATTGCAACAGTTTATGCGATTCGGAGTACTTGTAACGATAAAAATCAGGCAGAAATCGGAATGAAATCCATGAAAGAAAACTTCAAGTCCATTATCTCTAAAAATAACGCGAACTGCTTTCACAACGTCGAGCAATTATCAAAGCGTAACGGAGGGAAGCTAATGAAATAAAAGTTTCGTCATGGATATAAATAGACTAACATTTAGGTATAAAACATAGTTTTATACTAGAATTGCCCGGAAATGGTGAAAGTAAAGTTATCAATCATCAGAAAAACGGATCTATTCTTGTTTAGATGAAATGTACGTGTTTCTTTGTACAAGCAGTTTGCAGGACCAGTTATGGCGCTGTGTATAATACATCCGTTCTATACAGAAAGCTATCCTTCTTTATCTAATGCAATACTTAAAAAGATATTTTGTTGGGAGTTAAGTTTATGCTACATATGTAGGGAAAACATTCAAGTGGGATGGCTTTTATGTCGAATTTAAAAGCAATGGATGAGCCAGTAAAAATATTAGCTATTAATAACTCCATCTCGGTAGAGGAGTAGGAAAGTCATCAAAAAGCCAGGTTCGAATTTGGCATAAGGGTTCTCAAAACTGATTTCCAGATCATCTGAATTTTAGAAATTTTTGTACGATGCCTAGTGAAAAAAAAAACAAACAAAAGAAAAACATTCGAGTTAGAAATATTTCGGGGTAATTTCTTTTAAATGATTATTGGGTTTAGTTAAAATTACGAAAAAATCACATTAAATTAAGATATGTCTATTTCTTGCTATCGCTTCTGCATGAGGTTGCATGTTAACTTACTTTCAGTTGAAAAGTTCTTACATTAAGAAACTAAGGCTATTTGAAAAGGAAATATTTACGCACTTAATACTACAGATGAATAAAAATAAGGACATTTCACAGAAGTGCTTCCAGAGGAAAAAACCTCGATGCAACTGTGAACTAATCTTGAATTGCAACCCTACAGAACAAATAAGAGAATTTAAATACTTTGAAATGCAGCTAATTCAGCTGGAGTGAAAAATATTTCTTAAGAATAAAAGGAATTTTGTGTGACAGATGTACAAGAGAAACTAAAGAAACTATATACAGGACTGATTACTTTCAAACGATTTTTACATTTGGAAGTGAGATATGAGTATGGGAAAATGAGGAAAGAGAACAAAAGAGAGGAACAGGGACAGCAAAAATGAGATGTGTATAATCGTATTCTCGATGTAAAAGACTTTGGATAAAAAGGAATATTAGATATAATTACAGAAGAAACCTTCATATACAAACAGAAGATTAAAGAGTAGAAAAACATTAACCACAAAATGGTAAAGGATGACAGACGAATGCAAACTAAGCCGTCAGGATTTTGGGGACGACAGAGGAAAGAAATGACATAAACTGTAACGCTAGGTGGGGGGATGAAGAAGAAAAGAAGATCCAGTTATTTAAGGATGTATTATTCAGGGAGTATGAATTTATACTCGTCATGGACATTTTCCCCAAAATAAATTTACATTTATCTCAAAAATGCATAATGTGCATAATCTGCAGTTTACTTCAAATCGAAGTTCCCTCATTAGGCTTTCAAATATATATATATATATATATATATATATATATATATATGTGTGTGTGTGTGTGTGTGTGTGTGTGTTAAAGATACCAAGCTATTTTAAACTTGGTTTTACTCCATTTCCCAAATAAGCAAACAGACAAACAAGTCAAGTTTGCGCCTGTAAGTGTTGCAAGTCTAGCTGACCCTACACATAGTGCAAGACCAAGGCAACTCATGGTAAAAGTAGAATAAGCTCTGATCACTAATCTTAATATTTACCCTTAATCCAAAGCACATCTCTTGGAGGAGATGTATGATGCTTTGTATGAAAGGCAAGGGGCCACTACCCAGACAGGTTTCGACCTTTATTGAGGTGTATTTAAGTAAAGACCTCTTTAAAAATTAGGACGATCCCTAGACCACTCCATAGTGGCCGAAAGACCGTCCAACTCAGCGTTGTTCCACTCAGTGACAGGTTCACTCCGTCACCGAGAAGAACTTCTCAGCCTTGGCTCTACCCAGTGGCAGGCTCACCCCACCACCAGCCAGAGCCATAATCTCAGCGGTGGCCCTACTCAGAGACAGGCAAAAACCTATCCCCAAGCAGAGCCTCTCACAGCCAGCCCCCACAAGTTCCGACTACTATCGAGGTCTCATCAGCGGGAGCCAGGCTAGAAATATCAAGATAGTAATACAGAGCTTATAAGTATTTTACCAGAACAAGTTACCATATTTTAACCTAATTAAATAAAAATCTCAGGATATATATATATATATATATATATATATATATATATATTTGTTGTGTGTGTGTGTGTGTGTGTGTGTGTGTGTGTGTGTAAAAAGGTTTTAATATAAAAACACTACTAGTTTCAGCCTGTAACAGCCTTCATCAGGTGACATTATAAAAGAAAGAAAAAACACTAAACACTGATGGTTAAAATACTATGAACAACATAGAGAGTCTCTATACATAATTAGCATGAAAATTGTAGTTATATTTAAAGCTAGTCATTCAGCTGTGATCATGTACTGGCATTCACGTGATGTTGCAAGCACGCACTCTTCCAACAATGCAACAAACGAAAGAACAGCTTTAAATACAACTGCAACGTTTTCATGATAATTATGTATAGAGACTCTCTATGTATGTTGTTCATAGTCTTTTAATCATCAGTGTTTAGTGTTTTTTCTTTTTTCTTTCTTTTATAATGTCACCTGATGAAGGCTGTTACAGGCCGAAACTAGTAGTGTTTTTATATTAAAACCTTTACACTTAAATCTCGGTTCTAGTAATTCAATTCGTCATAATATATATATATTTTTTTTTTTTTATGAAAAAATTGAATGACTAGAACCGAGATTTAATTAAAAAGGTTTTAATATAAACACACTACTAGTTTCGGCCTGAAACAGCCTTCTTCAGGTGACATTATAAAAGAAAAAACACTAAACATTGAGGGTTAAAAACTATGAACAACACAAACAGTCTTTATACATAATTAGCATGAAAACGTTGTAGTTGTATTTGAAGCTGTTCTTTCATTTGTTGCATTGTTGGGAGAGTGCGTGCTTGCTGCATCACGTGAACGCCAGTACATGATTACAGCTGAATGACTATCTGGGAGGTTGTAGCTTAAGTTGTTATTTAGATGAACAGGATTGAAGATGATTTCTCTCGATTCCACAATTTTTCTCTCTATTTCGTCACTGCAACGGAAGATGTTTGTAGATTTTTCCCAGCAGACTTTGTGACTTTGGTTATCATCATTAGGATTAGCCGAGAAAAGGATATGACTTGATAATGCACTCGCTCGCTGTCTCTTGTAAGTAATGTCTCTCATGTGTTCTTCCATACGCATTTCGACAGATTTGTCTGTCTGCCCGAAATAAGGAATATCGCAGTCACATAATATTTTATATACGCCAGGGTATTTGAGTTGATGATGACAAGGTTTGGGGTGGCTAATTAAGGAACGGATCTTTGGAAGTGGAGTGAACAAGGTTCTGATATTGTATTTTTTAGAACTTTTGCTAATTTATGTGAAACAGTACTTATGTAAGGAATAGATATATTGCTTTTGAATCTATTTGTTTCTTCTGAGTAATGTCTAGGAGGATTAAGAAGGAATTTGTTAATGATTTTCTTGGAATATCCATTAACTTCGAAAGAAGTTTTCAGATGGTTTATTTCTGTAAGCAGTTCATTTGGATCATCAAGAAGAGAACGAGCTCTATGTCTCAAGGTGGAAATTATTCCAAGCTTATGAGGAGGGAAATGATGGGACTGACTGTGCAGATATCTGTTGGTATGTGTGGGTTTTCTATATATCGATATTTTTAGTTTACCAGAAGAGCGAGTCAGTTTGACATCAAGAAAAGGCAAGGAATTATCCGTTTCAAGTTCCGTTGCAGTAACGAAATAGAGAGAAAAATTGTGGAATCGAGAGAAATCATCTTCAATCCTGTTCATCTAAATAACAACTTAAGCTACAACCTCCCAGATAGTCATTCAGCTGTAATCATGTACTGGCGTTCACGTGATGCAGCAAGCACGCACTCTCCCAACAATGCAACAAATGAAAGAACAGCTTCAAATACAACCACAACGTTTTCATGCTAATTATGTATAAAGACTGTCTATGTTGTTCATAGTCTTTTAACCCTCAATGTTTAGTGTTTTTTCTTTTATAATGTCACCTGAAGAAGGCTGTTACTGGCCGAAACTAGTAGTGTGTTTATATTAAAACCTTTTTAATTAAATCTCGGTTCCAGTCATTCAATTTTTTCATAAAACTATGTATGTTAACCGAGTCAATGATCATTCTGTCATATATATATATATATATATACATATATATTGTTGAAATTAGGATTTACTCGGGATGTATACATTTATAAAAATAAATTTAACTGACTAGAACCCGAGAAAGTATAACAAAAACCTTTAATACATCACAACTAGTTTCATCGGTGATCCGACTTCTTCAGGTGAGAAATAAAAACATAAGACATAAAATAACACGGTAAAAAATGAACTTTACAGCTTAATAAAAAGCAGAATAATAACAGTCATATTTGAATAGGTGACCGCGTGCTACCGTTGGCATGAGTAGAATGTGTGCGACAGCTAATTTTTGAGCGCCAGTACTGGATTACTGCGCTATGGGAATCGGGTAAATTGTAGCTAAGATTATTGTTTAAATGTGAAGGGTCCAGAACTATTTCTTTTGATTCGATGATTCTTCTTTCGAATTCATCCTTGCAAATATATAAATTAGTAGTGCGTTCCCAATCAACTTGATGTGGCTGTTCTTCAAGGTTAGAGTTTGCCGAGAAAAGGACATGACTGGAAAGGGCGCTCGCTCGTGCTCTACTGTAGGAGATGTCACGTCTATGTTCCTCAAGACGAAGTGAAACAGATTTGTCTGTCTGGCCAAAATAAGGTCGACCACAGTTGCACAAAACTTTATAAACACCAGGAAAATGCAGATGGTTGTGTTTTGGTTTTGGTCGACTCAGAAAAGAACGAAGTTTTGGCAGCGTAGTATAGTCGGTCTTTATGTTGAATTTTTTCAGAATCTTAGCTAGTTTTGGGGTAAGAGTGCTGATAAAAGGCAACTGTATATGAGTGATTGGGTTGGAGTCATCTTCTTGTCGAGGATGTTGGCGTGGTCTCAAGCGTTTAGTGATGTTACGAGACGAATATCCATTATTTAAGAAGGTGTTTTTCAGGAAGTTAAGCTCTGTTTGAAGGTCTTCTTCTGTGGAAATGAGACATCTTGCTCGATGGGCGAGGGTGGAGATGATGCCCAGTTTCTGAGGTGGGAAGTGATGAGAAGAACCATGTAAATATCTATCAGTGTGGGTGGTTTTTCGAAAAATTGAAAATTTAAGACAGTCAGGAAATCTACTGATCTTTAGATCCAAGAAGGGGAGAACGCCGTTAACCTCTAGTTCAGATGTGAATTTAATGTTTTGATGTTGGTTATTTATTGAAGAGAAAGCTATTTCCTCAGCTACTTTGAAACCTAAACTGTGGTTACGTTACATCGATGACGTCTTCCTTATTTGGGGACATAGTTTAGAGGAACTGCAAAACTTCCTAAACCATTTAAATAACCAACATCAAAACATTAAATTCACATCTGAACTAGAGGTTAACGGCGTTCTCCCCTTCTTGGATCTAAAGATCAGTAGATTTCCTGACTGTCTTAAATTTTCAATTTTTCGAAAAACCACCCACACTGATAGATATTTACATGGTTCTTCTCATCACTTCCCACCTCAGAAACTGGGCATCATCTCCACCCTCGCCCATCGAGCAAGATGTCTCATTTCCACAGAAGAAGACCTTCAAACAGAGCTTAACTTCCTGAAAAACACCTTCTTAAATAATGGATATTCGTCTCGTAACATCACTAAACGCTTGAGACCACGCCAACATCCTCGACAAGAAGATGACTCCAACCCAATCACTCATATACAGTTGCCTTTTATCAGCACTCTTACCCCAAAACTAGCTAAGATTCTGAAAAAATTCAACATAAAGACCGACTATACTACGCTGCCAAAACTTCGTTCTTTTCTGAGTCGACCAAAACCAAAACACAACCATCTGCATTTTCCTGGTGTTTATAAAGTTTTGTGCAACTGTGGTCGACCTTATTTTGGCCAGACAGACAAATCTGTTTCACTTCGTCTTGAGGAACATAGACGTGACATCTCCTACAGTAGAGCACGAGCGAGCGCCCTTTCCAGTCATGTCCTTTTCTCGGCAAACTCTAACCTTGAAGAACAGCCACATCAAGTTGATTGGGAACGCACTACTAATTTATATATTTGCAAGGATGAATTCGAAAGAAGAATCATCGAATCAAAAGAAATAGTTCTGGACCCTTCACATTTAAACAATAATCTTAGCTACAATTTACCCGATTCCCATAGCGCAGTAATCCAGTACTGGCGCTCAAAAATTAGCTGTCGCACACATTCTACTCATGCCAACGGTAGCACGCGGTCACCTATTCAAATATGACTGTTATTATTCTGCTTTTTATTAAGCTGTAAAGTTCATTTTTTACCGTGTTATTTTATGTCTTATGTTTTTATTTCTCACCTGAAGAAGTCGGATCACCGATGAAACTAGTTGTGATGTATTAAAGGTTTTTGTTATACTTTCTCGGGTTCTAGTCAGTTAAATTTATTTTTATAAATATACATATATATATATATACACATATATATAAATCAAATCAAAACTGATCACCTGCGATATAAAAATGAATTATTCGAGAAACGTTTCGATATACTTTGATAAATAAAGGGCGTGCTGAAATAATAATTTTTTATTCATTTTGAAATGGGAGAAGGTTTTTATGTAATTTTGTATAATTTTATAATTTTTATTATGCAATTTTACCATTATTTCTGATCGCGGTCATGGCTACGATCCACATACACTTTACCTACGTTCGATTACATTCGTTTGTCACAGAAAAATGAGCGTCTTAGTAATGGAATAACTTCTTTACAGTTGTCGTGGTTTAATCATTTGATCGCCAGATCACCCGTCAGCCAGGTTCTTTCATTAAAGAGCCTGGATGACGCCTGGTAGAAGATAATGAAACTTATGCAGCGAGGCTCAGCAGTTAGTTGGAGCAGCTATGCGAAGCTGCGCGCAGTCATGGGGGAGCGGAAAAGAACGGAAAATCTTGTTTCACAATATTTTCCTAATCTTGTGAAACATGAAGACGTGCAGGAGTCTTCATAAAGGCTTTTTCAATTCGGATCTCTCTCTCTCTCTCTCTCTCTCTGAGAAACAGTAATCAGACTATGATTAGTGTTTCTGCTCTCATAATCTCAACACCTGCTCCGACAGAACAACCGAAATAACTTTGCAGAATTGTTCCTCCTGCACAACTGGCACATCAGCAATTGTCAGATGTGTTTCTTTTGTCGAATCTAACATTTCTTGGCAGAGATTAATAAATCTTCAATCCGGTTTATACGATTTGCTATGAATCAAGATTTCCTTAAATCACTTGTTCTTTCATTTGCTCGTCTGCCTTTTCCGCTCTCCTAATTGCGACCATTGAAATGACCATTCTTTATTATTTATCTGAACGAAAGTTAATTTCTTGTAGTCTAGTTACCCAAACAATTCGACCATTTTTCTTGGACACTTCAGTGTTCATAATTCAAAGTAACTTCCCTCCTCTAACTTCACAGATCAACATGGATGGAAGCCGAAAAGGTCCAGGAAGCATCCTGGACCTTTTCGGCTTCCACACCTGCCCAGACAGAATAGCTAAAATTGGTTCTCTAATAAGCAAATTGAAGCATTCCAACATAAAAAAAAAAACATTGTAAATGGCTCAATCAAAACATCAGCTTCTCGCTCAGCGTAGAGACTGCCTACAGCATTTCTAAAAAAAATCAACAAATCCAGATCAGAACTGAAAAAGGCCAAATGTTAAACACTTGACGCTTCCTTCTGAAACGGCAGTTGAGCGTTCCGGCCTCTCAAAATCTGCTCTTTCAGGATTTCGCTTCTCTCGCATCGTGTTGTTACCATGGGAACATCACCATAAAACAAGGCTGACCACTTGGCATGAGTCTCCTCCAACTTTCGTAGAGAAGACCAAGGAAAATCACATCAACTGCTGAAGAAAACCAGACAGAACCACTTGGACCGGTAGCATAACTTATTAACAGTCAATCTCAAAATATACGCAACAGAATGGATCTTCCACTTCAAGGGAAGGAAGTTTAAATATCTAAATCTAATTATTCCTTTAGCAAGATAACGAGGAATCTAAAGTCAAAATCTAACAACTCATTAACAGAGGGCTTTAATTTAGAAGCAAGGTAGAGGTGGCAGTGAAATGGATAAAGCAAAGTTCATCCAAGGAAAAGCGGCTGCTATGAACTTCAGAGAATCTGAAGCTTGTTACATTAGAGTGTTATATAAAATTATATAACACTATAATGTAACACAATGATATAAAATTATATAAACCCTTAACAGTTACTGTTCAAATATTCTTGTAGATAATCAGTGTGAATCAGAAAGCCACCTAAGATGGGATTTGCTTTGCTATCTACAATGGGCAGGATAGAAAGAATGGATAACAAACTACACGCTAATCGACTAGACGAATAATACATTTTCTTTCAGTTTGGAGACACTGGAAAATAATCAGATAGAGAGTTTCTTATATGACAGTCAATAAAATAAAAACAAACAAAACTGCGCAACTTCCTAAACATACAGATCGATTAAGTGCTGCTGAAACTCCATACTCGTATCTACAAAGTCGGCAGTAGCAGATGAACGCGGAAGCTTCTATAAACCGCAGAGTGTTTAGAGAATAATGGGAGCAGCAGCAATTCTGAGTGTTGACAATGTGCACAAGCACAATAGAGAATAGAAGAAATGTGAGTAACCCAAGTAAGATATCAAACTAATATACAAACAAGTAGGAGCTGGATTTGGTATCTAGCCAAATTATTAGCATTAGTTCTTTATAAATTTACATTATGATACAGAATTATATAAATACCTTTAGAATGCTTGATTTTTATTTTCCTGTTCGCTGTAGGAATTTTAACCTAAGAAATTAGTACCGCTGCACTTTTCGCTGAGACAGGATTATAGATTGTAAAGGCTACATCTTGCCTTTTTTTAATTTATAAAAAAAAAAGGAATACAGGTGAGCAAAAATTGGTTCGGAACGGGAAAAATCACTGGTAAACACTGGTTAATATAATCACGTGGAAGAGTGTAAGCAATTCTCCAGTAAGTTTTCAACAACGAAGACATTCCAGTTCGTTTCGATTGAGCCTACTGTCAGTAAATAAGAAACAGTGGATAATAAGAAGTCTCTACTAAGGTCAGTAATAACAGTGTACGACAAAAAATAATGCACCAAAAAGAAACGGAACGATACTCTTAGTTTCATGAGAACATTAAAACTTAACTAGTATTCTTAACGATATATTATGAACATAGCTAATCCATTAAAATTTGAAGAATTCATCTTCGCTTCTCAGGAGTATTGTAAAATATAAGAATAATCATGAAGTATCTGCATTTTTATTTATTTTTTATTTTTCAACAAGTCCTACGTGCATCGCGCAATTCTCAAACAAAAAAAAAAATTGTATTGTTATTTAAGTGACTGAATCAGTTACAATATTGGTTAGCGAGTGTGAATGTCTTTAGGTAGCAAATGAATTTTATCACCCGGTGTGAGACGATCACCACCATCCTGCTTATTAAAGGCTAAAGAGCGGCTTGAAAAAAAGTTCATCTTGGATCTCTAGAGATGGATTTCCTAGATTATTTAGCTCAAGTGCATTCACGTACTAATACCAATATATTACATGTTTACATCCTTTCGTGATGGAATTCACATTATATATATATATATATATATACTATAGTATATCATCTGAAAATGGCCGCTCTGTTGACTGCATGTACCAAAACAGAACAGCGTGTCGTGTGATTCGACTTTCTTGCATTGCAGGCGCGGCACGCGCAATATTTTGTCGAAGAATTAAAGTACAGGATGAAAAATAATGGTTTTCCGGAATGCCGGTAAGAGTGGATTTAGTTCTTCGAAAATAGCCGAAGTGTCGCTGACGTGAAAAGATCGGGGGGGGGGGGGGCATCCTATGAAGGATTCATGATGCAATTGAAAATGGCAACGCACTTATTCTCGACAGAATGCGGATAGTGCAGATTAATCAGGATTCTGTACTATGATATCATCCACAACAGACTTCATAAAATTTATGCAAAGACGGACTCCCAAAAAAGGCTCAAGAAAGAGCATAAAGCAAAACTAGTTAGACTGATCATTTTCCTTTCTCCAGTTTCTTCCAAAACCGTAAGAACAAGGGCAGCTGCTGGTTAACACAAACTTACAACCCAGCTCCAAACCTATCGAACCAACTTCTCTTACTCCTTTTTCATTATATCGACCTCTATACTCCGAAACAGTTTCCATCACTCTTATTCTGGCTTCCTAAAATACTACAATCTTCAGCTGTTTAAAAACACGCCACAGATTTCTAATTACTTTTTACCTCCTATCCATACACGGCATTGAAGCACTAATAGGTCCTGTGACTTTTCGTATGGGTCATATATATATATATAAATTGATAGCCTATATTTCTACCCACTGCAAAGGGTGAAGGCCTACTCCCATGGTGACCCAGTGCATATTGGGAGAGCAGACAATCACGAACATCCATGCCTACGCGGGATTCGAAGCCTCTTGGCTGAAGAGCGGATACGCTAACCACTCGACGAACTAGTCCGGCTTATATAAGGCCCATCAATAAGCCATTTTGAACGGATATCTAGACCCTATTCGTCGGAAGCACTTATTTCTACCCAGTCCACAGGTAAAGGAGGTGTATACATGATATGTCACTCAGCATTCTTCCCCTGCTGTTATCATACTACGGCTTTATTATTATTATTATTGCAGTCAATATTCCGTTAACATTTGGCCAACGAGGCCGATCTGATTAGCTAAGTGTTAATGGAATATTAATTGATTGATTAGTATAACCAGTCTTCAATCAACTGGCTTCTGGTCGAATCCTTCCGTGGGTAGTGATGTTTGTCTTTAGGTAGGAGATGAACTTCGTCGTTCGGAGGCCAATGCTCTGCTCATAGCAAGCCTAAAGTAGCGTCAAAATGTTCCATGTTTGGTTTCTAGATCAGAGTTTCCGAATTATGAAAAAATAATTTAAATACTTAAAAAAAGAATAAAATAGAAAAAACATTTCCTTACCCCTTCCATGGTACTATTATACTATAGGTTTATAATCTTCCGTGGGTCGGAAGTCACGTAAAAATATCGCAGTGATTTAAAAAATTATAACAATCTGGCTAAACATGAACTCATCGAATTTAATGACATTTCCCCTTAAATATACGCCTGAATTTTCTCAGCGAATCTCTACACCATACTCCAATGGAGACGGATTTTCTACTTTATCTAAATGCCTCCATATCTCAATTTTTATTCATCGCAAAAAAAAATAAAAATAAAAACCTCTCATTCATAGCTTACATAATGCTGAGATCATCGCCTCTGCCCTGACTTAGGATAAAAAAAAAAACGCTACGGGACCTATAAAATTATTATTAAAATAGCCGAGTATATTTAGAAATTTAAGAATTAAGAAATCACACGAGCTAGTCATTAAGCATTTCTAAGACGCGCCCAAAGTTTAAGCAATGCAACTATTTACTCACATCCGTCCTATAGAAAGGAGGGAAACTTTTCAGAAGGAGATACTAATCAAAGCTGGTGCAAGTGAAAAACAGAATAAAATAGTTTCATATAGTTTATAGAAGGGCATTTTACTTTTTTCTTTAGTTCACTGCCCTTCTTTCTACGGGAAAACCCGGAATTACTGAAATATCTTTTCAGTAATTTCAACCAAAGAGATTTCATAGCTTGAAAAGTGACTCATGTTTCTGTGGGGATCTCTCCGGCAATGTATGTCTCAGAATTTACTCATCAAGATCTAATAAATCGTGAATGGAGAAAGAAGAAAAACAAACGAAAAATTGGAAACCTTATTTTGCAAAGAGTGTAATTCGAATGATAGGTTTACATTTATACACATCTCTCTTAATTTAACATTTAATAATTCAATTGAAAATTCAATCAAATTGATTGTATTTTCAAGTGAACTGATTTAAATTCAATGTGAAAATATTTTTATTAATGAAAAATAAGTAAATAAAGGGACCAGCACGCATTTTTAAGGATAAAGACTAGCTTGCTAAACGAACATGCTTGAACTCAATTTTTTATTTTTTTTTTTTAATATATAAGAGTGCTTCCGTTACGGTGGCCAGGCTCAGGAAGCAGCAAGAGTTCTCTCTTTAATTTTTTTCTCCAAAAATAGATAAATCGGCCAGTGAAAATACACACGCACACACACAATTAGCGGACACAAAACACTCGCCTTACGATGTATTTATTACAATTATTACTTTTACACACACTCACTTACCAAAATATCACAGCTAAGTCATGCTAAATGAAATCCAGCAGCAATACGCGACTAATAGCATGCTGGCATCTGCTATAACCAGAAATTGGCTGCCTTCGGGTAACGTGCGTGAGAGAAACGACCGGAAGTCGTAACCTAAGCGACATAATCTGTGTAATCCATGAATGGATACACAGATTATGCACGATTTGAGTTTTAGTTAGTTTTTTTTTTTTTTTAATTTGTATCAGAAACTCGAGTTTAATTTAATCTAGTTAAACCTTAATTTTTAACTTTTTTTGGTATTTTTAATACTCTAATAAGTGATGTGGACAATATGGAAACGTTGGCTCAACATATATCAGAAGATATCGTTATAGTTAACATCCCCAATGCAATGAACTGTAAATTCCTTGGTTTATTTTTATTTTATGAAATATAATAAATATAAGAATTTAAATCCTCTTATTGTCTTTTTCAATCCCAAAAGCGAGTAGGCGTCACTCGCTTTTGGGATTGAAAATGTTTTTCAATAAATGTTTATATAGCCGTTTCCGACTTTCACGATCATGGAAGTTGAGTACATTTCCACGACAGACTAGAGAAGAGATGATGATCCCAATTGTAACTAGTATTCTTTTGTAATGCAATGTATTGGATAAATTTTTTGGACATACCTGCAGAATAGATAACAGTAGAAAGAATAAAATCTTGATGACGGTATAAAGAGAAGACGACGGCCAAGGCGAGAGTGGGTAGATGGTATGAAAGAGTTTGAGGATTTGAGCCACCTGGCGATGGACAGGGAGAAGTGGTAAAGGGTGGTGAAACTGGCATCGGACACTAACTGGTATTGGAACTATGGGCAATGATGATGATGATGCATGTATTCGAACTTTTCTAAAGTCTATCTGCTGCGTTGCGGGAATAAAATCAGAGTTTCCTGTGAGAAAGATCGACTGTGTTAAGGAAAAAAAAAAGAAAGCAAAAAAAGTCTAGAAAAATATACATTTTTATAAAATAAAATTTACCTAAAACTGTCGCATGAAAAAACAATGGATAATATTCGTATATGAATTTAATATATTATTGTTTTTTAAAAGAATTAATTGCATTTTGGGGTCCTCAAATTTTGTTTAATGAATAGGAGGTTCTCTGGATTACACGAGAACATCATTTGGATGCGATGGAACGAGGTATGCATAACTGAGAGCGCGCAGCCAGTTAATAGGAAGGAAATGCAAGAATCCATGTTCAACTAGGACAGAGATATAGGATACCTGTGAAGTGTTTCTAGAACCTCTTCAATTAACAGACGAGGTTTCGAAAAAAAATAAAAATAAAAATAAAGTCGAGAATGATTTCGATGTGCTTCTCTAATAAACTGAGTGTGAATGTGATAATTCCAAAAACCTCCTCCGATATCATTAAAATACAGAAACTTTATCTACACACCATTTTGAACTCACAAATCCATATTCTATGATTCCAGCAAGTTTGCTAGTTTTTGGGGATGCAAAACCCTGTACGTCGACGTCACAGTGATGACAGAAATGTGATGAACAAAGAACTTACTAAGCTTTAACTATTGATGGCTGCTTTCAGGATAAGTTTTCTGCAATGCAGTGCACACTGGCGGCGTGGCGTCCGTACCAGAGAATGACCTCGATTCCTCAAGGGTTGGAAATATAGCACAGGATATTGTTGGAACTTAGGCTTCTCTGGCCTTGCATGTGGGGCCAGGGAATCCATAAGCGCACAAAAAATAGGAGTTTGAATATGCTTAAAAATATCACATATCAGAGTAATACCGAACTAATAAATTACATTTCACGAAAGAAACTAATCGGATTTAATATCTAAAGAAAGTTTTTGTTTTGTTTTTACGTCAATATTTTTTCTAGAAAAATATCATTTATGTTATATAAGTAATATTGCAGGAAAAAAAACAAATAAAACTGCGTATCATGTCTTCTGAAGTATCACTGTCATTTTGTGACTGGAACGTTTGTGTATTTAATATTTTTGAGTTGCTTATTCTGTGTAGATGTAGCACGCTAGGAAATATCACTATATTAAATTATGTATCATATAAGAACAATAAAAAATAGACTTTTTTACTAGGTTTTTTTTTCTAATACAGACTGTTCCATTTTCACCAAGCACGATATCTCTTAATAATGCATGTCGGTCACAGAACATTACGCCGAGATGGGGAAAGATAGGGCTGCTATGGGAATGTGCTTTCTGCTATAAAACTGCAACGGATACCATGCAGTTAGCTTACTATATAAGCCATTCGATATGTCTTAATGAACATCAAACTCTCTAAGCGTTTTAGACAATTCAAGAGCTGAAAGTGTAAAAAAAAAAAAAAAAAATACACATCGAGGATAATAAGTTTTTGTGAACCGTATCCTATTTTAAGTTTACCAATCTTAACAGAAATATATAAAACAAGCAATCTTCAAAGGCAAAATTACAAACCATATGCGAGATTTTTCCTGAAAAACTGGTTTCAGAGTTGAATTCATTTATGAAATATTTTGTTTAGTGAGGATAGCATATCGCTACAAAAAGGTTGTCCACCCTCAAAAGGTTGGACATCGAGAACACCCACACTGTCTTCTGTATAATCATTTAATGATTGGCGCAGCGTGTTTGGAACATTCTTCCAACCAACTTGACTTCGTTAGATTATTGCTAATTTAGTGCATTGTTCTAAGCGATCATCTACAAACTGTATTATCATACAGAGAATAACTCCAGGTTCTGCACGCCTTAGAAATGAAATCATTGGGCATTTAATTTAAAACAACAAGTATGTTTCCAGTGTCAGCAACAAGAAACAACAGGCGATTCTACATATTTCAGATTAAGTAATAACACAACAAAATATACTTTCGATCCCATCTGTTTTAAAGAGTGGCTTTAAGTTGGCTGACGTTCGTTAACGGTATGCCAGAGTAGAATATTTAAATATTCAGACATCGGGGAAGAAAGATTAGATAGTTTTTTTTTTTTCGCTCTCAAAACAGATAATAAATTAGAGAATATGTGCAATTAACAGATGCAATATATGGCCTCATAGCCTTAGTTTACGTAATTCCACATTATGTATACAATTACAATAAATCTAGAGCATCTAGAGTGGTTAACTGTGACCAAACTTACAAATATATGGAAAAATACACGTCTTTCCAAAGATGTGTATTTCCAAAGAACTACATATATGGTGCAGAAACTGGGGTTATAAAATAGAAGGAAGAAAAAGATTGACAGGCTCTGAAAACAAGTATTTGAGAAAAATAAAAATCACGGGCTGAAATTAAATCAATCAGGAGAAACAGAGTTCACAGAAGAATTACACCACAATATTTCAATAACAACAAGAATCAGAGAAAAACGGTTACAATGGTATTGACATGTGTACAAAATGCCTACTAACAGGTTTCCTTAAATTCTCCAAAACGAAAGAGTAGAAGATACCACCAGGAAGACCGACGTTGGAGGAAATGGACAGAAAACATCAAGAGTATAAGTGGTCTGAACTCTGAGCAATTTAAATAACTTGGCTGTCAATAGGCTGAACTGGAAAGTTATCGTTCATAGTAGCCTCAATCCGCTTTAGGCGCATGAGGAGGGTGATGAAATAAAATAATTAATCATCTGAAAATATTCATAATTGAATTGGATGGTCGAATAAATGTTTCATTATTACTCAAAAATGTCAATGCTAATAAAACCAGATGGATTCTCGATTAAATTCAATAAGCTCGTCTTTCAGAAAACAAACGAGCGAGTATTATTTTGTAGTATTAATACAATGTATGTATTCGTGCTAAGACACCGATATAAAAATGAATCTGATAATTGGGGGGGGGGAGAGAAATGACAAACTGATAAGAAGTAACCGAGGCAAATCGGTTGTTGCAGTTAATGAAGCAATTGTCGAAACCAGCAGGAATCAAAGAAAAACTAATTTTTGCACCGCGGTTAATGTGAATGGCTTCTGATATAACAGGAACGAGTGTAGAAATGCACCGAAGTGAAAAACAAAAACTTTTTTTGTATGACATATTTTTACTGTACATTTTTTATTCGTTTGGTGTCTAAGGTCTCTTGAGAGTATATATATATAAACTGAAATGCTATTTTTAATGATTGTATTGTAATTTTAGGATTCTGAAATGATCCACATCGCTTCTGTATTATTTAAAAACTTCTAAATGTTTTAAAAGAATTCAGTTTTATTATGTTCGTTGCGAAATAAAAGTTAAGCCGAGTTAAAATATCTTCCAGATTAAGTTTGTACTTTAAGCAGACGTACAGTTATCACCGTTTAGCTAAAATGATTAAATGTAACTGCTATCGCAATGCAGGTACTACCCATAATAAACCCAACTGCAATTTAGAAGATTATTTATCAATGTCACCGTGTCATTTTGCTTATAGTCAGGAAGAAGTGGATATGAGTAAATAAAAGCTAAGCTGTTTAATATTTGTAAGTGCTCATTATTCACTGAAAATGAATGTCCACAACATATAAGGTAAATTACACAAATAGAGAAATAACAAAGAAACAAGTCTTCGTGATAAAAATGCAAGCGTGCAACGACTTTGGGGATGGCAATAATCGCTTTTATGGATATTTAATAACACTCCAGAGGCAGCATGTCACAGTGCGTAAAACTTATTAACAATCATATCACGAAGTGGTGGCTGTGCGAACAGTCTTTTTTTTCCCTTGCATATTAACCCTTCAGAATCACTTTTATATTTATTACTAAGCCTTTTGCTCTACATATATCACAGTTTTGGTGATTATTGTCCACTGTTGGTAATATTACTTTTTCCTTCATTTGCAGCATTTTTCGTTGAAACGTAAAGGACATAAGAATTCATCATAACTAAGTTCAGATTCTATTAGAATGTGAAAATGATTTATAAGAACTTTTCGAATGATTAGTTGGTTTCACATGGAAGCTGAAAGATTTTTCCATGCCCAACTGTCCCAAGGTTATTTCTTAAGAATCCCAAAACTTATTGATAAGTTAAATTGAGCACTTCAAAAAAGTGAGCATTTATAAAAAGAGAAACATTTCAATTTAAAAAGTAATATGACGTAAGCAATATGGAAAGAGATATATCAATATTTTTTCTAATTTAAAAACATGGTTATAACTTAACAAAAATATTATATACATAAATTTTTATTACTTTTATGAAATTTTGTATATAACTCCAGGGAGCCTTTCGAGTACATGCGTAATACACAGACTGAGAGCGCATATAAAACTATGTTTAGAATATAACGATGCAACGTTAGAAAGCATACATTTCCATCTTTAACTAGTGCTTCTTAAAGGAGGGCAAAAAAATATTAAGAATCGCACAACCACTAATGTAATGCTTCCAGACGAAAGATAACGGACATACGTAACAAATACAGTACTTAATTTTTAAAATCGTGAATAATTCACAGAATATCCCTTTCAGGCATGCTGTATGTGATTAACAGGAAGTATATTTATTGCATAAATATCTTTCATATACGTCATACAACAGGAACAAGAAAATCGCTACCCTCGCACAGTCTTCCTTTAATATCCTCTTCCCTGTTTGATTTCATTATTGAAACACAGTAAATCCTTATCAAAATTTCCTTATATTGGTATAGGAAATTACAAGAGGCGATCAGAAAAGAAAAAAATGACTAAAAAGTCCTTTAGGAGCGATTATTAAGGAAAGGTCAAGAAACACTGATATCTAGATCAGAGCTTCTTAAACTGTGGGTCGCGACCTCGAATGGGGTCGGGTAACCAAATGTGGGGGATCGCGAAAAATTTCGCAACAGTAAAAGGTTTCTGAACGCGCAACAACCAAAAATTAATTCAGATTCGAGGATATTGTTTGTAATTCTTTATATAAATGGGTAAAATTATATGTATACCAAATAATTGTTTCAAAATAAATTTCTTTATGATTTATTATCAGTAAATGTTTGATTTGTATACCTATATAACCGGATGTAAAACTTTCTCGGGTGAAAAGGGGTCGGAAGTGGAAAACGTTTAAGAAGCGCTGATCTAGATGATAGGGGATTTTATGAATAACGTATTAATTACACTGGGTCAAAATCTCTAAAGGTTCTACCTTCGCTCCTTTGATCTGGAACTAGTAATTAGGAGAGCAGTCAGTCTGTTGCACCCATATCAATGTAATCTATTCTTTGTAGAATGAACAGTGGCTTACACCCCTTATTTTAAGAAACCAGCGAGCGAAGTTAGCTTACTTGTGGCGCCTGTAAGTTGCAAATGTACGAAAAGCTGGTACTACACGTTACCATAAAGCCATGACCTATCCTTTTATGTTTTAGTTATTTATGGGGGGGGGGGGCATCCCACCCAGAAAAGTTTCTAAATCTAATGCATTTAATACTTTGAGCGGATAAGTGTTAGATAATCCAGGAAAACTTGGTTCAGCATCTAAATAGACATATATGTCACAGTGGGATTGCCCCCCCCCCTCGAATTGGAGCGTAGAGGCGCAATGTACTCGGCCAACCAACTAAACAATAAAACGCAATGTTGTATATCGAACGATATCCTTATGAATGTCGGTAAAAGTGTGATTACTTTGACTACGAATACCTGAGGAGCGACAAGTTCTATGGTTGTCCGGTTTACTGTTTTTATGCATTATTAAAGAAAATGAGTTTTCTTTTGTTTAATTTTAGATAATATGGGGCTCAACTATTCGCACCTTCTAGGTGTCCACATGATCCTAACACATATTACAGTCGAGTTGTATAACGATAGTAATATTTAGGCTTATATATCTTGTAGAATGGACGCAAAAAAAATCATTCAATACCTTCTGAATGAGCCAATTATTTGTTCTCGCAGAGCTTATATCATAAAAATCTCTAACAGTGCTCACTGATTATTGTGTAAGCCTTCAACCTGAGTCGGGTGTAAATAAAGCAATGCTTTTCCACCTCCCTGGTCAGTTCCACTTTCAGAGAATAAATTATAATAATATTCAAAAGACTGCATCCTTCTTTCTAATGCACTTCATGAGTGGCGGCGTGAAATGGCTTGAAAAAAAAGTTACGTTTCATGTTTGGTCGTGGCTGGGATGAACATAAAAAGTGAAGAAGAGCACTCACTGTGAATGAGGTATTAAAATTGCTCTTACTTTAAACTATGATTAAAATTTCTGTACCCAACTAGCCACTGTATGTCGGCATAGCATATAGCAAACCATAACAGTTTTGTGAAATTGCTTGCTAATATACACCATTAGCTATGAACAGATTATTTCTAATTATTACCTATTTTTATTCTACCAAATTGTACTATTCTCCAGTCAACCTATTTAACATCATTTTCTTTGATAAATTCATTTCGCTTTTTTGGAATATGAATGTAACGATAGAAAGAGAGATTGTCCTTACCAATCATAGCACGAGTATATTTCAAATATTTGAAGGATATTGACTTATTTTAGAATTAAATTAGAATATCATCTTCGTCTGTGGTATGACCAAATATGCGTGACATTTCCTTATATGATCCAAATTTTGAGAGATTATTCCTGAGAAATTAGGAGAAATTTATATATGCTGTACTGTATAAGTAAAAATCGACAGAATACCAAGATTTGCTACCTCAAATGAATTGTGTGATTTCCTTAAAAAACTCTTACACCTAATTCGCTTTATTAAAAATATTGTTTCATATGAGAATCTTCTTTTCTGTATTTCATCCTTTAATTGTCCGCGCGGCTAGCTTAGTGGCTTTGCGCTTCGCAACCATATGCCTGGGGAAGGAGTGTCCTAGGTTCGATTCCCATCAACGACGTGAGGAGCTCAAGGATCTTCCTCAGCCATAGTCAAGTTAGCCGGTCTTGGGCGTGGATAGCAGGGTTTTTTTCCGCCAGTTTATCTGGTGTTTTTCATCCCGCAAGCAAACCGGTCTGAGGACACACACGGATTACAGTCAGGAACACTGACCCAGCCATAGGTCTGATTCGTCAGCCTGTTCCGGAGCCCGGATAAAATTTAAGGGGACTAGATGGAACCGTGAACTCCCGTATAAAGGGGGAACGCTGTATCATCACACGGAGTTTATTTATTTATCCTTTAATTTTAATTATGTAATAAATAAAAATTTTAATTGTCTTAATTGTTTAAAAAAAAAAAAAGAGAGCTTTAACCTCATGTAAAACAGTTAAATCTTCCTCCATGATACATGCATTTTCTAACGGAGTGAAACTTTCCTTTATGATGAAACCAGCACACTGTATCAAGTTATTTTGCATACAAGTATCTTGAGAGGACCAAAGTGTTCATTCAGGGAAAAATATGACGAGTTACAATTTTTCTATTATTTCAGCCAATCACCGCGTGACTAATTGTTAAACATGAAATTCTAAAATTCGCAGCCGCGGAGAAGGAACTAATAATTTGGGCAACGCATGGTTTGTTTATATGAAATAAAAATTTTAGTGCAGAAATTTCGAGAATAAAGATTTCATTCTGTGGTATCACCATTTAAGGAAGGCAAAAAAAAAAAAAAAAAAAAAAAAATTAAATGCTGCTCCAAAGAAGCACGTGTATCTACAAGGGAGAATTCAAGTATTCCTGCTATAAAGATGACAGCAGTTTCTGGCATGCTAATTTATTAATAGGGTATTACACCGACACAAATAAAACAATCGCGTTCTTTTTTTCTTATCATGTATTGAAGTAATATATGATATATGATATGATATCGTGAAAGCATAAACCAAGAATACATTGGAAAGATTTTTTTTTAACCAAATGATATCCAAAAGACGGATTTTCACGCGAGATCTTTTTTTAATTTAAAAACAAAGTGTAGTATAAAATTAAAAGTTGTGTTCAGATTTGGATTGAATTTGGGAGAATCATTAAAAAAAAGGGGGGGGGGTGCAAGTTTCGTGGTGGCATCGTGATACCTATCCGATGATCATGCGCGACGAAAGGACGCCTCGCTCTCTGGACTTGGTCGGTAGAGCTGTGCAATCGTTTCGAACATCATTGCGAAAAATTAAAGTTTTATTCACAAAATAAGTTTGAAGAAAAAATAAAATGGTAAAAAGTTGTCTCAAGATGTTTTTGTTTTTCTTAACTTATCTATGATAATGTCCGCACTCGAATGGCTTTTCGCTGGTTGAGAAGACTCAGTTTTCTTGACAAAGGCGATTTTTGTTTAATTTGGCTTTCTTCCAAAGTTCTTTTTAACTTCCTGATGGTAATAGGGAAGTCAGAGAAAGAGTTCTAAGGCAGCGTAAATATTTATGCTGTTCTTCTTTGCAAGTTTACAAAGGATGCATAAAAATAAATTAATAATAAAAAAATAATAATAAATGACGAAGTTTGGTTAATGGCCAGAGTTGGATCAGTGCACATTGCGTTTCTTAATTGCCATGCTGAACAGGTGCCAAGTCTTAGACGGTTATATAACCCGGCTTGAGTTTAGTCCGGTCTATTCCAGGTTGGGAATCGATGGTTCCAATAATGCATTTCTACGGTTCTCGTTTTGTAGGCTGAGGAGAAAGAAATCAAATATTTGCTCCAAACACTTACTATATTGCATACATAAAGATAAATTCTCCTTTATATATTGTTTTTAATAATGGCATATTTCGCCATGAAAACTTCAATAACAAAGAAGAGTAAAATACAGAACCCCTCTCAAAAAAACCTTTTGCTACGTTCCGAAGTCGTGAGAAATGCGTTAATAACATGGGTGGGAAAAGCAAGCGATAGTTACAAATACATTCACTGTGGCTCCCCCCCCCCTCTTTATCTTATTTTTTCCCCTTCTAAGACAAAAAGAGGTTTCCGATCTTTGATCCTAATGATGTTTCATGTTAAATCCATTGCATTAACTGAAAACTAGAATAAAATAACAAACAAAAAAAAAACAGCCCAATTAATATCTACTTTAGCTTAAAATAGACGGAAATAAAGCTGCTACACATTTTAGAGAAACCGTTACTTCTTCTCCTCTCAGTCTCAAACAACATGTCACTGTTCATCATGAGTATCTAGAAGAGGGTGTAATAAGATACACTCCCCCTCAAGATTGAAAAGAAAAATAAAATCTTGTTGCATTCATCTTTTATAACCTCGGATAATTCCCAGCAGTAAAATGGAAACAACAGCGTTTCTCTTAGCAGAGAGCTATCACTTCATTTTATATGAAATAAATAATGACTTCTTTAAAAAGTCAGAACACAAGGCCCTCGCCTAGTTGTCTTGAAATGCAGACACAACGATTTAAGGAGTTGGTTGGCACAGTTACAATCAGTTAATCGCGTTTTCTGATTGGTTACAACATGCTCATTCACTAAAGGCCATTAGCCCACGTGCTCCAGTTGAAATAGATTGACTGTGCTAATCGGAAAAGGAACTGGAGAAATGCAAAACTGCAAGTGGGGTGGAGGAAGAAAATAATTTTCTGAATGTCTTGCTAAAATTGCATCTCCCAGTTTTCATTTACTATATGGAATAGCCCTATAGCACATTCCTTAACACTTATTATATATGCAGGCAATTTCTTTTGATATGCTTACCTTGAACGATACATGAGGTAAAATTTCCGTGCATTTAAAACAAAGATAAATGTTCTTGATTAGATAAGCTTCAATTCAAATCTCTCCAGGAACGTAAGGAACATTTTAACTGAAAAAATGAACTAGCCAGTCCAGATAAAGGCGGAAGGATTTTTCCCTTCCATGAAACCGGTCAATGAACACACGCAAACTGATTCATGTACTCGCATTATGTCCTTGATCTTAGTTCTAAACAATTCAATCAGCCATTAGGAACAACACAGCTTTATATCTATATGTCAATTATACGTAAAATTTTAAATGTGGTACATTTAAAATGCACAATTGTAGGAACTAAAATGCACGAAAATAGAACTGTTAATAATTAATGGTGTAAGTAGTTTACAAAAAAAAATTCATGGGCAACTTAGAGCTAATTTTTTTGCATATAAACAATTTTTTGTACATAAAGTTATGTGTAACGTTAGTTAAAATATTCGTCCACAATAAACATATGGTCGCCAAAGTAAAGGAATATGCTAATCTCGACATTTTTACCCCTCAGTAAAAATAGACTTCACGATACAATTTCCAAAATGCAAGGCCGAGCAGACCACCCGTTTTTGGCTGCAGCTCAGATAGTCTGTTTTATTAGCGGTTTTTATTATTTCAAGGAGTCACTTTTAAATGTTCCAAGTTGGAACGCGGAACCGTTAATTAAAAATAGATAGTTATATCCAACTCGTCAAAGTTTTCATCAAGTTTTGACTAGTTGAATTGTTGTTTTAAATTTTCGCAGAAAAATTCAGGTCATGCGTAACGAACACAAGGTAACCTGAGCAGTATTTTTAAATCTATAGAAAGTCTGGGACACAGTATTCCACTCATTCTGTACAGGGAAACTAGAAACGGTAGATATTACAGGTTTAAACTGATTTGTTAATCTGTTTCAAGTTATTAAAAGTCAGATCACACATAAAAAAAGGGACGCAGAAGTATTTTAACTTTAAATTATGGCAACCTGAATTTCATAGGAATGCCTTGTATTATTCATGATCAAAATATTCAATATACGTTAATGACTGGTGTGATTAAAGCTAGAAAGTAAAAGTAATGATATTTCTGCAGATGGTATTGCATTCATCCTCTCTTTCTTCAATACTCTGCAAGATGAACGCAATTAAGAAAAAAGTGGCAAACTTTTCTCAGTCGCAGTCCAAATGTCACAAAAACAAAAAAATACAATTTTAACCTTCAAAATGAAATATTCAAGCCCAAATTTTCCATTCAAATATTCTTGCATGATTGGAATTGTAGATCACATTCAAAGTGTGACTGCATGAAAACTGAAAAAGTAAAAGGACACAATTATTTAAGATTAAAAGTCGACTATAATTTTAGTTGATAACAATGCACACCGATGTAACTAATAGATTGTGGGTTAAGCTGACTTTATGCAATACTAAAAATATGACATCTGCACGGATTCAAGCCACTCTAATGTGTAAAATTCTAAATTGGTAAGGAATCCGTCTCACTACACCAATCATTTCTGTGCAAAATAATTGTCTTTAGCTATAAATAAATACTGGAAATTGCACGTGCAATAAATATATTATACAGAATCCGTAATACTCATATATGTTTAGCAGCCACATAAAAATAATACGCAAACAATATTCTTATTTAAAGAATACTTCTCTTATTCGTGGCTTTTCATCTGAAGGTGAGCTAGTCGGTCTCATACGGAGGTAGCAAGTTTTTTTCTCCCGGAAACTCAGGGAGAAAAACCATGCTACTTCCATATTTTTCATGCCGCAAAACAATCAACCCAGTCATAAGAACACACTCGCATAGAAGACCACGGGAATAAGGAACTGAACATCCCGTGTGACCTACTTTCGAACGATTGCATGGTACGGTGTGGCTCTACGCGTAAGGGCAAAACAGAAAGCAGTATTTGAAATTCTACAGAAATTAAGAAAATGTATTCAGCATAACTGTATAAATTAACTGAATGAATTCTTAAAGATTCTGTCTATGTTCATATATAATTCTTTAGCTATTATATCTGGTTCTCTACTAAAATTATCTCTGTATACTGCATTTTTTTTTTTTTTTTTTGCTGCATATAAAACTGATAAATGGTAACTAGCGATGATTTATAATCATCTGCTACTTCTAAGTGTATTACCCGGATAATATATACAACATGATCGAAGAACTGAACGCTCTGTTTAAAAGTTCCATATTTGGTATAGACTCTAGAGTATGACTTCCAGATTATATAACACTTCGCTCATCCACTGTATTAATACTAATACACTATAAGCTAACAGCCTTTCATGGGTGGGATTCATATTTAAAAAAAAAATGTAACATCATTCTCAAGGCTACTACTCTATACGGAGGAGCTCCATCCCATTGCAGGAAAATTAATGCACCCCATGCTATATGCAAATTTTATGGCTTGTAAAGGATATCAGCGGATGTAATTTGTATGTAGTGTACATACATTCATTCACTCGAAAGTAATCTGTTTGTAGTGTACCAAACAATGAGAACGTGAAAAGAGTTAAGAGAGTTTCAGAGGAGAACGACAGTCAGACATCATCTGCGGAAAGTGTTCATACATGCTATTCCACAGTAATTTGTATTCTGAAGTCCATACTTCGCGATGTGCTTCAAAAAAAAAAAAAGTACTCCGCAGTTGACAATGAGCTCAAGTTTGACCAGGTAGACCTAAAATAATAATAGCCGCGATGCTGCGTGTTAAGACTGCACATCACCATTCCAATTTGGAATGGTGATGGGCAGCACGCAATCCGATTATTTCGACACACAGTGAGCTGCCTTATAAATTTGATAAATTTCCAGTCCACGGACAAGCCTTCAATTGACATAGGAAAAGGCACGCAGTGGGTTGTATAACGATGAATCGCTCTACAGTCTGGACCAGTCTTCATGTAGAAGTACATGGGAAAATGCTTTTTTTTTTTTTTTTTTTTTTTTTTACCCGAGTGAAGTCTCCAAAACGACAATGTTTAGAAGTGATAGTGCAATTGTTTGGGTTCATCCTTGTGGTATGGATTACACTCATGGGTAGTAGAACCCAGAATCATCACTGCTCAGTCCTATTCTGGTAATTTACGAAACTAGTACTTATACCTTCCAACGCACACCCACAAAACGTTCCAGTCACCAACTTATACTCGTAACAAGTTGTGCAATGTGAATAACATCAAAACATTGCAGCAAGATGGCATTTTTCTTTGCAACGTATACGGTTTTTATTCGGTTCCTTCTACCCCCCCCCACAAAATGATAGTTTATATAATTAAACTATAACAAGTGTCCATATACAGTGTATATTGACCCGTGTTATGAGAAATTAATAAAGTCAACGTTGCTCTGCTTAGCACTTGCTAATGCTTCAAACTCTCCAAGCAGAGCAATGTTGACGTTATTAATTTCTTGTAACACGAGTCAATATACACTGTAAATTTATATGGACACATGCTATAGTTTAATTGTATAAACTATCAATGGAAGAGGATGGTGAAATGAAAGAATAAAACCTTATACGTTACAAAAAAAAAATCAAAATGTAATATTACGAATTCGATAAGGTTACATAAACTACATTTCTATAATCATTCAGTTTGTTTTTGTCCTTATTTTAACATATTTTTGGTGTAATAAAAGATCAAATAAATATCTTATTCTCTTGCAATGATTCACTTCTTGCAACAATGTTCACTAAAATCTATCTCTTCACCTTTTCTTGGTCTTGGAATTAATTCTTATATTATTTGGTTTCATTTTTTTTATTATTCCTATAACTACTCTATCCTTATCTGTTACGGTATTATGTTTTTGCCATTTCTTTTCATCCCTGTTGTTATCCATTCATATACTCGTAAGGCACATTTATTCTCTGTCTCATTTTTGATGATCTTATTGCATTTTGTTTTTCCTAAGTGTTTTCAATTTTCATTTTTACCGAAGTATTCAACTGTCTGATATTAACTGTTTCAGGAATAAATTAAAACTAGTTTGTTCTTGTCTTGGTTACAATTATTTAAATTATTATTGTTCTAAACTGCTTTGTTTAACCATCCAGAAATGCCGTTTGCCTTAATTCTACTTTTTCATTTACCGTAATTTCATTTAATCTTCTATATTTTTTCTATAAATTCTCCTATTCTTCTTCTATAAATATTTTCCAATATGAAAATATTTATTCGTGTGGAGGGGTCAAAGGGATTTTAAAAACGCCTAAAGGTGTGAGTGCACAACATTTATGAATACCATGCAAACTTCGCGTTAAACCATGTAAAAGTTAACTAATAAAAAATACAAATTAAGGTCTTCATCTTTTGTTATGAAAGAATTTTTTGGGCAGTGCTTACAGTAAAACAGTTATAAAAGCGGTGTATCCTTTTAATGATGATTCTTTTGCAAACGGGATTGTGAACAGCTGTTTTACACAACTTGGCCAAGAGTGCGTATATTGCATTCTTTACTCTCCGCTGGAAAAAAAAATGAACGCTATTCCCGTTCCTCTCGTCACGTGATACCGACGCCATTCTCGCCTTCCAATAAGCGTTTCTGTTGATAAGCAGAACTCACTGCGCTAGTACTAATGCACCTTGCAGCTTTACTATTCTTATTAATTTGCTGGAAGTGCACTGCAAATCTTTGAAAAGTTCGTACAAACACCTGGAAGTTCAAGAAATCCAAAGGACCAGCTGTTATTACTTTCCATTTGCCATCTCAGCCGCTATTCTTACAACCTTGGTTTAGGCTTCGGTTCGTATTGCCGGAGGCATAGCAACAGAGCAATCAGGTAAAGCCCTCTATCAGTATTTGAAACTCTATGAATGCTAACAGTAATAATATTATAAAACAGAAATTTTATTAAGTGAATTTCACATTCCTTGTCAAACGCTGCCAGTTGTTACCTAAAATATGCAGTTCGGTATTGGATTATTTAATCAGAAATTAAATAATTATGAATTTATATGGTATAATAACGAAACAAATATAAGATCTCTGAAGTTGAAAAAAATAATGGAAACTTTTACATACTGTTTGAAGAA
This sequence comes from Typopeltis vanoorti, assembly GCF_054136105.1. Lineage (NCBI taxonomy): Eukaryota > Metazoa > Arthropoda > Arachnida > Uropygi > Thelyphonidae > Typopeltis > Typopeltis vanoorti. The sequence goes on from NC_143553.1 coordinate 47,292,907, forward strand.
GAGACAAAAAAATTATATTGCTGAATATAGATTTATGATACAAATTAATTACCATAATTATTACTGCTAGTATGCGTGTAATAAAATAATATACTCAAAATACGTTATTTATACTTGAGAGCTTCAGTTTTAAAGGAATGTAATGATATTGTATAGCTTTTGGTGGTCGATTTCGAAACTTCGTTTTATTTACAAAACTTTGTCAGATTTTTTTTTTTTTCATTTACTTTCTTTCTTTATTTTTGGGACACTAGACCAAAATGTCTAAGATGTAAATGCAATGTTGCCTACAACGAAGCTATGGAATTTTTTTATTATTTAAAATTTAAACCAGATCAAGAAAAATATGGGATAAATTTATTGATTATGTGACTTGCTTTAGAATCGCTTTCAGGAGTTAATCTCATATTATAAATTCAATCTATGACTGTCCGTGAATACAAAATTCGGTAGTTAGGGAAAAGGGGTTTACAAGTGTAATGCAGAGTTTTTGATAAGAATAACTCATATTGGTTAGCTTTTGTTTGGAATCAGTACGAAGGTACTAAAACCATGAGCGAGAATGTATTACATCGGTGACAACTGCGTGCTCACCAGCTCATTTTATGTCACCAGCTCCTTTTGTCCCACAAAACAGACATTGTTTTATGAACAACAGTCAAGTAACAAGAAGGTGAAGAAGAGTAACCTAGATAACTCATAATAAACTACCGAAATCGCGAGAGAAAAAATGTGATGAAATAGAATATTTCATCACATTTTTTGCCTCTTTATGCCTCTTCCATCTGATGAACAAAACCGATAGGAGAAATATGTCAGGATTTACTTGTTCAGATGTAACGTGTTCAACAACACATATCTAATAAGAAATCATTATTACTCTCAAGATAATAACAATACCAATACGCCAATCATTATAAACAGATATGTAAATAAATTTTAAACAATTTTAGTGTAAAATACAAGTGTAACAATAAAAGTCAACGCCTTCAAATAATTATTCACGTAAAACAGTATGCCATCGTTGTTGATACATGGATCGAAGGAGAAGATATAATATAAACACTGTATATTTCCCATCAAAAATTAATTAAAAAATAATAATAATATCCAGAATACTAAAAATTCACCTAGATTAACATTAAATATTATAATATACTCACGTCCATCAACTTCACTAAATTATCTCGAGAAAACAAAAATGCTACTAAAGGATGTACACCCATTATGAAGGGTACGAACTGATCGAAGGAACAAGTATAAAAAGTGTGCGTGTGTTAAAAAAAAACAAACAAGGAGCGTACTGAACTCAGTATATCTTCGAATGTCTGACGATATTTAGCTTCGGCTATCTGAACATTGCAAAGGTCAACGGTAGTCGACAGTGTGAAAAGTCATAAAGCAAGCGTGATACAATAATTAAGAGATGATTTGTAGGTTAAGAAACCGCCAGTAGAGATTAGGAAACTGAAGTCGGGCAGGATCAGCATAGGGACAGGATCGTTCATGCATACACAATGTCCCACATAATCAATGAACATCAAACTTTATTTGGATTGATACGCTACTCAATGTTCTTGGCCTCCGCAATGGAAATGAATTTATACAGCGGTGAATACACAGCTTCACAGTGTTTACGACCGACAATAGAGTTTAGAAATGGCGAAACTCTCGAGAAAATACATACGCAGTACATCTTCCCAACTGCTTGTGATACGGTCATACTGTCGATCTCAGTTTTCTTCCATAAAGCTAGAGTTATAAGATCTAGTTTCATGGAAATTAAAGTTCCACAACTGTTCTGGCTATGCAGTCCTGATTCTCCCACAGAACACTTTTGTTGCCAAAGAGAGAAGTTCACTTATTTTTGGTGATAACAGCTCCGTTGCAAACGAAATAATACCATTACCAACAAGAAGTGACCGTTGCTTTCACTTATTGTATGGTGTACTTCCGATTACGTAGAAACGTTTTCGGTTGAAAATGTAATACTTCTTAAGGGATAGAAATATAATGCTCAACTCGCTTATATAAAAAATGATAAACAGAAATTTCAGCAACAGACAGATGGGTTATTTTGCGGTAAATGTGTCCTAACCATGATTAAGCAATCTTAACCATGTTTAAAAATTATTAATAAGGAGTAAAGTAGTGATTTTTGACTTCTTTACTTAATACTTAACTAAATTTCACTTAAAAAGCAATTAAGCGACAATGAAGAAACAGCTATAGGCTTTTGCCAAAGAAATTTAATCGACAGTAAAGATAGACTTTGCATATAGTTAAAATCAGAATTATTAAATTTCTATTTTCCTCATGGAAAATGCCGTTATAAAAACAGTCAAAGATGAAGAATTCCTAGTTTATATTAGTGAATAACTCATAATTCGCCATGCTTGGCATTTCACTGTTGTACAAAGGCAATAACTTGGTGGGTATAATGTTAAAAACTGTCATGTCAGCAAAAGCTTTCACAATTCTGTCAACGTGCCCTGCGCATGTTCAGATTTCGCTGCGTAACTTTTATATAACCTTCCTAGGTTTTAAATTTAAATACTCAGGACGATGAAGCAGCTGCGATATGTTACTCAGCATTCTGAACTTCAATCATATTTAATGTCAGAATATTTCATAATGTTTGGATAGTTGGGTTGCATTTGCCTTCTTAAAAAGTTAAACTGTTTAGAATTTATATCAAGCTGAAGGAATGTGTCTTTCAACGTTCGTGCTTAGCGGCCAGTTTTTATGTTCTGCGGAAAGAAGAAACTTGAAATTTCGAGAGAAAACCTCTTTCACCGAGTAATTTTATCATTTTGTATTGGAATCCGCTGAATATTATTCTGCCCTGAGTTTAACTTTTTTTTTTTTTTTAATAAGAATATTTTGCATACTTCTGGAGAGAAAAAAGACTGCTTACAACTGATTACATGAAAAATTCTTCGCATTGAATTATATGAACTGTGCTTATGAAACAGGTTCTTAGTTCAAACTGAACTAAAATCTGATTCACAATTTCCTGGTCATAGCGCGGATGTAAGGGGACACCGAAACAACCGAGTTATAGTCACTGCCATGATATAAAAAGATATCATGCATCCATACGTAATGTGTGTAATCTCGGTACAGTTCCTAGTGTAATTTACATCTAGCATACAATACCACCGGTAGATGTAGCAAATATGGCGTCACCTATACATCATTATCTTTCCAAGATTTTCGGTCATATGGGCTATTTCATCTCTTTTCCTTGGTCTCCATTGACTTCTACGTCCTCCAATTGAGTTGTATAGGAGTATCTCTTTGGGCAGTCACTAGCTGGTCTTTCTTTCAATATGTTCGTTTTTTTTTTTTATTTGTACATTTTATATATTATTGAAACAACTTTTAAGTCTTTCTGTGGTTTTTTTTTTTTTTTTTTTTTGTGTGTGTGCTAGATCAGAACCTGCTGTTTTACACAGTAATGTCATTCCAGCAAAAATTCTCGTTATATGCAGGAATCAAAAGAACAGACGCTTGAACTTTGCTTTTTCTTTCAGAAGAAAAGTAGGAGGTGAAAGAAATGATACTACCTACATTTATCTAGGGCTCAGTGCATCATGACCTGAAAAATTACTCGTGCAAAAAGGAGAAGGATGGTGGGGGATTCCATTCTATCAAGGATATTTCTCAAGATAGGGTGAAAAGTCTTTTCAACTCGATAATCCTATCGATAATGCTGTAATGAAAGGAAACAAGGTCACTAACAAAAGCAGAAGAGCTGTCAAGTCACAGGCAGCGTGGATAAGAATGCCAGATATTCCAGCGGCCGAATCCCACATGAAATCCTAACAAACCGGAAGTGAGTACTGGATGTTACTTGGCACAAACGCAACAGAAAATGGAATGAACATATAGCTCGAGTTTGAGACAGACGATGAACTACTGCCAGCACCGAATGATATCCGTTAACTGGAAGAAAGTAATGAGCAAGCCTACTGGGAAAGACATTCGGTTTCAAGATCCAGAACAATGAAACATTTTATTAAAACAAATAGAAACTGTGTGTAGCCGGTGCACTCCTATCACTGATAGATCAGTTAAAGTATTAGCTTTTTGAACAGATAAATTTCTTATTGAAGATTTCCACGACAATTGTTAAAACTGAAGAAAGAAAGAAACAATATAAGTTTCTTTAAAATAATTACGACGAACACTGTTATATCAGAAACAAATTAATTTACTTCGTAGTGACACCCACTAGGGGGAACAGAACACTTTTCTTACTTGTTAATATGTCAAGGTAAGTTTATATATTTGAATGTCATGAGCATGCCATGACATCAAATTTAAAGAAATCATTCATTAGTTTTAAGAGATTATAGAAATCAAATGCGAGTTTATATAAGTTATTCGATGTGTTAATGTATTAATTTACCAGAAAAGAAAAAAATGTTCTACGGATGTGTAAGTTTTCAAGAGAAGAGTATCATCTCGGCTGCTTGCTTTACTATAACTTGTTCACAGCGGCTATCATTTTTCTTCTGATTGAGGATCAATTTTTTTTCAGCTACTTTAGGAAACAAAGATAAACGTATCGGTAGTATCAGGTTAATGTTATAACTTGTGTTTATGTCAATTTTTTTTTCAACTAAGGTGTTATAATATTAGTGTAACTGAATTGTGACTGATGCTAATAGATGAAGGAACGTGCTTTTCTTAAACCATATACCTAGTTTGATATATCTTCACAAAAGGTAATCCTTTCAACTCTTTTACATCAAAACACGTAGCTCCATAAAACAAATTCTATGTTTCGAAAAAGAGCTGAGTGAACCTTATAGCAAGGAAGAAAATAGAGAATTTGGAGCTCTTTTGAACTAAACTGGAAAAGGGCACGTGGGGGGGGGGAGGAAGGGAATACTAGTGAAAGAAGACCCTTTTCTTAATATTCTTCGAAAGGAGTGAAACATGGTCGACAGTCATGATTATTAAATCCACTTTCAAAATACTGAGTGCAAGCTTATAATACTGAAGAAGCATATTTAACATTTTGGGAGGGGAAAAAAAAGATCATATACACTTCAGTTCAAAACGCTGAAGAATTTTATGTGGATCGGAAAGGATTGAAACGGGGAAAAAATATTAAAATTTTTTTATTCCATTCTCTCTTATCACGGCCAAGTAAGTTGGCTTCTTATATAAGCTTGCTTAATGCTTATGGGAGGGCAGCTAATTCTTATCCGCATTGTCTGCTGTCTGGAAATCACGGGTGTTGTAGCAGGTTTACTTTACCTCTTTTGAGGGATTAAAAATGCGAGTACCCGGGAGAAAAAATGCTCTACCTCCACATATGCCCAGGTAGCTCACTTTCAGGTGAAAGGCCCTGAATTCACCCAACGTTACCGAATCTAATGTACGAGTATGATCTAACTCTTTCTACATAGAAAGGTGGATGCAAGTTAATCCTTGGACAAGAGAAGATGGATTTTTTTTTTATAACTGCCAGGGCCCACAGATATTTCGTACGCTAATACTCTCCAGATATTGTGATTCTATAGCGGACAACCAACACAAGTTGGAGTACCATTTTTTTTATGTTATATAAGCAGTTTTTTTTCTTTAATCTCTCTAAATGCTCATTACACGTCAACTAAGACTCTCTCTCTTGTGTTGTATCTAGGCATTTTGCCGATTGAGGTAGTCATTTTCTAAGTTCACTTCTTGGCCAGATCCTGTTCTTCTGGTGGAGAAAACAAATCCCCTTTCATCTACATCACTAAGCCATTGTTGATTTACTGCCTTCTAACAACACGGACACCATGCATATCAAAGTGATGGAAGATTAACCTCCGCATGCAGCGCTTTAAACAGTCTTATCGTATACCGCTAGAGTACACACGCATTTGATTCGACCTTGAATAAGCACTTGTTACACTCCAGCAAGTTTCCACCACTTAATTTGTGGCTATGGCTACCTAAATTACGCTGTATTGTTACTGGAAATTTTCTATAATAGCAAATCTACCTCTACAGTAAACGGATCTCCGTTCCTATTAGAATCTCGTAGGAGATTCTAATAGAAACGGGTCGTCCCACCCCCCAGAGGACGACCACCCCTCTTATGTAATATTACTGAAATCGATGCACAGTACAGTCACAGCAGGCTGATTTAAAAATCTTTTAATCCTCTGAATTTGACATCCTTGTACAATCTGATTTCAATGTTATGACAAAAAGAAAAAAAAAAGTTAATTTTATTAAATTTTATTTCGTTTTCATTACCTGGTAAACGTTATCAATCAATATTTGGAGAGAATCAAATCCAATTAAATGAGTTTGTGTCTTTACTTGACCATGTAATGATAGAAAAATGTTATCCAATTATTTGTTTTAAATTTTCACTGCGTGCGTGAAAATTTCACTAACGCATTTTATTACCGGCAAAGTATCTTTCTTTCTGCTTTCAGTAACTGAAACCACTCTTGCTTTTCTCTAGAATTCTTCATAATGGATTTTCTGTTTCGGAGATTGTCTACATAATTTATTTATTTTTTCACATTTTTTCCTATAACTTCGTTATTAATATAACGAAGTTATAGTATCACGAAAGTCGATTCGATATTTTCTCATATATAGTACTATTCTGCTTCATGACACCTTTCAATTATGACCATGCGCTCATACTACGGTTTTAGCGACACTACGCTGCTGGGAATCAACCAATGCATAGTTTTCGTGAACTGTTTATTTATGACATCGTGGCTCGCTACTTCTCGGTTGTGTTTTGGTGTTTCACTGTAAACTGTTTATAACTGTTATTTTATTTTATTGTTATTAATAATAGCATAAAATGTAACCTGAGGGTGCTGCTGCTTCAGGGAAAAGAAGACGTGTAAACCTATTACATTACATGCTAAGAGTGAAATTAAGTTTAGTGACGACAGTGTATCGAACAGAAGAGAGGCTGTAGGCAAAATTTACCTTGCACTACTCTGGTTACAGTTGTTAAAAAAGGGGTGAATGCTGGTCTTGAAATTCACGCGTGCTCTTGTTATCATTCAGGGAGTGAGAGGTGTGATTGAAGCCTGATTAGCGGAATAATGAATTACTGACCATTTAAAACTATATATTTAGAAATGTATGTACATTTAATTATACAAACACAACATTTATTTTACAAATGATATTCTATCTTTCTCAATTTGGCTACTTGAATACAAATTCTCCCCTACGGTTCTTCTTTATGAACTGGTCAATAACATCGTCATAAAAAGTTGGTTGTAACTTTATTTTCCCAAGCAACACGCACACTTGTAAAGGTGTGTGTAAGCTCACTGGCTAGAGCTACTTTGACTGCGTATGGCCTTGTGTTTAAGACGACGTGAAGAGAGAGGAAATGGTTATGCGAGCGCATGAAATCACAGTGCCGCAGCGAGGACCTGGAAGCGCCCACAACAGAGCAAGCCAAGGTAGCTTTGACTAGACGAGCAAGCATCGGCCTTCGATACACAACGCAAGCCTCAATTATTGCCGCGCAAGCTTAAGACGTCTTCTGTCTACAAAAATAAAAGCCTAAATGGAATGAGCTTGCATAGCAAGAATGGAGAATTCCCCACTGCAAACAGTTATTATTATTATCATCATCATATGGGCATCTCCAAGTTCTGAGTGAAGTGAAAAAGACACTAATTAATACTACAGTTATCTGTAAACGTTACAATGTTTTTGTCGAAAAAAAAAAAACTTTTAATAGGGTAGATTTACTACTGATGAAACTGGTTGGCGTGTTTCCTAAAGGCAAACTATTCAGAAATAACTTTTTCGTTTGCAAAAATTCGAAATTTTTCATTCGCATAACTGGCGTAAATAAATATCATAGTTTATCGTAAATCATAAATAGCTCATCGTAAATAAATATCAAAGTTTCTGGAATTCTTTCAAAACGTCTTTTTTTTTTTTTTTTTTTCATACTGCATTTTCAAACTAATGGATCGACTTAGTAGATTCAGTGCAGTACAGGAATGTAACGAAAAAAATCAGGATGTAGCAGATATTAAGTCAAGGACTCTACATACCATGTTCAGAAAGAATGAAGGCTCTTTTTATGTTACTGACAAATTAACAGAGATCTTCATTTATAATTAGAAGACATCAGTACCTTATGAAACGTATTATGCATAAATGATATTCATTGGAGCCATGCAATTAATTATAACAAATGCTTATACTTGGAACTATATGCAGTGAAAACTGTTTAATCCTAACCTAGTATTATTTTCAATTTAGAGCTCGTTTACTAAGAGTTCAGGTTTCAGATTAATTTTTCTTTTATTTCTTTTATTTATTTTTATTATTTCTATCTTTATTTTAATTTTCTTTAAAATTAAAGAAAATTTTAAACTTACAGAACTATAACTCCCCCCTCCCCCTACACACATAACGTATTCCTTTGGACCTCGATAATTGCAGGCCTTTCCGCTGAGCCACTGATTTTATGTTTTTATATATGTCATCATCAATAATACTTACAAGCCCGCAACCTGCAGTATCCTTGCCTTTCGTAACCTTAATTTTTATAAGGTGGTTAGTCATATGCCAGTGAGTATATTTTGTCTGTGAATTGCATTTTCTTCTGGCTAATTTGCCTCTTTTGCGAGATGAAAAGTTTTATTCTTGTAGATAAGCTTATACGTTGGTGATACATAACTGTTGATTTTAAGTAAAGAACAACGTATATTATTATATTAACTAAATAACTTTAATTAATACATCCAACCAGGCTCGTTTCTACATTTTGCGGGGCTCTGTGCGAAATGGAAAAGCGGGACCCCTGAAAGTTAATAACATTTAGGGAAATTTTAAATGGAAGAATATCTTGTTAATTAATTAAATCAAATATGAAAAATATTTATGCACATAAATAAACAAGTATGCTCTTTAGCATCAATTTAAGTAAAAGGAAAAGATTAGTTAAAAATTAAATGTGTTTGTATGTACATGATATATTATTTTATTATGTAAGTACATTATCATATAAATACGCCAGAACAATGATTTATTTAATAATATAAATAATAATCTAAAAATATGAAAAAAATATCCATTTTTACTATAAAGAATGAAATATATGTATAACAACTTATAAGATTAAAAAAAAATCTTAATATATTAAATTTTATTTAACCTAATGCGCTTATCAATAAAATCATTTATAACGCTATAAAAATTCAAATTTTTTTTGCAATTTCATGCTCTATAGATATTATTGCCAGAGACGACAAACGTTCTTGAGACATAGAAGATCGCAAATAGGTTTTTATTCATTTTAATTTGGAAAATGACCTTTCTGCTGATGCGACCGTAACTCGACTGGTCAATAATATTTTAAATATCGTATTAATATTTGGATAAATACCCAACAAATTATTTGCAATTATGAATTTTAAAATATTAATGGGTGCATCTTCTGGAACAATATTTCTAAAAATAATTAATTTATTGCAAAATTAAGATTCATCAATATCTGTATTTAATTTTTGATACAGCTGTTTGCAGCAAAATTTTAATTCATTTTTCTTATTAATTTCATATAAAGAAATCGAAATGATTTTTCGTGAATTTCATACAATTCAAATATTTTTTTTGACAGATTGTAGAGCAGTATCTAAAATTACAAAAAAGAAATTTATCCTAAAATTATCTTTCTTAGCACCTATGTTTGTTTCATCAGGCTTTCATAATCAAAAAATACTTTTCTTCGACGTACTCGACTTTCCTTAAATTTAATTTCTATTTCTAATAGATTTGAGTTCTTTAGTAATCTCAAAACAGCTATCAAATCCTGATATTCTCTGTTCTTCAAAGTACTGCATTAACCCTTTAATATGCTTAGTTGCTACGTCTATGGGAATTTTTGCATTTTGTAATACTTTAACTTTTGACAAAAGCTCATATCAAATTACAATGAATCTATTTGTTCATATATTGAAACCACTTCTACTTTGATAGTATTATTTGATGCAGTTTTAGATAATTCTTTCAGTGCATTTAAAAATTCTGGAATTTGAAAACGTAGAGCTCTAACTGATTCTATTCTACATTTCCATCTTGTATTACATAACGGTTTTGGAGTTAATTGTTTAACAAATTTCTTTAATATGTCCCAACGTTGAAGCTGAAGCAGCAAATAATGTATATATTTTTTGTATAACATTTAAAAAATGTATTGCTATAATTGATGATTTTGCGACATCCCCTAAAATCAAATTTAAATTATGACAGGCGCAAGGAGTATAAAATGCCTTTTCGTTTTCATTCAAAATGTAAGCACGGACTCCCTTATATACTCCTTTCATATTCTCTCCGTTATCATACCCTTGCCCTCTACAATCTGACAATTTAAGATTTAATTTATTCAAAAGTGATTTTATATTTTCATATATAGTAGTGTCATTAGTTGTTAAAAACGTCAAAAAGTGTTCACGAATCTCAATATCTGCTTCAAATATATGTAAAAATCTAAAAGTTAATGAAATTTGCCCCTGATGACTAACATCAGGAGTACAATCGAGAATTATTGAATAGTACTTTGCCTGTCGTATCATATTTACAATATTTTGTAGAATTTTGGTTCCCATATCAACAATTAATTCATTTTGCAAAATGGGTGATAGATACGAATTTTATTTCTTACCTATAATTTTTTCCCGAACATCGCATTAAATGATCTTTTAAAAGTGGATCAAATTCTGCAATTAATTCTATGATTAAAAAAAATTACCATTATGGGCCCTGTACAAAGTATCAAAATTACCCCTAAAAGCTAAATTATGTTCGGATAAATAAAGAATTGCTGCTACTATTCGTCTTAAAACATTTCTTAACCGTTCTGCTTCAAATTTTATGACATTTTGATTTGCCTGATCAATTGTATTGTGATTTTTTAAATCACATTCCATTTGTCTCCATGGATACATGCATTTCATGTGCACTGGATTTCGTTCGTGCGAATTTAATCTTTCACTTACATGTCGCCAGTCATAAAAGCCATTATTAGATAAAAAAATTTTCATCAGAAGAAAATAATTTGCAACAAAAACAAAAAGTGTTGGAAGAGTTTGAATATACAAGCCATCTTCTGTTTTGCTTCTCTCCGTTTGCAATTGTCCTAACGTAGTGAGCTATGTTAGGACAATTGGAAAAACACCTCTTGTCATCTTTTGGAATATCATTTTCAGTCGGAGGAGACATGGACCACGTTGTCCAAAATTTTGGGCTATGTTGCTAGATCATCAATAGTAAATAGTTCACCTTCCTCTGGTGTCTCCGCTTTAGGATTTTCAATACTCATTGTTTGACCAAACGCGTCATGTTCTCCGCTTCCTTTGAGTATGTCAGAACTCTCATTATTATTTAATGTTGAAGCCGAAGAACTGTTTGTAGTTATTTCAGAACTCCCGTTATCAACTGATATATCTGAACAAATATATGAATTCAACTTCGTAAATTTAAACAGTGAATTTCTTTGACGTTCCTCAGCCGCTTCTTTTTCTTGTTTTCGCTTTCGTTTTTCATGCCCACTTGGGTATTTTCTTCCATAATAATCTCTCTCACGACTAGTCATACTCTAGAATTAAATACGATAGATTTAATTATGAAATAAGTTAATAAATTAAAACAAAATTACTTACCTGATAAATAAAATATATCTAAAATAGATATTAGAAAATAAATAAATCTAATATAGAATGAAAACTGCTATTGAAGAAAAATTCTGATGTCGGATAACCTAAAACCAGTTTACAAAATATATTTTTTAAGATGTTTTGCAAGTAATGTCACATAAAAAATTGCCATGACAGTATGTGTATATACTTAGTTGTTCATAAAATCATAAACTAAAATAAAAAAAAACTCCTTAAAATGCACTTTTCCCTATTTAACACTATGTTGTATGGTTTACTACCGCTACGATCTTATTTAGCTTAATATAACAATACTGGTTGTAAAATTATATACATATATTTTTCTATATGATAATTATATTAATTTATATAATAATTTTAAAAAATTAATGATTTTCGTTTTTCAATTTTTTTGCGCTTTGCGGGGCCCTGTGCCACCGCACAGTTCGCACACCCATGAATACGGCCTTGCATCCAATATTTCGATATTGTTACATTACCATCTTCAGGAAACATAAAAATTAATGAAATATGCACGCAGGCACTAACACTGAGCAAAAATGGCTGAAGAAAACAACTGAAGTCAGTCCTAGAGTCCTAAAGGGTGCCACCTAGTGGGCCAAATTGGGTATTACTCTTGGCTGTTTGGGCTGATGTTCTAAGAATGCAAGCCTCCCATATTTGGGGTAGTCTCATGCATCCAAATTTATTGAGGTTTGGGGAGGTTTTTTAAGGCTGAGACTGATTATGATAATAATCTCTCATATTTAAACTTGATGCAGTGTAGTAAGGAAGCTTTCTTCCAACGTATTTTATGGCAGGTGTCCAAGGGATGGTCAGCAAGTCTTGAGTGGCTATAACGGTGGAAACGGATATAATTCTTATGTTCAGATATCCTGATATTAGCAGTCCTGCCTGTTTGGCCATAGTAAGACAGTTTATAACTACAAGGGACCTGGTAAACTCCAGGTAGGTCTAAAGGAAGTGGCTGGTCCTTGGGAGAGCAGATGAGAGATGCCGATTTTTTGATATGGTTTGTAACAAGTTGTCAAGTCATATTTTTTTAAGATTTTTGTTAACTTTTCAGAAGTTAACAAAATATAAGGAATAGTGACAGATTTAGAGTAGTCCTTGTTGAGGAGAGGGGGGGGTAACTGATTTTAATATTTTTTGGATTTTATGGGAGTTGTATCCATTGGCTACAAAGGTGTTAAGAATATGAATAAGTTCAGTAGTAAGGGCATTGTTATCTGAACTGATTGATTTTGCCCTTTTATATAGGGTTTTTATAATCTCATATTTTCACCTCCATGTTTTAGGACACGTGTTGAAAATGGATGCAATTTTTATTTAATTTTATTTATTTTGACAATTGGATTGCAGATCATTTTTGTACATACCCTCTCCTATCTTTCTTTCACGAATATTAGGCATTGCATATCACGATTCGAAAACGCGACCGCTTTGAGAATAAGGTGATTAGCCTATGCTTCCTGGTGTGTCCTATGTCTGTAAATGCGTGTGTTCACGGGGCCAGTTTGCCTGTTCTGGGGGATGAAAAACCGGAGTTTCTGGGTGAAAAAATCCCATACCTCGTATGAGACCGGATAACTCACCTTTAGTCGAAAGAGACCAGATAAAGGTTCCTCACGTCTTGGACGGAAATCGAATCTAGGTCTTTACGACCAAAGGGCTTCGGCTATACCGAGTGAGCTACTGAGGCTCATTTTTGTGCATATTTCAGCAGCAATCTCTACTTTCAAGAACAGATTTTTCGAGAAAATTTCTGCATTTACCGTATATGTCTGATGACATATTCTCATAACTTTCCAGTGGAAGAATAACAAAAGCGCAGGGCAGCATAACTTTTATAATTCTTATTGTTGGATTAGTAAGTGCGTTCCTCGGACTCCTCAAAAACTTCCACTGGTCTCCTTCGATTACAAAGTTTTGTGGAACAGTGATTCCGATGACCGCCTTCTGCAGTTGCTTAGTGGCATCATAAGCATATTAAAGTTGCGAGGTAGTAAGACTTTTGAGCAGCAAACAAACTGTAAAGTAAGTGTAACCTATATCTAAAATTAATGTGTTCATCCTGAAGTGTGTCATCTAAGCGTATTATTTAAATTTTCAATCTGGATAATACGAAAATAATACAAAAGCGTATTATCCAAATTTTCAATTTGGATAATACGCTTTTGTATCCTTTTCTTTATAGAATACTCTGTGGTAAATTCGCTTCCGACATACAACTCGTCAAATTCCATCCGAAGTTTGTTCGACAATTTTGAATTTAAAGCGGAATCCCTAACACGATCAAGGGCTATCTGCTCCTCCATTGGATTCATTCACTAAAACCTGTTTTCACTTGAATTATTATTATTACGTATCCATGGTTTTTCGCTTTCAGTACGGAACTATTGAGCCAGTATAGACGAAGCCCTTTGGTCAGAAAGACGTGATAATCTTTGTGACCTTTATCTGGGTCTCTTTCGATTAAAGGTGAGTTAGCCGATCTCATAGAGGTGTAGGTTTTTTTTTTTTTTTTTTTCCACCCAGAAACTCGGGGTTTTCGTCCCCCAGAACAGCAAACTATCCCCGTGAACGCACAAGGATTACAGTCAGAAATACTGCTCTTAGGAGATGCAGCAAGGAGTGGCGACACAGCTAATTAATACAGCCGGGTCGCCGCTCCTTGCTGCATGTGTGTGTGTGTGTGTGTGTAGGGGGGGGGGGGACTCAACCCGTCTTAGGTTAAATGGATGAGAGGATATGATTATGATGACAGAACTTATGCCGGCCTGGCTATATTTGGATAATCTTTGTGATTATCCAATTAACTCTTTGTGGAAAGGGAATCTGCGACCCTACAACTTCTTCAACCCCAAAACTCAGTGAGATAAGGGAGCGACCATACGGAGTCAAAATGACGCTACACGTGAATAACTAGCTACGGAACTCTTATCCTTTAGTATTACATTCTGCTGAATTTCTCACTTCTCTAGGTAGCTGCATATTTCCTACACCAGAGTAATTTTCTCCAGTGATGGCAATTTCATATTTAAGTGATGCACCAATTAAATCCTAAATCCGATAACTTTCAGTGACTCCCTCTCCGCCCAGAATTTGTACTATCCTAGATTTGCTTATTACTATCTGCAGTATTTGCTTTAATTTGGCTATTCTAAGGTTCTTACAAATCAACCTAATATTACCTTATGACATATGGCAATTATCGCGAGTAGTCAAGACCTTCCAGCTAAAATTATATTTTTAGACCGCAGAATTAACCGCCTACATTTTTTCTAAGAAAAATAAACTTTCAAACTCTAAAATTATACTATATTACTTAACAAAGTGATTTGCCAGCTAAACTTACTCTAAACTAATCCTTCTTTATGTAGTTCAGTAAAGTTAAACAGCTTCAGTAACATAATACTAGCATAATCTAATTCATTCAGTTACCTTCGCCGATCCGTAGGCCATGGTTTTCCACTTCTATCTTGTGCATCTCTAATATATCTGGGCGGTACTTCTGCCTCTTCTTTGTCTTTTATATCATGAAGTGTTGGCCGGCGTTTTCTGTTGTTTTTCCTGTGATGATCGCACTGGTTAGTTCTTCTCTTAATATAATCTAAGAATTTCATTTTACTCTTTCCAATCTCCTTCAGTAAGCTTTCTTTCTGTTTGCCATTTCAAGTCTTCTTAGTAACCACATCTTCAGCGCTATCAATTTTTTTCTTTTTCGTGTTTCCGAGATGTGTTTAATGTAGAACAGACGTAGCAAGTCATCATTGGGGGGGCTCAAAAGAATTTGATTTTCTTGTTTCCACACCCATGCTACATCCATAGCTGCGGTTACTGATTCCGCCTCAAGAGAAGGCATATCATAATCGATGCTTTCTTTTTCAATGATATTCCTTATTCGCATTTTTCTTTTACTTTTTTTTTTTTTTTGCAATATTGCGTTTCCTCTATCAGTATTTGCATCTCCGTTCTATACATCACCGTGTGTTTGCCTGACATGTTCGTTTTAGATATCATCATCCTGTCATATCACTTTTATCGATGCACTGCATTTATTCCAGCTATTCAGCCGATCTCATTATTCTCACACGCAAATCTATCTGCATCGTGTTTTTTTAAACATGAAAACTGTTCCGCCACTATTTTTACTTCTGTGTTTCAGAGCTACTGCCTCTGTTTCATCAATATTTATTTGAATCTTCCATTTCTAAATTCTCTTGTAGCTAATTAAGTTTATCTTTCGTAATGGCCAGATGACGTAAAAACTGTTTGTTTGCTACTTCCAATTTTATTTTCTCACTAAGCTTATTAGAATGATAAATGAGAAAAGACTTTGTGCATATTTCTATTATGCCAACTTTTCAATCTTCTATTATCTTTTTTTTTCCCCAAAAAAATGACATTTCTCGGTACCTTATCATATTCCCTATCCAAAATACATGGTCTGTCTTCTGTTCTTATCTATATATCTTTTTTAATAACAGTTGAATGATTTTAGAATGTAAATGTATCCCTGATTCCATAAAGAAGTCGTTCCTTTTCAGGCATACAAAGTAAACATATATGGAGGTAGAGGATTTTTTCTCCAGACACTCGTGTTTTTTTTCCCCTCAAAACATGCAAACTGCCCTATGAACACACAGCTCTTGACCTTATGGGATGCAGCAGAGGAATTGCAAGCCGGCTGCATTAATTGTTTAAAAAAAACATTAAACAAAGGGCTCAACCCGTCTTGGAGGGATGAGAATTGGATGGATGGGTGGGTGGATGAAAAGTGAACATAGTTTATATTTGCTGCTATCCCTTTCTCTCTCTCTCCTCCTCCTCCCTTTATTGTTATTTTAAATAAGTTTTTTTTTTTAAATTCAATACCCCTATAAATTATTTCATTTCAATATCACTACTTTTTTTAATAAAACATTTTTTCTTTCAAAAATCTGACATTGTACATATTTTTTTATATATTTTCTTTTCTTTTTCTTTGCTTACATGTATAACATTCATCAACCTGTTTTCGTTACTATCATTTCCTCTTTTCTTTCTAAAATAATAATACAGTGTTTTTTCGCATCGTTTCGATTTGTTTTTATTTTTTATGCGTGTGTCAAATTAAGTGGTCTTTAAAATGAATCACATTTTATCACACCAATGCCAGTAAGACGAATACAAATTCACTAAACTTGTATATATACAGGAATCCAATCTTGTTCTGTGTTCAGAACTTGGACTTAATATCATCACAATCTATAATTCGAAACGTATTTTTATATAAGTATTTTGTGTCATTTATAACATTTCAGTATGAATATTTTATTAAAGAGCTTTTATTATTTATTGAAGTTTAGTGGATGCTTGAAAAAAAATATGTTTAGTCTCTGAGCAGGATTTCCAGATTATATGAAAAAAATAAATAATGATGAAAAGAAGTGGAGGCACGAAAAATATATATAATCAACAACAACAACAAAAAAAAAAAAAATGTAAAACCTACAGAGTAATATATCGGCTCATTTCGTGTATAGCAAACGCAGCTGCAATTCTTGCTTCGCTAAAATAGCTATAAGCATTCGTTTATTATTTATTTATTACTATTTACAGCAACAGTTGTCGAGTTTTCGTGAGTTTTAAATTTGATTACGAAGTGTCATTAGGATAATAAAGGAAAACGATCTTATGTTTCCCTTTTATTATCAAGGGTCGCAAACTAGCGGCCCGCGAAGGCTTAGTATCCGGCCCGCGACCGTAATGATTTCTTTTCTAAAAATCACTGTTTCTAACATCCGGGGATTAAAACAGAAAAAAAATTTAAACTTCTAAATGTTTTATGACACCGTTAAACAAAAGTAAAACTTATTACTATAATTCTTTGTACCATGTTTCTGTTGGCAACACTGAATGGAAGTTACTTGTCTCGCAGCCATTTTAAGCCACGTGACACAATGTCAATAAGTTACAGGTTACCATTGTAATATGATAGTGTGTTAATAAAAAGTTACCTCAATAACTTATATTTTTTTGCCCATAACAATGTCCGATTTTTAAGTTAAAAAAAGAAAAACTGATCAAGAAGACAGAACTTTTCAAGTAAAATGGGAGAAGGCATATTTTTTCGTATTGCAACACGAAACGAAAAAGCAGATATTGACATGATAGTACAGAGGAAAAGATGTCAGGTTTCAAGATCAAAATCAAATTAAAAAAAAGGACTCATAGTTAAAAAAACTTTATTTTTGTAACTCAAAATTATGTATTTAAATAACTTTCTTAAAGTATGAATAAAATGTAATTGAACTTATATTTTCTAAACTTGTTATATTTTTAAAATTTAAAAATAGTTATAAATTTAAAAGGTGGTGTAACTGTTTACGTAAGTCGTAAAGGCCTGGCAACAAAAGGGCCTTTGTTAGAGCTTTTCTTTTTTTAGTTTATGTTTTGGTTTACAGAATAATATTGAATACAGCCTGAGTCTGATATACATCTAATTGACTGGCCCTTTGCTGTGTTTCAGTTTGAGACCCCTGTACAGTTACATCATTACATTATTATTATTCCACAGAACTCCAGAGAAATTCATCAAGGGTTACCATTGTAATATGATGTCATACCTGATCTTGAATTCATTCACGCTACCTGCACTGACCACCAAAAGCAATCCATTCAAGCTCCCACCCCTTTATTGAATGCACTGATTCTCAACTTCCATGGATTCCTTCTGGTCCTCTCCCCACCCATAAGATTAAGAATTCCATCTACTTGCACACTATATCACCCTTTCAGAAGCCTGTAGAGATCAAGAATCAGGTCATGTGGAATTAGATCTCATAATCTAATTCATCACATGACCGATATCATCTTTGGAGTTCTGTGAGATTTTATTATCTCACAGAACTCCAAAGAAATTCATCAAGGGAGTTTCCTATCGCCCACCTCTCCTTTGCACCCTCTCTCCACTGTATCTGCAACACTTCAGAAACTAGGAAACCAGATCTGTGAAGTCCAGATGATCTCCTTATCCCTCCCTGTCAATGTTTTTTTTTTTTTTTTCAACATTGCAGTTATTATCCTCTAAGTTGTATTTGCAATGTTCGTACTTCAACTTCACAGGGTGCAGTTTATAATTAGTGATGGTCTTGGGCTAACTATTTCTAAAGGCTACCGGTGAAGACTGAACTGTCCCCTTCGCCTCCAAAAGTAAACATAAGGCTAAATCAACATCGACTATTCGCTACAGGAATAACAAAAAAAAGTTAGCGGATTTATTTAACAGTGAACTAATAGCCATTCTCGATCAGTCACCCCCCCCCCCCTCTTATCCAAGCTAACGATTTATAATCCAATCCCATACCCTTGAACTTTACAATAATTTTACATGATGTATCCATGATATTTTGCTTTCACAATTTTGCAGTTCGAAAGTGTCATGTGCATCTAATCTCCTTGTCTAATTCAAACGTAACATTATACAATGTGAGCAAGTTGCTTAAACATGACCTTCCCTTAGTAAATCCATGTTGTTCTTTGTAAAGAACATGGAGTACTTAATGTGATTTTTACTAGTTTTAGGTTATTTCCGAATGCATAAGAACCTGTTAAATTCATTTTATCATAAATACTCGTTATTGCTTCGCACAATTTTAGTTTTAATCAGAATAGTTTATGCTCCAAACCACTGTAAAATGATAGAGTAATAATTCCGATCTGCCAGAAGAAATTTAATGAAATTTGATATTTTATTAAAGAGCTTTTATTATTTCTTGGTGTTTAGTGGAGGCTTTTAAAAAATTCCATGTTTGATCTCTAGAGCAGGATTTACGAATTATATAAAAAAATGATGAAAAGAAGTGGAGTCATCAAAAAAATATGATTAAAAAAAAAAACGACCGTAAAACCTACAGAGTATGTATTCTGTTGTTGGATTATGAATACCATTTCATCCTATCTCTTATCTACACGTTATCTTTGTCCATATACAGCACTGATGTGAAAGTTTTGCAATCCTAGCATAAGCGGAATGATACTGATATAGATCTCAATAATGCAGGAATGTACTAAAATTAGCAACATTGAGATGAAGAGACTGGCAGTCTACACATTTTCAAAGAAATTACAGAAAAAAGTCTTCTGCTACCTTTGTATATGTTTCAAATAATAAATAAACTGTGTGAGGTATTAAAAACGAATCTAGAAAACGTT
This sequence comes from Typopeltis vanoorti, assembly GCF_054136105.1. Lineage (NCBI taxonomy): Eukaryota > Metazoa > Arthropoda > Arachnida > Uropygi > Thelyphonidae > Typopeltis > Typopeltis vanoorti. The sequence goes on from NC_143553.1 coordinate 47,312,790, forward strand.
AAAATTTATTGCAAAAATGCTTTCGTCACTATGATACATTTCTCAATAGCAGTTTGTATAAACTGCAAGAACCAAAGATAAATGTTAATTACAGGTATAACCAGCAATCCGAGGAACTTAAATAATATGGAAATGATTGCAACTCCTCATAAAAATGGTACAATTCTCAACAACAGCTTATACAAAGTTTATACAAAGTGTTATTGAGAATTGTACCATTTTTATGGTACAATTAGCAAATATGGAAATTATTGCTACAAGTAGCAATAATTTCCATATTTGTTGAGTTTCACAGACTGCTGATTATACCTCTAATGTTTATTTTTTTCTTTATAACTTAATTTGGAAAATCACTTATTCACTCACTTTCAGAATAATATTTTATTTGTTTATTATTTTTGCAATGTGTAGTCTTTTCCCACCATTCTGTGTTTATTCAATGATATATTAATAAGTCACTCTGATCCAAAAGAATTCGATTTTAATAAGATTTCTCCATAACTTCATATGATTTCTTGAAATGATTTCTTGCTTTCATAATTTCCTGTCATCTTGCCCCTTAAAATATATTCCTGCTACAATAAGCTTTTCTTCATGACTTATCCATACTTATCTTCATGTTCAGCTTATACCATAACTCATAACAGCTTAAAAAAATCAGAAAACCAAATGCAACAAACTTACATCCTGTTGGAATGGCAATCAAGCCTTCTGGGTCCTTGACAAAGTCGCTGGGTGCAACTTCTGTGATTCCATGGTTCTAGTCTTTCATCAGAGAGAAATCAGAAGAATTCTGGAGAGGCTGGGAACCTTGTTATTTAGTCCTGATAGATCCCTTTGTGCTAAAAACTTGTGCTATATATATACATATACATACACATATATATATTTATATCTGAAAATCACAGAATATGATGATTATTATCATTACAAGATGCTTTCAAGGAGTCCTAGGAATCATGTGGGAGGGCACTGTACTTCACCCAAATCACCATTTAACAATATAATAACAATAATAATAAAGCCATCAGGAGTATAAAGTATATATATTAAATATATATAATAACAACAATAATAAAGCCATCAGGAGTATAAAGATACCATAATATAGTGGCAGATAATTCAGTCCTTACCTATAATGGATGTTCAGCTTCCTCCCCCCCCCTCCTCTGCCATCAGACTTTTAATTGGATCCACTACATTCTCGGGTATTATTTTTGTACTGATGATTTTCATAGTATAGTAGTTATATGCATATGCTCACTAACCACCACAGACATAACAGTATGTAAAAGATATCTTTGTATGCATTCAAAATATAATTTAATTTCATACATTAATAATACTGCTGTCCAACCTATGGTTAGTTTCTTAGGTGTAATCAAAGAGAAATACAATGTCATAGCATAGATTTACCTGATAAAACTCCTGAAATATGCAAGAGAGAAAGTGGGTTTTTTCATTATGTATATAACCATACCTATAGGAGAAATAAGACAGAAAGCAAGGACAAACACAGGTGCCAATCAAATACCTACAGTGTAGAAAATCAGTCAGTCTGACAATATGCTGGAGACATATCATACATCATAGGGCAGATTGGAGAGAAACTTGATTAATGTATCAGATGAAATTTTGATTTAAAAGGAACTTAAAAACAAAGCTTGCAAAAGCAATAATCAACTAGGTAATATAAACATAAAATGCAGAATATAAACCTCTAGAACATGGTTTTCCTTGTATGTGGTTCTGATTCAATGTCCATCAAATTATCCAATATGATAATTTCTGTTGTTGCCAAAGAATTTAGTTCATTCTCTTTCTTTCTTTTTTTTTGTAAATTATTCATGAGTCTTTCAAGATTCTAAGTAATTTGCTGTCAACTTACTTATGATGTTGAATCAAGACTAAGAACCAATGCAAGATATCAATCATTTCCATGTGAATAGTTTATGATGGTGTAATCAATGAGTGTCCATGCGGTTAGCCTAGTGGCTTTGTGCTTCGCAACCATATGACTGGGGAAGGAGTGTCCCAGGTTCGATTCCCATCGAGGACGTGAGGAATTTGAGGATCTTCCTCAGCCACAGCCAAGTTAGCCAGTCTTGGGCATGGGCAATAGGGTTTTTTCTGCCAGTTTATCTGGCGTTTTTCATCCAGCAAGCAGACAAACCGACCCCGTGAACACACAGGCTACAATCATAGGATATAGTACGACAAGGAAGGCAACAGGAAACTACCCTGCTCATAATCATTTCCCTAGATGGTGGCATATATAGCTACTCCCAGACAGCCGTAAGGCTAAATACTATCAGATCAGAATCAATAAGTATAAGAATCCATTTAACAGTGTTCTACACAATCAGCAGTTTTTTTAATCCAGTGATGCTGAGTTAGTTTCTCTTATCTAGTAACCAATATCTTATCAAGTATTCAATAGTAATTAATCTAGTTCTCATCAGATTTGCAAACAATACAAATCACTCATACCTATAAAAAAAGTCCAAGTGACCACATCGCTTCATTCTCATTTTTGTGGCATGCTCAGCGGTTAGCCACATATACACTACCTTCAGAATGGCAAGTCAACGTTGTTTATACGTGGATAAAGGATTAAACAAGAATATAATTTCTTGTCAAGTTTAATTTCAACTCCATTGTAAGTTGTCCAATGGTAGGCCATTAGACAACATGAAGCTGGGGGCAGTCACAGTTGAAGTTGGCATGTTGGCTTACTGTCTTTTGAGGTTGCTGCTGCAACAGGGGTGAAAGCAATTCCAACTGAATTGTGCTAAGAAGCCACAATTCGAGTGGACTCCATGCAAGGAAGCTAGTGGTTTGCATCCCTTCAACCACAAACCACCACAGAGCTCAATGAAACTGGTAACACGAATATGTGACTTGGAGCTTTGACAAATAAGATAGTTCTGTATTGAGTCCCGTTTTAATTACAAACAGATTCTAGATGTTATTTGATCTGGAGAGAATAAAATATGAGACACCATTCCTTCAAAATCAGAAAAAGGCATATTTACAATGGAGTTAAAATTAAACTTGAAAAGAAATTATATTCTTGTTTAATCCTTTATCCAAATATAAGCAAACAAAGTTTGCAGTCGTGAAGTATCTTTACTATTATTATTATTATTATTATTTGACACCTCCAGGGAGTCCAAAGACTCATCGAGGGAGAGTGTGCCAACAGCATCGAACGATTGGCCCCCTTCCAACTACTAACTGTGCTCAAACTTACTTAACTGAGCCATTAGTAGCAGAGGCTCTACCAATCGACCAACCTTTTTACGACTAGGCTACTTGTAAATGGAGGCTAATGACTTCACATTAATCACCTTAGTATCACATAATGCAAAGTATACATCCTTTTAGGTGTGTATAATACTATGCATTATGGGAAGAGCCACTATCCAGACTAGTTTCAACCTTTCTTATTGAGGTCTCATCAGTGGCCAGACCCACTTTGAACTTACAATGGAGGTAGTGTTCTTGTGTGGGGTGGAATCTTATTATTTCTATAAGGTATTTTGAAATACTGTATGCTGACAAAAATTGCAACAACCAGAATAATAGTTAAACTTCTTGAAGTGATCCTGATGTGAACTATTTAAACACATGAAGAAACATCACTAGCAAAGTAGACAAAAAAGGAGCTACTATACATTGATAATAATAACTAATCAGCTGCAGACAAAAGTACTGATAAATTGACCTTCAGACTATGTGACAGGAATTAATTCCATTTCATCAAGAAATCTGTTAAGACTCTTGTTTTTTCTCTCTCTCTCTCTTATCAAGTGCGATCATACCTGCAGATGTATTTCAGTTTTTAAAACATGGAAGACAGATAATTTACAAGCTGTAGTTTTGCCTTTAAAAAAAATTAAAAAGAATATTATTAATGACATACTTAAAACTGAATAACTGAAGCCAAAAATTTCAGTAACTTAAGAATTAAGTGAAAAATCATAAAACTGCTTAATACTATATTATAACTATTGCACTCACATACTTATCAACCATACTTTTTAAATTTCTACATATATATTTTATCATCTTTCCTAATTTAGCTGTCATTTTATATTTCTATGACATTCTAAAGGATTCTGAGGTGAATGGAATACTATGTGATAAATTACAGTTTTCAAAAACACAGCCTGTAAGTGGTTTGTAAATAGAATGACTAACATAATTAACTTATACTTTTTCATGTAAATCTATCTATGAAATGGTGGTAACCCACAGCACATATAGAATTGCAGAAGGCTAATGATTAAATGATCTGGGAACGCTGCACTAGAAACCAGACACACAACCTTTTTTAAGCTACTTGACTACTGTTATTATTATTATTATCTTAGGCTCCCAGAGAGTCAAGAACTCATCAACAGAAGTCACACATCATCCACACCAGCTGTCATGCCTTTTTAAGCTCATTCACACTAGATGCATTCACTACTTCAACAAGCAAACTGTTCCACTCACTCACTGCTCTGTGAGAAAAAAATCTAGCTCACACTCCTTTCTTAACTTTAAACAAACTTAAGTTCCATAGATTCCTCCCATATAACAAAAACTTTCAGTCAGTCAGTTTGGGTAAGTACATCCATTTATTTGCTACTATTTAGGAATGCTAGGAGTATCAGAAATAAGGAGGATGAAATTGTTTCACTGAATGAGTTTATAATCTTCTTAAATTTCATATTATGCGCCCTCAAGGGGTGTTCAAGTTATTAATGACAGCACCACATGATTAAATTTATTTGATTATTAATCTCCCATCAACAATTTTCCTCTGAATCAATCTATTATGTGTAAGCACTCCAATATTGTCATATCTAACATTTCGTGCTTCTAAGGCACTGATGACTGAATCAATCCACCTAGACCTTGGTCTTCCTCTGGGTCTCTTTCCTACCATCTTGGCAGTGAATACCTCTTTTGCTAACCTTTCCTCACTCATTCTATTTAAATGGCCATACCACCTTAGATTAGCTCTGCATACACATTCTTGAATGCTAACAATGTCAAGTTCCTTTCTAATATCTTCATTTTTAATATGATTTTGCTGCTGATGCCACTAGTTCACTCTCCTAATTTTTCTCAGAACCCTTATATCTGTGGTGTCTAGTCTTTGATCACGTGCTTTATTTTTAATCCAACTATCAGATTCACAACTTACATTTGGTTTGAACACGGTCTTGTATACTGCTAGTTTGGTGTTTTGGTATAAGTTTATTCAGCTAGCTACCATTGCATTCTTCTGGAAAAGAAGAAAGCATACCAAAAATTCTTAGCAAATAAGTCAGCAGATACTTTAAAAGAATACGGAGAAAAATGAAGATAGCTATGTTTAAAAGTAGCTAAACAAACATCGTGGGAAGACTTTGGTAAGAGTATGGAAAATAAAGATCAGGAAGGTGGCAAAATGTTCTGGAGGCTACTGAAGAAGCTTATTTTCTTCTTTGGGTGAATAAACTCAATTCACCCAAAAATGATTGGAATAACTGAAACATGGTTGAATGAGGATAATATCCTTATGGGAAAAGAACTGGAAGGATATGGTGTTTTTGCAAGGATAAGAAGGGCAAAAAGGGTGGGGGAGGGGGGCGATGATGATGATGATAGCAGGAGAATTATGACTACATAAGATAGAGATACAAGAGGAAAATAGTGGCAATGATTTTGAGGCAGTATAGTGTGAAGATATTAGTTGAATGTCAATATAGTCCAGGCAATGTGTACAGTGGTGATGAAGAAATGTGTAAGAAACTTGGATTAGTAAACATGGAAAGGGTGGTCATTATGGGTGATTTTAGTTATGAAAGAGTTATCATTCCGTTGTATAAGACTCTGATCAGAGCACACTTAGCCTATTGTTCTCAGATTTGGTCCCCAGGATTTGAAGGGGATAAATTAACTGTGGAAAGGGTACAGAGGCAGATAACAAAGACAGTTTCAGAACTGTACAATGTTAGTTATGAGGATTAGCTGAGGGAATGTGGATTGCAGAGTTTGGTGGATAGAAGAAGGAGAGTTGATATGATTGAGACTTTTAAACTGTTGAGAGGTGGTTACAGGGTTGACACTGAGGAGTTCTTTCACTTGGTTGAACAGCGGGAAGGAGTGATGACAAGAGGCCATCCCTGGAAGTTACGAAAGGAAACTGTGAGCAAGAGGGTGAGGAGTGGTTTCTTTGCATGGAGGATGGTTGAACCGTGGAATGCATTGCCTGATAGTGGTGAGAGCGAGAATGGTCAATGAATTTAAGGAGTGCTATGATAGACTTTGTGTTTCCTGGGAGGGACCTCCCACATTGAGTCTTGATAGACTTGTGTTTCCTAGGAAGGATCTCCCGCGATGAGTCTTTTGATTCCTTGGAGGCCTAAATAATAATAATACAGACTGGAATGAAGAGAGAGCATTTGGGAATAAGGTAAATGAATTTCTTGAGTTGAGAGACAACTATCTTAGGCAATATGTAAAGGAAGGCACATGAGGATCAAGAATCTTAGATCTGATTCTTATATCAAAAGATGATATTGTGAGTGGGGTGTCGTATTTTACTCCCATTGGTGAGAGTAATCATGAAGTAATCATTGGGCAGTGGCTGGTCATATGAAGACTTCTGTGAGGAAAGGATGTACGTGGAACTACAATGCTGGTGATTATGACAAGCTTAGGAGCAGCTTGGAGCTATAGCATGGAATGAGGAGTTGAGAAGTAAGGAAATAAATGCTGCTTGGGAACTGACAAAGAGATACATAACAGCATCAATGTGCGAATGCATTCCAAAGGTCAAAAGGCTGAATAAGGTAGGTGTCAAACGGATGAATGAAGGGATTAAGCTTGAAATCTAGAAGAAGGAGAATGCACTATGGAAGCAGCACAAGATGAATAACAACAATAATTAGTTGAAGACTATAAACAGCAGACCAGAAAGGTGATTCAGTTGGTAAGAACAGCAAAAGTGCAGAATGAGCAGAAATCGAGTGTAGAGGATATAGTATTTTTAGGAATGAGAAGAGATAGGAGAGGAGAAGGAATATAATGCTATTGGATGACTTGATTACAGGTAGGGTAGAAACACATGAAAGCAATAACTGTAATAATGTCCCATTCAGCAGTGAGTTTGAGGCTATATAGTATGAAGTGGAGGCTGACAGAATGAAATATGCAGACCTGGTGGATCAGTTGCTGGGGACAAAGAAAGGTATTGCCAAATTGCAATATGGTGCTAACTGAGTAATTATTACAGGTGACTTAATTATTCAAGGATCGATTCGAGAGAAGAGAAATCTCATGATAAGTATGGAGTAATTGCTGATGATGATGCAAAGATAGATAAGGCAATAAAGTAAAAGATAAATATGAGAAAAATATATCAGTTATCTAGCGCTTACAGAATGATTTTAATGGGCTGGAAACCTAAACAAATGATCATGGCTTTCAGTTTAATGTTAGTAAGTGTAAAGTTATGCACTTTGGCACAATGAGATTTTCCAATGGCATATTATATTAGTGGGGTCATGCTACAAGAAACTGATGAGGCTAGGGATCTTGGCATTATGGTGGATAGGAATTTGAAGTTCAAAAGGTCACATAGCAGAAATTGCAAATACAACTCAGAGAATAATTATAATGCTGATATGAACCTTGACATATAAGGATAAGGAAACCTCTTTTTGCTTCATTCTGACTTTTTACAAGGCCTTGATAAGACTGCATCTGGACTGTGTGCAGATTGGGTCTCCTAGGTTCCTAGGAGATAAAGAAGTTGTGGAAAGGGTGCAAAGATGAGTTATAGCTTACAAAAATTATATCAGTAGTATGGAATTCAGATTTAAATATTTGATTTAGAGATTAGATTAAGAGGACAGATTGCAAGTATGTGGACTACAGACTATGGTTAGTAGGAAAAAAGAGGGGATGATATGATCGACGTCTATAAATTTCTGAATGAGTGTTAATAGGATATTGTCTGATGAAATTTTTTGCTATTTGAAAGGTCCACTGCATCCACTTACCAACTTGAATTTTTTTTTTATGATAGTTCGGGGGAGAGGAAGAAGAACTCAGTTTCCAAAGTTATCCTTGGAAACTGAGTGAGAAAGTGTTCAGGAAGCACACAAAGTCTAGTTTCTTCTCATGGCATGCAATGAATGTGTTGAAACCATCAGATGTTGTAAGTACGTCTTCTGTGATGTATTCAAGGAGAGGTGTCTGATAGGTGTTTAGGCATTATGTGACCCAGAAGGGGTCCCCTCCCCCAAAAACTTCTTGGACTCCATGGAGGAGCTATATAATAATACACAAGTCAGGAATGCTAGGACAGTTAGAAACAACACTTTATACATAGAATATAACAATTGTTCACTGCAATAATAAAATATGTTAACAACAATTATGTTTACTAGACTTCATTAATATTCAAGAAAGCAGTTAAAATCATCAGTGCCTAATAACTCTATTAATGGTATAATTCACTAGTGGAGTGAAAAATATTTTGGTTATCATGCAAAGTGGTGGTTATAATAATACACTCTAATTTTAACAGATTCAAATCATGGGACAATTTTTTTTCTCAATGTCTTAAATAAAGTTTCTTAATATTAATTATTCAGAATTATAAATAAAATGTAATTAAATAATGAAATATAATTAAATAATAAAGTATTAAGAATTATTTCATTATTTAATTAATGAATCCATTAACAAATTAACATATCTGTTAGAAAATAAATAAATTATAATTCATATTAAGTCTTATATTACAGTTTAGTAAGATTTTATCAAAACTGGTTCATCCATTCTCAAGACGTTCCATATGAAAAGACAGACATAACAAAACTAATAATCACTATTTGTTTACTTGCAAAACACATTAAAATAAATCTGAAAATAAAACCAAAGAATAAATAATAATATTAATAATAATAATAATAATAAGATATAATATTATTAGAAGAACGACGGTACATTGCGCCCTTCGATTGGAATAGGCCTAAGTTCGATTCTCGTCGCGACGGGAGGATTCTTTATCTGTTCGATTTCAATCGATGGTGAGTTAGCCGATCTCATACGGAGGTAGCAGGGTTTTTTCTCCCGGAAACTCGGGTTTTTCATCCCGCATACATACAAATCGGCCCTTCAGAACACACGCAATTTACAGACAAAAATTACTAGTTGTGGTGGTGTTGGAGGTGGGCGATAGATGGCGTTGATTCGTAGTAGAGGTTAGGTGTAGAGACAGTTGTAGGTGTCCTCCCGCGATGAGTCTTCGGACTCCTTGGAGGTATCAGGAATAATAATAATAATAATAATAATAGTAGTAGTAGTGAATGTATGTATGTATGTATGTATCAGGATGATAAGCATAAAAATGGAACAGATTGAGATGTGGGTGGGGAAGTTGAGACTGAGCAGATGAGTATGTGGTAAAGAGATAAAGGCGATTGGGCAAGGGCAAGTGTGGTAGGGGAAATCACAAACAACAATTGACTTAGGTAGGATTGGTTATAGACCTAAAAGTGAACTGCTGTCAGAAGTATCAGAAATAAGGGAGATGAAATGGTTTCATTGCTTGAGTTTATTTGCCCTAAAATCAGAATAAGTGAAACATGGTTGAATGAAGATGTTATCCTAATGGGAATAGAAATGAAAGGGTACAGTGTTTTTCATGAGAATAGAAAGGACAAGGAGGAGTGCTGCTGATGACAGCAGGGGGAATTATGTCCACATAAGGTCAACATGAAAGAAGAAAATAGTTATGAGGAAGTTGACAGGAAGACATATTAAGTTGGATGGTCGTGATGAAGAAATGTATATACAACTTGGGTTAGTGATCAAAGGAAGAGTAATTATTATAGACAATTTTAATTATGGCAGTATAGATTGGAATGAAGAGATAGCATTTGGGAATAAGGAAAATGAATTTCTTTAGTTCTTGAGAGAGACTACCTCAGGCAGAATGTCAAGGAGGGCATGAGAGGATCAAGAGATCTGATCATTTCATCAGAGGATGTAATTGTGAGTGGGGGTTTCATACTTTCCTCCAGTTGGTGAGAGTGATCACCTGGGTTGTGGCTAGCCATATGCAGACTTCTGTGAGGCAAGAATATATGTGGAAATACAAGGCTGATGATTATGACAAGCTTAGGAGACAGTTTGGAGCTATAGCATGGAATGAGAAGTTAAGCAGTAAAGAAATAAATGCTGCTTGGGAACTGACAAAGAAATACAAAACAGCATCAATGTGTGAATATATTCTGAAGGTAAAAAGGCTGAATAAGACAGGTGCAAAATGGATGAATGACAGGCTTAAGCATGAAATCTGGAAGAAGAACAAGGCACTTTGGAGGCAGTACATAAAGAATAATGGTAATAATCAGTTACAGGACGAGTATAAAAAACAAGCCAGGAGAGTGACTCAATTAGTAAGGACAACAAAAGTACAGTATGAGAAGAAATTAGCAAATCAGGCAAAGAAAATCCCTTGATTTTTTTAAGATTATGTGGCAAGTAGAAGGAAAAATGATTACGGTAAGATGATGTTAATGGATGAAAAATGGTAGAATGGTAACTGCTGCAGAAGACACTGTTGAGGTATTCAGTGATCAATTTATAAGGGTGTTTCATCCTCCTCAGGGTGAAATCATGAGAAACTTAAGCATAGAGGACATAGGAGAGGATGGCTTAATTGTGAGTGAGAAGGAAATATTTGAGGAAATAAATAACCTTAATATCAATAAGGCAATAGGATTTGATGACATAACACCATGCATCATAAGGGAATGTTCCAGGGAATTGGCAATAGCACTGGCATGCCTATTTAATAATTGTCTTATAATAGCACAGGTTTCGGGGGAGTGGAAAGAAGGTAAAACTGTTCCACTGCATAAAGGTAATAAGGCTGTGGCTGCAAATTATAGGCCAATCTGTATATCTGGAGTTGTGATGAAGATACTAGAGAGATTGGTGAGAAGTAGAATACAGAAATGGGTTGATAACAGTACTATTCTCTATGGTTATCAGCATGGGTTTGTTAAAGATAGATCATGTTTTACTAACCTACTTATTATTATTATTATTAAACAAGACCTCATGGAGTCAAAGACTCATCTAGGAGGTCCTTTTATCTCACACACATCTCATCATACCGGGTCTTAAACACATTCAAACTCCTTGCAGACACCACACTCTCAGGCAAGGCATTCCAATCATTCACAACTCTGCACGAAAAAAACCTGCCTCTCACTCCCCTACTCACACCCTCTTTATACAGTTTCCAGGGATGACCTCTGGTTCTCCCCTGATCTCCCACTATTCGCTGTAGAACTTCTCCACCATTGATCCTATAGCAACCCCTTACCAACTTGTAGGTCTCTATCATATCTCCCCTCTTCCTTCTCTCCACTAGTCTCTGCAAATTACATCTTTTCAATCTTTCCTCATACTCGACATTCCAGAGGTCAGAAACTACCTTAGTCAGTCGCCTTTGGACCCTTTCCAACATCTCCTCATCCTTCTGAAAACCAGGTGACCAAATCTGGGCACAATAGTCCATGTGTGGCCTAATCAAAGCCTTATACAATGGAACAAGAATCTCCCTACTTCTACACGTCAGTGTCCTCCTCATCATTCCCAGAAGTCTTTGTGTTGTCTTCACAATTTTGGCGATGTGACCCCTAAATTTTAGATCTTTATCCACTATCACTCCCAGATCTCTTATTTCCTCTACTTCCAACAATATATTCTTACCAAGCATAAATTCTGCATCCCATCTTTGTTTTCCAAATTTTAAAACCTTACATTTTGCAACATTGAACTCACACCCCCATTTGCTTGCCCAATCACTCAATTTATTCAAGTCTTCTTGCAAGGCCACAACATCTTCACTACTCTTTATGGTTCTTCCCAACTTTGCATCATCTGCAAACAACTGAATATCTCCATCCAAATCTTCGCCAATATCATTAATATACAAGTTAAATAGTAATGGCCCTAAAACAGATCCCTGAGGCACTCCACTAGTGACTTTCCTTTTCCTGGATATTGCACCCTCATACACAACTTGTTGATACCTATCAGATAGCCAGTCTCCAATCCAATGCACTAATCTAATATCCAACCCCATCTGCTCTAGTTTGACTGTCAACTTATCATGAGGCACTCTATCAAAAGCTTTTGCGAAATCCAAGTATATTACTGTGTATCCTTCTCCTCTGTCCAAGGAAGCAGTCACTTTATTGTAATAAGTAAGTAGATTACTAAAACACGACCTCCCTTTAGCAAATCCATGCTGTCCATCAAAGATTATACCATTGTTGTCAACCCAACTCTGGATTCTAGCTCTCACAAGCTTCTCCAACAACTTAACCACAACACCCGACACACAGATAGGCCTATAGTTTGATGCTTGAGTTCGATCACCTCCTTTATGAAGTGGCACAATCTTGCCCTCCTTCCACTCTTTAGGGACTTGACCAAGTGCAAGACTCGTATTAAAAAAATATGTCAAGGCAGGTGTCAACTCTCTGGCACATTCCTTCAGAATACGTGGTGATATATTATCAAGTCCCACAGCCTTATTTACATCTAGTTTACTCAACTCCCCAAACACCTCTTGCTCACTTACAGTCAGTCTCTCCTCCCCATCATCAACTGCTCTTAATCTCTCCATGAAGTCACATTCACAAGATTGAAAGATCTTTATGAACTGCTCATTAAGTATCTCCACCACACATTCTGCAACAGCTGTCTTTATACCATTTCCTCCAATCAATGTCATCCTTCCATAATCATTCTTTCTTTTGCTGGCTACATATCGAAAGAACTCCCTAGGATTCTTTTTAGCTTCATTAGCTAACTGCTGTTCATACCTCTCTTTAGCTACTCTCACCAACCAAGTCACTCTCCTTGCCTGGTCTTTGTAGAACTCATGAAATTGGTTACTTCCACTTCTCTTATGCTGCCTCCACAATGCCCTTTTTCTCTGTATTGCATGCTTAATCTCTTTATTCATCCATCTCACACCTAACTTATTTAACCTTCTCACCCGTGGTATACATTTAGACATTGCATCCACTAAATATTTTTTGAAAATCCCCCAAGCTGCATTGATCTCTTTTCCAGCTAACTCCTCATTCCATGCTACACCTGCAAGCTGTCTCCTGAGCTCTTCATAATCACCCCCCTTGTAGTTCCACATATACCCTTTTTTCACAGGGGTCCTTGCACTGCTGGCAACCACCCAAGTAATCACCTCATGGTCACTTTCACCAATTGGTGGATGATTTGATACCTCATTGATAATTACATCCTCCGATGAGATGACCAAATCCAAGACCCTTAATCCTCTTGTGCCCTCTGTTACATACTGTCTGAGGTAGTTATCCCTCAAAAACTCAAGAAACTCATTTTCTTTACTTCCAGTTGCTATCTCTTCATTCCAGTCTATATTGCCATAATTAAAATCACCCATAATGATCACCCTTTTCTTATTTGCTTGGCTTATTTGACTATACATTTCACTATCACCACCATCCACATTACCAGGTCTATAACAACATCCCACCAAGTATTTGATTCTATTCACCTCTATCTCACACCATACTGCCTCAAAACCACTGGCCCCATTTCCCCCTTGCATCTCTACCTTGTATGGACATAACTCTTTCTCTATCATCAATAGCACTCCCCCTCCCTTTTTACCCCTTCTATCCTCACGAAACACATCATACCTTTCCATCTCTATTCCTGTCAGGATGTCATCCTCATCTAACCATGTCTCACTTATTCCGACAATCTCTGGGTGCACAGACGCAATTAGTGCAACCATTTCATCTGCCTTGTTTCTTATACTTCTAGCATTGGTATACAAACACAACAACTCATTTCTGGATCTACAGCTAGTTCCACTGATACCACTCACTCGATGTGATCTCTCCATGCTGGACTGGGGCCATTTCTCTTTCTGCTTCTTCATTTTAGAACCCTTTGCAATTCCATCTGTTTCCTTTTGATCCCTGATCATCCCATTACTTTCCTGCCTACACATTCTCTCACCTCCTCTTGCAGCATCCACCTTTCTCACGCTGTGTATCCCTGTCCACCCTGAGCCTCCCCGTTTCCCTGCTCCTCTTGCACACCCATTCTCTCATTATCTATACTCATACCACTCACTTCCACATTCATTTCCACTCCTTCAATCTCTCCTGTCTTACTCTCCTGCTCTTCCACATCACTCCCCTCTTGATCTGATTCATTCTCTCTATTCACTTCTCTACCTTCCAGCAGCAGTCTCTCCAAGCGACTCACACCATAACCACTCAAATGCAGTCCATCGCTCCCATACAGCTCACTTCGTCCCTCAAACTCATTCCACACATTAACAAACTGTACTCCCATCTCCTCACACATTTCAGCCAGAATATCATTCATAATCCTTGCTCTCCGCCTCATTTCACCACAATCATACCTAGGCAACACACTGACCACCCTTCCTGTCACACTATTCTCCTTTATCTTTCCAAGCAGTCTCCTGACATTCATTTTGACATGCTCTTTGTTCTCTCTCAAATCATTTGTTCCAATTAATACAATTAACTCTTTTGCTCGTTCCCGCCTCATGTTCAATGCCTCAATCACTCTACTCATTTTACCGCCTGGAAAACATACCTTGTGCATTTTATCCTCTAGCACACCTTTAATAATGGAGTCGCCATACAACGCCACTCGCTCATCTTTTGTTAACTCTTTCATGCCATCATGATTTATTTTAATAGTTTTGACCTGCATTCTCTTAATTTCATTCCGCATCCATTTCATTTCTTGCTTCATCCAATCCAATTCACCTTCTGAACCTCGCGACACATTCACTCTATCATTAAATCTTTCTAACTTTCTAACTCTCGACCCTCTCTTCTCACTTTCCCTCTCATTCATCATTATGTACTATAACAAAGTGACAAATGCCTTGGACAAGGGAGATGGATATACAGTGCTATCAATATCACAAAAGAGGAAGGTCACTAGTGGTGTGCCGCAGGGGATAACTTTTGAGACCATTGTTGTTCAGTTTGTATATTAATGATATTGGGATGGGTTTGACTGGTGATATGCAACAATTTTCAGATGATACAAAATTGAGGAGAGTAATGCAGAGTCAAGCAGATGTTATGGCCTTACAGGAGGACTTGAAGCTATTGCATGAATGGGCAGGTAAATGGGACTATCAGTTCAATGTTGCACAGTGTAAGGTCTTGAAATTACTAAGCATATCAAATCATGCAGTTTTCTTAATTTGGTGATTTTTTACAGAATTTTAGAGTAAATAAATTATAATGGCATATCTTTTATCACCACATTAATGTTTAATGAATTTTAAATATGACTGGATGTTTTGCACTCAATTCCAATTTAATAGTATGGCACACTGCCTTCAGAAGATTTAAATTTTGTTGGCTAAAAAAAATACATTATTATTTTTCAGTTCACAACAAAGCTATGTTACCAAAACAAAAAACTACCCAAAAAACATGTGACTGATGAAAAATTACATTGGCAAGATGAACAGCCATGGTATGCAGTGGTCACATGAGATAGATTAGTGTACTGTGCAACAGTGCTGTGGAAGTGGCTGCAAAAAAGTAGATAAGGTATGGATGAAGTAGTGTAGTGGCTTCTTGTGATGAGGCTGGAGCTCCATGTAGGTGCTATAATAATAATTATTATGGCTCATTTATGGAAACATTATTTAATGTGAAATAATATGTCACAATTATTTATTCTTTTTTTCTTTGAAATTATGCTTTAAAGCTCATGAACTGTAGTTATCTTTTTCCGGTGACATTTTAAAAATGATAATTATCAGTTTATTTTTTAATTTCTATTATTATTATTATTTTATTTTTGAGTGCTAAGTTAGAAAATAAAATCACTTCTGGTGATTTTATCTTCATGTTTATACAGCATTTTTAAAATCCAGACATAAACCTCTTTCTTCACACGCATCAATAATAGCTTTAGAGGTATATCTTTTCATATTTTGTGAATTTCTTTCATTGAGAAGTAGAATACAGTAGAATATGCAAAAGAATGAACAGATAACAGACTGTTCATTCTTTTAACTGTGACAACTGTCATAGGCATTAATCAGCAGCAAGAAGAAATCAGTAGCCTAATCCTTGCTAGCAGTGTTCTACTTATCTATAGGCATCAAATTAATGAAATTAATAAAAAAAATATGCTAGAATTAGCATACCTAGGATAATGAGGCATCCATAGAGCTGTTGGAGTTTGAAGAACATCTTCAGATCTTAAGTTCAGTTTCTGTTTAGCTGAGATCTCTAATAACACGTGTGCTCAAGTCAGATTCTTATCAAATTCATGTCACTTCTATAGAAATTTGAACTAGTTTGGCCCTAGCTTGCACTCTATTAAAATTGTTTTAACTTCAGTGTATTGTGATTTCTTTATCTCCAAAGGTATCACTACAAAAGTAGATGAAGTAATTAGAAATTGCAATGATCTTCAATATCAAAGACAAATCAGACAAACATGATCACATTAATTGCAGGAAGTGTTTGTTATATTGTCAATTCAGTTTACATGCTTTCATTTTTAATATAATTTACCATTAAGTAAAAGAGAAATTAGCCAAAACATAAAATTAGCAGTATATGAGGCGATTCTGAAATACAGTCCACTTACTTATTATAAGAAGGTGACAAATACTTTGGATAAAGGTGATGCATACAGTATATTTAAATTTTGCCAACCTTTTTCATAAATTACCTCATGTTGTATTAGTAGTTAAAAAGGATTGGATAGTAGATTAGTGCACTGGATTAGAGATTGACTGTCTGATAGGTAACAGCAAGTTGTCTATGGAGGAGACATATCCCAGAATATTGCTCTTCTACAGACTTCTCCCAAAATATTTGAAGAGGTTGAATGGTTATATATAATCATAATGAATTTTTCATTATAATGAAATTTTTTACTTCATTAATTCATAATCTCCAGCCTGTTGGTTGGAGAGCATCCACTCTCCAACCAACAGGCTGCTTGTTTGAATCCCACATGGATGTTTATATTTGTCTTTAGGTGGGAGAGATGAATTTAATCACCCAACCACCATTCCACTTTTTGGAGGTCTGAAGTAGCTTATATGTATAAAATAAGTAAAATAATGTATAAAATAAGATGCAAAAAATATATATAAAATAAATAAAAATAGGAAAAAAAATTCTTAGCCTGCCCACAGTACAAATGTATTATAGGTTTACAATGAAACTTTAGTGGGGTGGGTACCACATAAAAATAAATAAATAAAAATAAAATAAAATAAATTGTTCGCAGATGATGCAAATTTGAGAAAAACTATGAGATGTAGAGCATGTTGTGGTTTGCTTTGCAAGAGGACCTGAATGCACTGGCTGAATTGAATGGGAAAGAGAATGGGAGTTACCAGTTCAATGTTGCAAAGTGTAAGGTTTAAAATGTGGGAAGCAAAGATAGAATATAGAGTACATAGTGGAAATATCTTAAAGGAGATGAGGGATCTGTGAGCGATTGTGGACAAAGATCTAAAATTTTAATTTTGGTGATACATTGCTAAAGCTGTGAGAACAGAACAGCAGTTATGGCAATGATATGGAGGACACTGCCGTGGAGAAGTAAGGATGTTATGGTTCCATTGTATAAGGTTTTGATCAAGTTGCATGTAGATTGCTGTGCACAGATTTGGTCACCTAGTTTTTCAAAAGGATGAAGAGATATTGCAAAGGGTTCAGAGACAACTGACTAAGGTGATTTCTGCCTTAAACTGTGGGCAGGCTATCATATCATGTTGAGTATGAACATCTTCATACTCAACATGATATGATTGACACATATAAGTTGCTAAGGTGTTATTATCGGATTAATATGAATGATGTGCAACATAGAAATGGCCAGAATGGAGGAGAACAAGTGGCCATCCCTGGAAGCTGTATACGGAGGGTGTGAACAATGATGTGAAGAGCAGGTTTTTTTGCATGGAGAGTGGTGGGTGCAGAATGCAGTGCCTGAAAGCCTGGTAAGTGCAGCAATGGTGCATATTTAAGGCATGGTATGATGAATTGTGCAAGATAGTGAAACTCACCATGATGAATCTTTTAATTCCATAGAGGTTTGATAATAATAATAATAATATTTCAATATGTGGATATAAAAATTAGGTTAAAATAAAACAGTTGAATAGAAATATTCTGGTTTTGTGACCATATTTATTAGAGAACTGTTTTTAAAAAACTAAACAAGTACTAAAAATAACCCAACGAGTTTCGTTAGTCGTAAGACTAGCATCTTCAGGGGTAAAGAGAACTAACAGTTTAAAGCACAAACTATAAGAAATTATGAAAAACAAATTCACTTGTTGGTATTATGAACATCAAAAAAGTTCGTTAAAAAAAAACGAATAACAGATCTATATAACAGTTAATGTGTGTTAGTTGGAGACAATGCTATTTGTTGTCACGTTCCATGGTTCACACACACTCTGTCGGAGGTCTGAAGTGGAGGTAAAATTTTAATAAATGATGACCAAACTTGATTTAAAATCAAACCTTGGTTTTTGTTGCATTGCATAGGAATTTTAATCATATTTGCTACCGCTTTGAATTTTCTTGTGAAACAATTCTTATCAATATAGGACATGTTTGTTCTATCCCAGAGTACATCATGACCAGTAGAAACTGTGTGATATGCTAAGCCAAATTTATGTTCTCTCTTCTTTTGTACATCCTTTTGATGTTCACTCATGCAGATTCCCCCAATTTTTCCGTCTGGCCCACGTAGTAAATGCCACATTGTTCCAATGATGGTTCCATAATAGTCATTGTTCCAATGACTATTATAAACCCCCTGGTTTTTTCACTGCCACTTGAAAAAATATCAAGATCTCTTCATCCTCTGAAATCCCCACATCACCCAATGAAAAAACCAGGGGTTTATAATATTCATTGTTCCTGTGGCATCTGCTACGTGGACCAGACAGGGAGATCCACATGAGCGGATTTAATCCAAATGAGCGGAGTGAAGAAATTAAAAATTTCCTCAGTGTCAGTTTATGCTCTTGAGAGGTATTTATCAAATGACACTGAGGAGATTTTTCATATGATGGAAGACCAAGAGTTATCCCCAGTAGTTGCAAAATTAAATGGCAAGTAAGAAGGTTAGAAGTAAGTTTTATGCATGGAGGGTGGTAGGCGCACAGAATGTATTATTACTTGAAAGAATTGTGAGAGTGCAGACAGTGAATGAGTTTAAGGAGTGGTATGATAGACTTGGTGTTATGTTGTTTAAGATGTATCTCCCATGATGAGTCTTATGAACTCTGTGTACAATATCAATATAATCAAGTCTAAACTTCTTTACCATCACATATTTTTGATGGTAAAGCTGTGAAACTTTACAACACTACCTGAATATCAACCACAAAGAATGCATTCCAGTTTCAAAAATTTTTGAGACATAATCATCAGGCTTGACAAATAGGATCACCACTTGCCTGTGGCAAGTAGATTTTGTCAGTGGGAAATTGAACAAACACAGAATTTTTTTAAAATTAAAAAAAAAAAAACTTTTCAAACAAAATCTTTTTTACTTTTAAGAAAACATAGAAGAATATGTGTAATAGAAAGAGGCCATTCTAGTAACAAAACTTAATGTAACAAATTATATTTTCCAAAAAAATCAATGTTGTTTTTACTGTTCTATCTTATATAAAAAAGATCACAGGTGTTAATGGTTCCAATAACTCCTCCTCCCTTCAAAATGTGCTAAGATCATCATCATCATCAAATTCCTGCCATGTATCCTGAAGGTGTGTACAGGATATGATAGTACTACATGAAAAATTTACATCATTACTAGCTTCCTATCTACAATTTTCCTCCAAAGTCTGTTACTTGTCAAGACTCCAACATTATCAGATCTTATATTTCTATCGTCTAAGGCACTTTGTATCATATCAATCCACCTATATCTTGGTCTTCCTCTGAGTCGTTTTCCTGCCAACCTGGCAGAGAACACTTGTTTTGCTAATCTTTCCTCGCCCATTCTGTTTAAGTTACCATACCACCTGAGATTAGCTCCTAATGCATTCCTGAATGCTGACAATGTCAAATGTGCTAAGATATATGTGGAAACTAACAACATAACTGCAAACTCAAAGAAAAACCGAATGATGAGAATGGAAAAAAGTTGTGTTTTTTTTTTCTCTGAAGCAAACTCACTTCATATATACATTTCCTATACACCTATTTTGGCTTTATCTGCATCTTTACAGTTATCTGATATAGCTGAACATTTTATCTGGGAAATAGATTCCATATAAAATAATAATAGATAGAAATCACCTTGGAGCTGTTTACTGATTATGATTAACTAATTAGGGATTAATAGTGAACATATACAGGACTCACACAGACGAATGAAATTTCATCATTACATCTGCTTATATTTTTCAATGAAAAATGCCAAAATTTGCACAAAAATATTCCATAATAATAACCATAATCATAATATTTTATTATTGTACAGAAATCTTCATGGAATCTGAAAGTTAAACTCACTGTAGTCCACACTAACCATTATTAACACATGTATCATACCCCTCCTTAAACTTGTTCACTAATAAACGCACTTACAACTGCTTCTGACTCAAACTCAATCATTATTCTTTAAACAAACAATCTAGTCCTCACACCTGTTTCCACATTATAACTTTAAGGGAATCACTCTTTGTTCTCTCCTTGTCAAAAAAAAATGGATTTTTTTTTGCATATTATTCTTTTGCGATTTTATACAATTCTTTTTTAATAACTTATCATTTTTCTATCGTATCCCTTTTCTGCCTACGAACTAAATCTGCAACCTACAAACAGCACTTTATCCTCATCTGAAACATGCCACAGACCTGTCACCACCTTGGTTACTTGTTTCTGGATCATCTCTATCACATCCAAAGAAACCAGGCAACAGTAGTCCAGATGTAGCCATCTCTCTTATTTCCCCATATGTTCTTTAATATCCAAGTGATATTTGAGTTATTTTGACCTGCACTGAAATATGCCATCTGAACTTCAACTCCCTGTCACACCATCATCGAAATACCTAGTCATAGCAAATTCCTGCATTCCAATTTTTTCATAGCTTGTGATTTTTACAACGCAAAGTGCATAATATTACATTCTGTCACATTAAATTAGCAAACCACTATTCTTTGCACATGCTGTCAGTTTATCTAAAATTATCCTGCAGGATGTCTGTATCACCTTTATTACCACTACTTTCTCCAGTTTTGCTTCATCAGCAAACAGCTGATTATCACCCACCCCCACACACAAAATCCTTATATCACTGATGTATAAATTAAACAGTAGTAGCCCAATGCACAGCTTGAGAGCACTCTACTGGTCAACTGCTTTCTCCTTAATTCTATGCTACCATATCTAACAATCATGACCTTCTTCTTTAGATATTTTTTAAGGCTAAAATATATAAAATATCATTTTGACTTCAGCAGGTAGCCTAATTACCTCTATGACACTGAAATATGATTTTGAAAAAAAAAAAAAAAAAAAAATCACATCCATGATGTTGTATCACCCAATGGCTGGCTTAAGAAAACATCATTTATTCTGCAGACTGTCACGCGGGAGACTGGGGCTTCAATTCCCCGCTGGGAAATTAAATGGTTGCCGGCCTGGTTGGCCGAGTGGTTAGTGTATCTGCTCTCCAGCCAAAAGGCTGTGGGTTCGAATTCTGCCATGGGCATGGATGTTTGTGATTGTCTCTGAAAATACTAGTGGTGGTCGGCGGTAGATGGCATTGGTGTAGATGATGAAGATGGTTGGTGGCAGGGTGGAGACGGAGAGTTGTAGAGCAGGTTCCCTCCCTCGATGAGTCTTTGGACTCCCTGGAGGTTTTACGTAATAATAATAATAATTAATGTCAAGCAACACTGAGTCAGTTCTAAGCAACATGACATTCTTTTAAGATATTCCAGTGGGCAAGAACTGCATCAACACATACATGCTATCACTGCCCAATGTTCATTCATATGCTAAACAGAGGTGGTCAAATCATGGCTTGCAAGCCACTGTTTTGGTTTTTTTCATAAAATTTGAAATAAACACAATTTCATTGTGTCCATCATAAAAGATGAAAATTTGTGATACAAATCATATATTTTTCACAAACATATAATACATGCATATATTATATGTATTTATATGTCTATATTTAATCTTATTATTCTACATAGTCTATATTTATATTTAATTATTTTTAATAACTATTTTTTTTTTTTTTTTTTCTGGAAATATCTTGCAGCTCACAAACATCTGAAAAATGTCCTATGTGTATTTTGGGCCTAATACACTTGGTCACTCCTAAATCATGGCATATGAGCATCATTCATATGCCATAATTGCACTACCATAAAGAGCAAGAGCTAGTAGATATATGACTATTGCATGATATGCCTGGTTTTGGACCCAACAGATTTAGTATTTGTTTTATTTTAACCATGCCTTTTGATTGGCTCATTTGTTGCTGCAGGGTAGAGTGCTTGATTTTGAGTGATATCTGAAGAAGGTGGTTGATCTTCTTCAGAAGGTATTTGTACACTTTCAAGACCAATGGCTTGCAAGTGTACAAATATGTCAGTGCATAAATGTGATTACCTGGGTGGTTGCCAGCAGTGTGAGGACCTCTGTGAGAAAAGGGTATATGCAGAACTACAAGGGGGGGGGGGTGATTATGAAGAGCTCAGGAGACAGCTTGCAGGTGTAGCATGGAATGAGGAGTTAGCTGGAAAAGAGAGCAATGCAGCTTGGGGGATTTTCAAAAACTGTCTAGTAGAGGCAATGTTTAAATGTATTCCAAGGGTGAGAAGAGTTAAATAAAGTAAGTGTAAGATGGATGAATAAAGAGATTAAGCATGCGATACAGAGAAAAAGGGCATGTAGAGGCAGCATAAGAGAAGTGGAAATAACCAATTCCATGAAGTCTACAAAGACCAGGCAAGGAGGGTGACTTGGTTGGTGAGGGTAGCTACTCACCAACCATCCTAAGGAGTTCTTTCGATATGTAGTCAGCAAAAGAAAGAATGGTTGTGGAAGGATGACATTGATAGGAGAAAATGGTATAAAGACAGCTGTTGCAGAATGTGGGGTGGAGATACTTAATGAGCAATTCATAAAGGTCTTTCAATCTTGTGAATGTGACTTCATGGAGAGATTGAGAGCAGTGGATGATGGGGAGGAGAGACTGACCGTAAGTGAGCAAGAGGTGTATGGGGGAGTTGAGTAAACTAGATGTTAATAAGGCTGTGAGACTTGATAATATGTCGCCACGTGTTCTGAAGGAATGTGCCAGGGAGTTGACACCTGTCTTGACATATTTTATTAATATGATTCTTGCACACGGTCAAGTCCCTAAGGAGTGGAAGGAGGGCAAGATTGTGCCACTTCATAAAGGAGGTGAGCGAACTCAAGCATCAAACTATAGGCCCATCTGTGTGTCAGATGTTGTGGTTAAGTTGTTGGAGAAGCTTGTGAGAACTAGGATCCAGAGTTGGGTTGACAAAATGGTTTATCTTTGATGGACAGCATGGATTTGTTAAAGGAAAGTCATGTTTTTTAATAAACTACTTACTTATTACAATGAAGTGACTGTTTCCTTGGATAGAGGAGAAGGATACACAGTAATATACTTCATCATCATCATCAATTTCCTGACAAGTACCCTCTAGGGGTGTACAGGATATGATAGTACTACATGAATAATTTACGTCATTACTAACTTCCTATCTACAATTTTCCTCCAAATCAGTCTGTTACTTGTCAAGACTCCAACATTATCAGATCTTATATTTCTATCATCTAAGGCACTTTGTACCGTATTAATCCACCTATATCTTGGTCTTCCTCTGGGTCGTTTTCCTGCCAACCTGGAAGAGAACACTTGTTTTGCTAATCTTTCCTCGCCCATTCTGTTCAAGTGACCATACCACCTGAGATTTGCTCTGCTAATGCATTCCTGGATGCTGACAATGTCAAGTTCTTTCCTAATATCCTCGTTTTTAATATGATATTGCCATTGATGCCATCTGTTCATGGCTCTAATCTTTCTCAGGACTCTCATATCTGCGGTCTCTGGTCAAGTGTTTTACTTCTGACCCAGCTCTCAGATCCATAAGTTAAAACTGGTTTGAACACTGTCTTGTATATAGCTAATTTAGTGTTCCGACTAATTTCTCTTTTATTCCATATGAATTTATTCAATTGACTTCTTGCCATACCAGCTTTGTTGATTCTGTTGCCTATTTCCATATTTAATTTACCATCTTCACTAAAAATCGTGCCTAAGTAGCTGAAATGTTTTACTTGTTCCACAGGTTCCCCGTTCACCACGCAGTTGACATTTTCAACAATTCTACCTATTTTCATCGTCTTTGTCTTTTTAATGCTGACATTCATATCATATCGATTACAACAGTTATTCAATTTAGTCAGGGAATCTTGCAAACTTGTAGCGGATTTATTTAGAAGTATAACATCATCCGCATAAAGCAAAGAGCTGACATTAAACATCTCCAATTCTGATATCATGTTTAATACCACTTTCCTTCATAATGTGATCGATACAGATAGTGAATAACAGAGGGGATAATGTACATCGTTGTCTCACACCAGATTTAACATTAAACCATCTTCCTATACTTTCTTAAATTCTAACTGCTGACTTACAACTCAAATAAAGACTAAGTATTGCTTGATATAATGCCCCATTGACACCATATAACTGTAGCTTATTGAATAGCATCTCTCTTGGCACCTTGTCATATGCCTTTTCCAGATCGACGAAACTTAAATACAAATCTTTGTTATATTCCCATGCTTTCTCAACTATTTGTCTTAAAGTGAAGATCTCATCCTGACAGCCTCTATTTGGCCTGAATCCAGCTTGTTCTTCACCAAGCTTTCCTTCCACAATTCTTCTCAACTGTTTCTCAAGTATACTTGCATAGATCTTGCCAGGAACACTCAGTAGGGAAATACCTCTGTAATTCGCACATTCAGTTTTATTTCCCTTTTTATATATGGGTACTATTAGAGCTCTACTCATCATCGGGAATTCGTCCCTCTGTCCAGGCTTTCTGAACTATGCAGTGCAGCCACTGTAAGACTTTTATACCACCATATTTCAGCATTTCTGGTCGAATATCATCTACTCCTGCTGCCTTTCCACATTTCAAGCCTTTGATGGCTTCAAGTATGAATATGTCTTCCTGACTGTATGCCTGTTGAGTGGTTTCAAAGTAATTACTTTGAAAATTTAGCAAATTTTCAAAGTAATTACTTCATACTTTAAGGATATATTTTTCTCCTGTTTTCATGTCACATTTATCATCTGTAACATCTTTTACAGCACTCTTTCCTCCATTCCTAAGCTTCTTCAACAACCTCCAGAATATTTTGCCACCTTCTTGATATTTATTTTCTATGTTCTTGCCAAAGTCCTCCCATGACTTTTGTTTAGCTAGTTTTACAAAGTGTTTATCTTTCTTACATTTGTCTCTGTATTCTCTAAGAGCACAAATTGATTTATTTGCCAGGAACTTTTGTTATGCTTTCTTCTTTTCCTTCACCGTCTCTTTAACTTCCTGTGTCCACCATGGAGTTCTGATTTTTCTATCCTTGCAGACAACCTCGCCACATGCCTCTCTGGATGAATCAATCAGGGTTTTCTTCAAGGCTTGCCATTGAATCTCCAAAGTTTGGTTCCTGTTCTCAAACTCTTTCATTTTTACTTCAATAATCTTTGTGTATTTTAGCCTACAGTTCACATCTGAGAGCTGCTCAACTTTTATTCGCTTTAAAACTTTCTTACATGTCATTCTTTTCAATATGAAATTCAATTTTATCCTGCTCAAGACTAAATAGTGATCACTTCCAATTTCAAATCCTCTGTACACTCTGGTGTCCTGCACCAGGGAGAAAACATCACTATCAACAATAACATAGTCAATGAGACTTTTCTTATTCCTTGCCTCTTCTCTCCATGTGAATTTGTGCACATTTTTATGTTGGAACATGGTGTTAGTAATAACCAGTCCATGTCCTGAGCAGAAATCCAACAGGTATTTGCCATTATTGTTAGCTTTGCTCTTTTCTCCATATTTTCCCAAAATATTTTTGTATGTCTGACAATCATTTCCTACTCTGCTATTTAGATCTCCAACAAGGACCAACTTTTCCTTTTTCATTGTGTCAGTTGCTTCTTATAAAGCATCAAAAAATTCCTCCACTTCTACCTTACTAGAACCTTCTGTGTGACCATAGGCACAAATAAGTTTTATTGTTGAATTCCCCATTCTGATATTTGCCCACATCACTCTACTTGAGACTGTCTGCCATTCAAGAAGATTAGCCTCGTATTTTGTGTTGAATACTATGGCAAGGAGGAAGAGGAGTATAACATTTTGTATTTATTGCTCAAAACGATCTCACCAGTTTTTGTCTTTTTTGTTTCAGTCACCCCTATTAATGCGATCTGGTACTTATCTAATTCCTCCATTCGCTCCATTTCTTTGCCATTCAGGCTTCTTATGTTGATAGTACCAATCTTTAACTCTGGTAATGTTGAGTTGGGGTGTGCTTTCAGATTTGTTCCAGTAGTTGACTTTTCGCTGTTCGCCCTGGTTCTCTGGCGAAAATAATGGGGACCTTGTTTAACCGGGCGATGCCCCAGCCGGCAATCCAAGTAATATACTTGGATTTTGCAAAGGCTTTTGATAGAGTACCTCATGATAAATTGATAGTCAAACTAGAGAGGTTGGGGTTGGATATTAGATTTGTGCATTGGATTGAAGACTGGCTATCTGATAGTATCAACAAGTTGTGTATGGGGGAGTGATATCCAGGAAAAGGAAAGCCACTAGTGGGGTGCATCAGGGGTCTGTTTTGGGGCCATTACTTTTTAACTTGTATATTAACGATACAGGTGAAGATTTGGATGGAGATATTCAGTTGTTTGCAGATGATGCAAAGTTGGGACGAACCATGAAGAGTAATGAAGATGTTGTGGCCTTACAAGAAAACTTGAATAAATTGAGTGATTGGGCACGGAAATGGAGATGCGAGTTCAATGTTGCAAATTGTAAGGTTTTAAAATTTGGAAAACAAAGATGGGATGCAGAATTTATGCTTGGTGAGGATATATTGTTGGAGGTGGAAGAAATAAGAGATCTGGGGGTGATAGTAGATAAGGATCTGAAAATTAGGGGACACATAGCCAAAATTGTGAAGACAACACGAAGGCTTCTGGGAATGATGAGGAGGACATTGATGTGTAGAAGTAGGGAGATTCTTGTTCCGTTGTATAAGGCTTTGATTAGGCCACACATGGACTATTGTGCCCAGATTTGGTCACCTGGTTTTCAGAAGAATGTTGGAAAGGGTCCAAAAGTGATTGACTAAGGTAGTTTCTGACCTCTGGAATGTCGAGTATGAG
Source organism: Typopeltis vanoorti (assembly GCF_054136105.1). Lineage (NCBI taxonomy): Eukaryota > Metazoa > Arthropoda > Arachnida > Uropygi > Thelyphonidae > Typopeltis > Typopeltis vanoorti. Next base: position 47,340,375 of record NC_143553.1, read on the forward strand.
GAAAGATTGAGAAGATGCAACTTGCAGAGTCTGGTGGACAGGAGGAAGAGGGGAGATATGATAGAGACCTACAAGTTATTAAGGGGTTGTTATAGGATCAATGCTGGAGCGGTTCTACAGAAAATAGTAGGAGATCAGGGGAGAACCAGAGGTCATCCCTGGAAACTGTATAAAGAGGGTGTGAGTAGAAGAGTGAGAGGCAGGTTTTTTTCGTGCAGAGTTGTGAATGATTGGAATGCCTTGCCTGAGAGTGTGGTGTCTGCAAGGAGTTTGAATGTGTTCAAGGCATGGTATGATGAGCTGTGTGTGTGATAAAAGAACCTCCCAGATGAGTCTTTGACTCCATGAGGTCTTGGGGTAATAATAAATATAGCAGAATTGTTTCCCTCCTGGAAACTTGAATGTTAAATTCCATGTATTGGCCAGAGAACATGCATATTTAAACAGACAAAAATACTATTAATGGTAGCAGTTGGCATGTGTGTAGATTCATGGACAGTAGTGTTTGTGTATATGTTCCCAAAAGTTTGGGAACTTGTTGTACTCAATTGTGTTAAATAGGTTGTATTATGAATAATTTAACTTAATTATCATTTTCAGCCCCATTAGTCTTAAATTAACAAATGTGCAACTACATGTAAGAGGGATTCAAATTTGGCACATGCACACTACTGTTCTATTCAAATTCTTTACTGTTGTCTAACAATATGCAAGATAAAATATTTGTAAAATAAATATAATTTTCTGCTGCGGGACACGTGCGATTGTATAATTATGGAAACACCACAAGCCCTCACTATACAAGAGAAGATTGTACGGTGAAGAATGTCTCCGCATGATGAGTTCCAGGACCTCCTGAAGGAGTCAACATAATAATAACAATAAAATAGTACAGAATCATTTTGCCATATCTGTGGCAAGAGGATTAAAATCTGGGAAACAAACCCTTGCTTGTTTGATCCAGAAAGCATATGAACATTGGATGTAAAGCATTATCTCTGGCTTTACTGGACCCAGGCTCCTCACATATGTTGTACTGTATGCATGATATTTAAATGGATAGTCAGAGGTAACACATTCTTCAATGCCATTTGTTATCTCGATGATATGGAGCAATTTTTGAAACCCACAAATGATTGTTAGTTTAAAGTGTCTGTTTAAAACAAACACTTCCAGTTGTCAACAAAGTTGAAACATGCGATAAAATGCCCTTGTTATCATCAGCCATAGATCAGTATCAAAGAAAATTATGCTGGCAGTTCCTAAACAACCTGAGAACAATGAACCATGAATGACCATTCTACTCACAATAACATCATTTCTTGTGAGGTGGATTTAGATTCTTAGCTACACTGTCTCCATCTCACCTAATAACCCAAACCGAGTTGAACAATCTTGTAAGAGCTGAATTTTGTTAAACAAGAAGTTGAAATCTCAGGATCAAGCTACAAAACCAGAACCACATGAAAAAAAAAGTGCGGGGTGGGGGGAGGAGAAAATCACCTCATTTTGAAACTGTTGGTCAATTTTGGAATTTTGCTTTTTCTATGAGTAGTAATCTTGTATTTGCAGCAACATTAATGAATAAATGGAAATGCTATAGAGAAAATTTTAGCCTTATGAGTTTTCTTTTTTTGTGCAAACTGCGTTAACAAGAAGTCCTAACCCTACAGTAAATCAGTATTTCCCAGCTCTATTTTTTTACCTCCAAATCACTTCAGGATTCCAGTAAGCAGTGATGGTATCTCACAGATAATAAAATTCATCTACCATTAGAAGACATTCACAAACATCTATGCTTATAGTGAGATTTGAATCTGCACCCTATTAGAGGGCAGATACAGTACTCATTCAGCCAGCCAGCCAGACTAGCATAGACACACCAAAACTTAGTTTGATTAGTACATGTAAACACACCAGCAATAAATATCTCATATGAAGGAATGCTATGAGATTATGGTTTTGCTTTTTAAATATGCTGATTCCAGGATAGTATTATATGGAGATTGCACTATTAGTGGGCTAGTTACTGAGAGTCCATAAGGTCTGCTATCCAGGTGGGAAAATGAGTAGGATAATTAAGGTGTTGGACATGTGGAAGAAATGAGCAGGAGCGTTAGTCATGGTTGTAGGGACAAATGACCTAAGTGGACATAAGAAAGATGTGAGGACGAATATCAAGAGACTATTAAGAAGACTGAAAGATAACAGTGTAGTAGGAAGGGTTGTCAGTGTGTTGCCAAGGTATGATGATGATGAGTTGCAACGGAGAGTCAAAATCATAAATGGTATACTAGCAGAGCTGTGTGAGGAGAAGGGAGTGAAGTTTGTGGATGTATGGCATGTGTTTGAGGGAAGAATGAAATTATACAGGCATGATGGGTTGCATTTAAATGGCTTTGGAGTGAACATACTGGAGAAAGTGTTGCTGGATGAAAGTACAGTGTGTGATGTGTGCAACAGATCAGAAGAGATGAAGGTAAAAATCAGGATGAGAGTGGTACTGAAGAGACAGAAGTGCTTGGCAGTGGAAACAGTAGTGTGAGAGAGAGATGAAGAGAGAATGGGAATGCAAGAGGAACAGAAAAACAAGGAGGGGAGCTTGTGTGGACAGGGAGACATAGCATAGCGAGAGTGGATGTTGAAAGCAGCAGTGATGTGTATGTATGAAGATGGAGTATATTGCAAGGTGGATGGGGAAGTTGAGACTGAGCAGATATATGTGGTAAGTGGTGATAAAAGTGATTGGCTAGGTGTGGTGAGGAAATCACAACCAACACATGGCTTGGATAGGACTTGCTATAGACCTAAAAATGAACTACTGTGTTTGTTTACAAATGCTGATACTTCTGGTATTTGTAAACAAACACATATGGGGGGGGGGGGTTCACACTTTTCTCCAGTTGGTGAAAGCAATCATGAAGTAATCACCTGTGTTGTGGCTAGTCATATGCAGATTTTTGTGAGGAAAGGATATGTGTGGAATTATAAGGCTGGAGATTATGACAAGGGAGATGAAATGAGTTCACTGATTGAGTTTATTTGTCCCAAAATCATTGGAATAAGTGAAACATAGTTGAATGAAGATGATATTCTAACAGGAATAGAAATGGAAGGATACAGTATTTTTCATGAGGATAGCAATGACAAGAAGGGAGGTGGGGGGGGAGTACTGCTGATGATAGCAGGGGAATTATGTCCACATAAGGTATCCATGAAAGAGGGAAATAGTGGCAATGGTTATGAGGCATTGTGGGGTAATGTGGAGGTTGACAGAAATACATATTTAGTTGGATGTTGCTATAGTCCAGGGAATGTGGAGGGTGGGGATGAAGAAATGTATAAACAACAAGGATTAGTGAACAAAGGAAGGGTAATTATTATGGGCAATTTTAATTATGGCAGAATAGATCAGAATGAAGAAATAGCATTTGGGATAAAGGAAAATTAATTTCTTGAGTTCTTGAGAGATAACTTCCTTTACATGCTGCCTGAAGTAGTTATCTCTCAATAAATTCATTTTCCTTTATCCCAAATGCTATTTATTCATTCTGATCTATTCTTCATGCGAGGATCGAGAGTTCTAAATCTAATCGTTTCATCAGAGGATGCAATTGTGAGAAAGGGTTTCACACTTTTCTCCAGTTGGTGAAAGCAATCATGAAGTAATCACCTGTGTTGTGGCTAGTTATATGCAGATTTTTGTGAGGAAAGGATATATGTGGAATTAAAAGGCTGGAGATTATGACAAGCTTAAGAGACAGCTTGGAGCTATTACATGAAATGAAGAGTTGAGCGGTGAGGAAATAAATGCTGCATGGGAACTCATAAAGAAATACATAACAGCATCAATGTGTGAATGTGTTCCAAAGGCCAAAAGGCTGAATAAGGTCAGTGTAAAATGGATAAATGTGGAGCTTAAGCACGAAATCTGGAAAAAGAAAGTACTTTGGAGGAAGTACAAGATGAATAATAAAAATAATCAGTCACATGAAGAGTATAAAAAACAAGCCAGGAGAGTGACTCAGTTAGTAAGGAAAAGAAGAGTAGAGTATGAGCAGAAATTGGCAAATCAGGCAAAGAAAAATCCTGGAGAGTTTTTTTAGATATGTGGCAAGTAGAAGGAAGAATGGTCATGGTAAGATGAAGTTAATCGATAAAAGTGGCAGAATGGGGGGGATAACTGCTGCAGAAGACATTGTTGAGGTATTCAGTGATCAATTTATTAGGGTGTTTTATCCTGATCAAGATGGAATCATGAGGTGATTATGTGTATAGGACATAGGGGATGGCTTAATTGTGAGTGAGCAGAAGATATTTGAAGAAATAAGATTGATGTCAATAGGACGATAGGATTTGATGACATCACCACGTATCTTAAAGGAATGTTCCAGGGAATTGGCAGTAGTATTGGCATGCCTGTTTAATAAAAGTCTTACAACAGTATAGGTTCCAAGGGAGTGGAAGGGGGGTAAAATTGTTCCACTGCATAAAGGGTGGTGATAAGGCTCTAGCTTCAAATTATAGGCCAGTCTATATATCTGGAGTTGTGGTGAAGGTACTGGAGAGATTGCTGGGAAGTAGGATACAGAAATCAGTTGATAACAGTAGTATTCTCTGTGGTTATCAGCATGGGTTTGTTAAGGGAGTCATGTTTCACTAAGCTACTTATGTACTATAACAAAGTGACACATACCTTGGATAGGAGATATGCATATATAGTGGTGTACTTAGATTTTGCAAAAGCTTTTGATAGACTGCAACACGACAAGCTCTTATATAAATTGAAACAGATGGGATTGGATAACAGACTTCTAAGTTGGATTAGTGACTGGCTGTCAGATAGGTATCAGAAAGTAGTATATGGAGGGGTGTGGTATCCTGAAAGAGAAAGGTCACTAGTGGTGTGCCATAGAGGGTCAGTTTTGGGGCCATTGTTCAATTTGTATATTAATAATATGGGGATGGGTTTAACTAATAATATGCAGCTATCTGCAGATGATGCAAAACTGGGGAGAGCAATGCAGAGTCAGGCAGATGTTATGGCCTTACAAGAATAAATTGAATGAATGGGCAGGTAAGTGGAACTGTCAGTTCAATGTTGGAAAGTGTAAGGTTTTGAAATTTGGTAAGCAATGATGAGATGCAAAGTATACAATTGGTGGGGAAACTTTAATGGAAGTAGAGAGGATGGGAGATCTAGGAGAAATGGCAGACAAGAACCTGAAATTCAGGGGACACATTGCACAAGTTGTGAAGATGTCACATTGGATAATGGCAATGATGCAGAGGACCCAGACTTGCAGAAATTGAGAGGTTATGACACCATAGTATAAGGCTTTGATCAGGCCTCATATGGATTATTATGCACAGATTTGGTCACCTGGTTTTCATGGTGATGAGGATATGTTTGAAAGGGTCCAGAGAAGATTCAAGAAGGTGATCAGTGGTCTTTGGAGTATGAGGAAAGATTGAGAGAATGTAAGTTGCAGAGCCTCGTGAATAAGGGGAAGGGGGGGGGGGGGGTTTAAGATAGTCAGGAGTTGTTATTGCGTCGATATAGAGGAGATTTTTCATAGAATGGGAGATGAAGAGGCTAGGACAAGAGATCACTGCTGAAAACTGTATAAGGAGGGTGTGAGCATAGGAGGGAGAAGTAGGTTCTATGCATCGAGAGTGGTGATTGGAATACATTACTTAAAGTGTGTTGTGGGTGTAGACACATTGAATCAGTTTAAGGCACGGTTGGATGAGTACTGTATGCAATAGTATGTACCTCCCACAATGAGTCTCTGACTCCATGGAGGTCAAATGTCAATAATAATAATAATAATAATATATTAATTATGAATAATACTTAGAGGTAGGATTCACAAAATATTGTTGCTTTTTATACAAGTGGGATAACTAAACAAAAAAAAACCATTATTATGAAATTGATAGATGGCTAATGTCATTCAAAGCATTTGGTATTGGGGTACAAAAAAATTGCTTTCAATCCTTCCCTTGTGAAATTAAAAAAATTCTTCTGTATCATACACATTAATTTAATGAAAAATTTCTTTACAACTTTACATAAATGAAGATGGCAGTTTTTGATATGTAAAGGACAAATTTTCAAGATACAAAATCAAATCACAAGAAATAAGATGCAAAAGAAGACATTTTTATTGGTCCACAAATTTATATACTTTATGACATCCTGGACAATATTGACACACACACATATATATATATATAAATTAGCACAAAAAGCTTTAAAAGCTGGCAGTGACAATTTTTTAGATTTTGTTATGAGAGACAACTACAGAGGAAGTCTATAAGCATACCAAGCAATGAGATACCATTTGTGATTAAAGATCCACTTTCTGCTGCATTCATTTGAATTTCTTTCTTTCCATATTGGGTAGCATCAGTGATGAACATAGAAATGGCACAAACATTTCCATCAGGAGGTATCTTGTATGAATAACAGTACTCAGGCAAGTGGACTTTCAGTAATGCTTGATATGTTTTCTGGGTCTAAAAGAAATCATTAACATCAGCTATAGACAAAAAGACCTTTTTTTTTTTCATTTTTAAAGTATAACTAAATTTGTATACACACACATATAAAAGTTATAGGTGTGTAATAGGTATATATATATCAAATACAATTAGTATGTCAATATGGCAGGTCAATTTAAAACTCATATTTAAATTCAGCATATTAATCACTCAGCTGCTTTTCCTTTAAGGTAAAACAAAAACTTTCAATCTGTTGCTCAGAGTTTTGACTGCTTTGCTAAAAACAGCATGTTATGATAGAGTTAAATATATTATCAGATCAATGCATCAAAGAGGTTTTATATTAATCTGCATACTTGACTAGAAGGATGGGTAACCAAATTAGAAAATAGGCAGTCCTGCTCTGTGATTTCATGTGGCCTACCAAATCATGATTGTGCTGTTGTTACTCTATGTTTTACTTCACAGTAACATCACTTACAGTTGATTGAGGCAGAAATTTCCAAAATTGAGTTGTTGCAAATGTGGCATCCTAGCATAGTGCAATGTCAAAAGTCAATGAGCTCTTCAAGTATGGTCCATTTTATTGGTAATATTTGTCAATGAAGATTGCAAGATCATGTGCTTCCTTTTATACCTACATCCGCCCATGCTTGTGATGTTATATTTTTATTACATCACACCTCCAGGGAGTCCAAAGACTCATTGAGGGAGGGCATCTACTCTACAACTCTTCGTCTCACTACTCCACCAACCTTCATCATCTAACACCAATGCCATCTACTGCTGACTACCACCACTAGTACTTTCACAGACAATCACAAACATCCATGCCCATAGTGGGATTTGAACCCGCAGCCTTCTGGCTGGAGAGCGGATACGCTAACCACTCAGCCAACCAGGCCGGCTGCCAGGCCAAGTTATCTAGCTGCATCCACTATAGCAGTACTTTCCAAACTTCTGGATGTCAGGGGCCCCCTTTGGAAAAATTAAAATATTTCAAGGTCCCCCTCAAAAAAAAAGTACAAAAATCATAATATAGACATATATTATTATAATATTCATTGTATTTATATTCAATACAAAACATACACAGTGAATATTGCAAAAATCAAATGCAAATATTACATTTTTAGCATCTTATATACACGTTTGACATGACACATTATCTCATATTTTATATAGATAGATATATTGTTATTGTACATTTGCAGTACAAGCACATGAAACGTAAAATGATTAGTAATAAAGATTCTTATTCTTAGTGAATAATAAAGTAATATTCAGTAAGCGCTGAAATACACAGGAATAAATTTGTGAACACGCACCAATGTGTGATTTTTTTCCATTAAAATATAAAAAATAGCAAAAAAATAAATAATAAAAATTAAATACGTTTCTTTTAAGATAAAAAAAATCTACTTAGTCTCAAAAGATTTTAAATTTGTTTTAATTATTTCACGGCCTCCCCTCAACAAAACCTATGGCCCCGAAAGGGGCCACGGCCCACAGTTTGGGAAGCGCTGCACTATAGTATGGAGTGCCTGAATATTTTTGATCGGATAGTGTCTCTCTTTTTTTATTATTATTATCAGATAGTGTTTTCACTCTACCTCAGTATTCTCATTCTCCACCACTTCTTTCATATATTTATATTTCCTATTTTCCACACATGCTCTTATCATTCCCATTCTTTTCACATGCATTAACATCTGCATTTCTACTGCTGTCTAAACACATGCAGTTCTGTACTCCTATCTCACATCAGAATAATTAGCAGTGTTAATTATTCTGACATGATAAATTTTGAAACTCTTTTTTCACACATTTCCACAATATTTACTAAGCATCACAAACTTTTCACCTTTGCTACTGATGACCGTTGTGTTTAATTGCTTCCATGTCTGCCATATATTAGCTGCATAGATAGTGTCTCAGTTTGATAGATTCATATCCTATTGTGTTAAAGAAATGCGAATAACTTTAATAGCAAATGAAATTCATCACCCAGTATGACACTATTACTTTGTAGATGTCCAAAGTGGCTTGAAAGAAGTTTCATGTTTGGTCCCTAAAATCCTTGACTCACACACACACACGCAGCATTATACTATAGGTTTGCATTTTTCTGGTGAAACTGCAATAAAAATAAATAAAAACTTTAAAAATAAATATTTATTTATTCATATTAGTGCTATGGTATAAACAATACCAAGAGATGAAAAATAAATTAATTTATTGAACTTAATAATATTTTGATAGTTTTTTAACCAGCAGCATCAGAGCAAAATTCTGTGACAAGCACTACACTAAAACATTAGAAACAATTCAATTTATAAATGGCACAGAACTAATGTCCTAACAAGGCAATCTCTATGGGCCACTTTACTGTGTAGTTAATTTGGAGAAGTCAGGCTATCTGGTATCTGAATGACTGTCTCCCAGAGCTTTGGCAAATTAATGCAACCATAGATGTTGAGGTTGGAGAAGAGTGCTTCCTAGCAAATGCTGATTTTAAAAATAGTCCTTCGAACCTATAGTGACTTCTGTGTAAAACCAGTGTCTTATTCCATTTAATCCTATGTGAATGCGTATCTGGAGCATGGTCTGCTAGTCCCAATTTGCCATGTCTGTCGTGATGTGTTAACTGATCTACCAGTCTGTCCAAAGTGTAGGCATATTTACACACTCTAGGATGTGCAAGAGGATGAAGTTGATCTTTAGGAGAGCAGATGAAGGTAGCTAGTTGCACAAGGTTTAAAAGTGGTATGGAGATCCACTTTTAAACTAACATTGCTCCATTGCAGCTTACTTATGCATTAATGTTCAGCTTATACATTAAGTGCTTCATAATGTAATTGCAAGGACATGAAGACACCTGTCCTTTGGATGGAAGAGACTTGGGTTTGAATCCTGTCTAGGATAATAGGCAAACTAGATGGAGAAAGCACACAAGACATGATGCACAAGCCTCAGAGCCTTATTTGCTTATCCTATAATTCCAATAAGATTGAGAAGAAATCTGGCTGCTTGGGTGTTATGAGAATGGTTAATAGGATTTAGAGAGATAATCATAGTGATATGGTTGTGGAATGATAACTATATGTGCATATAGAATGCATTAAAATTATAATGCATTCTCTATGCACTTATAAAATGATAGAATAATTAAAGTTACTAAGAAATTTTATACAACAAATGCAGAAAAAATTTTCAATACATTAAAGATGAGGAAGGAAGAAGTGTCATCCTTGAAACCTGAGCAAGTCTTGTTAGCAGGGATGTAAGGATTCATGGAATTTTCACTTGGAGAGCAGTGAACATGTGGAATAAGTTGCTAGAAACAGTTGAGTTGTGAATGCATTGTCAGTGAATGAGTTTAAAAAGAGATATATACATGGATATCATGTACATTAGTATTATTCTCCCCTTGATAACTTGATAAGACTTAAAACTCCATGGAGAAGTTCAAATAATAATAAAATCTATCCAAATGATTTCATTTAGTTAAGAAATTTCAATCCACAATGTTGCTTTTTTGTTAAATCTCCTTAGAGGTTAGCTAAAGTATGTGTGTGTGTGTGGGGGGGGGGAGATACTTAACCTTGGCAGAGGTCGTGGCTGATCTGACAGATACAAACAAATTGTTTAATATAATATTCTTACCCATATCCAGTGTTTAGTTTGGAGGTCATGAGTAGCTGCACATATATATATTACGAGTGATATTCCACACTGTTTATGAAGTCAGTTTGGGTTTAGCATGTGTTATGTAAAGGTGTGTGATAGTTCATAGTAAATTGTATCTGAGAGACACCGTGACCTCCGATGTCAGTATAGTATTGGTTTGTTTTTTTTATTTATTTACTGTTGAAAATGGCTGGAAAAATATATCGATTGGATAATTCATCAGATGTTGAAGAGATTCAGCGATTTTGTTACTCAAGTCAGATGATAAGATAGAGTCGAATGCAAAGTGAAAGTGATATCTGATAGTAAATTGTATTTTATTATCAAATATCATAGTTTATTTTGCAGTATCTGAGAGATACTGCAAACTCCGATGTCAGTATAGTATTGGTTTAGTTTTTTTTTCTTTGTTCAATAATTTCTAGATGCAACTGAAAATAAATATCATCATGTATTATATTTGCAGTGTTGTTGTTTTCTTTTATCGCATTTTAGCACATACTAGTAATGACTGTATCTCTCAGATACACGCGACCTACGCTGCAATTTTTTCAACCATGACCTCTGCAGGATTAAGTGTTATTTAGCTTTGAAAAAAAAAAAAAAAAAAAAAAAGCTAATGCCTTTTTATTCCTGTATAGGGAATAGGTGAGGCCATTTTAGCCCTATCTAACTTTTGGAGACTGAGTGGGCAGTTCAATCTCCACTGGTACCCAATCAGAAATAGCTGGCCCAAGGCTATCCTAATTAAGTGGAACGTAGTGAGGAGGCAGCTCAACAAATGGCACCATCTTGTGGTCCCTAACACAATATATTTAATGTCTGAAAAGTGTGGGTTCTACAGTCGATTTTCTTGAGTTTATGGAATAAAAAACCGAGTTTCTGAGAGAAAAAACCAGCTTGCCCATGCCAGAGATCTATTAACTCAGAAATCGGTTGAAAAAAGCTTAGCAAAATTTCCTCTAGTCGCCAACTAGATTCGAAACAAAGTCTTCCTTTGTGAGGTCAAGCGCTATGGTGTGCAAACGCCACTTTCACTAAGCTACACAGGCTCTAGGTGTTAGCTTCCCATCTTAATTTTAAGAGGAAACCAGAATAACACACAAAAAAATTTAGAAACTCTTTTGATACATATACATATTCTCAATTATAATATCAAATATTTAAGCATCAATTACCACAAAACCAAACACCAAAACCTTGTTTGAAATCTATTAGGTTACATAACTCTGAAACAACAGAACATTTTTTGTTTTGCAGGCTAGAAAAGGTAGGACTATCATAGAGAAAACTAAATGAATGGGGTGGGGGTCCGTTTAATGCAGCAAAATGTAAAATCTTGAAGTTTGGGATACATCGATGGGACGCTGTATACTCGATTGAAGGAGCTGTACTGGAGGAGGAGTACGGGAGACAAGAGATCTAGGGATGATGATTGATAGAAAACTGAAATTCAGGGAACATATTGCAAAGGTGGTGAAGGTAACCCAAAGGATTGCTGCAATACTGAGAAGGTTGCTGATCTGCAGAGATAAAAGAGTTATCATTCCGTTGTATAAGATCCTGTTCAGACCACACTTAGACTATTGTTCTCAAATTTGGTCCCCAGGATTTGAAGGGGATAAATTAACTTTGGAAAGGGTACAGAGGTAGATAACAAAGATGGTTTCAGGACTGTACAATGTTAGTTATGAGAATTGACTGAGGGAATGTGGACGGCAGAGTTTGGTTGACAGAAGGAGAGGTGATATGATTGAGACTTTTAAACTGTTGAGAGGTAGTTACAGGGTTGACACTGGGGAGTTCTTTTGCTTGGTGGAACAGTGGAAAGGAGTGATGACAAGGGGGCCATTCCTGGAAGGAAGCTGTGAGCAAGAGGGTGAGGAGTGGTTTTTTTTCATGGAGGGTGGCTGAACCATGGAATGCATTGCCTGATAGAGTGGTGAGAACAAGAACAGTCAATGAGTTCAAGGTATGGTATGATAGACTTTGTGTTTCCTAGGAAAGACCTCCCACGATGAGTCTTTTGACTCCATGGAGGCCTGAATAATAATAATAATAAATCAGAGTACAAAATGAAAATGGCTGTGCAAGCATTTCAAAAAGTAAAAGAAAGAATGCATGCAGAAGAATAACTTTACTGAATGCAGATGACAAACTTGGTTAGAAACTGATGAGATTGTTCAAATAATAAGTGCTCACTTTGCTAAGATCTAACAACCAGGTATCTGTAACATGGTACCCAGTGCTATCATATTAGAAGAGCTAAAGGTACATGAAAGTGGGTTCAAAAGCTGTTGCATCATACCTGGATAAGAATTTGGCAATAGGAGCAGATGGGATATCAGCATGTACATTAAAGAAATGTTCATCTGAACTGGTCTGTCTCTTGACATGCTTGTATAACTTGAGTCTCAGCTCACAGGAATAGAAAGAATGTATGATAGTTCTGTTATACAAGAGTGTAAATACTAATGTGTCTAATTAATGACCTATCAGTATTTCTGGAGTAGTGAAGATTTCAGAGAAATTAGCAAGAACTTGATATAGAAATGAGTTGACATACAACTTAGACTTTGCAGGGAGCAGAACAAGTACTAAAGGGAGGTCATGTTTTAACAATTTGTCATATTTTATGATAATGTTACAACAGAGATGAATAAAGGGAATGGATATATACTATGATACTGTTGGACTCTGCTAAGGCATTTGATAGAGTACCACATGAAAGGCTATTGCATAAACTGAAAAATATGAGACAGCAATATAAACTATTGACCTGGATAAGTAGGTAGTTGACAGACAGGTATCAGAAAGTTGTATATGTTGAGTGCGAATCTGCCAGATTTAAGGTGGTGAGTGGTATATCCCAGGGATCAGTGACTGGACCACAGTTGTTCAATATAAACATTAATGTTATGTGGAAAAATCAACAGGAAGTTAATAAAATGTTTGCTGATAACGAAAAGATAGGGAGTGCAATCAGGTATGCATTTGAACAGGCTGAAAATTTGGATAAATGATAATGGCTATCAATTCAATGTTAGTGTCAAGCTGTGCACTTTGGTGTAATGAGGTATTCAGCAGCATATTATATTGGTGGGATTATGCTACAAGAAACTGATGATCCTAGCAATCTTGGAGTTATGGTGGATAGGAATTTGAAGTTCAAAGGTCATATAACAAAAACTGCAGATACAACGCAAGAGGATAATTTTTATGTTGAACATTAGCACATAGGGATAAGGAAATCACATTGCCTCTTTACAAGGTCTTGATAAAACTGCACCTTGACTACTGTATGCAGATTTGGTCTCTTGGGTTCAGAGGATAAAGAAGCTGTTGAAAGGGTACAAAGAAGAGTTACAAAGATTATGACAAGATCATGGAATGTAGATTATGATAACAGCTTGAGTATGTGGACTGCAGCCACTGGTGAATAGGGGAAAGGAGAGATAATGTATAGAATTGCATAAGCTTCTGAATAGGTGTTATAATGTCTTCATTAAATTTTGTGTGCAGTTAAGAAAGGGATAAAAGTTGGATTTTTCTCATAAAACAGTGAGTGAAACAGTTTGCTTGTTGAAGTGGTAAGTGAATCTGGTGTGAATGAGTTTAAGAGAAGGCATGATAGCTGGTGTGGATGATGTATTGCTTCTCCTGATGAGTCCTTGACTCCCTGGATTTCTCAGGATGTTACCTGTATAGAAAGATGCTATGTAGACTATAAAATTAAAATTAAGTTTATAATTTTTTTAAATTTGAATTCTACTCAAGAAATGCTGCTGTAGTATATTAGGATTATGAATAGGTGAAGGATTAAATAATCTGGAAAGCTTGCTTTAGAAACCAAACTGGAATTTTTTCAAACCATTTCAGGCCTTTAATATGTAGTTGTGATGTCACATCCATCATGTAAAGACTTTCACAAGCATCCATACTATTAAGGGATACAAACTAACAGCCCAATCCAGACATCACTGGCTTGGTTGGTCAAGTGATGTCTGGATTGGGCTGTTAGTTTGATGATTTAATGGCACCTCACTATACATAGTCCTAATTTTAACAGAGGCCTGGCTTGCCAAATGGTTAGCATATTTGCTCTCCAACCAATGGAATGGGGGTTTGAATCCCACTGTGGACATGGATGTTTGTAATTGTCTTTAGGTGGAAAATGAACTTCAACACCTGGTGTAAGACCATTCCCCAGCTTACTGGAGGCCTGAAGTGGTTTGAAAAAGTTTCATGATTTGTCTCTAGAGCAGGGTTTCCAAATCATATAAAAACTAAAATTTACTACATTATATAAAAATTAATTTAAAAGAATCTTAGCTCACCCATAACTATAGGGTTGAATAACATTTCGTGGGTGGGAGATACATAAAATTAATACTTTCTGAAACTTAATTTTTTTGCATTTCATGAAAAAAGTTGAAAAGCAGTCATATTATATCTCTCTCTCTCTTCTTGAATTTTTAGTTTTCATTTAGTTCAAATTAGTATAAGCTATATAATGATACATATGATAAAGTTACAACTACTTTTATTTTTTAATATGTGTTTGCATAATGCGTAAAATGAATGTTTATATAAATTCACACCACTACACCTACAACCATGAAATTCTGCATAGCATATCTATTTGAATGAAGAAAGCTCCAACCTATCACCATGTTCTTTGGGTTTCAACTGTATGTTATGATTTTTAGTTTGTTTCCTCAACCTCATGGTTTTGTTAGGATACCAATATGCTACCTTTACTATGGAATAATGATTATGGAACTAGGTGGTTTCAGGTTGCCTTCCTTGCCCTACAGTAAGTATTCATGACTGTAGACGTGTGTTCACAGGACTGGTTTGCCTATTTTGAGGAATGAAAAACCCAAGTTTACAGGGGAAAACCTTCCACCTCCATATGAGACTGGCTAACTCACCTTTAGTTGAAAAGACCTGATAACGGTTCCTTGCATCATGGACGGGAATTGAACTCACGTCTTTTAGACCAAAGGGTCAGAAATATACACATTATAGAATCATGAAAGATGGATAAAGTTTGACTGATTTTGAGGTTCTTGAATAAATTTCAGCTGATTTCTATTTTGGATCAGATGAATAAATTAAAACTTGTTTGCATGCATACAGTTAGAATCAAGTTACTTGGCTGGAAGTATTTAATTAAGTTTAGTATTTGAGATATGTTTACTACAGTTTGTTAAATTTTAGTTTAACCAGTTATACTGGAAACACTCAAGATCAGTATTTCTGAACCCATTGAGAAGTTTATTTAGGTTTTTTAATGCACACTGTTTCAATGTTTCTCTTATAATATTCATTTCAAAATATTAATACATATTACAATTTAAAAGCACAGTTTTTTTTTTCTGTTTTACTGATCCCCCCCCCTCCCCCCAGTTTCATGGAGGTGCAATAGCCCTCCTCTCTGAATCTGCTAGTAAACTAATCTGGCTGTGTAGTAGGTAAACTTCAAAATTTGCAAATTGCTGGTCTGTGGCTTTCAAACACCAACCTGATCTTTTGTCAGTGAAGGCACTTGTTTACACATCCCATACATGAATCAGTAAAAAAAAAAAAGCAGTAAGCTATTTCAAAGCATTGGGTGCTATCATTCACTTGTAAGTCATGAAAATAAAGGCACGTTAGCCAGCTTCACGTGGAAGTGGCAAAGCTTACCCTCTTGTTAATTCTGGTTTTTCGTCATGCAAACTAGCCAAAGAAGACATGTAGTTTACAGATATTACTTTGGCATAATCTAAGCAAGCAGCCAACACAAGATGTGGTTAATTTCTGCTCCCATCTACAGAGCTTGTCTTAAGATAGGTAACTGGCAGGGCTTTCAAGGTAACTTGCTCTGCATATTTTGACAGTCATCACAATTTAAAAGAGAAGAAAATACCATCTTTAGCAGATGTGCATGGAATGATACACCATCTAAGATATGTAATTAGCCAAGTTCAATCTGGCTAGAAGAAAAAAAAAACATTCCAGTAGTTGAAGAATTTAAAACACCAATGATACTGCTTACCACAAAAAATTATTTCCACTTTTTGTTTTAATAATTTCTAGTTCTTCCTACCAAGCTCTTACTTCTGGGATGGCGGCTCTTTCTTTACCGCATAATAATAATCTACTACTCGAAGAATGGTAACTTATTACTAGTATATAAGTACATGCCCTTGTTCACAAGGGGGAAAAAAAATCGAAGTTAACTATACAACGAAATCATTGGTTAGCCAAAGTAAATAATTTTCATGTACTGCAGCACTGAAAGAACGATTTATTTATGGCACTTACGGTTTTATTTTCTATTCCCAATACAGGGATGACAGCTGTGCGTGACTTATTTTATTTTTCTGCATTTGCTATCGTCGTCGTGCACAAGCACTACATACCCCCACATCACACGTGATAATAGTTTTGCAAAGTGCTGGCAGATGGCAGACGGAAGAACCACCTGCTCGCAAAATACGATTTGGCACCTGTCTGTAGATAGTGCTTCGAAATAAGAGTAGAAGCCATGTTTCGTTGACCTGATTTGAACTCTATAAATTGTCTAATTTTTTCTACGTGTGTAATCCGAATTTTGAATGTATCCATAGTTACGGTATGTAGTTTAAAGATAGCAGGAAAAGAATAAGAAGTGAAAATCCGGTATTGCACTATTATATAAAATTGTATATAAGTTTATATATATATAATAAACTACTTTTTATTTCGTATTTTTTTATCGTCATCTTAATATTAATAACAAAAATTAATGGCAAAACATGATTTGTTTAGTGAGAGAACTGCTTGATGATGGATTATAGTTTAATTATCATGAAATTTATTATTTAATTATTAAATAAATATATAATTATTTATTATATATGAAAATTATCATAAAAAAAGAAAGAGTGAAAGACAGAGATTTAGATAATAAAATTAAAATGTGAAACGAATGACTAATTATTCATATCCCACGATGAGTCACTTGACTTCATGGAGGTCTGATAATTTTTATAGTAATAATAATATTAATTATTATTATTAAGTAATAATATATTATTACTATTATTTTATTTTTTATTGATTTCTAAAATATTTACATATACATATTTACATATTGTTTGTGATCGTCTGTGAAAATACTAGTGGTGGTGGTGGTGGGCAGTAGATGGCGCTGGTGTAGATGATGGTAGTTGCTGTTCGCTATAGTTGGTGAGTGGTGGAGTCAGAGAATTGTAGAGTAGGTTCCCTCCCTCGATGGGCCTTTTGGCTCCATGGAGGTGTCACGTAATAATAATAATACAACAGCCTTCTTCAATGATATTCTAACATTGAATAAAATTAACACGTTATTTTACAAAGTAGTAGTAGTAGTAATAATAATAATAATATTTTTTAAAATAGTAATAGTAATTTATTGATTGCTAAAATATTTACACATACAATAGACACATCTTGAGTGACATTGCAACTTATAATTTTACAAAATTCAGCACTGTGCTGCATTTTCTACATTGGATTTCAATTAAAATTTTTAATAATACTTTTTTGCTCTATATTATGTATTTACAACACATGTTCTTCTAATATTAACAATAAAGATTATACAGAATTTTTGAATATAGAATATACAGAATTTTTTTTTTTTTTAAATGGCCAAGTTTATTATTTTCATCACAAATTATTTACAAATATATAACTGAAATATTACTATCACATTTTCTGTTTACTATAAGTATTCATAACAGAATATTAAGTAAATAATGTTAGATAAATACTACTACTTGGATGTAATGTCTCAACTGCATCCTCAAAGCTTTGAATTAGCTTATCTGAGGATGACACTGGTTATATATACAGTATATATATATTATTGATTTGGTTGCTGTGTTGGAAGTAGGCAGGTGTTTGGGAGGTCAAATGAATGATCTGAAAGGTCTGATCAAAGTGAAATTGCTAATATACCCTGTGTTATTGCATCTGTCTTGATGGTTCACATTCTTTTTTATTGTGGGCTTCTTTTTGAGCTAATTAGGGGGCTTTTTTTTTTCACTGTGGCAGCCTTTCTATGTCTTCTGAGCTTTTAATTTGTATATCGACTTAAAAGTTTGTGACTTCCTTATGAATATCTTGGCATCTCTGGTCCACAAAAATTGGTATGGTATTTTTTTCTATTTTTGCTTTCCTTGCTTGGTACAACAGATTCTGGTTGAATGGTGTTAAATATTCGGATAGGAAGATTGGTGTATTGTCTTGCTGTGCGTTCAAGTCCTTGGCAACTGGTTTTTTTCTGCCTGCTGGCTTTTATGAGATTGTCTCTTGTGGACTTGCTCGTATGACGAATTATGACTGGTGCAGGTCGTGGCAAGCCTTGGTTTTTTGCTCTTCCTAGGAATCCGATTTATGGTCTGAATGTCGTTAAGCTGTAGGGGGAGGATATCAATTGCATGGCCTAATTTTAAAACCACATCTCTGAGGTTTTCTGTAGGTGCCGTTTCAGGAAGACCGTTTATGACAATATCTTCTTTATGTTGTTGCTGATTTAAACGTTCGTATTGTAGTTTTAGAGAATGAAGTTCTTGATGGAGTTCGGATGTCTCGTTCATCAAATTGTGTTGCCTGTCATTTAGTGCGTTAATGCTCATTTTACCAAATTTTATCATTTTACCAAATCTTCATATTCGCTAGATATTTTTGTTATTTGTTCGTTCTGTTTATTGAAGAGTTCTTGCACAAGGTCTGCTAAGCTGGCTTTTTTGGTCTCTAGACCGTTTTCTATTAGTACATTTAAAGAGTTAAAATTAAAGGACTCACCTGCATTTTTTTGTCTGTTCAGTTCGTCGTCTGATTTTGCCTCCGGTATAATCGGCTGCGTCGTAGGTGGCTGCTTTAGGTGCGTTTCTTTGTTCTTCCTACAGAGTACGCACTTCCATTCCTCGCGTGTTACATGGGATTTATATTTAGGTTGCCCGGTTGTTTCTGAAAAGCCGACACATTTTAAGTGTAGAATCCTACTGCATTTCGTACAAGTTATATTATTTCCATCGGACGATAAACCTTCAGGCATTTAATACACTTCATGACTCACCTTTCTTCCCTCGGGCAGCTATGGCGTGATTGTAAAGATGTCTTCGGCGTGATAACATTTTCAACTTTTTTTTTTTCAATTTATTTCAATTTTCAACTTGAATAATAATAACTAAAATCTGAGCTTTATACATGAATGAAATCAACATAATAATAATAATAATAATAATAATAATAATAAATTAAAAGTAATAAATTATTTACAACAAAATAGAATAAAATACATCCCAATTCCTTTATGTTTAAAATTCACAGCTGTATATACGTGAATTTCCAGTTCTTGTTCCTTGTTCTTTTTCCTTGAATGGTTGGATAAGAGTTTCGACCTGTAGTTCATTTAAAAGCTGTACCATTAAAATCTAAAAGCTTCCAAGTGTAATTCCTTGTACATAGGACATAAATTATTACATGGATAAGAACAAAAATGACATGTGGCAGTGGAATATGAACAAAAGAATCAAGCATCAAAGCACGGGGTTGTAGATCTTTACAACTGGTGTAGTCACTACAAACCTTTCGACATGTTTTTCCTCATACCAGCTTTTATTAAAATATTTTTATATATTAAAAATAAATTTAAAAAAAATCAGGCTTGCCATTAATTTTAGTTAATTTATTTGAATTAACTAAAATTAATGGCATAGAGTAAGTTCCAAAGGGGTCAAATAAAATAAATAAATAAGTCTACTAACGCCATTTAGTTCCCGAGGGAGTAGGGGATGCTGAGATCCGTATGAGATCCATGCACCAAAGATGGCAAAAGTGCATTACATAAATGTCTTATCCAGCAGTCTTCCTTTAGCATTATTATTATAGTTCATCTGTGCATCATTGTGAATTGATATTACAATGTACTTAACGTATAGTACTCTCACAATTATATTAAATTAGTTTCGTATTCAGTACACACGCTAACTCAAGGTGGTATACTCTTTGGTTTGTTTGGAGAATGATGGATCCGCGTAATCAAATCGGAACAAAATTTAATTTATTGCTGGCGTAACTTCAAATCCACTCTGCGTTCTTCACGTGCGCTCTGTGACATTCATAGCCACCCGCTATCACAAAATGCTATTATTTAAGCATAAATTAACATAGAAACCATTTTAAATCCCCTAAGAGCCATTCTTCGCCATGAAATTGTTTAGTCAATTATTACAATCTTTATTCGCTTACATAAATCTTTTTATAGTAGTAACTTGGAACTTTGCAAATGTCCAGAAAAAATATGAAAGAGACGGATTCATACTTACATATCACAGACCCTCATATCAGTTCTATTCAAAGTAATGGACACCATTAGTCTCCTATGGAATAGTTGCATTCCATATGAGAGACTCTTACTTTCGTCATTCACTCTATACAAAAGCCATGGATATTTTTGGAGTAACCTAGTCAGTTTTTCTGAATATCTCTAGGTAATTTGATGGTGCACAAAGGCCTTTAGTTCAAGCTACCATGCTATAATCTTTCAGTCTTATATTGGATGTCCAGTTTTCTTTCTGGTTACCCATTACATTATAAACTTCATTCTATTATGGTTGGAACCTCTCAATAAAACTCTGAATTTGCATTTCTATAAACAGACTTCAGTTTCATAAATGAAAGCAAAAGTTAAAAAATTATCAATGTGGTGTTGCTGTAAAAGTACTTGTTTAATGTGTATCTAACTAGCGAACCAATGTTAGTATACCTGAGCATTCTGTTTTTCATTCGTGCTCTTCCATCCGAGACACTGCCGTGTTAATTCTGCTTTATTTCTCTGAAAATGGATCCATTTAATCTCTTCTTACCTATCATATTACCATGTGTGCAGTCAAGAACATAAAGTTACTGTTATTCTAATAAGTCTATATATCACATTTAAGATTGAGTCGACATCAAAGGGGGTGTGGGGGGGGAAGCCTATTTTTTTTTTCAGATAGGCTATTCTGAACATCCTCATTTCTCACAAACAAGAATCTACTCTATTGTCTTTGCGTTTCATTATTATCCAAATCTCCAGAAGAGAAAACTTTTCCCTTCGAATTACAGCAACACTTTAGCTGTCTCGGCATCTTTAAATATTGTTGTGTTTGTGTTTAGATGTTTTCTTATGTTCCGAAACATTACTTATCATCCAAACAACTACTCTCTCTCTCTCTCTCTCTTTCTACAAATTACAACCTCTTTCGCTATGGAATATTGCTCTCATGTTTGCAGGAAGCCCAAAATATCCTTTTGGGCTTCCTGCCTTAAAATTCTACATTGCGTTAAGCAAGACTTAGAAATTAGACTGATAAATGACGTTTCTCTTAATTCAATCGATTCTTTGGCACACAGATGCTCATCTGCTACATACCTATTCGACTGATATCTCCATGAGTTTTCCTTATCTGAACTTTCATATATAATTTTACCGCTCTCTTCTAAACATGAGTAGCAATTGCGTAACGTATCATTTATATTTCAGACTTATTATACTAGTTCCTTCCAGCAGCGATAATTAAAAAAATAAATAAATATAGGTCCTGCAATGTATTTTTCTATTTCCTTAAGGGGATAGATGGATGGGACTCTTTTTAGCCCTAACATCTGGAAATCGATAGCTAACTTATCTCTACACTACTCATCTCAGCAAGTATACCTCTTCTGATGATTGTAAATTTATTTGTAGAAGAGCACGACAGACACTTCATTGATCATAACTTTAACAGGAGTCATTTTTGAAACAGCTCGAAATCTATAGTTGGTTTTTCTGAGTTGAAAATTGGGGGATTGAGCACCAAACCACGTTCATATTTTGGATATGGATATATAACGAAATCAATATCCTGTAAAAGTTAGCTTTTATAGTTGCACATAGTGCGATATTTGATACACAAATAAGTCGCCGTGCTTCGATTATATATAAAATAAAATCAGAAGGCGAATATCTACATTTGGAAACTGGCACACCTTAGAAGCTGGGTAACAGAGACTTGGAGCCATGACAAGTCTTTGTTAATAAGCAGGAGATGCTCTTTATAAAATGGTTATTATTTGCAATGGCTAAGTTTTTTTGTTTTGTTTTTTTTAAGTTAAGGGATATTACATCGCATATTGTTTCATAATTTTTTTTTTGACCAACAGATACTTCAGATATACTGTCTTTGTTAATGTATCATGCAAACCTCGTCAGTAAAATTGACTGTTAACACATCTAATGTTTCACACAACTATTTATTACTATTTAATTTTTTATTACTATTACTGGTTATTACGTTTCATCATATATACACAACTTACACAGCTTAATCCTCCAACGACTCCTACCACAACACCATTACCATCAAGAGACAACGCCATCTACCGCCTTCTACTATCGCAACAGTATTTCTTGTCGGTAAATTGCTTGTGTTCTCATGGCCGTTTGCCTGTATGCGAGATGAAAATCTCGACTTTCAAGTAGGAAAAAACTCTGCTACCCTCGTATGAGATCGGCTAACTCACCTACAATTGAAAAAGCCTTTATGATGATTCCTGTTGTCATCACGACGAGAATCGAACTCGGCCTTTTCCAATCGAAGGGCGCAATGTGCTACCCAGTTGTTCTTCCATTTGCGCAATGAGGCTTTATTTGTGCGTAAGATTTCACCTGCCCTGACAGCTGTTTGAACTGTTGGTTCTTATCAAAGATCAGGAAGAAGCTACACGCTGAGGAAAACTTTCTCCTCAATATCATAAAATGCAACTGCCAAACAACCCAACTCGCATGTTGATGGTATTATTCATGTACGTTCTTTGTTACTTTCGAAACTTTCTAAGCAAAGGTAGAAATTGTTTTACTGCTTACCGAAAATGCTTCGCTTGCCATCAAAAATCATTAAAAAAAAAGAGGATAAGTATTCATTATGTTTTAAATAATGAATATTTATTTAATCGTTTAATTTTTGATCGATGCCAACTGAGTCTTTATGCTTTTTTCTTCTACATGTATGTTAAAATTATTTTGTCTAAATGTCTTTTAAAATATTAACAATCAACTGCTGCCATCTGTTATCTGAAGTTGAAACTTTAAAAACAGCGAATCCGTTTATTCTACTAATTATGTTAATGGACGCCGCTATCGGTTTCATATTCTATTTTCTTACTCTCTTAAAGCAGGAATTTCCTAGGAAAGCTGATAGCCAATTTGAGAAATGAAAATGTTAATAGACAAAAAGTAAAATTTAGGGGAGGGTGATACCTGTCGTGCATTACCTTTTCTTTTCTTTTTTGGCCGTTTTTACTTCATTTTTGTCTGTTAAGACTCTTATTAATAATAACATAATTTTAATTTAACAATTAAAATTATGTTTCACATTTAGGATTATTAATGATATTGTGTATTCGAAGGTAGTATTTATATTCTCTCCACAATCTTGTTATAATTTAGCCAACTTGGTTGTTGAGTAGCGTTAATTTAAAAAAAAAAAAAACAGATTGGAAAGTTCTGCTTATTACCTTCGGGAGATTGGGAAATAAAACCATACGATCCGGTTTTGTTTTTATTTTTACATTAAATGCATAATGGAATATAAAGTGCGCAACAAAAATGCATAAATACATAAATAAATATAAATAACATAAAACAAATAGCATAGACTAAAAACCCTGTGTAGAAGGTAAAATATCATAAAGATTTTTTTTCCCTTACCGTGTTAAGCTCAGTTATAACGAAGTAATGCGGCTTTTTATAACCCTTACGTAAATCACAAAAGGGCTGCTAATTACATTTTGGTAATCTGTTATGTTTGTTTGTGTCCAACCTGTTTTTCTTTTTTGAGGAAAGAAATGCCGTCTCCGTATGGCATTGGTTGAGTCGCCTTCAGATGAAAAGTCCTTGTTAGTATTCTTCGCGTTCTGGACGAGATGAAAAGGAGGGATGGTATGAAAAGGAAAGCGTATTTAGAATTGCATCCAGTATACCAAGCCACCATTTAGCGAACATGGTGTGCATGAATTCGGCAGAACTCGTAAAAGTCGTGTACTCCACTTTTTTACAAAGAGGATAGAGAAAACGATAATGCCTAAGGAAGCAGCTACTGTCGAAAATTAAAATAAAAGAATAAAATGCAAAGATCAAATATATTTTCGCTTGTTTATTAACATGGATGAACATGGATTTAGATTTAATTCCGAAGTTCAGAAATTTATATTATTGATCTTATTCAGTTTACAAGTGTTTTCCCGACTACCTTGTGAACGTAAGATTATGATTTTGCACAAATCTGTTCCTCAAATTCTCACAAAAACTAACGTATTCCCTCAGAAAGACAATAACATTCAGATTTTCAATCATTACACTCCCCCCCCTCCCCGAAACCATGTTAACTAAAACGTATTCATTTATGTTTTTGCTTTTTTTTTTCAATTTAATTTTAATTTACTTTTTATTTTATTTTATTTTTCTTAATTTTATTTATTTACCCCTACCAAAAACAGAATCACCGCAAACCAATTCGTTACTTACTGTTCTTCACTTATTATGCCATCCATCTAAATTTGCAGAAACGGAAGATATATCACAGGAACATGATGAATCATTATTGCCTGTTTCCTATATTCATTCAAAAGTGAAAATACTGTTCTTTAATGAACTTTCAACTGATTCGGTTTTCACACTCGCTTTTGGGCGATCGGCAACAATATTCCTCCTAAATAAAAATACACGCGGGTTTCTGTTTTTCTGTTTCATTAGAATGTGTGTGTGTGTGTGTGTGTGTGTGTGTGTGTGTGTGTGTGTGTGTGTGTGTGTGTGTGTGTGTGTGTGTGTGTGTGTGTGTGTGTGTGTGTGTGTGTGTGTGTGTGTGTGTGTGTGTGTGAGAGAGAGAGAGTTTTTACTACTAGAAATATTATTAACGTTTTCATTTTTCAATTGGAGCGCACTTAGCCTAGAAGAAATACTATTAAAATTATTATTCATTAATTCAGTTTTTCCTGATCTTCTTTCCAGCAGAATTTTTGCCGAAAAGAATAAATGGAGCGGAAGAGAAACAAATTCCGGAAACTGCAGTAAACAGAGATTCGGAATCTTCCTCTTTACTGCAGTTTCCGGACTAACCCATAAATAGTCTGCTAGTACTTTATAAGGATCTTTATTGCTTTCTTCTTTCATCGTAGAAAATTCCTTTTCACTTTCTCCTAAAATTTTCTGGGATTGGTAACTTCCATCTTTCCTTCACAAGAAATCTGTTCTGATTATCTCAGCACACCAAACGTATACAATTTCTTTGAAATTTCAACTTCCTGCACGATGAATACCTTCGCAAGAAATTCTTACAGAATATAGGAAGTTGAAATTATGAAAGCTATATGGCTTGCGAGAGATTTCTTGTCTTGATATATATAATATTTTAATTTCCTCAGATATCTGACATTACGCCATACTATTTCATGGAATGAAAATGGATATACTCTTTTTTAATACTTGTGAAATGCATATGTTTTTCTTCCGTTTGCCCGCTTTTCGGAATGCAAAAATCCTAGTTTCAAGTAGAAAAATGTCCTAACACAGCCGTATGAAAATACGGCTGTGTTATGTGTCATTCTAACTCACCTTTGGCCGAAAATATGCCACAAAGTTCCTCGCGCCCTGGAGGATTTGTATCTAGATTTTTCCAACCGAAGTGCAAATGTTAGTGCAAGTGCTTCACTACGGATGTAAAGCAGTACACTCTGGCGAAGGAGATGTGTGCGGTATTTGTTTTGTTTGGATGTGTCTCAGCACCTAAGAACGGACCATCACAATTCCAAAAGGTCGAATTTCTGTTAGCTTCTCTTAACGATTGTATACTTTATCAATAAGTTATTAAAAACTATTTAGTCATTTTTGATTCCTAATTTACTATGCGATTTTTCCAGTAAGCATAAAAAATAATAGATTAAAGGAAACGTTGTATTGCGTTTTTCTCCTACGATGTATTTCTTTTACCTCATTATAATTTATGCATTTCGTTTTGATATTAATCCCAAATGCAAGATATTGTTGTGCTATGGGTTCTGCACCTTCAGTGGATGGAGGTGCTATAAAAATAAATAAATGAATAAAAATTAGTATTCGACCATTGTCCCTCGATGACAACAAAGATAAACTTATCGAGATGAATATAACTATACGCTGAACTTTTTTTTTTATTTATTCGATAGGAGTTGCAGATAACTGAAGAAGGCGAAAGAAAATATGAAGTAATTTTAGAACATCAGAGAGGGCACTCTTTCGGTAGCCATCGGCATATGCGTCGGCGAGGTCTTGGAGTAAATTTGGGGTAACCAATAGCGAAAAGCAATCGGATTAACACGTTGGAAAGATAAATAATCACTCTTAGACGATCAGCTAAATTAATTCGGTTGGATTTAATTGGCAGTTTAGATTGAGGAAGCAGACTTCCCCTCAATGTTTCGAACTCCTTTTTATCCTTTTTTAAAGCATTTTTTATAGGTTATAAATCAACTTGATGGATTTCGAATTAGATATTATTTACTCGCAGTAGATATTTGTTACCGCAGTAATCGAGTGCATTTATAGAGTTTGCTGAACTGAAGATAATACTACAGAATTTTTTTGCTGTTTTTTATTGCTAATTCTAACTAATATTATATTGACAGTATGTTGTTTTTTTAGTTGAGGGGTTAAAAGCAAGAGTTTCCAGAAAGAGGGGGGAGGGACTTCTAATTGTCTTTGCCACAGATATGTTAACTCGGGAACCGGCAAAAAAAAAAAAGGCCTAGCAAAGTTTTTTCCTAACAATCTACTACTGTGGAAGCAAATGCATCTCCACAGAGTTGCACAGAAAAAAATGACGATAATAACAGCATCTTTCTTTCTTTTTCAAATTGCTTACTTGAAGTAATAAATTATATCCCTGAACGTGTTTAATTTTTTTCAATTAAAAAAGCAGCTTTACCAAATTATCACTTTAATTTAGTAAAATAAACAATGTGGCAACGAATATCCGTAAATATAATGAGTAACGCTCTCATTAAAAATTACCAATATTAATAAAACATATTCTACAACAGTTGTGCCCGATTTTTCAAAGTGAATAAAAAAGTATTACCATAGAAACTTTTCACCATGATAATCATAATGAAAAGGAAATTCCAAGAAGGGAATTAAGTCGCATGGAAGTAAATGTTTACCTCCACATAGTTTAATTCTCCTCTTAGTTATGTACCCGTTCTTTCGAGATGGCATTAATAATGTTGAAGTGATAAACTTATAGTTCAGAATCACAGCAAGAAACATCGAGTTGAAAGTTATCATCTGCTTCTAAAGCACCGTTTGTAATTTAAGAGAGGATATCATTTTATTAATCTGATATCTCTACAGACCTCAAGGCCCATCTCAGACGGCTCTTGCTTGTCATATTTTTCGTTAAAGTTAATGTATCCACTGCTTTCTCAGACACATATTCCACTCGGTCACCTCGCCATGTGAAAACCTGCTCCTTGCGATCACATTTTTACTCGATTTCGAAGGCTGGTCCTTCTTTTTTCCTCTCCTAATAGACATCGTAAAATCTCGCTTGTATCTGTTCTGTTAATTTCCTTAACTAATTTATATATTTCTGTCATATCTCCTCCCATTTCCCGCGTAGTTGTTCTGATATCATCATATTTATCCTTCTCTACACTTTCTCCACTGTTCTCATTTCCTCGAAACCCATACCAGTCCAAATACTATGGGATCAGATCCTTATAAAGAGGAACAATAATCTCCTTATTTATAGTCATTAGCGCTCTTTGCAATATATCCCCTGAACCTCAACTCACTCTTCACTATCACATCTAGATCCGTATTGTCACTCTGTGGTCTTTTTAGTCCAAAATGCAAACTCATACATTTGACAATAAACTAGTATTCATTTTCCTCTGCTCGCAATACTAGTAGACTGACGTCGTGTAATTCTATGTGTCAGAATCCTTTCTTATTGCCCTTCATAACGATGCATATCAAGTGCACCAACAACCCTGGGGCACCCCACTTGACCTCACACCTTTCAACAGTTAACAGACGTGCAACAGACCCTCGCGATATGACATTCTGTTGTTACTCATAGTAGTTTCGCTGTTAAAGCCTAAAAATGCTCTGCATAATGAGCAAAGAGAAAAAAAGAAAGCTTTCGCTGTACAATATTCTTTTGAAAAATATAAATATAATACATATCCATGAGAAATTCTTGATTCGAGAATGGATTTGTAGGTTCTGATGCTCCAGCTAGTTCAGCGCAGTAATTAGTTTTAATAATCCACACGATTTTCGACAGTTATTTAATGAATGTTAAGTATTAATTTCATTCAATAATTGTTAAAAAAGCTTGTCATGCATTTGTCTGTTACTCGATATACTACATGTTCTAATAACACTTCTGATTTTCTAAATCTCCAAGAAAAAATTTTGAACATTTCTAGTTATTTAGCATACTGGAGTGCTGTTACGGCAACACATGTCTTCCCGGAATCACTGCTATCAGTCACGAAAATGCTTGATTTCGAGATGAGGGTCATGATTATGATATTAGATTCGAAATTGTATCGTGTATACAGAGCT
Organism: Typopeltis vanoorti; assembly: GCF_054136105.1. Lineage (NCBI taxonomy): Eukaryota > Metazoa > Arthropoda > Arachnida > Uropygi > Thelyphonidae > Typopeltis > Typopeltis vanoorti. The sequence continues at coordinate 47,369,218 of NC_143553.1, forward strand.
CCCTTATTCTTTTTCGTGAATGTTCTTTTCAACGTACCAGTAACCCTTTGCTCTAGAACTTGTATTATAATTAAAAGCAGTTTTAATTAAGTAAATGCACGTGTTCGGTTTGTCTTTAAAATTCTTTGTTAATACCACACACGCACGCGCGCACGCACACACACACACACACACACACACACACACACACACACACACACACACACACACACACACACACACACACACACACACACACACACACACACACACACACACACACACACACACACACACCAGTATCTCATCAGAAGAGATATTAAAGGTAGCAAGTACGTACAAAAAACCAACAGTTTTCCCTTCTTTAGCAAACGCTCTTTACTTTTTTACCTTTGTTCTCTTGGCCAGACATGCACTGATGTACATGTCTGGTCAAGGCAACAGACATGCACTAATGTACTATAGCTTTTGTAATCTTCGGCGCGTATGTATATATAATATGGCAAAGTAATGCCTTCTAACTGTGGAAGAACGTAGTTCTACAGTCAGCTCTAGGTACATCTTCTAGGTAATGTAGTACGTCTGAACAGAAATGTTGATTCACGATTTGACTTTCTTAGTCGACGGCCAAAGAGTTTAGTAATCAGCAGGCATCGTCTCATAAAACATCCGATCCGAAATGTTATTTCGCAGTTACAGTAGATCCTTGAGGGAGTACGTGAGCATTGCTAATGATCAACATCATCAACTGAGGTCAATCCACTCTTGAATGTAAAAGGCTACTCAAGTATTTCTGCATTCATTCTGCCATAGAAACCGTTAAAATGTTAAAATCATCTTTCGGAGAGGAAAATGATCATCAGACACCGTAGACTTATAATCATTAGTCTACGGTGTCTGATCCGTGAGACAATAAAGACAGTTATAATTGCTCTGTCATTATCACAAGTAGATTTATATGCTCTGTTCCTCATCCATTACACAGAATACGTAAAGACAAATAGGACTGTATTATCTGTCGATTACAGTATTTATTATGAACAGAAATATCATTAAATTAAATTCTATCTCATTAAATTGTTCTTTTTAGTAAGCCTTACCCTACTCTCTTTCTCTTGTTCACTCACTGTAATCAGCAAATGAAAACTAAATGAAGTATATGCCATTTAATTACGATTTCATCTTTGATAACCTCCACAAAAAACTATTTCTGCTTTACTTAGATTTTATGGACAATAGACCTTGAAAAGTAGTACCTTGATATCATCATCATTCACTTTGTGACTACAAATAGAATACTTAATTCAAAACTTTTGAGACAAAGTAGTGCATTAGTATACTCGAGATCACCAATGCGACCAACAGTGAACTGTGATAATTATGTCACAAGAACGTTTTATTCAGACTGGCATTACTCCTATCTGGATCTTATTTCCTACAAATTCCTTATATATACATAAGAAATGTATCAGCTATACTTTGTCAGATAGTGTCATGTGTGCCTTCGCACTTTGTGAACTAGCCAACCAGATACTCAAAGGATAATGTATCTGTGTAAGCAGCATAATCTAAGTAATTTTGAGTATGATATGATAATCAATGTCAAAAGTGATGTTCAGCTGTTACGGAAACATATACCCTGTTTCGAGTATTACATGCATAACACCACTTACATTGTATCGGGAGTGACTCATCAAACCATGATAACTCCTACCAACAGCAGGTTCTGTAGCTAGACAGTGTGTTGATATGAGAGGTCACAGTCTATCAGATGAGCCACAATCCGTGTCAGATTGCAGTGCAGTATACAGTACTGCTCTGCAAAGGAGTTTAGACCGACACATGGCACATCTGATCTTATCACAGATGAAATATAACAGAAACGATTATACCTTCTGTTAGAAACGAGCAGCTACGAATATGCTGAGCGAAAGACAACATCACATTTGTCATCGAAAAAGATCGTACACCAAGAAAGGACACGGTATGTCAACGTGAATTCACAGAATAATCGGGCTGATGGCGGCAGTCTGAGCGTGCGGGAATTGCATTTTTAGCACCTGTTAGGTCCTCCAAATACAATGCAGTAATATCAGAATGCCTCACCCTACATGAACATTGTTTCTGACCCTGTATGATAATAGTTTATCACTCTGGAAATGATTATATCCAGCAAGATATTGTGCCAGAAGAAAGATTCGTTCAGGAATGGTCCATGAAACATGAGGATAATTTTACGGTGACTGACCATCAGTCACGAGATCTCAACCTACACGGTATTTTATGGAATTTAATGAAACCGAATGTTTGCGACTGAAATTCTCTAGAGCAGTGGTCGACAACCTTTATAATATGAAGGGCGCCATGACGCTCGCGGGCTGCCGACTCCTCCTGATTTAAATAATTAAAATTACAATTGGCATGAATGGTTTTGAAATGTCTTTCTATATTACTTGTTTTAGAAAGAGCCGCACTATTATTGCACAATAAACAAATTACATTCGCCATTATGATTGATAAAGCAAGGCGCTCGCATCTAATCTGACAGATACATGCTAATTGTTAACATGAATATTCTTTTTGTGTTCATTTTTTATTTTTATTTTTTATGGTATTTTATATTCATTCATATGTGACAAAAATATGTTGTAAAAGCGAGGTAAATAAAAAAAAATGTTAACATTTGAAATCTCATTTTTCTTAAAAACAACTAATCATAGAATTTCGAAGCCTGAAATGAGAGAAAAAATGCCTGTGTCATGAGCCCTCCGTAATTTTCAAATTTTATATTGCGCTCTTCATATTAAAAAGGTTGCTGACCTCTGCAAGATGTGCTTTACATTATGGAAAATACTAAGGAAAGAGGTCTGGAGCTTACTCCACCTTTACTACGAGTTGCCCATAAGGCACTACTTATGCTTGCATCCGCCGAAACTTTTAGTTTCTATATATTCAGCACGAAACTCCTGTAGTTTCCTTATTTGGCTATGAAATAATGTTGGATTCAATATTCACTTAATTTGTACCATCATGTATTATATTTGCAGTGTTTTTTCTTTATGTTTTCTTGCATTTTAGCACATACTAGTAATGAATGTATCGCTCAGATATACTGCGATCTACGCTGCAAAATTACCGCTGCGAGCTTCAAAGCAGTTTGCAATAATTTCTCTGAGGGCCCACTAAAAATTCACTGCGGGCACTGTATTACACTTCAGGAGCCTATTCTTTAAGTGGTTTTAAACAATGAAAGTTTATATTAACATGAGTCTGATTCCGGACATGTAACTGCAGCGCTGACTGACAGTGCACTTATATTGATCTGATTACGTCGTGTAATTTTGACAAGGGAGTCTCTGTAGCTCAGTCTGTATGAAGCCCTTTAATTGGAACGACCTGGGTTGGAATCCTGTATAGGACCCGATGAACGTTTATCAGGGATTTTCACTTTTTGCTAGCTGGTCTCATACAAGTGGGAGAGGGGGGGGGGAGAAGTGGAAGGATTTTTCATCCAGCAAACAGCAAACTGGACACACACACACACACATAAAAAAAACAAAAACATTTTTTCTTAGAGGAATACAGGCGAGGAATGGCAAGCTTACTGCATTAAATGGCCTAACATCCTTGATTAAGGGATGGGATTCAACTTATCTCGGACGCACGAGGGATGAATGGCATTTTAAGAAAGATCCTTGGAACGTGTAAACATGAGTCCATCCCGTGTATTATTGAGATGATCTGTTTAAACTGCAGGTTCATTGATTTTCCAATGTCATAGAATTGGAAAACTTCTTTGTTTTCAAACAAAGAGTGCTTTTCTTACGGTTTCGGTAGCGACAGTTTGAAATTTTCTGCTACAGTGATGCCTACAGTGGTATTCTTACCATTTCGTTTCCTAATCTAGAATGATGGGAAAGTGGATCATTTGGAATTGCCTCTAAACCTCAGTTTTCTCAGCAAGTCCAAATTAGCATGCTTCGAACAGTAAAATGGAATCCAATGAGAATGTACGCATATTATGAGAGGTTTTTGATATCCATTGCTTAAAATAACCGATGCTCTAGTTTAAGAGTACGTGTTAAGATAATAATAAAACATTTCGTAATAATAATAACATATTTCGCTACTTTTAAATCTGGCAAATTCCTCTTGAGACACTCTCTATGTACAGATTAAAACCCTACTTGCCAGTCTTTGCACTCTTATTCCTCAACCTTTGTCACCGTAACTCTTCGAAGTAAGATAATAGTGAATTATCTTGTTGATAGTAACACACAGTCTCTCTCTCACACACAACCGATAGGTCGTAATTATACTTATCCGAGATGCGTTATGGAGTCCGTGATGTGATGATAATAGACACCCCCCTTTCACGCATTTATTCATCCATCATCTGTCCAGTAATAGCTATAGTGTTATGAAACAATGTTGTATTTTTTAAACTCATCGTAAATCTTCAGAAATTCGGGAAAATTCCAGCTAAAATTTTCAGCCAACTGAAATAACCACTCTTCATAAAAAAATCTCCACAGTAATAATATTAAGGTAAGTCACAAAAACTTCCTTAGGAGCTTTCCGTTTATTTTTCTCCCCTCTTTCGAAAAGCATATTCCTATATAGATGATGCTTCCGGAAGAGGATGAGAACGCCCATTCAACATCCTGGTGGTATATGGCACTACCATCAAACTGCACTGCTGTTTGCTGTAGCAAAAGACGTGTTTCGAAGTTTTCTGTTACAGGAAATACGCAACTAAGTGTTTGTGTTAAATATATGACGATATAGTTTGATCACATCCCTCTGCTTACTATAACTGACGCTGTTAAAGGGGAGACTGGATTGCAGTCTTGTTGTCATGGTCTAATTTCAATTGATATTTCTTAGAAGAAAGTGTTTCAGCAATAGAAAATAGTCCGCTGCTTGTCTATTCTATGTATTGCATACCAGAGCAGTAACAAACTGCAATCATGTCATATATCTACATCTGAAATACAAATGCATGCACTTTACATAAATGTTTGTTCCTGTTTTTCGAACTAATCATCATCATCATCATCATCATAGAAATGCAAAACAATATTTATATACCGCTCATCTGTAGAATAATTTTCGGTTTGGTTTTGGACCAAGTATAATTATATAGATAAATTCATAACATATTAAGTATTTCCTAAGTAACAAACAGTTGTAGTTGTCGCTGTTTGTAATTACGGCTAAAGCATCTAAGGCAGTAAGGCAGTTTGTTATGTCTTTTAATTGGGTGTATTCTTCGTCGGTTTGTCTGTTTATGTGGGATGAAAAAGCTGTTTCCGGTAGGGGGAGGAATTCTCTGAGCTCTGTATGAAACCTGCTAATTCACCTTTACATGAAAAAAAAAATCTTATAATGATTTTTCACGAACTAGATGGAATTCGAGTCTAGGTCTTTCTGGCCAAAAAGCATCGTCGATACCGACTGAATTAGGTACTGGCTTATTTCATCGCGTTGGAACACACACACACACACACACACACACACACACACACACACACACACACACACACACACACACACACACACACACACACACACACACACACACACACACACACACACACACACACACACGACAATATATTATTTGTTGCACGTAACTGTACGTCTACAATGAATTAATTTATACATAATACAGAAATGCATTTTAACTATAATGTTTACATATTTTTCATATATGAATAACAAAGTTCGCTACAAAATCAATTAACAAAATATCGTATATTTAGTTGCATTTCTTAGTGAACTGCAACACATAGATACACAAAAAAAATTAATTAAAAAAATATAAAAAATTATAAATAAATATTTCCGTCTGAATCTAACAGATCATCCTCAGTGTAGCCGCTCGCGAGTATAATACTATATAGTAAACAGCGAGATGTGATGTAAAAAAATAGGTGTACGAGGCGGTCGTTGCGACTCAAATTTTGGCGGTATAGTAACGCTTCAGCACTCCCCTTGAACAAGTATTCAAATTTGTATACCATCAAAGATGAAGTAGATGAGTTCTCGACCACAGGCTTCTGTGGTCAGTGTCGGCTCCATGTTGTGCTAAACCAGACTTCTCAGACTTATTGTAGGCTATATACAAATATTTATATATTGTATATACAATATATAAATATAGTGTATAAACATTTGTATATTGTAGGCAATATACAAATGTTTTTGTAATATTTTCTCCAGAGAACGTCCTGTCTATCCAAAGTAAAAGAGATGGCAATGACCGTGGTACACACCAGTGGGGGAAAAAGAAGACCGTCTATACTTGATAAAAGGTAGCCAGGAAGAGAGTTTGCTGAAATGAAAAAAAAAAAAAAAACGAAAGTATTTGGTTATATTTTTTGAGGATCTTCGAAATTTTTTTTCAGACTACTGCATCACCTGCGAGATATTTAAGGCCATGGAATTTTTATATCCAGACATTCAACGTCATCATTTCAGCGAAGTTATACGACCTTCATTGGGTACTGCAGCATACTTTCGTTTCCATCCTTCCTTTTCAAGGAAAATGATCGTTATGACAAGATCACTCCTCCTTTACTGTGTAACTGAACTGCGGAAGCAACACATCGGGCTTTCATGAACTCATCGTCACACTTGTTCCTGTCACGCTTATGGAACAACGAATCTTTTTCTCAAATAGCAAATTTGGTGATATGTAGGAATACGGATGGTATTCCCCTTTTCTGCATGTCTTGTGCAATGGTTTTTGACAGAAATAGATTAATTACACACCGCAGTCGTGGTTTTTCGAATTATTGAAAATTCATGCCAGATATCGATAGTTCCCATTCGATGGGGGGGGGGTTCGGTTTTTCGCTCGGATTATTTTCCCTCATAGCCGCTGTTAAACTTGGAAACGTTACCTCAGTGACACACCTCCTGCTTGTAGAACGATACGAATATACGAGCTCGCACAGATAAGATTCCATTTGGAAATTACACATGTTTATGCGATGCCACGGTTTCGATTGCCCCGGTCAAGGTTAAGGATAGAAGGAAGACTACTTCATAGAATGTAATATCATAGTATATATGTGTATAGCCACGTGTTTGTAAATAAATAAAAATAAATAAATAAAGCTCATTTATTACGCAATCATAGCGGTATTTATAAGAAGATTTAAATGATTAATCCTACAAATATGTAGAATATAAGCAACACTGTTTACTTTTAATTTATTGTTTTATTAAATTTTTAATTAAATTCGCTCCTAATGATTTATAGTTCAATATGTAGTTTTAATATTTGTTTGTTCTGATATAAAACTTCCTAAATTTAAATAAACAATATTGAAGCGTTACTTTATGACTAAAATTTTCGAGTATTGTGATAGTTACAGCGCATCTACAAAGCAATCTCATTCATATTTAAAGTTTATATTAAACTAAACGGCTAAAACTTCCAATGTAAACTTCAATAATCTATTGAGAATTTTATTCTGCGAAAACTGTTTCTGAGACCGAAAGAAAATTTTCACGAGTTCCCATTTCTATTCCATTTCATTATGTGTGAGACGTGAATTGATAATAAATATTAACCACGGATTATTTGCTTAAAAATAATTCTCCTTATTTTAAAAATATTTTACTCAATGTGTCTTGAACATCCTCAGTATTTGAAAGATGGAACACTAATTGAAGCGTAAATGATAGCAGGATTAACAATGCTGGTATGGTGAAAAGAGTTGTAATAGACAAGCGTGGTTAAATACAACGTTAATCCTGACAAGGTTCATTTAAAGTAAAAAAAATTAACATAGACGAACTTTGTTAAGTAGCAAAGTTGGTCAGAGGGTTACTTTACAATTTTCCTTATACACTCTTTTTATAAGGAACTGCTGTTAGGTCAGATTGCAATATTTTTCCAGCGGACTTTGTGAGTAATGCTCCTTAAATCCAGGACTGTTTTGCTTCATGATATTTGATGCATATGCTGTCTTTGCGACAGATTTCCCGGATTGGCCGATATAAGATAAACCACCGGTCAAGGAATGCGATAACGCTAGGAAATGCTAGTAGAGGAAGCTTCTCCGCCATTGAACCAAAAAAAGAAGGATGCTGTGGAACAAAATGAAAGTATCTTAACGATGTGCTAAGAGATTACCAGTTAACCTTGAGCAGCTGAAGATGGACTTCTGTATTTATTTATGGCTTTGTTGATGAAAGTATTATTAAAATCATTGTACACAAAGGTAGGTTTTATGTGTTCTCTTTCTTGTAAACGGTCATTAATCAAGAAATTGATGAGGAGGTAGAGCAAAATAGAAATATAACATCATGTATGTGCACATTTGCTTCATGTATGTAGATTGAAGGCATCCACTTGTTTTGTGAAGGTAAAGGAGGTTTAAAAAACGAGATGCAATTGTTATTTTCAGTTTCAAAAATAAATTACGCACTAGGGTGAATGGCATTATTTTCATTTACAGATTCGTGTAGCTCTATCGAAGAACCCTGCCGTACTGCAAAAATGTCATTCAGTACCGCACTAAAGGCTTAAGTGCTGCTGAGAAGAATGTTGTTCAACGTTCTGCATGAAATAGTTTTATCCAGTGGGAATAAAGCAAGACCTCCTATAGCTAAAGTCTTGATTTATTCATATAATCTATTGGGAAAACTAAAATAACCAAAGTCAACTGCTAAATCAAAGATTTTTATTGTGAAATTAAAGATATGTTGGTAAATAACGAAACAGCATCGCGTTAATTATATCTGTAGATGCAAGAAGTTCAGAAATTTTAAAATTGGAAATATTTTTGACATATACACACGCAGCACGCACGCTCGCGCACGTAAGAATGCTTGTGCAACTGTCCCATCTGTTAAATCATACCAATCGTTCTCACGACAGATTGAATGACACGTCTCTGAATTAAGAAATAATAGTTTTACATTAATAATTCGTGTTTAATCTTTGCTCTTTTATTCCTTCCCCACCCCGTTTTTTTTTTTATCCGGACAACTCCTTCATCCTATAGCTGTGTATAGTTATTTGCTTGAATTATTAAGCCTTGAATTTAAATGTAACTATTTATTCACGTTATTGTAAATGAGGTAAAAACAGAACTAGATGTTCCCATGTAGGACTTATGAAGCCTTTGCGTAAAAGTGGAAATTTTAATTGATTAAAGATGGCCCACGGTTATGGTGAATTTTCATGAACAACACTTATCAATTTAATATTTAATCATCGTGTCTCAAGAGACTTGACCCTCATTTCAGAAAAAAAGTAGTAATAAGGATGCCCATTAAACAGGCTATATATGCTTACGAGGGATTTCGATATTATCCGTTTCTCGGGTAAAGAACACCTCCGAATGTTGAAGATAATTGACAAACAATTTCCGGAAAGTGCATCACTGGTCGGGGAGCCCGTCACTGAGTGGAACCAACGCTGAGATTAGGACGGTCTTTCGCCCACTATGGAGTGGCCTAGAGATCGTCCGTATTTTTGAGATTTCACCTTTACTTACATAGTCGGTGATTGATTCATTCAATCCAATACCCTTGGAGGGTAATGGATGGCAATGCTTAGCTAATGAAGTTCTAACTGAGGCTCGGCTATTGCTGTTACCCTCCGGCCATGATCAGAGCTTTAATAGCTCAATAACACCTTATCCATACACTGTCCTCTACAGATAACGGGGAAGATGAAAAGCATTCTTGCTTCGCCCCTTTAAGCCAGTCCTTATAAGGACTTGACGAGTGCAAACTGTTTTTTTTTGGGATTGCGAATTTTATTGATATTGGAAGGAATATTTAAGCTGTTCATGAAGGAATATGTAGCGATGATGAGACTGTTATCCATTATATGATGGAATGATCAGCCTAGTCGAAACAAGCGCAGTAAATTAGTAGAGGTATTGAGAATGAGACACGTGTATTCAGAACTGTTTAAGTTGTCAACTGATTACAGTTGCAATTACACGTGATACACAAAGCCGTCCCCAGTGACGTCACAAAACATTAAAGTTACGGAGTTTCGAGAAGACTTGCATCACGCATTTTTAAGCAAGTGTATCATATAGCTAATATGTATATTTATTAATGATTTTCTTTTTTCATAGGAGGGTTCTAGAAATCGTACCATTGCTTCGGTTATAACTGCATTTATAAAAGCGATAAGGAAACATCCTGAAAATTGAAAAATGAAATGTCTGTTAGAAAATTTGTCGCCACTTTAGATGAAGTGGTTAATGTCTGCTTTCCTTTACTTGTTGCACTTAATCCTAAGTCAGAGAGCCACAAGTTACTAACAATGTTTTTAACATGCGGGAAAACAAATGGCCTTGCATTTACTGCCAATTCAAAGAACTTTTAATGTATAAACATTAATCAACACACACACACACACACACACACACACACACACACACACACGCTAAACGTTCTCGGCACTTCTCTACTTGAATATATGTTTCTATTGCATTACATATCTTATTACACTGCTCGAGTTGGTGGCCAGCGTGGTGGCGACTTTGGATGTGTAAGTGGGTAAATAGAAGACGTCTTCACCTGCGAGCACTGCTGTACATGCGATAAATTAAAATTGTATAATTGTATAATACCTGTATAGTTGTTGGCAGTATAGTAAAACAAAGAAACTACTAAATGATGCCTCCGTTAAAATAAAAGTGCATTTAGGGTCGTTTCATTTATCTTTTCGTGACCTTCTGAATAAAGGTTAGCAGCAAAACCAGTTGTAAAAGTATTTGTTAAATTTCGAGGTAATGTTTTTACTATCATGTGATTTACTTAAAAGTTATGAAAAAAAAAAAAAAACTCTTCAAGATGGCTGAACTCGGTGTCATGAATCAAGACGTGATTGGTTTAAGAAGTAAGGATAGTCTTCCCGAAGATAATAGGGGGGGGGGGTTCTGTAATCTCTTAGGGAATGAAATAACTCAGTGCTCCCAAAAAAATCTTAAAATGAATAATTCTCAAACAATTCGGTTCCTTGCTGTTTAGCCTTGACCAGCAACAGTAAGACCGCAGTGGATGGTGTATAGCAGTAACCATCTTGTGACCTCTGTTATATATAAAAGCGTATGCCTTTTTGTATATGAATAAGATGACATATTTGTAGAGGATACTGCTATCATTCAGAAAGTATACACTGATATTTATTTCTTTTATGACTGTAATTCTGAATGGCAAGAATAGCTGGTTGGCTGTATAAGAAATATAAGTCGTCCTGAAGTGATGGTAGTAGTTATTGGAAAGCTTGGTTTGGTTTGAATTACGATGGCGAATGGTTTCATTTGCAGTCGTTTGTAATCTTCCGAAACCTAGTAACCTTTTCATTTAATCCGTTTATGTCTTTTTCAGTGTTTCTTCATGACTTGTCTTTTTTTTTTTTTTTTACTTCATTTGGACATAATGCTTCAAGGTCGAAATGTCCATTGCACCTTTTCTGGTGTTTAACAGAATCAAAGAGCCACTATTGTCCTATTGTGAATCAGATATATGTTTCTTTTTTCCACTACTTTTTTCAGTTTTTATTTTATTTGATTAACTTTTTAAGTGCATTGGCAACATTAGCCAATGAGATGTGTGAACCTCTTATAATTGATAAGAGAGAGACAGTGTGCTTAACAATGTACAATAAACATGAAAAAAATAATAAATAAAACAGATTGCTTTCCTCCATTTTGTGGGCATGTGTTTTATATAAAAAAATACATTTTTTTTCTTAATTCCCTGAAAATCGTGATTGCTGACTGTGGATAACTATCTTAGTAACCTTCTTCGTAGTTGTGCAATAGGTACGGATCTGTTTGGATTAGTTTACACCTTCCCCCCAAGAGAAAGCATAACTCATATATCTCCTGTAACGTAAAACGTTTGACTCAAGAAAAATGAACGATGAAAAGTGCCGCCTCTTGACGTCACAGTCCCACCCCAAAAACTTGCACCAATGCTGATGTTTATGTTTGGCGCCTTTCTTCTCCTTTGGTCTTTGCACGCCCGCACACCTTATGGGAATGCCCAATGGCCTCACGGAAGTCAGTTTCCGTAGTGACGTCAGATTTCGGTTATATTGAACCTCACGAAGTAAGTTCAGACAGCAAGTGCGCTTCAGAGTATAAATAACAGCCATGGGGTTCGACACACCAGAGGTGACCACTACTTTCTTTCAATTTATATCACTGTTATTCTTTAAATTTGGTCTTTTACTCTGTCGGCGCGATGATTTTTGCATTTACTTGGGATCTTAACGATAGTAGAAAAAATGACAGCATAAAGCTGTCATTTTGTCATTCGGCGTATCTTGCATTCAGTAGGTATAGCTTAATTATTTTGTATTTGCTGTACTTTTAGTCACTTGAAATCCAGAATTTGTGCTATTACTAATTCTGATTTGCATAGCTAGAAAAAGTGTTTATTGTTTGTGTTCTAAAAATGTTTATTTTTAAGGATTTGAATGAGTCAATAATAAATTGTTGTTCCATTTGTCAAAGCTATGTTATGAAAGCAAAATATTTCATATTTTAAAGTATTTTCATCATTGAACAGTTAAATATACTCGCGAAGTTTCTGAAATATAATCGTGCGAGAGCGCCGTTTTGAAAATGATCTTCGAGCTCAGAAAAAAAGCTAATATTGCAGCGATTCTTCATTGAGGATGGATATTTATTTCTTTGTGTTTGCAAGAACTGCTTGCATTTTGTTTAGCTACTTCACAAGATTCTTCATTTAATTTTGTGCATCACAGAAAATGCTTAGCAGCAGTTTCGTACTAGAATCGTTTTCCGAACTAAATTAATTACCTTTTCTTATGTTAGCATCTTTCACTCGCCTAGTCTGGCTTTCCGATTTTCATAAAAAATATGTTCGATAACCAAGAATTATTAAAGCAGTAACGATACTATTTGAATAAATAAATTAATTACAACATTCCTTCATATGAATATTCTTTGGGGATGCATGCAGTTACTTCTGAGAAAGAGGAAAGCTCTTATTTGCATAGTTAATTGGAATTTTATCATTTTTCATAGACTTTCGCCTGTGCCTTACTTGTGGGTTGGTCAGTTCCCTATTCTCCGTGTCAGTCGGTGCTCCTACAAATAGGTCTGCCAGTGCCCTCTATCGACTAGATCCTTGTGGTACAGAAACCGATTTCATTAGAATGGAATTGCATCCTGATGTTGCATCCGTTTTGCTCGAGAACGTAATAACTGCCTTGAATCCTGCTGTTAATCACGCAAGAAATTTCCGAGACAGAATGGTAAGTGTAATTTTCTTTACTGAATATTAACTTTGAAATTAATTATGGACTTCTATACAGTACTTATTTATATCCTCGTTTCAGTTGTCAAACCTTCCGAATGATTGATAAGTTTACTTATCCATCTGGCAGCAGCTCTCTCTCTCTCTCTCTCTCTCTCTCTCTCTGTGGGTGTGTGTGCAGCACACGTGCATGTCTCTCTGAGAAAAATACAATCACTTGGCGGCATGCCAGAAATGTAGCGCGTGCTGTCCGAAAGTATTTTACTTGCGATCAAAATTGAAATGATGATAGGACTCTTTGGTGTCAAATTTTTGAAACCCAACTGACATAATCGGCTGTAAAATCGAATGAAGATATTTCCAATATCATAATTCGAATTAACAGTTGTAGGAAAATTATATATAAGCAGGCAGACTCCAAGAATCTCTTATGAAAAAAAAAAAAGATATATTTTCCAACAACACCTGAAAGGGTTCCAAGCTTTCTTTAGCTGTTTTCTCTAAGCTGAAGAGAAACTGTATTAGTGCTATTGATAACGAAGTTCGTCCTTAACAGAGTTTTAAAACAACACGAACATTTTTCTAAATTTATCTGTTAGAATAAAATATGTTAGTAAATCTTATAATAAGTGTGTCACTAGATTATTGTTAATTGGGCGTTGCTTGGCTTTCCCTCTTGACAACGTCGAAATCACTGGCTTAGTTATGATTTGCGTTTGCCAAGTGGAAAACTCGAGTATCCGTTAGCGTTTTTCTTTTAAGTTCATCAACCACTTTTATTCCTGTTTATTCATCTACTGTTTAAAGATAACAGTATTGCTATCAAAACGATAAATAAGTAATGTTCGCAATAGTAAAGAGCGAAAGCGACGCCAAGGCGATAAACCGAAAATTTTATATGCAACGTGAACAATTCATCTACATTGTTTATGTTTAAGTGGCACGCACGCACACACACACACATGTAATAATTGAATTCAGCTGCATTCCTACTCTTTAACATCTTTCTCATCTTGCGTTTAAAACATGAAAATAAGTGTGTTCTATTACGAGCGTGTTCGTACAATTCACCTTCATAGTATTAGAATAATACTATCGGAGAGAAATGAATTAAGATCTATTAACCCGTTGCATACTATGGAAATAACCCGAGAGAATCGTAAAAAAAAAAAAAAAGTGCAGTTCGTGTCCAATTCCGATCTTATCTCCCTTCTATCTGCAATGTAGATCCTCATGATTTCACCACTATCGCATTATGTTATCATTTTAATTTATTTTTACTGTTAATGTTTGTTTGTTTGCTTTTTCATTTATAAGTGATTTCTTAGTATTTTATGTTTTTTGTTTGTTTAAGCGTGGCAATAATTAATTTGCTCATTTTCCAGTCCACAACATATTTCGAAAATTCAGATACTTAATGTAATATGCAATAAAATTGATTTAAATTAATTCACCTAATGGTTCATTAAATGATAATGACAATTATCAACTGGTAATACCGGATTTCGTCGTTATCTTAGGTATCACTTCTATCTGCGGCTTGTACTGTTCTAATTAGTGATTAAAAAAGATGTGGGTACTTATACAGTACAAGAAAAAAAAAAGAAATTAGTTTTGTGCATATTAGAACCAAGCGTATGCAAGTAGAAGTTTGCGTATTAAATTCATAATACAATGAATTTCAGTTTCACTTTCGGTTATTACATTACAATCGATGATTCTTCCCAATAATTTAAACCTTGACAATGAACTCGAATGTTCTCGTTTTTATGCAAACTTCCAGTGAAATAATTAGAACATTATTACAAATGAGCAATCCAAGGCATGGATTTCTGATTAAATGGTAATTGGTTATTTAGAATTTCTACAGAAACTGCTGATGTTATGAGGCATAAATGGGTCATGCTTCTCCTTTGTATGTGTTCTCCGGCTGATTTCCATGTTTTACGTAGAAAAAAACTCGACTGAAAAGTATACAGGCAAAAAAAGGGTAAAGACAACAAATGAAGCTAAGAAAATAAGGCAAGGAAATCTTCCAATGCAGATCATATAAAGGGGAGTCTAGGTCTCATAATCTTTGACATGGTATATCAGACGTGACAATAAGCGTCAAGAAAATAAAAAAAAAACTTCCAATTGTGGAAGTTTTTTAATGGGATGCTTGCTCTGTTTCTGTTCTTACGGATGCATTTTTTTAATGTCTTCCATCCATGAAAGATTGCGCACCTTCAGTACCTGAATACCGTGAGCGGAGAAAAGCATTTTTTATCACTTTATTTATTTTTTGTGCTTTTTTATTTTTATGTAGTTCAGAAACCCTGCTCTCGATAGAGACCAAACATGGGACTTTTTTTTTCAAGCCTCTACGGTGGCCATCGAGGCCATAGGCTAGCCTTGTGGACATCAGCCATCAAGGCTAGCATGATGTAATGTGGAAAGATGAGGCGAGCTGTAGTCGTAGAGGGTTGAATGAGGTTCAGCGATGAGTAACAGACAGTGTTTGGAAATACACCTATTGAAAACCCAGAAAAAAAAAACCGAATAACTACAACGTTATATATTATAAAGTAAACGGGTGTCGAAGTCCAGTTTATCTGTGATAAACCACTATCACCGCTCTCGTTTCCTAGAAATCCTTGTTTCATCTATGTATGTTGAAATGCTAATACTACATGTTAAATAATAAGTTTCATAAAACTAAGCTTTTTGATTTACTCTCTATTTAACTGAAGTTTCTTTACGAATTGCCTGAAAGAAAATTAAAAAAAAGTAATTGTTCACCTGAATTGATTTTTCAGTATTTGCATGCTATTGCCGGCATGTTCCTTTGGCCATGTCTTGTCGAAAATGAGCCACATCATTAACGCGCTTAATGTATCATAGGGTCACCCATAACGCTTTCACACACATCACAGAGCCTTTGGCCTCTCCTCACTTACAATGAAAAACGTTTACTGTATTATCTACGTAATTAGCCTTTAAATTTTTCTGATTTTTTTCTGTATCCACTCTACAATATTTTGACATCTTAAAGACATCACCGAATTGCTGAATTCGAATTGAGAAATTTGTTTTAAATTTTTAATAGTTTTGTGATTTCAAAAATTTACAAAAAAAAATGTTAAGGTTCTGTGTTTATGATTTGAAAAAAATTCCAAAGTTACCTAAGACAAATACTTTGATTTTTATAACTGAATATCGTTATGGTATCACGCTCCCTTACTTCTGTGAAGAGTACCTTCCGACCCAATCCTTCTAAAGTGGCACTTGGAGAATAATGGTAAATTTTAAAAATCTCTGAGTGATTCGGAATTCCCCAAAACTTGTTGTAGTAATACTCCTTACTCTTAAAGAAATTTGAGAAAGTTTTTACAAACTTTTCTAGGTTTTCTAGAAACTAGAAAAGCAGAAGGTCATGATTTTTAGAAAGTTTTTAGGAAAATTTTGGAAAAAAGTGATCAGATGTCAGCAGTACAGCGAAGCCGATGGACACTGGTCACAGAAAACAAAAACGAAAATCCGAAGTGCCCAAATTTTGGAAATCGAAGTGAAGTTAGAGTAAACACCGACATCATAGAAAAACACTTGGTCACGTTAGACGCCTTACTTCTTTTGCTGTACACAGCAAACACAAGAAATAAAAATAACAGATGTAAATTCTTAAAAGAAATAGTAAAAATATTCCTTGAGCCTCTCTCTGTCTGTTGTTCCTTTTTTTTAGATCTTCGGTTCGTGGTCATTTAATCAGATCTTAAAAGTCAGAGAAGGGAGCTTCTGGTACAAAATAAAAATATTTTAATCCTTAAATTCGCCTTGTTATTCTAAAAACTTTTGTGATTAGAGGCGATCACGTGATTCGTTTAATGATAAGCCTATTCAAGAATGGTTGAAAATATTCTATGTTATACTAACACCACTGGCAAGGTCAATAACCACACATGGTTATTGTAGGCCATCCAGTAAATACATTTGTGATGTTACATTGGGCGATGAAAATCACATACCACACCTAAATACTTTCGCAGCCATCTACTCCGTTGGCAGCTCGTCTACGTTTGCGCAGTGCTCGGATTTGTAACAAGGACAGTTTTAAAAAAGTTAAATAAGTATAGCCTATGTAGGATTTAGGATTTCAGCAGTTGGCTTTTTCCACACATTTTAGTACTGAGTGAAGAAGTGAGATCTGTCCTCACAGTTAAATATTTTATATTTAACTGATTTTTTCAGAAGCATATTCTCTTCTTTTATATGTGAACAGTAACGTCCAATTCACGGCTGCGTTCTGTTTGACTTAATATATTAATGTTCATGGATACGCTCAGTTTTCCCATAGAATGAAATGAACTGTTATAACAGAAATATTTATCTTCAAGGCTGTACCAATTAGAAGTGAAATATTGTTCAAAGCGTCAGTTTTAACGCTATTTTCAGATTAATCAATCCAGCGAATTGCAAGACTTAGAAGCAACTAGGCTGAATTGGATTCCAAGCATTCCAACTGCAACACCTTCTCAGTTCGAGATGACAAATGTAAGTATTCTTCAGTTGTATTAATATTACTGTATATTTATCATTTTTATAATAAATTATCCACATTTTATTGAAAGCTATAAGAACAGGGAAACTAATAAGACAGCTATATGTTTTAAATTTTTTGATAATATTAAAATCAGAGATATCAAAGTATTTCGCAAAACTCTCTCCTCCATTTCGAATCGGTATCGCTTAGTATTACGACTAAAGCATCCAAAGCTATGACAACAGGTTATTACATCTGACAATTTGAGAGTGTTCTCTCGAAGATTTTCATGTTATGTGGATTGAAAAATCCGAGTCCGAATTTCCGAAGGAAAAAAAAAAACAAAAAACGTTTCCACTATGATACTGGCTAACTTAGCGTCATCTGAAACCTTCTTATAAAGTGGCTCCCATTCCATACCAAATTTGAATCGCAGTCTTTCGAGCGAAGAACAACTTTCGCACAGTTCTCATCACCGCACGTGCAAAGTGCATTACATCAGGTATTAATACCAGTTGGTACGAAATATAAAATCGGTATTTCGATTGAGATTCATTTTAATTAAGAACTGTCTTATGTTAGTTTTCTGCAATCCTTAACTTTTAGTTAATGTATTTCTGCTCCTGTTTGTTTAACAAAATGCATCAAAATATTTCATTGGAAACCTGGTTCAGTCGGTATCAATAATTTCCTTCTTTGAAAAGTCTCTTAGGTTCGAACTAGATCTAGGAGGCGAAGAACTTATATATATATATATATATATATATATATATTTTTTTTTTTTTTAAGGTAAGTTAGCCGGTCGCATACAGCAGTGGAAGGATTTTTCCTCCCTGAAACTCGGTTTTTAATCCCGCAAAACAGGCAAACCGCAAAAACCTACATAAAAGCAAACGTTGAAAATTTATAAAAACTTCTATATAAAGCGTCTAGAATTATTCTAAGTTTTAGAATATTTTTCTACGATAAATATCTCGGATATGTCCGCTTTTTTATTCAGTCTGATTTCTGACATTTTTCATGTTACCTCTAAATGTACTTTAAAGAGTATAATGAATTCTAGATATCAGTAACGATAATATAATTATTTTAATTATATGAAATAATAGAATCTATTATCTCTTTGTAAATAATACAGCTGTAAACTCATAACTATCTGATTCATACAATCACCTTGTGTAATAATAAAAAATAGTCCAAATATTTGCATCAAAACCATATTCTTTTAAAAATTCCAGCTCGGTTTCCAGTATATCCTATTCCTACAACTATACTTCAATATAATAATATTGCCTTGATTATTGCAGCAAAACCACCTTCTTTCATCTGTGTATACAAATACTCTATATCTTCTATATGCGTATACATAAAATTCCATTTATATGCGTATACATAAAATTCCATGTATAACGTTCCATTTATCCTATATAATCGCAGAGTATGGAAAAGTAGTTTCTCTAGTCAATTTGTCGTATGCTTTTTCCAGATCTACAAAACTTGTCCAGATCCTTGTAATATTCCCAGGGTTTCTCAACTATTTATTGTACAGTGAAAATCTGATGCTGACAATCTTGTTTGTCTGCATCCAGCTTGTTCTTTTCCATGTTTCTCTTCCACAACTTGTCTTAGCCCATGGTAAGTGTTCCAGATAAAATTCTGTGCGAGCGGAAGAATGATGAGAAGAAGCGGAGCTGTAGATAGGAAACTATGAAAACCAGATCCTCCTGAATTATGCAGTAGTCACTGTAGAGCGTATCCTCCATATTTGAGTATTTGTAGTCGAATACCATCTATTCCAGCTGCTTTTCCACATGTCAGGTTTGTAATGGCTTTTTGCCTCAAATGTTAATATGTACTTTTTTACTGCACTGTACTTGAATATTTTCTATCACTGTTTCGTAACGCCTTGTTTCATGTAGCAATCTTCCTCCTTCTCTTTCCACCCTCATCGAATAACAGGAACCGGAATTCACCAATGTACGGAACCTTTCTACAGTCCTCTGAGCCTCTATTCTTCCACTGAAAGTTGTCATAGCTGCTTGAATTTGTTTGTCTGCTGGTGGCCTTGATGGGCGTTTACCCCATTCACACATATTTCTCTATAGCCCCCTGTTTGTTTCACATTAACAGTTTAGCGAAATTTAGTGCATCTGTTAGGCTTCCCGATTCTGTTCACTCTTCTGATTCTCTCAGCAATCAGCTGTTTCAAGGTATTAAACTAATTTATTTTAAATATTAATTTTTTTAAAACAATTGGTTTGACTGAAGAAAATTGATTTCATGATGATACGTAGTCACTTCAAGTGTTGCTTTAAGGTTTTTAATGTGATATTTTCTCTTTATGTTTGTTATACGTTTTTTCTGCATAAAAATATCTGTAAGAAAAATATGAATTTAATTCAAGATGTAGAGAGAGAGAGAGAGAGAGAGAGAGAGAGAGAGATTTTAATATTACTACAATTAATTTTCTCCCATCTTTTGTAGATAAATTCGTCATATCTTACTTCGATGGAATATATGCAGCACTTTCTCGTCAGCACAGCAGTAACTTTAACGCAAGAAAAAGAACAAGAAGGTAATAATGTTGAAGATTTCTCGAGGATGTATAAGAATCAGCTTCAGATAGTAGACGCTCTTAACTCTGCAATTGAAATGAATGGCCTGCAATCTGATTTCTTGCAGCGCATTGCACACTTAAATATTGAGAAAATTAAAGGAGCAGTACGAAATGCACGAGATTTCATTTTGGTTCGAGACTATTTTAAGACAGTCGATTACTTGAAGAAGCTGTTTTGTTATCAGCTAGAGCAATCATCATAAATACACACGAGGGATTGATTTGTTGCATCTCTTACCGACTGTGATTATTTTTATTTATTTATTTAATTAATTTATTTATTTATTTGCACAAAGCAGAAACATGCTAATCGTTATGTTTCGTATCTTCACAGAGTATATGATACCTTTTATCTCTAAATCTATGTATTGTATATAGCTTCGTCAAACTCTTCGAGCCATTCACTTAATCTTCATAGCATTCGACATCCCCCAAACCAGTAGATCACTTCATTCCTATTCGTTACCACACCTCGAAGCTCATTCTTAAGAATACGATATGCATTCTTCATCTAAAATGCCAAATTCTCAATCCGCTTCGAGGGCTGAGTTGGGTAACATACCACTTTCTAACCAACAGGCTGCGAATTCGAATTCCCACTTGGTTTTAGATGCCTTTTAAGTGGTACACGAATGTCACCTCCCGCTGTGAGATCCCTATCCCGCTTATTGACAGCTCGGAGTGCCTTGAAAAAGTTCCATGTTTGGTCTCTACAACGAGGATTTGTGATTATGTAACCTCTAGCTCACCTGCAGTACTAATACTTGTGTGCTAGAGGTTTGCAATCTTTCATGGATTTACATTAAAAAAAAAAGTGAACCTGTTAACTTTAACCGAATATCTTCAATTCTGCTCATAATACTACATCCTAAAAGAAGTACCTCATCTACAAATAACTGCCTCAATTCTGATCAACCAGTTACGTACCCAAGGACAGTGCCTGTTGCACCTTCATTCTCTTCTCTCCTCCACACAACCCTTTAATAATATTGTCCTCTTATCCGAGTTCAGCCAATTCTCCACTCTCAAACTACTCTAATTTGTGTAATAATTTGCCATTACGAATTATGTCAATGACACTGAAAATGATTAGTTTTCAAAGATATTTTTTGCAGATTTTCACCTCCTTTCCCTTTTTTATTATGTTACAGAGAAGGGAAGATAACCTTTTTTATATATTTTTATAGTGAAAATAAGCAGTACCTGATAAAAAAAAAACAAGTATATAATTTAGTAGCTGCTGATGTTTTATTTATATATCATTATTTATTTATTATTTCATCATTTGTCATGCCACTGTTCACCACCATCATCGAAATATTTATTATTAAATTATAGAGACGATCAAAGCGAAAAATGTATTCATAAAACTCTTCATGGAAAAAGAACTGATAATGAAAAAACAGGACTTTGTTTTTAATGTGAATCTTGTAAACATTTTTATTCATTCAAAATATGTTTTTTTGCTGATTGGCCTGATTTAGTGATTTGAAAAACTAATTAAGCAGAAATTAATTTGAATAAAAACAAAATTATTTTATTGATTATAAAAATTTCATTAAAAAAATTAAAAACCCAAAACTTTAGAATATGGTTTTTAATTTAAAATTTTAAATTAAAAATAAATAATAAATTTATATTTCAAATAATAACATACATGTATAAAAAAAAGCTCAAAATCAGTTGGCCTTCTTAATGATCAATGCAAAATCTCAGTTATTTACATGATCGTTAAAAGTTTTCTAAAATACAAAACCGTGTTATCAACTACTGATAAAACATTCATGTTTAAAAGTTTGTCATAATTTTGTATGCAACCATTATCTGTGGAAACTACAGTGACGAATTTAATATTAATGATCTACTTAGTAATGTACGTTATGATTATTACATATATGTTCTGAAATTGATGCTTTATTCTACAGAGCTAAAAAAAAGTGTACATAAAATGGAGATCTTGTGAAGTATTTTTATAAACTTTATATTATTGTTGAATATGATCGTATTTATTCTTGTATCTTTCATTCTTATTTTCATCTTCAGCTTTGTACATTTCTTTCTTTTGTTATATAATATATACATTCAGGTATTTTTGTACATTGATGAAAAAAACATATTTTTGAAATTGTACTTCTTTTTTGAAATAATAAAAATATAATTCATGCTTTGAAAAATAGCATCTTGTGTTTTTGCAATGACTTCACGTAATGTTTAATAAAAACATCTCATTAGTAAACATAAACCTATTATATACATTTTTGTCACTTTCAAAAAAATATTATTTTCTTTTTCAACCTTTTTTTCTCTTTAAAGAATCAAGTCAAGCATTATAGAAATATGAAGATTAAAGATAATTTTCATAGAAAGTAAAGAAATCGCAGTTTTCTTTTTTTTTATCCTTTAAAAAATATAAAGGAAAAAAATGTAAAAAAGAAAAGATCGCTACAAAATATATCGTTTTTTTTTTTAATTCGATATGCATATGAATGTTGTGAACTGCAAAGTAAACTTTGCTTTCCTTACAGAGGAAATATTCAATGAAGTGGTGCTAAACATTTCAATTTTGGTTACAACTGGAAAGATCAACGTGCCACTGCTTTATACGAAATCCAACTGAGGGTAGCGCCACTGTTGCCAAGCGAAATCGTTGCTATCGCTTACGTTATGCAGCGGTTGGGTAGAATTGCAGCAAGTTATATGAAACGAGTTTATTTGTGGAGCAAGGATTGCTTTTCATTCTTATTAGCCTGAGATTATAGTTACATTAGTAGTAATAATAGCACACATTCTTTTGCAACTATTGACATAGTCACAATAAATGAGTGGATCGATAATTGGCATTGAAGTCACAATTCAGTGACACCATCATAATAATTGATCCCGTTAACAGCCTGGCTCTGTTATACTTTAATTAATAACTCGAAACAGTTATTAATATGATCCGATGACGTATTACCGAATGAAGTATAATACTTTTGTACATTGTCTGGAAGGAAGACGAAATTACATAGCACCCACGGCTTTATTGTTTTTGTTATTATATGTAACGAGAGAAAGTTTTCAAGTGTGAATGAAGTAACAATTACATTGATATTATGAAGTCCAAAGTGAATTACAAAACATCATCTAAACAAGTTTTTTTTTAGATTTTTCCGAAATGGAACTAAAATGCTGCACATTTAAAAGGCGAAATAATTAATACAGTATTTTGGTACCGAAAACATTCCAACACATTTAATGCTTATTTGAAGATTTTACTGGATAAACAAATACTTGTAAAGGCAGTATGGATGACACAAAACGGTTTTAATTTTCCTTGCCTACCGAATCACGAGTTTTGGTTTGTGTAGCACAATCTGGAGCCTCCATAGCTCACTTGGTTGGTTTAGCCGGATTGGAAAGACCAGGATTCGAATCCCGTTTATGACGTGAGGAATCTTTATTAGGTGTTTTCAATCAAATAGTAGAGTGAGGTAGTAGGTCTCATGCGGAGGTGGTGGTTTTTTTCCCTCCCTTAGAAAAGGCAAACCGACAGTATACATTACGGGAATACGGATTAACCACCCTATTCCGTCTCATTTAGTTTCCAATGCCTTCACGATAAAGTGTGGGTCTTCATCAGTTTCTTCGGCCCTTATCTGGCCTGCATAGGTATGTTTAATTCTCGACACAAGCGGACCCATCAACTGTGTTTTGAAGATAAACAGGGTGACCTACTGGGAATACAGCCTGTTTAGTTTTCAACACGAGATAGCCTGAAATAGTCTGGATTTTAACCAAGTTTCATCGGTAAAGAATCCCATCACGTTTCTCCATATCATAAGTAAACTCCTTTAAATTATAACAAACAAAGCAATATGTATCTGTAAAAATATATATACCGACAAATATATTCGCTCAGTAAATATATAAAAATATATTTACTGAGCGAACTCAGCAAAGCAAAAGAAAAACGTATATGAATACTATCAAAGTTCTATTTTTCGATATGTTGATTTGCTTTGATTGGTTGACAGATATGGATTTTCCCTTTGCTTTTACTGAAACACATGCGCAATATATCACAACGTACGCTGACATTACAGAAAGAAAGCAAGACTGAATATAATATTGTTACTTTAGCTTCATTAATTAAAATTCATAGAAATCAAGAAAAATAGTATACGCATATCTGGGCACTCAAGAATGGACCACCATCGTGGTTCAATAAATAGACCTAGTTAAATAGATGATTAATTTTATTCTGCAATTGACAACAGGTAGGTTTCTTACCACATTGAGCATGCGCAATACTGCAGCTTCAAGTATGCACATGCACTAATTGTGACTGAATCAGTAAACGCTTTTAAACGATATGGAAAATGGATTTTTTTTTTTTCGAGGATGAAATATAATCTCTCGGTGATATCTGTAGAAATGAGAAATAACAATGTTGGATAGTCCATTTTGCATCACACTTTGCATGATATGAATATTGAATATAAATTATTTGTGGTTATACAATAGTTCATTCCCTGAATAAACAGTGTAGTTATCAAAATAGGGAAGCTTTTCCTCTGTCTCATTCAGATTTCTTGAGATAACATAATTCTTATCACTAATTTAAATGAAACTGATAACATTTAGCATTATTTAATAATGTAATACATCCATTACGGTGAAACTGATTTATTTTTTTCATATTTCCATTAGAATATTTTATTGATATATTTAAATAACCAGAAATCTAGACGACGCTCCTAGTGATCGTTTAGATAATATTACTAGTTGACCGACAGTTTTAAAAGTATCTTTTATTTAGTATGATCATTTTGCATTTACAGGAAGAGAGGTTACAAGAAGATGATGTCGATTTTGCACGAAGCATAAGAGGTAGTCGCTTGCGAGATATTCCAGATATTCCACAAGATGTTATCGCTGAGGTAGGAAACAACTTTTAACTTTTTTTTTTTTTTTTCATGGGATAAGATACAATGTTAAACGAACTATCTTATAGATACTGTATATACCACACCAAATGGAGCTTGCATTCGAACTTATTATGCCTCAAGTTGCTACTGCACTCTCAAAAATTTCAAAAATGATATCCATCTTCGGGGAGGGCGTCACGTAAGTTTTAATTATGTTATTTAAATCAACCATACACACATTGTGTAGCAAAACTTATAATGTAATACTAATGGGTGGAGAAAATTGGTTGCGCGAAAAGAAAGATTCCGTTGAGTTTATTATTATTTTAAAAGTATTATTATTTAATAATTAAAGATTATAATCCGTAGAGAGCAGGAAGACTGTTCTGAAAAACAGAATTAATTTACTGCAGCCAAATTCTGTCCGTCAGATCAGTCCCAAGAACAGAATTTGGACTGGTTCAAAGGTAGATGGGTATGAAAGAAAAGAATGAGAAGTTGGTTCAGTACGTTCGATTCTGGACCATAGGTAATAATCAAAGCTACTCTTGTTTTAACAGGCTTAAAGGAAAAACATTGGCCATGAAAATGTGTGTAAGACAGGCAGAAACAGAACATCTATGAGGAGGTTATTAGAGTGAATCGGTAAGAAAGGGGGTCGCTGATAGACCACTATCAGCGACCTAATTTTTTTAATCAGGAACATACTAGATATTTCCGTAATATATAAAAAAAATTAATAAGGTATTAATTTAAGGAAGGATCCCGTAAACCCAGATCAATGTTAATCACAATTAACAAACATAGTGTATTTTTTCTCAGATATAAAAATCGTACCAATAGCTATCTGAGACTTGTATCGTTCCGAGGATTCCATAACCACCGGAAATATATTATTATTCGTGACCCCTCCAAGGACTAATCGTGGGAGGGCACTTAACCCACCATCTCCACTACTTAATTTAAATCTTAATCTACATACAACGACATTAACTACCAACACACACCGCCATCTATCGCCGACTAAAAATACTTTTTTGTCTGTAATTTGTGCGAATTCTGTGAATTCTTTCATCGTACATTGTTTTCAAATAAACGTCAGCTTTTTAAGAACAGCTTAATTAATAATATTTCTTTTTTTTTTTTTAACAGCGAGAAGAAAGCCTTCTTCTTTGTAGACGTCTCTTGGATCATTATCTTGCATATGCACGTGTATGTCACAATAACCAGAACGAAAACGAAGAAGAGTTTAGGGACGATTTTAGAAACCTAATTGGAAAACTACGGCAGGTGATTGATGGTGTTGATGGTGTTCTGGAAGTTTTGTCTATTAATTATGAAGAAATAGAAATTCCTCCTCTGAGAGATGAAGTGAATGTGATGAGAGACGCGATATTGGTAAGAGAATACCCCAAACTATTGACGCACATCAGAGAGAGTTTCACGTTTCATTTGACTCCTTGATAAGCAAGACAGTTGAAAAGTTTTATTTTAAGCCGTTATGGATTGATAATAGTATTTTGAGTTGGCAGTTTTGCGTATTAAATCTATTTGGCCGTAAACGATTTTTATAAAATGTTTTATATTATTTTATTTACATATTAATTAGCTTCAATTTCTTCTCCTTCTGCTGAAATTTTCTATAAAAATTAAGTGTTGCTATTTAAACCTCTCTGTTTTAGATATAATTTGATTACTTTAAAATGATTATTACGAGATATTTCGAATAGAATAAAAGGCTCTGAGACAAGCCAAAAGTCCTTTTTAGGACTTCCAGGGTAACAAATGGCAATGCTGTAGCCAATGAAGTTTTAACTGAGGCTCGGCTATTGCCGTTACCCAGCCATGACTAGAACTTTTTAGTTCAATAACACTCCATCCACACAGATTTTCTTCATTCAGATGACGGGATAACGAGTCAAGGACTCAGTCCATTGTCCAGTTCTTTTAAGAACTTTAAGGTATTTTGAATCGGATAGATTTGATTATATTGTTTTTTTTTATATTTTTTAAGTAGCTTGTTTCTTACAATTCAACTCAGAACTGCCATAATAGTGTATATTGAGCATAATTTATGTTAAACATAGTCATCGTATCAAGTAGAATACAAAAGTTATCATCTTCTGAGGTATTTCCTTTCATCTGTTCAAAGAAGAAGAAATATTTAGTCCAAAGAAAAATTGTATTCTTTATTTTCAAATCAACCTTTTAACTCAGGGACAATTATTTACTGCTTACTAATTGCAATCATATTAATAAAGTAGGGAAAAATAAATAAAAACATCTGCTGTTCACAAATTTCACTAGACTGCATGTGTAACAGCGACATGGTGAGTTATGAATGTATAATATTTGGTTTAAGAAAACTCAGTCTTCTGCGAGCATGTGAATATATATTTCATATGTAGTGGCTTGTTTCAGTCACTTGAGTTCGACTTAACACACTGTGATCCATTCCTGTGTTTGCAGTTACGTTCGGTTATCTGCAACCAGCCTTAAAAGTGATAATGGTTGCAAACAGAATTTGAGCAAGTTAAAAGATAAATAGATTACATCTTGTAGATGTAGGCTGATAAGAATTTTCTTTGCAGGACATTGGCGTTTATTTATATTGTCTATTCCCTGGTGTATTAATTGTTGCTAGTTACTCAGGATCAGTATTGATAACTAGATATATACTACGGTGTCAAAAGTATGAGGACAGTATCCAATAATATAGGGAAGAAACATTCATGGTGCCTAAAATGATGCTATTGTTGTTATTGTATTCTTACGCGTGTTCTTTTAGCCGATCTACCTGTTTTGTGGGATGAGAAATACCTATTGCTAGGAGTCAAAAATAAAACGCCGTGCACTGTCATGAGCATCAAGTGGTTTTCTCGTGACAACATCGGAATGTTGCAGAACTTGGCCATATTTACAGAAGGCAGGTGGTACAGTGTTGCACGTGTAAGGGGTATGAAAACATATTCATCCGACGTATAGTGTGCTTGCTCATTTAGCTTCAATGGCATTACCTGAGCAAAACTCCCAGGGACGTAGTCATTCACAAGCCCTTGATAACAACAGCAAATGCCACTAACTACGCACAGTCACATGTGGACATTGAAAGTGAAGTTTGATGCTGTTCAAAAGGAGCGTGTGTAAGGATCATAAATCATTCTCCATATTGTCCTCATCCGCCAAACGAGTGCACGTTTGGAGGCAGTAATCTTAATGCTACGAATAAGGTAATGATGAAACTAATATCTGTTAGAAATGACAAAAATAGTGTTGTTGATTTTTTTTTTTACTTACTGGTCCTCTACTTTTGGCATTGGGACGTATTTTTAAGGTGCTTTGTTATGCGCGCTTTTGCGTACTTTATGAAGTGGATTTCTTGTTAAGATCAGTTACTGTTTCCGCACCTCTCAATTATTTATTGTTTTTGTATAGCTTATATTATCATCGTTAAATAATAATTGAAGAATAATATTGTATATTATTCATAAACCGATGTTCATTGTTGTCTTTTTTTTTTTTTTTTTTTTAATAATGTACTGTATCTCTGCGAAACTATATTGAATGTTACATTGTATGTTTTGGACGCTTTTCAGCTAATGTGAATAAAAATAACTATAGATGTCATTATGATAACCACCTCATTGTTTTTTATCATTAATGCACAAATGGTTTGAATGTAAGCCATATAATGCATAATAACACCAACCTCGTAACCCCAATTTTTTAAAATAAAATTAAAGATGGAATCTGGTGAAAGAAAACTTTTACAAAATCTGTGTTTAGCTGTTTGTTATCTCCTCCGGGGCCAATATTTCTTAGATTTTATAAGATACAATCAAAAAGCTGGTCACCTTCCATTATAGTAATAAATCCTTCTGGCTGGCCAGACGTAGATCCTTGGCTGTAAACAAGTTTACAGTAGAAAACACCAGGACGACACAACATACGAAACAAAGTTCTGACAAAATTCCCTTCTTTCTCCAGGAATTGAATCTGTCCTTCACTAGCAAGTGATGTGCTCCACTACCTGTTGTGCTACCAACTATCAGAAACTGTAACGTTTGAAACACATTCGGTAGAACATTCGATTTAAAAGACATAAAATACCCTTCTTAATTGCTATGTTATGACATGAATTTATGTTCAAGTTTCTCGGTTTCAAAGAATAATACACCCGTGCTAATTTTTAGTTCAAATCTTTTGAACCTAATAAAATGAAGAGGACCAAAACTATCATGCAGAACTGTAAAATCATTTGCACTAAAATGATTGATAAAAAACAGGATCTAAGAGAGAGAGAGAGAGAGAGAGAGAAAGAAAGAGAGAGATGATATCGAAAGAAATAAATTGGATAAATACATAAATATAATTTTAAGGAGCATTTGGAAATACAAAAAATTACTCTCTTGGTGGGTGGATGGCATGTTTTTATGCGCAAAAGGTTTGCCATTTAATCAGTATGCACATACGAATTATACCAAGATTTATTGTTTGTTGGAGTGGACAGGTTTTAGTTCTTTAGGTAGTGTATGTATCACATCTGTCAACTTGTGTGTGTGTTCCTACTATCACCTCCTACATATTTTTACTGATTGAGTTCAGCAATGAAAACTTTGATATAATATAAATTATATTATATCAAAGTTTCTATTGAAATAACTAATGCGTCTTCGATTTCTGGATATTAACCCGGGAATTTAACAAAAGAAATGACTGAAGTTGCGTTGTTCTAGTATTTTATGTAATTTTATAGACATAAAGACATTACCAGAAATTTTAATATCTCATTCTCGTGTATATCACAATTTCGTGATTTAATATTTTTTCATGAAAATGTACTCATATTGTACACCTTCAGTGCCGTATAAATAATAGATTTTATTGAGGAGTGAGAACAACTTCTATACATTTAAAAACTCGAAAAATCTTATAAACTTTAGGAATGTATTTCAATTGAGAAAATGTCTGTTTAAATTTAAACTAATCACAAGATCCGAAGTATTTGTAAAAACTTTAATTAGGTTTATTTATTTCATGAAATGCATTGTTTTTAGACAACTCTAGCAATGGCTCTTAGCTGATAAGCATTCTACTTGTATAATTGTATACTTGTAGGATGCAACTATTATGTAATGCATAGCACAACAAAACTTATATTAAAAAAAATTCAGAATTATCATACTGTTGAAATTTCTTTGCTAGTAAGTGCCTTCATGCAATTTTAAGCCTTATATTTCTGTTTGAATTGCAACTTTCGATTTGAACTCCAACAGTTGCAATTCTCCATAGCAGTGCAGTCACAGGAAGGTCATACGAACATACCCAAATAATATTTATTCTATATGCAACAATGATTCTGCTGTTGCTCTATAATTAATTTTTTATCAGTAATCTGGTCATACAATAAATGATTATGAATCTTCATTAATAATACTGATATAGAAATGTATGTTGTATGATACGTTATATTGGTCGATTATCTTCAACGATCCAAGTCTCCTGTCATTTTATGTTATCGAATTATCATATTAGCGATTTATTGATCTCATTAAATTGATTCAAGGAGTATGAGATCTTTTAAATTATTTAAATCAGGGAAATTTATATAATATCATCTTCTTTGTTGTATCATTCAGATAAGTCATTTTTTTAAAATCATTATTATTACTTTCTAGGATTGTAGTTGAATTTTATTTGGACTTGAATACGGATTCATATTCATTATCTTATGAAATGTGTTATAGTTTCAAGTTATCTACGAAATAGTAATGTTTAAATATTTGTTGTGTTTTTGACATGTTTTTTGTTAGTTATTATTTATATGTACTTTTACTAGAGTAATAGAATAATCATAAATTTAAAATATACAATTTTATAGCTTACTTCTAGTCCTTATTAGCTAATTCTGTGATTTTATATGTATATTGCTTTTTTTTATTCGCTAATCTATTCAGGATTTGTGTTGAGTGGGGTGGCTAATTTAATAAATATAACACAGTCTTCTTTTATCCCACGACTTATTTGGTATAAAGATCTAGATCCTTGAATAGGGGAGTGTTACCGAAGCAGTCAGCTATCCCCGCCGAATTTTTTTTTTTAAAAAGTGTTTTACATTTTTATAACTTTCTTAATCCCTTTTATTTTATTTATAATGCATTATACCAAAGCTTTTTCGATGTACAGCATAACAGCACTCATTGCCCGATGTATAATAATTTGACCATAATACTATGTATTAATAGTTGTTGAGCACATATAAACTATTTTATGTTACTGTCATGCCTAAAATGGGTAATGTTTTACTTAGCCTTTAAACTCATTAATTGAATCTTAATTTTCATAGATACTGTTGAAGTATATTTCGATATCTACCAATAGTAAACATAGAAAAACAATTCTTCATATCCGCCGATTCTTTGTAGAGGAAAATGATAGACATTTTTGGCAACGAAATAATTTTTTGAGTTTTTAACTCTTAAAATATATTTTATAGCCAATAAATTAACCGTTAAAATATTCGACTTTTTGTTTTCATGCATAAAAATAAATTTGATAATTAAAAAATAATAATAATAACGCATTGTTCTAGACCAGGTCGGCAACCACGTGATACATCGATGCTTATGAATTCATTTAATGCTACTAGTGATTTTTTCTCTCAGCTGTAAAATGTAACCACTTTGTGATTTCTTCAGTGAATAGAATAGGAACTCCGAAATTGTTTAAAAAAATTAATTGTATTTAATACTTGAAAAATAAAATCACTTTGGTATCAAAATATTCTTAATACGATTTAAAAAATCCAATTGCAGTGTTCGTTGATTTAGTATTGAGTCGAATAAAGGGATTGTGCGAAAGGCATAGAAACGAATAAAAAACTGCACGCTTTATCTTTTGTATAAAATGACTAATTTGTTCTGGTTAAATTAATGATGTTTCCTGAAACTATCAGATGTGTTAGCATACCGGATGCAAGATCGTACGCTGTCTTTCTGTGTAAAACGATGACTCAATCGGCATGTTTAATAATTTCTTTTCTATATTTGTCCTGGAATGAACTGTTACATCTAACAAAAAAACGAATTTCCGATTTTAAGAAATAAGATACTGAAATAATACCGGATAAACACGTATTCTTGTAAATAATATTACAAATATACACTTTTTTTTACTTTCTGTCATTTAATAGCCAATAGTGTGACAGGTTATACGTTATAAAATCGAATGTGTAAGCAAATACAGAAAAAAAAAAAGTTGCCGACCTATGTTTTAGGCAATGGGTATAATTTTAATCGCCAAATAAAGAATAATATGCAATTAAATTGATATGTTTTGCTATTCGTAGTTTGTATATTTATATTTTCCCAGAACACAATTTCGGATTGAAACTGCTCGGCGTTGCAGTTTCAATCTCTTTCAAGTTTCAAAATCTTTCATCACGTATGTCCCTTTGTGATACTGTTACTTTTCTACAAGCAGCTGTGATTTCCGCTATTTAGCGTAATGCATAATTGCCCGGTATTATAATCCTGTACGCGGCCTTATATACACTAAACTACATCTCTAATTGTGGTTAAATAATTCACTTTAACTGGATTAACTGCTATTGTTATGCTACTGCCTAGAACATATTATCTGCGCCATATAAACACAGAAACATTTTTGACTCATAACCTGTGATATGTTTTATTGAATTATTTCATTTCTGATCTATTTTGAACATTTGTATTTGTCAATTAGATTAATAAGAAATTGGGAATAAAATATCAATCCAAATTCTTCTTAGTGCAGCAATTATTAAACTAACATTGCTATTTATTTCATAAAGAATTGTTACCATTTTTAAATTATCCTCATAAGCAATTTGTGATAGCTGTATTCGTACGTAAGAGATGTTATTGTATACAATTCGATTTTAATAGGCTGTTTCTACATCATCATTTGATACTGTTGCTTGTCATGTTGTATTTCATGTGATCCGCATGTATTTTAATGAAAAGAATGAAGGTGCTTCACCAGCCTTAGAATCTGAAACTAATATATAACATGCAGTCAATAATGAGCTTTAAATGTTTTTCATACTCTCTGTCACTTGGGACAGAACTTATGTCCTTTGTGTTGTGTTTAAATACGTGTTTTAGACTCTTAATATGATGTATTAAAAATTCTTCAAGAATGATAAAAAAAAAACAGCCTTGTTTCTATAGTATAACAATTGTATTATTTGCCACCTTGATATGTTAATAAAATGTTGAAAAAATATAAGATTATTGTGTTATTTGTCTGTACAAGACATTATTGGGAAATTGCCAACCATCTCATAATGAAATTCCCAATTAAAAAACTATTTCTATTTAAATTTAATTTTCATTAAATTCGTGCAATAACATTTCTTAAAAATTATCCAATCAGCAAATTACTTGAAATGATATTTAATTAAAATATGTAGTAGTTAGAGAATGTGAATGCACAGCGCCTCATGTTGGTAATTTCCTTTAATTTATATTTGTGTATTTATGAAAATATTTAATAAAATAACAACTCAGATATAAAAACGATTTATTTACAAAAGGCACATATATAAACGACATGGCTATCTTTGGACAATCAGCAATTTGCAAGTTATGAAAGGACATTAAACAAAAACAGACATATCGCGCATGCGTAGGAAAGTAGTTTTTTAAACCTAACTGCTTCGTTATACATAGAAAATAAATGTTACTTTTATGTATATTACAGTGAAAAACAAGCTTCACAGAAAAACCTACTGCTTCTCACTATTCCTTTAGAATGATATGTGAACAATGACATTATGAGAAAAATAAATATAAATAAGTTATCATCACAAGTTAAATAGTTAAATAAGTTAAATGAACTGTACTATTTGAACAGTATTCGGGTTGAATGGTGATGGACTTATGAAAATGAACGTCCCAAGGAGAACGTTCAATGAACGACTTTATAGTTCATATTAATGAAATGCAAATTTATGATTTTCTTTTTTTTATGAAGACAGTTCGTTGGATAGAAAACATCCGGGGACGGAAGATGTCAGCATTATTAAAGGTAATTCTGTTAATGCCCGATAATCTTGCTATGAAAGGTATGCATTTGCTGCAACCTACAATAAATTTTATTCACATAAATACTGACTAGCTTATGAGTATCCAAGATACTTTGTTTTTCATGGCTTCGTAAAAAAAGTCAGATTGATTCTTCTTTACCTTATAAAGTAGAATCAATTTTCTTTGTGTCACTAGATACAAAAACCGGTCGAAGTACAACAATTTTGTTTGATAACAGAAATATTTTAGCAGTTAGAAAAATATTTCCTTATAAATAGTTGCCCAGCTTTAGAACTATGACTAATAAGTACCAGCAAAGCTTCACTTGGTGAAGATGTCAAAGACCAGCTTTAAAATAGGCAAAAGTCGAGTAGTTTGCCACAATGATAATACACAAATGAACATATTTAAAAAAAAGCTATTCGTAAAAAAGTAATGATTTATAGATCAACTATGGAAATCTAACAATCGTTTGGCCATATAAAAAAAAGACAGGGTTCCAGCCCCTGATAAATAGTAAAGCCGCAGCACCTCCTGGAAGCTGCGAACAGTCCAAGCTAAAACAGTTCATTGATATCACATGGTCCGGGAGGTAGAGTTGCATCAACATTTGGCGTATCGAGGAAACAGCTACAACAGCTGCATTTTGAATATTTTTAAGTTCATATAAATTAGATACAAACAGCTGGGTTGTTCACATCCAACTGCTGAAAAATAAAAAAAAGGTTTCTTGTTGATATTCGATGGGTAGATTGGCTTTAACTCTACATCCTTCTATCATCCGACTGGAAATGTCACATTTCTCAAATAAGTACTTACTGTAGAAATCAAATGCAGTGAGCTACGTATAGTTTGGCAGTCTCTCATTATTCTTCCCGAACAATTGCTTAAGTCATCAAGACGTTCGTTTAATACAAGACTAGTCACATTGTCATATTCGTCAGAATATGCTAACACATCACTTACTGCTCTTAACCAACACACGACATCCTGTAGTTGCGCAGCGAACTCACTACTTTGACTGACTAATGTATGTTCGTTGTTTCTGGCATCGCATGTCTCATTAGAATACAATATCGCTTGTTCTTTTACAAAATACACATGCGCAGTATGAGATAGGAGAGAACTGAACATTTGCTGAAATGCCTCTTGCACATCCAGTTGCTGCATTAGAAAAAAATAATCATGAATTAATTTTCAAAAAAAATTTTTTAAATATTCATTTTAAGACTATATGTTTTTAATTTTGAATTCATCCGATGAATTATTTCAGTTGAAATGATAACCTCTCTATATGTAATGTTTTGTTAGAGATGACAGTTGGAGAGAGATGTATATTACTTTTATGGTTTATCAATGAAATGTATTATATTTTTCTTAGAAATAATATTGTAATTTATATTTTCTTTTAAAATTTAAATTATTACTAAAATGACCTAAAACAACTCTTCCAAATTGCAAAAATATAAATACACCTTTAAATTTTTCATATCATAATATTATAATAGAATTTGCCAAGTGATATCACAATCGACAATCGGAAAGATGTCAAAAAAGCCAAAAGTCCTTTTTAGGACTTCCAGGGTGACAAATGGTAATGCTATAGCCAATGAAGTTTTAACTGAGGCTCGGCTATTGCCGTTACCCAGCCATGACTAGAGCTTTTTAGCTCAACAACACTCCATCCACACAGATTATCTTCATTCAGATGACGGGATAAAGAGTCAAGGACTCAGTCCATCGCCCAGTTCTTTTAAGAACTTAAGAATCACAATCGACCGGATAGATTAGATTCCTAAGAAAAAGTCCTTTTTAGGACTTCCAGGGTAACAAATGGCAATGCTGAACCAAGGAAGTAAACTGAGGTTCGGCTGTTGCTGTTATCCTGGGTGATGAGTTTTTGAGTTCGCTCCCTTAGGGTTTTTGCCTTAAGGGAGCACCTTGAGTCTCCGGGGAAGGTGTTCTCCGGCAGGGCCCGCTGAGGGGTTCTTGTCGGTGAATTATTTTCCTCGGAATTTGAGCGGTTCTGCTCAGGAGTCGGGGAGCCCATCGGGGTGCTAGGATGGGGCGGCCGACACTGAGTGGAGCCAACGCTGAGCGGTTCTGCTTAAACGGGGAGCCCGTCGGGGTGCTTGGACGGGGCGGCCGTCAATGAGTGGAACCAACGCTGAGACATGGACGGTCTTTCGCCCACTATGGAGTGGCCTAGAGATCGTCCGATTTTTTGAGATTTTACCCTTTACTTACTAATCAGGACTTCCAGGGTAACAAATGGCAATGCTGTAGCCAATGAAGTTTTAACTGAGGCTCGGCTATTGCCGTTACCCAGCCATGACTAGGGCTTTTTAGCTCAATAACATCTCATCCACACAGATTTTCTTCATTCAGATGACGGGATAAAGAGTCAAGGACGCAGTCCATCGCCCAGTTCTTTTAAGAACTTTAAGAATCACAATCGACCGCGTTAGAATCAATCGACCATAAGATGCGGTGATTGATTCACTCAATCCAATACCATTGGAGGGTAATGGATGGCAATGCTTGTAGCCAATGAAGTTCTAACTGAGGTTCGGCTATTGTTGTTACCCTCCTGCCATGATCAGGGCTTTAATAGCTCAATAACACCTTATCCCTACACTGTCCTCTACAGATAACGGGGAAGTTGAAAAGCATTCTTGCTTCGCCCCTTTAAGCCAGTCCTTATAAGGACTATAAGGATCACAATCGACCGAGCGGGAGGCTGAAAAAGTCCTTTTTAGGACTTCCAGGGTAACAAATGGCAATGCTGAACCGAGGAAGTTAACTGAGGTTCGGCTGTTGCTGTTATCCTGGGTGGTGAGTTTTTGAGTTCGCTCCCTTAAGGTTTTTGCCTTAAGGGAGCACTTTGAGTCTCCGGGGAAGGTGTTCTCCGGCACGGCCCGCTGAGGGGTTCTTGCCGGTGAATTATTTTCCTCGGAATTTGAGCGGTTCTGCTCAGTCGGGGAGCCCGTCACTGAGTGGAACCAACGCTGAGATATGGACGGTCTTTCGCCCACTATGGAGTGGCCTAGAGATCTTCCGATTTTTTTGAGATTTTACCCTTTACTTACTAACCAGGGTAACAAATGGCAATGCTGTAGCCAATGAAGCTTTAACTGAGGCTCGGCTATTGCCGTTACCCAGCCATGACTAGAGCAAAGGTAGCAAATGGCAATGCTGTAGCCAATGAAGTTTTAACTGAGGCTCGGCTATTGCCGTTACCCAGCCATGACTAGAGCAAAGGTAGCAAATGGCAATGCTGTAGCCAATGAAGCTTTAACTGAGGCTCGGCTATTGCCGTTACCCAGCCATGACTAGAGCTTTTTAGCTCAATAACACTCCATCCACACAGATTATCTTCATTCAGATGACGGGATAAAGAGTCAAGGACTCAGTCCATCGCCCAGTTCTTTTAAGAACTTTAAGATCACAATCGACCGTGAGATCCATCCTTACACTGTCCTCTACAGATAACGGGGAAGATGAAAACCATTCTTGCTTCTCCCCTTTAAGCCAGTCCTTATAAGGATAAGAAAAACTAGCTGATTTTGTAATGTAAATGTATATTTTATGTTACTGCTTTCAGACAGGATTTCTGCGTTTTTATTTATATTTTAAATATTTTAGGCTAATAATTTTATAGTATCTTACTGAAATATGCATAGAAATAACTTAATAACATCTACACTTCCTTCTTTTTTTTGTTCATTCAAACTGGTTAATTCGTTCCGTCACTGAAGCCATTAAGATTTGATCTCATTTCTGTAAATAATTCAAGGTTTATCCCCACGTAAGATGTCAAGGAAAAATGAAAAGAATTGACTAATTTTTCACTTTTCCTTTGCCAGAACGTAAACGAAAATTATTATCTTTAAAGCTAAAAGATTACGTTCAAGACAAGATAAACATGACGTAAGATGATTAATTCTAGATATTAACACCTAAGTCGTCACTACGCTATAATATTTGAAAAGAAGACGAATATTACGTTGTTTATGAAAAGGAAAAGATAAATGGGCTTACCTGTAACTGCTGTAGTGTTGGCGTATCAGATAAAAGAGGAAGTCCCAACGTACTGCAATTTGGAATCATGTTCTGAAACAAAAACAATATTGTCACTAAATTATTTATTTTTATTCAAGGTAGAGTATGCTTCACACACACACACTTTATTTTTCTTTTTTTTTTTAAATAGACGTAATAGTTAACTTTCGGTTCTGATTGAGCTAGTGGACAACGCCCTTCCTCTCACCAAACAAAAGGCTGTGAGGTTTGAAGCCCAATACAAGCATGGATGTTTGTGAATGTTTAGGTCATAGATCGAGGAGGCTATTGAAGGTTAGGTTAAAAGCGGCTTGAAAAAGTTTCAGGTTTCCAATTATATATTTGGTTTAATCCTTTATCCAAGTGTAAGCAAACAAAGTTTGCGCCTGAAGTATTTTCAGGACTGGGGCAACCCGTGGTAAAGGTGGACCAAGTTCTCATCACCACTCCTTGTCTTAGTTTCTCCCATAATGCAAAGCACAGCTCCTTGCGGACATGTATAATGCTATGCATTAAGGGAAGGGCCACTACCCAGATCGGTTTCGACCTTTATTGAGGTCTCATCAGTGGGAGCCAGACCCAGAGATGGTGATACTAAGGTGGAAGTAATGCAGAAGTCACATCATCCTATGTGAAAAAAACTTCCATCAACTAGCTCTAATCCAGAGAATTTTAATAATAAGGGGTTGACACCTTTTGGAAACATGGTGATATGAGTTCTGCATTACTTCCACCGTAGTATCACCACCTCTGGGTCTGGCTCCCACTGATGAGACCTCAATAAAGGTCGAAACCGGTCTGGGTAGTGGCCCGTCCCTTAATGCATAGCATTATATATATCAGCAAGGAACTGTGCTTTGCATTATGGGAGATACTAAGACAATGAGTGATGAGAGCTTGGTCCACCTTTACCACGAGTTGTTCCAGTTCTGAAAATACTTCAGGCGCAAACTTTGTTTGCTTACACTTGGATAAAGGATTAAACCAAATATAATTGATGGATGTTTTAAAGGATTAAACCAAATACAATTTGATGGAGGTTTTTTCACTTGAAAAAACTTCCATCAAAGTTTCATGTCCAGAGCAGAATCTCTTCAGAACCGTTAGTGAGTGGAATTGATATAAAAATAAGATAAATAGGAATGAATGAAGGGAAAGAAAACTTATTCCCATGCATCTGGTGTTCACTAGGAATATTTAATAAAAAATATTAAAGATTGCGATTGTTAAAGATTTTTAAGAGATTGTAGAAGAAAAAATGGTTTATTTAAATATTGGAAAAGAACGATGTGGGAAACCGTTCTTTATGAGTTTATTTTTTAAAACGTTCAGAATTATAAACTCAAGGGAGTTCAAGTAGGCTTTCATAAACATCTATGCCATATGCAGATTCGAACCCGCAGCCTTTACAGTAAACGAACAACAGATTTTATCAATTGAAATTATCTATTATCTAAATATTGTCACAAACGTGCGTGCCATATTGGGATGGAAACCAATCCTCATTGGGTTGCAAAATGCAGTTGGTTTGATGACAACTTCGCAATTCTGAAATCCACATTTTTATTGACGACTCTAATCTGCTATTTAACACACTATTCATTGTACTTCGAAAGATTCTCGTTATGGAGAATGGTTTGAAGATTGTCGATTCTCATTAACTTTTATGCTAGCAAAAAAACACTCAGTCACACAGACCTTCTACAGTCTATTTCACAGAGATTCTTCGGTCACGTAGACATTCCTAGAGTTTCTCCAGTCACAGACTTTCTACAGTCCTTTCACATACATTCTCAAGTCCAACAGATTTTCTACAGTCGTTTTCGCAAGGATTCCTCAGTCATGCTGACCGCCTAAAGAGTCTTTCACTGATTTCTTGCTGCTGCTTGTATTTTCCACAGATATTTCAGTGATCATCGTTTATTAAAACTTATATTAATTCTCCACACTCTTCTACATCTTATCATATCAATTGAGCATGCATTTTGCTTCTCAACTAATTAGCAAGCGTTTATATCCGGAAATGGTGAGATTACTGTTTTCAGCTTTATTGAACTGGAAAATTGCCAACGAGTGCTTGGCAAATACTTAATACGCCATAGATTTTGTAAATTACAGAATTCGGTGAGTCTTTGAAGTCAATTATTTATATTATTTTTTTATTATTTATTACTGTTTATTAAATAAAAATACAGACTACATGTAAAATTTGAAATAGGACTATAACTAGCGTGAAAAAAGATAGAGAAAAAAACATTAAAAACAGGAAACTGTAAGGGGGAAAGTAAAAATAGCACAGAGAGTAAATAAAAAAAAAGAAAGAATAAAGGTAAAAAAACTCAGTTTAAGTGAAAACATATTTAAGGAGCATTCATGACGACTAATATTGCTTGAGACATTGATTTTTTTTTAAAGTTTTTTTTAAAATTCGTACAGCTAACATTTTAACATATATTAACGCATCTTTAGCACTAACTATATTCATCCGTAAATGCACTATTAATGAATCATTCAAA
Organism: Typopeltis vanoorti; assembly: GCF_054136105.1. NCBI lineage: Eukaryota > Metazoa > Arthropoda > Arachnida > Uropygi > Thelyphonidae > Typopeltis > Typopeltis vanoorti. The sequence goes on from NC_143553.1 coordinate 47,410,164, forward strand.
GTAGTATTAAGGATAAGCTAAATGCCCCTGTAATGGTCCTTTCAAAATATGGCAGGAGACACATACAGGAAACGAATGAAGTAACCTTTTATAAAGTCTTTCATATCACGGGGAGATTAACAGCGGTGAATACGACCTGCCTGCTTAAATCACAGACAGGTCGTCCCTTTGTATAAAAATCTGTATTTATTTTCCAATTTGCCATCTGTGAAGTAGGCTAATAAGCGTGTTTTGCGACCTTACTTATAGTCTCCTCCTCTTTCATGTCTCTCCTGAAGGTCAAGCATAAACCTGTACCTGTCTCATTGACATAACCGCGCAAATGGCAACCCCCATCGACAGGCTTTAAGGGGGGAGCCTTCCCACTTTTAATTCCACCACACAGTTAGTAGATATGTAAACGCATTTTTATTACAGTATTTCCTTACTAATATTTTTAAAAAAAAATCTAATATCACATTTTGAAATAATTTCTGTGTGCGCGCCCACCAACATCTTTGCATTAACATGTTATCATTGCATATTGTAAGAACATCTTAAACCTTCACTCAAAGAAAAGTGCAACCATTGTAATCTGTATAGTTTTTCTATAAGAAAATAATCATACAGTCGTTTTTACAGTTCAGGCGAATGTGTTAAGGCTATTTACAATTTAAGAAGATGAATAGTAAGGTTGTCAAGGACCTATATTTGCACATAAATGCCTTGGAGCAACATCAATGGCAGATCATTAATAGTAAATGATCTGTTATTGATAAAACTTGTGGCTCCACTGTATTTGTTACTGGCCGGACACTATACAGTGATCCATGTCAGATTGCTAATAGGGAAAACTAAGTGCAGAACAAATATAGTAAGCAAAAACAGTTACGTAGAAATGATTGCATTGTTTTGTTTTTAAGCGCACGAAAATCTTGAATTAGTTTGGGGAATTAACGCATAGAGGCGCTTCGGGGAGAAATAACTTTAGCTAAAGATGAGTAGTGCATTGATATACTTTTGTGCATCTCCGTTTTTGCAATTTATATATATATGTGATGAATAATTTGATGGGTGATAATAATAATAATAAATTAATTGATACGATATTCGTTTCCTGAACTTTGATGACGAATTTGGTTTTAACCTAACATTGATAAAATCATTTGATAATAATTTTAGCATCTTAAAACGTTCAAGAATTATTGGAATTACAAATGATTCATATACTTACTGATGCTATTATATCTTCGCCTTTGGTCTTCAAAATCGATATCCGAGCAAGTATGTGTTGTTGAATGATTTCGTTTGCGTACGTAGTTCTCATTTCTTCGTCGATGCTTGAAAAAGAATTGGAATCAGGGGCGGGTATACGGTTCAGAGTACACGGGTTACGGAGTCCATTAGCAAACGGTTGCTCAGATATTAGAATAATTCTCGGTGGTACTGGATTTCCTACCACGCTACTAAGTATCAAGAATCCTGTTAAAACAACTGAAATAAAAATAGAAAGAAATTAGGTCACGTGTTAATTATGTACTTTACTGATCTATTCAATATAATTGTAGTTATTTATAGATGACTTGAGGCTTTAGATTGTAACATATAATAAATAAAAGGGTGTGTGATTATTATGTGAACTTTGTTTTATGATACTCTGTAATTAAAAGTTTCAAGGGTTTTTTTATGGAGACAGTTTATTTATTTATTTATTTTTATTTTAACAATTACTATTTTCTTGACTTGACGAATATGCAATATTTCATTTGCAAACTTGAGAACAAGCGGAAATTCTATTTGTATTTCTTTTTATTTCGTCATCAGCGCTATTACGTTTTTAAATAATTAATATTGCATGTACTAGGTTGTGTCAAGTAGCATAATAAAATTAATTTACTGCATTATGTCTTATAATAAAAAAACTTGAAACTTCTCTTTGACGAGAATTTATTTATTGACGCCTGCTTTATGATCGTCTGTTTTCATGCGAATCAAAAAGGCACAACCATCATTTGTGCCTTTTTGAACCAATATTGAATGCAATGCACATTTAGGCTATATTTTTCAATATAGCCAAACAAAGAAAGAATCATTAAACTTGCCAAATTTAGTACTCATTATGAGCTAAAATTTGTATTTAGAAATATTTATCATATTTTGTTACTTAATAGAAAAATAGTTGAAAACAAGAACGATTAGTAAAGTTAATTCAGTCATGAAACAGTATCTAACAGCTTAAACATTCTTAGATAATGATTCGGGCATTTTAATTTTGTGACAATTAGCTGAAAAAAATTGATTATATTTTTAACTAATCAAAGTGCATTTTTTATATACTCTTAATTTTCTTTATTACTTCCAAAGTATTCTGAAAATATTCTTTAAAAACTTGGATCAAGTTCCTATACTTTTAAAAATCACAAATATTTCTAATATATTTTTAATTAGAAAGTTAAGATAAAAAAAAATGGAGTGTGGAGAGGAGAAGAGAATCGACCGTGAGATGCGGTGATTAATAATCTTTGGAGGGTAATGGATGGCAATGCTGTAGTCAATGAAGTTCTAACTGAGGCTCGGCTATTGCTGTTACCCTCTTGCCATGATCAGAGCTTTAATAGCTCAATAACACCTTATCCCTACACTGTCCTCTACAGATAACGGGGAAGATGAAAAACATTCTTGTTTCGCCCCTTTAAGCCAGTCCTTATAAGGATAAGATCAAAAATTTCTCCTACAATAATCTTATGTTCTACATTTAAAATTGCATTTTATTTTTACTTTGTTTTGCAGGACTGAATAGATACGTAATATATAAGTAAGGTTGTAAATGTCTAAATTGTTTACGGCATTGTATTCAAGTTCCTGCGGAAAACATTCGAACAGAAACACTGAAGATGTTTGAGAGGAACTTTCTACCGAATACGCAAATCGAAGGGATAGGCGGAATAAATATTTCGACAGAAATTTTTGTCGATATCATTAAGATTCACAATGCTTGCGTATGTTTCATATTTTACAAAAAAAAAAAAAAAAAAAAAAAAACGAAGCTAATACAGATCGAATTTATATAATTATTTTTGGAATACTCCTCCTATTGATAGATATACGTAACTGAAGTGATGCAAGACATAAAAATATTATAGAATACATAAAACCTACCTTTGCAGAACACATGCATCAATATATAATCATTTTTTCTCTTGTTATTATTAAATATTATTCTATTATTATGTTCTTAAATATTACTTTAATTTTAATTCGATAAACAGCAGTTTTGTGAAATAAAAATCAAGCAAGGTGTCCAAGAAAAGGTATGCATTTCATTGTCAAGCGGATTTTGTTCAATATAAAGGGAAAAAACTAGCAACCAGTTTTAGACGGCAATCTTGTCTTTATCCAGCCGCCACCTGTTGAAACCTTTCATCATACACTGCGGATATTTTTTGGCTCCATGCCAAGCTTGGCTGCCAAACCGGTAAGTGGCATTCACGTGGCTCTTGCCACCTTGTGTGTGTGTGTGTGTGTGAGATATGCGCGCACCGCTCAAAGACAAAACAGAAGGGCAGTCAGTTGTCAAGAAAACAGACAAACTTTCGCTGCTTCCCCTCTTTCTTTCCCCACCATTTGAAGGTAAAAAAAAAAAAAAAAGGAATAAAGGTGAAAACCTCAGTTTAAGTGAAAACATATTTAAGGAACATCGTGACGACTAATATTGCTTGATATTGTTTTGAAATCTATTCGATTGTTTTGGACAACTCAGTAGAAAATGTCACAGTGACTTGTAAACTAGGCCGCACATCTAAGAAAGGAATAACAATGCTAAGATAACTAAGTCGGCGAGAACAATACATTTGGTAATAATTTTTCAAGACTGGCTTTTTTCAGCCAGTCTTGAAAAAAAAAAAAAGCGAATCTAATAGAATAATGAAAGCGATTCCGGTTTGTTCAGTTTGCTCAAAAACTATTCCTGAATATCTAGACATGGATGCCCCCTTACCGCTGTTTGAATCATTATAACGGAGTTCAGGCAAAGCGGCAACCTTGATTCTAGTCATAAGTACATACTTATAATAGTGTGGACTACGTCATCACTCTTGGAGCATACCATTTTGGAAAACTCAGGGTACGATTAGCTTATTTTGGTGTTGGTAGTGAACTAAAATACAATTCTTACTAAATAATTTATCGACTGGGTTTAAATTGTAATAGTGGAGGACACATTAATTAATCTGTTGTCATATTTCAATAATTTATGGGTAGAAAATCAGCCGACTTGTCCTGAGTGATACTCTCAACTTCTCTGGGTCATTAACCTTGAAGATTCAGATTATTTTACCATCCTGAATTTAAAATTACCGATCAAAAAGATGACAGTCAGCCAGTTAGGAATCTAAACAGGGGAACTGATCCATCACTCATCTGTATTATGCTGAGTGATTGAAATCATAGACTTTATAGGATGTTTCAACGCTTTGTTTGAATGTATTTGTTTTCATTTTTTAAGAACACAATAAGACCATTGAGATGACTAGTAAATTTATAGTGTATACAGAGTAAAATAGAATATTACTTCGAATACCGTTTGTTGAGAATTAAATTTTTTTACGAAGTTATTGACATATTGAGGCTATAGCGTTTCATTTAGAATTGCATCAACGGAACCTTGTTAAGAAAAAGATAAAATGATAATACTTATGCGCCTAAAAAAAGAAGCTAAGATTTCAACTAATTTATTTAAAACATCTTAAATATTTCTATTAATATTTTTGATCACTATATTTGCGAGAAACATTTAGACGGAAATTTTGCAAGTTGTCTTGACGAACTTAAGGAATACTTTACAATTAACTTTGAATCCGTACGACTTTAAAGGGAATTAAATTTTTTTTGCTAATGTAAAACAGTATTATTATTATTATTTGACACCTCCAGGGAGTCCAAAGACTCATCTAGGGAGAGTGTGTCAACAGCATCGAACAATCGAACCCTTCCAACTACTAACCGTTCTCAAACTTGCTTAACTTTTTGCGTGAGCAATTAGTAGCAGAGGCTCTACCAATTGACCAACTTATTATTATTATTATTATTATTATTATATGTTTTTTGCGTGTATATCCCTGTAGTAAACCACAGGACGTCCTTCACAATTCCAGTGATTATCTTTAAACATAAAATGAATCGAAAGGAAGGAAGCTAGGTGATAAACCAATAACATCCGGATTACGCAAGGAAGACGCTCATCAGTTTTTGCATCCTTTTGATTATCTCAAAAAATAAAATGCGTGCGTAATCAACGCACACAATGCACTACACACAACATCATGTGAGTATTGACCAGATTATCTGCACTATTGTTACTGATTGTCATGGACAAGCGATATAAGAGAGAGGCTGCTGGTGACTTTTATTTATATAGCTGTTACCTTTTATTAGCGAACCCAACAATACTAAAATATCGATCTATTTTAGTTTCTTTCAAAGAGACAACTTTCTATATATCTTCTAGATCATTACTGTAGAATGTTATGACCTTTAATAGAAATTTAAAAAAAAAAGAATTTATTTAAAACTTTACCGGTTAGCTGAAGGGTCACTGCCTTCTTGTTTGCCATCGAACATGGAAACGTGGCGATGTGTAGTCCTGAGGCTCGGACGATACAGCAGACATAATGTTAACAAAACAGGTGCAGGTCTTCGAGAGGTTCGCTCGCTAATGTATCCACGCAATTCGAAATTATTTTTGCTCCATTACGTAGTATGTAAACGTTCCGTTCTCGGCACATAGAAACGGCGGAACTTTATTGCACGGTGCAGAACTAACAGTGGCGCTGTACAACGCCGTTGGCAATGTAAACAGAAAAGCGGGACATTGAGTGAACATAATCCCTTTTGAAGGTTTTGCTTCTTTTTTTTTTCCCCACCTACCTTTCTCTCCCACAACGATGACGCAGTAGTCTTTCCTGTTTTAAAAGTTTTCTGTAAATTCCACTTTTAAAGAAACGAAGGTGTTCCGGAGTATTAGAATTCATTGTGGATCTAATATTTTTATGATTTTTGAAAGTTCCCCCAGAGTCTACAGAGAAAATCAGCTACAGAAATTTGTACTAAAACCATTGATTTAGCAGATAAATTGATTTAGCAGACAGCACAAACAACAGATGTCCATCGTAGGAAGTACAAACATTGTCATCAAGAATTACAAAACACTCAGACTTTTTGTTTTTTGTTTTGAACTCTTCCAGCAAAAGCTTCTTAAAGGTGAAATCAGTAAATTTCAAGGAGGTTGAATTCAGAATTTTATTAACGGACTTTTTCCATAATAATACGAATTGGATTTTAGTTTTGAAGAGTAATGAACAAGTCATACCTATAATAGATGGGGGATTTATTCCAGTCCATTTTGAACATTTCCAATCATTATAAGACGGGACAGGGAAATACCAGAAATCGGACAACAATTAAACGCCAATAGAAGGAAGAGATGAGTTTGTGGTCGATCTCCGAACTGTAGCTCTCATCTCAGGCTGATAACTGTTAATTGCTTTAATAAAATGGTTGCGACAGGTTCAAGAATTTGAGTATAACAAAATTGATTGTTGGTTATTTCAGGTAGGAAAGTACGACTAAATTAATGATGTGTAATGTTTCTTTCTGTTTTTCCTTTTCGTTCTTTTTCGTGTTTTTTTTTTTGAGATTTACACTTTTTTTTTTCACTAACTGTAGTTTCAATATTTTAGTGAATTAATTACGAAGGACGTAAAGAACGAACTATATTACCACCATCTTAGTATGAAGTTGATCGTATATTGGGAACAAAAGAGGAAAGAAAAGAAAGACTCCCCCCCCCAAAAAAAAAAAGATTTAATGAACTCTATAACTTTGAATTCACCCTGCCAAATTTCTCAAATGGCTTGACAACATTTAGTGACGATCCAAAATACTAAATTTCATTAAAATCAATGCGAGAGACTATGGTGAATGTGTAGTAGGAAAAGGGGAAGTAAGAAGTGAATAGATCTTATGCATTCTCGGAAAACTTCACTTTAAATGTTCCAAATATTCCGTGCCGATCAATCTTCTATCCGATACATTTAAATTTTTTTTTTTTTTTTTAATTTCTGGTAAGAAAAGATGTTTCTTCTTATTTACTAAGGAACATACGAATTGTTACAGCATTATTAGTACGCTCTATATTTAGCCTTTCGAGTAGAGTTTTCATTACCTAACCCTTAGCCAACCCACGGTACTAATACTAATGTACTACAGGACAAAAGCATTTCGTGAGTAAATTCATATGCAAAATAAATAAATAAATAGCTTCCAAGTTAACTTCCTTTAATTTTCTTGTAACCAATACCATTAAAAACATATTTTCCCTAACACTCTCTTTCCGATAAGTTGGAAATCCCAGCATCTTTTTCCCTTGAATACAATATTCAGAATGAAAAATGAAGAATACAAACACGCCATATTTAAAGGTAAAGCCGTCTCTAAAAATTCGGACGATCCCTAGGCCACTCAATCGTGGACGAATGACCGTCCATCTCAGCGTTGGCTCCACTCAGTGATGGCCTTCCACCCACACGGCACCACCGCTCATATATATTCCGAAGAAAAGCATTCATCAACAAAGCCCCTCAGCGGGCCGTGCCGGAGAATACTTTCCCCGGAGACTCAAATTGCTCCATTAAGGCAAAAACCTTAAGAGAGCGAACTCAAACTCTCAATATCTCTGCGCCCCATGGGGTAACAGCAACAGCCGAGCCTTAGTTAAACTTCATTGGTACAGCATTGCCATCCATTACCCTCCAAGGGTATTAATTACCACCACACAATACAAACACGCTTTACTCAATAAAACTACAAGAACATTAACACATGCCAAAGCTACTTTATCGGATGCTTTATTTTCATACAAAATTATTTTAAAAAATAAAAGCTATTTAAATTTTTTTGCTTTTATTAAGAAAATATTTCAAACATTTGCAATTATAATAAACATTTTTGATTAATTTTTAATTTGTCACTTTCTTTTATAAATATCTTATTAATAAAACTTGATATTATTAGTTTATATTTGATTTTAGCCGACTAAGTTTCAAGGAAGAGATTTAAACTTCTATTCAGCATAGCCGAATAAAAAAAATTCCCGTTCAAAAATAGTAATAATTTTCCTGTTTTTATATGAAATTTAAATACTGAATCAATTAGTGTTATTTGCATTTAAATGAATAAAAATAAAAATTTATCTCGATCATATTGGATTCAAATAACGTCTAAATGTTTTCGGTGTAAACATACGTATAATAAGCCCTGATACTGAAAATATTATTTAACCATCACTGGTTTTGTTTTACACGTTCGTTCTTCGTTAATAATGGCTAAAGACCCATAAAAGAATGAGAAATGTTAACTTTTACTTTATTATCATTTTGCATTATTTTTCTCCATTATTCAACTTCTATTATACCTTCACCCACATTTCAGTTTTTTAGTAATTAGTAAACCGTAAATAGTAATTTAGTAATACTAGTAGTTTTTTAGTAATACCATTATTCTCCGTTGTGGTTTAAGGTGAGATAGTTGGCCACTGACAGGCCAAGTGGCCGATATGTGGCCAACAGTTGAATCCCTTTTTTTCAGGATGCGATCTACTCACCTCCACCATCGTATGAAAAGCTGTCATAAAGATTACCCTCGTCATAAACGGGAATTCGAGCCTATAACTTTCAACCAAAAGGACACACGTCACTCGTCCTTACGACTAAGCTACGGAGGCACTTTAACGAAGGAGAAACACAGGTTATTCAAAATTTATAGGCATTGATTCACGGCTGAAGTTGCAAGTTTGCGGAGGATTCAGTTTCTGCGGAAGATGTTAAAGATCACCCATTGGCTTGAAGAAACCATCAGATTCTTCACTTGATACTTTGAAGAACTACGCTGCGTCTCGCCACCGATCGCTCCTCCCGTGGCAACTAGCCAGCAATCGGCTCCCTGACAGAAAATTATGTACGTAACCCTGCATGGCCTCACGAATAAGCAGTCCACTCATTTAGCCAGTAGACGCGTTATAATTGTCACTGATGGCTGGCGACTATCATTCAGTCTATAAAAATCAGCGTAGTTGTGAGGCGGATGCAACTTAGGATAACCGGCCACCACCATCCGGCCGCCTATCGCTTACAGTGGCGACTCAAAACTTCTCATGACTTACATGCGTTACGTCGGGGAATAGATTCTTTACTTATAAACATTATGCTTCTAAAATTTTCAAGTGTGTGGCAACGAATTCTTATACAGAAATGATAAATAAATATACGGTATCTATTACATTAAAAATCTATTTTATTCAAATACAGAACTGTAATATGCATGATATAGATAATAATGTAATTTTTTTATTATTTATAGATAATAAAATTATTTTTATTATTTATAGATAATAATTATAGATTTAATACTTTTGTCGTTTTATTCACCGACACTATTTTTAGCGGTTTTGTGAAATTATTGAAATTATGCTAAGGAGGACAACTAGATTAATTTTTTAATGAGTCTGATATAGCTCACGTGGTGCAGTACTATATACCATTCGATGAGGGGAAAACCTATAGAGAAATGGATGACGTCTATAAAATATTAATTAACCAAAAGCGCCTCGGCGAAGCCTGCGTCTCCTTAGTGACATTTTCCCTTTGTTCGAAAAGTTGAATTTGAATCTCTAGGACGCGAAAAACCAAACAGCTCTCAATTACAGGTGAGTAGGCTGGTCTCATACGGTGATGAAAGGGATCTTCCCTTAAACTCGGGGTTTTTATTCCGTAAAACAGGCAAAGTAGGAAGAACAAGAATTAACAGACATTCAGTTAGTCGAAGTTGCCTGTTAGCGGGAGTTTCTTCATAATTCCATCTAATCCTCGGTGGAATCCTTAGTTATTGAAGAACACACCCCCGTAATTACCCCTTCTTTAATAGATCTAGCAAGAGCCAAAACCACACGTTTTTGTTTATGCAACCCCCCTTTGTGCGAGTACTATAAAAGACAGTTGGAAAATCAGCAATCTAGTCTCTTGCTCATAAAGTTGCCAAGTCATTTGATTCAAACGGATTTTCCTTCTTCGTTTTATAACTTCATTTTCACTTTCTTCTCTGACCACCTCATTGCAAATGAATGTTTTTTTTGTTATTTTTTTATGTTAATTTTTTTCCTGATGCTACTATACATTCATTCACCTGAGCAAGTCCTTCCTTCTATATAAATAACTTAATGATTTTCCTTCTCTCGTTACAGTTCCGACATCTGAGCTCTTCTTTCTCCCCCCCCCAGCAACAAATCCGATTCATAGGTTTTCCTACATTCATACTTTCCTGCTATTTCAGACAGTTCAATGGAGAAATAAAAACCCCTTCAAGAGATGAGAAGAAATGCCTGCTCCAGGTATTCTCTGCCTCTCCTCCGCGTTACAAATTAACACATTTCTAAATCCACTCTCCCCTATAAAGTGTGACATTCTTTAGACACGATCCCATAATGCACCTCTCTTAGTAGCGCTGTAGCATTGGTGTATTTCCATTGTTAGATGCTATTAGTATTTTCCTCATAATTTAATTATCATTTTGTTCCAAAAATAAAACAATTTGTAGCTCGCGTAGTAATATAATGTGTTTATTTGTTTCTGTGTATTTAGTAAATATCATAACTGTCTTTTTAAAATTGTGGATTGTTTTTGTAGCATTCGTTTAGGAAATCTCATTATAAACAGAGAATATTTTTTTTTTTAGTTTCATAGTAATGAAAGAGGCTTTGTATGAAATCAGTGTCGGAAAGGTAAGCTGTGCTATTTAAATTTATTTATGTCGTTTTTTACATGTTTTGCCTTGTAACTTTTTTGTGGGAGGGAAAATAGCATCGATTTCATTTAAAGAAGAATTGCGCGTGAGTTTTTAAAGAAATTATCATACAGCCTGCATCGTACTTGCTATTTCGCTGTGTGTTTAAACCCGTAAAGGATAAGAGAACTAAGAGGGCGAAATGGTAATACCACTAATAAGAAAATAGATTTTTACTATTTAGAATTATACAAATACATAAAAATAACAATTTGGCACAATAATCAACAGTCTGTTTATCTCTATAATAAGTTATGAATTTGGAAAGTACTTCCATTACTAGTTTTAAATGGGAGAAATGTTTTGCAAATCCTTGTTCCGACAAGAACCAAGGTCTTCCCAACTGATGATGTGTCCTATCAACTGTTCGACAGTCTTTATATTTAGAGGCGGTAATAATTTTCATAAATTTTGAGAAAAATTTAATTCCTAAACATGATGTAAATTATAATTACTGATAGAAAGTTTTTTTCGCATTTTTTAATTTTAAATTCGAACTTACATCAAAATTAAATGTCCTTAATTACGATGTAAGTTTGAATGCATTAACTTATGTAAATACATAGCTAATTTTCTGATTCTGTAAACGTCATATGTCAGTTGTAATATAATACGAAATAAACGGTATTAGAATAATTATTCCGTTACAAATAGAAAAGAATGAATGTTTAAAGTATGCAGTGTTCAAATACGAAGTCCCTATCCAACTGCTTGCCTAATCGACCGAGTGATTAACATACCAGCAAGCTGCGGGTTCGAATCCTGCCATAGTCATGGATTTTTGGGATTGTCAATAGATGGGGGATGAATTTCATCGTCAGGCGTGAGAGGAAAAATTTTCACGTTTGGCCTCTGAAGCAAGGTTTTTTTGGACAATGAAAAAAGTAAATAAAATAATAAAGAATGATAAAAAGAAATTCTTAGCCCTTCCACAGTAATGTGCTTTAGATTTACAAAATTTCGCATGGGGGGGGGGGCGTATAAATAAAGAGACTTTTCAGCGACTTCATTGTTCAAGTGAGCCTTCCACTGATACGATTGAAAGAGAGATTCAGGTTCGAATCCTTTCTTATTTTCTAGCCCTTTTTTTCGACCAACGATAAGCTACCCAAACTTAGACAGTTTTTTTCCCCCTAGCGAACAGTAGTTTCTTCACGCACGAGAGGCAAACTAGTCTGAAAACATACAAACTCAACTGATAGATTCAAGTCAACCTCACTCATTCTCCGAGACCACAAATTAGTCATATAAAAAAAAAAGCCCAAGAGAACGGGGTTTGCGATTAGCATCATTGCTACAGTTATTCAGATATTACTTACTATATTATTAGTTATAGTATTAATTATTACAGTTTATTATTATAATCCTACATCTTTGTTTAATTAAATCCACTGTGAATAATGGATATATCAAAATCATTTGTTCGTTTACTCTTTTTTTATATTATTATTATTATTAAATAACCACTTGGATCATGAAGATTCGAAACTTCCAGTGTTGGATATTCTTGAATCATTGCCTCATGACTTCAGTCTATCGAGAAAGAAAATCTAACTTGACAAGGATGATTTCACAGAATTTATCCAAATCAATTCAAAGATGGGAATAAGACAATTAATTGCTCATGGAAATCACAACAGATGTCATCTTCAGTAACATAAACTATTGAACTTTATAGATATATCTTATGATTTATTTTATCAGTGATAAACATAATATAATGTTTATATTGAAATCATGATCATCATGCCTAGAGTGGTCTGTTCCAGCCTTAGAAGTCATTGTTGAATCTCATATGAGGATGTCCTGGTTTTCTTTTCCCTAATGGCTTGTACTTCAGGCTTGTTTTGGTAATCTTTCTGTTTTCATTCTTTCAACGTGTTCCATCCATTTATGTTTCTATTTTTTTAATTTTTTCTATTACTGATTCCTTGTTCAATTCTTTCATAATTTCTTCGTTTCTTTTTTGAGCAAATAGAGCATACTTTTCAGTTTTTCTCATAAACTTCATTTTAGCTATTATGTTTGTCTGTTTGTCTTCGTTTGTGTTTTAGTTTTATTGTCCACATTTCACTTCCATACAATAGAACTGGTAGGGCTAATATACTATATTAGCCCTACCTGTCTATATGTATTAGCCCTACCAGTATATTGTATACGTTTAGTCTGGTTTGTTTTTGAACCAGGTTTGGTTTAAATATAGAGTTAATTACACCTGTTATTTTAAAATATTTTGCAAATTTTAGGTTTATATCTTTTTCATTTTCATATGTGATCATACATCCTAGGTAGTTAAATGAATTCACCTGTTCTAAGATATTGTTATCTATTACTATTTTAGTTCTTGCTGGATCTTGTCCCTTAAAGGCCATAGTTTTTGATTTTTCTGTTGATATTATCATTCCATAATCATTTGGCTATCTCATTTAAATTTAAAATATCTTTCTGTAAGTTATCTTCAGAATTTGTAATTATTATTTGGGTCATCGGCAAAGAGGAGAGAGTTTAAGTTCACAGTAGGAGAAAGTTTAATACCTTGATGGAAATTTTTATTCCATTTTATTATTATTTCATTTAGATAAATATTAAAAAAGAGTTGCTGAAAGGAGACATCCCTGTCGGACTCTTTGGTTTATCTCTCTCGTATATGATAGCTTACGATTTAATCTTATTTGTATTCGATTATTTTCATATATACTTGTGATAGCTTTTAGGATATTATTTGGTATTTGTCTTTCTTTTAATATGTTAAATAAAATGCTTCTTTTAACTTTGTCGAATGCTTTTTCGGAGTCAATAAATGCAAGATGTGTTTCTAAATGGTATCCTCTTCTTTTCTCTATTATTAATTTTAGGCAAAAGACCGGATCTATACATGATCGTCCTTTTCTAAATCCATTATGTACTTCTAAAATAAAGTTTTCGGAATATTTCATTAGTTTGCTATTTAAGATTCTGCTATATATTTTGTAACAGGAATTTAGTATACTGAGACCTCTATAGTTTTTAGGGTCATCTCTATTACCTTTCTTAAAGATAGGAATCACAATTGCTTTTTTCATTCTATTGAGGGGGGGTGTTACCAGTTGAATAGATTTTATTTAAAAATAATAGGAGTCTTTCTTTGAACCTCGTTCCTGCATATTTATATAGTTCTATACCTAGCTTATCTTCTCCAGGTGATTTTCCGTTTCTTGTTTCTTTCAGGCTGATTTCTAATGCTTCTTTAGTTATTTCATTTTCATTAAATGTTTGCCAGTTGTCTTTTTTAAAATATTTATCTGTCCACAATTCTGTATAGAAATTCTTCTAATTTCAATTCGATGTTTAATTTTATGTTTTCTTTAGTATCTGTATTTAAGTGTTTCAAAATCTTATATACATTGGGCCTTATTTTATATAATTAATGTTCTAAATTAGAAACAAATTTGTTCCATGATCCTCTGTGTCTTTTTCTGACTTCCCTTTCAGTATGGCTCTTATTCTTTTATATTCTATTTCACCTTCTAATCTTTTACTGCTTAACCATTTATAATAAGCTTCTTTTTTCATTTTGATTATCTCTTTGGTTGTATTGAAATTGAAATATTTTTGATTTCATAAGCTTACAAGCTACTTTTAGTTGGGTGATTTTTGGAAAGAGAGAAAACAGAATAAAAAAAAAAACCGAACTGAATGAAACGCAATTTAGTTAGGAGCTTCTTCATACATCAAATCTTCTTAACTATCATTAACGATAAAAGAATCTACACTGTCGTGTGTGGTAAATAGCTTCCACTATTTTGTAATGCGATACAAAGCGTATGCATAATACGTTTATTTTAACTACACAAGTTTAGTTATATGAACGAATTAAGTTGGAATTAAAAGTTATTCTGACATTGCATACAAGAATTCTTCTCATATTGCTTAACCAATACAAGTCTTGATGGTTAACCAATGCTAAATGGCCGGACGAGAATATGAATAAAATAATATTATGTTAGGCTTAACAATTTTGAGCTATCGTGATTGATAGTATGTTCCCGAATTATTTATTCCTCCATGTAGAAACAAAAGTTCAAAAACTAACTTCATTCCAGACCAATAAGTGTTCAGGATATTTTTTCTTTCTCTTCTCTTCTTTTTATTAAGCTACAAGTTCCTCTGCTGAATCCTTTTCTCAACAGCTAGTGGTTATCGCGCTGTATTTATTTTAACTTATTCGCCACCACTAAAAATAAACCAGGAACTAAAAATAGATCCAACTACGCACAATGCTCTTTCTGCTATTCTCTCTTTCATTCACTGTAGTAAAACAAAAACCTGAATGACATTGCTATCATACACGATTGTACTATATTAGCACAGGTCATTTTATTGATTTATATCACCGTCTGAACTATAGAATTACTTACGCTACGTTGGCTGCAGTTATTTAAAGGCATTCGATCGAACTATAATAATAATAATAAATTATGTATAACAAGTAACAACAATATTAGTCTTTCCTAGTTGTTTTTATCTACTCCCACCGGAATAAAACCGAAATTTGCACTTAAAATAAGGTCTGCTAAATATGAAGAAGGAACTCCTGCACCAAAAGTATCACGTGCGAGGATATGCTAGTTTATGTAGGTTGTACTAATTTTGGTCTGTCTTACCACGTGACCAGTGTTAGCGCGCGTCTATAACTTCAAATGACTCAGCTCTTGACATGTAGCACTAAAAACGTAATAAAAAACACTGGAATGCAGTTTCGGTTGTAATAATAAATATTCGCAGCTGTTAATATTTGCAATTGATGCGTTTTGTTATTTCGAAAGGTCATCCAAGCTATCAGAAATCGAATACAGCATCGGAATGAAAGGTCTGGAATGTTGAATGTTTCCTGGTCATATTTTTAACATAATGCGATAGCATCGTAGGTGATGTTAGAATTTATTTATTTTTAATGCATAAATGCATAAAAAAATTAAGTGATGGAAAGAGAGAAAAAAAACCGAAACCGATTCAAATATATTCTCAGAATAAATCTGTCGATATATATTCCTAATGGAAATTATTCGTTACCAGCGATAGTTGAGAGACAGAGAGAGGCAGGCACGAGTGATTGCGCCAGATCCGGGAAATCTTGGCAAAATGTTGTTGCTAACACACGCGGCTTAAACTTCACTGTATGCGACTGTTTTACAGAAGCATCAAAGTGTCACTTATGAGGCATGTAAGATAAGACCGCTTCTTTAAAGTTAGGGTGTAAACCGATGTTCCATCGTGCATTAATATGTTAACACCTAATGCTAGTGAGAGAAGCACATTCGCGGTAGGCGTGACTATAAGGTAGGCGTGGACAGCCTCGGTAGCAGAAACACGTGTGTCACGAGAAATCACATGCTCAGACAGAAGTAAGTCGTTGTTGTTATTTCGTTGGGAGAGAAACAAAGGTAAGACGGTGCCCGTAGGGCCCAAGGCGAAGTGTCAGATGCAGTTAGCCATGTCTGTTCGGCTGTACCGAAGAATCATTAGCGACCGGGAAGGAAGATTACGAAGGTAGGCGGCTGGAGGCAGTAAAAATACGTTTATCTTAAAATAGACTGAACTTACCAGACACGAGCTCTTTGTAGGAGAGATGGACCAAGTTGGAAGCAACCGATGACGGCAGTAACGTCGAACGCGTCCTGTTTGGCGACTTTGTTTGTTTCACCATAGCAACCATATCAAGTGAGGTAGGGCGAACGAAGTGATTATCACACCAGGAACGTATTAGACAGGATCCTGTGGCCTTGGGACTGCCAACTTATGTGTCGGCACACAAGGCACGGTGAAGGATTGGCACGAGAAGTCGAGCTGCAACGATTGTACGCTTACCTTAACGGGCATACCGGCAACGCTTTTATAGGACGTCCTTTTTTCCCCGTGGCCAGTTAGGGAATTACAGGGTGCATGCAATAGGGGTGCACCACTAAACAAGTAAGTTGTATGACGTCATTTTTTCGAGTATGATGTCACGGCCGGATGCCAGAGGAAGTACTGGCGAAGGCACACGTGACCGGTGTTTGTCGCATGTGGTGCGAACGGGCCACGAACTTCTCCGTAAAAACGTTTTTTTCTTCTTTTTCCGATGACTGTCGGTTACGTTATGTTTTCGTAATCTTAACGCATGCGCTATTACATAAAAGTGTATCAAATTGTGCGATTTCGTTATTTGTAAACATATTTTGTTTCCTGTGGTTTGTTTCGTCAAGTGTTCGTTTACTGTTTTGTCATTCAAGAGTCCTCTGATACTCGATGCGATTGCGGTCATTTGGATAGGCGTGTACGTGCCGTAGGATGTCAATGGACGTCAACGGAATCCGGTCACTCGGATGGGGGTGTATAGACCGTAAAACGTCACTGAACTTAGAGATTTCTGACAACATAAGTGAACACGTACACTTACACTCCCAGTGATGTATTTTCCGCATATTGCAAAATACTTTTGTGAGGAAATAAACAAACACAATCGTTTTCCATATATGAACTTCAATATTCATGTAAGACATTTCTGGGATAACGGTTACTAAACTGAAACATCTGGATTATCCCGAGATTTTTTTTTTTTTTTTTTTGAATAGGAAAACTGTTACGTGAGTACACTTTAAGATTTCTCAATGTATTCTATTGTTTTAAAGTTTCACTGAAGATGAAACAAAAAATCGAAATTCGTTAAGAATGAAGAAATCTTGGAAGATTAACATTATATAAACTAAAAGGACTCAGTTACCTCCAGGCTGTAAAACAATCAACAATACACGAAACGCATCTAATGGTGATATTCACTTTAACATATCGTGAGCATCAACATATTTCCATCTTTAAGATATTCGTTATAATCACATGAATTATAAAGACTAGGAGGGGATTCCGACCCTATATGCTTCATGCATTAATCTCCGAATCTTTGTAATTTCCTCCGAAGAATTAAGTCTAGAGACGACAGATATGAGAGTATTGAGAAAAAATAGGGGAGTGAACCGATGGTGTCAATGGCAGAATCATATTAAAAATGAAGATGCTAAGAAAGAACTTGACAGTTTTAGTATTCAGGAATGTGCTAGAAGAGCTAATCTCAGGTGGTATGGTCACTTAAACAGAATGAGAAAAAAAAAGATTAGTAAAACAAGTGTCTGATGCAGAGAT
Organism: Typopeltis vanoorti; assembly: GCF_054136105.1. Lineage (NCBI taxonomy): Eukaryota > Metazoa > Arthropoda > Arachnida > Uropygi > Thelyphonidae > Typopeltis > Typopeltis vanoorti. Next base: position 47,428,194 of record NC_143553.1, read on the forward strand.
AGCAGGAAAACGACCCAGAGGAAGACCAAGATTTAGATGGATTGATTCAGTCAGAAGTGCCTTAGAAGCAGGAAGTGTAGATATGAAAATACTGAGCATGCTGACAAGTAATAGACTAATTTGGAAGAAACTTGTTGATAGGAGATTAATAATAATGTAAACCTAATCATGTCATGCCGTCATAGTATCCTGTACACTCCTTGATGGTACAGAAATTGATGGTGAGGATGGTGATGATTAGAAGAACAAAATTACCTTCTGAAGTTATATCTAATTGCTTAAGTTATATATATATATCTCCTTCTCCCTTCTACGTGTTAGGCCTACTGGCCTGTTAAAGAGCTATCTTAAGCCCTTCTAAGTCGTACCCGTCCCGAGGATAAGGTGACAAGCCCTATGCCTCCCGATATATTCTATGGTTGTAGCTGCGTGTGTCCACGGGGCCGGTTTGCCTGCTTCCGGGAGGGGAAACCCTACTGTCCACGCCCAAGACCGGCTAACTTGGCTATGCTGAGAAAGATCCTTAAGCTGCTCACGTCGGCGACGGGAATCGAACCCAGGATCTCCTTTCCCAGGCACATTGGTTGCGAAGCGCATAGCCACAATTTTTAGAACACATAAAATAGAATAAAAAAAATATTAAAAGAAAGCGTTTTTAGTAATTTCTGTTAAATATACGAAATAAATTCTACCTCCTTGTAAAATTTCAAGGTTCCTAATTGTAAACAATCGCGAAATAAAGAAATGAAAGAAAGTGCCTCAAAATATGTAATAAATATACATTAACTATAAGCAAAATAGAAAAATTAGAAAAAAGCCTCAAAGACGTAAGCTTGATCATATATTTGTCATTATCAAGGAAATGCATAAATGTGTTTACATTATTATTTTAAACCGATAGTGTAAAGATGGTCGTCGCAGTCGTTTTATTCTTCTGCTATTAGTACGTCAAAACTTGGTTGGTCATAGGAGGGCACATACATATCACTTTACATTCGAGCCGTCCTCTGAAGATGCTTAATTTTTATTTGTTTTTTAAGAACAGTAATTGGAGATCGCCAGACAGTCTGCGTACTTGAAAAGCAGTTGAAACCTTGTAGTTTTAATTTATTTATTTATTTATTTTAAACGTATATTTTGACGTCTGCTTAGTCTGAATGTGTTGGTATTCTGATAGTTCTTTTTGTTTGCGATATTGTGTTTTTGTTTGACTAACAGCTAACAATTTTGCCATTTGTCTGCAAAAAATAATATAATTATTTATTTGCAACTGCAATTCTTTATCAGAAACAAAATACTCCCCCCCCCTACTCTGAAAATGTTGTACACAATGATGTCTCTGTATACATCATTGTGTACATCATTTTTTAATCATTCAGATAAATAGCTAAAGTGAATATTTTAAATAATTTATTAAATTAAATGACTTTTAAAATATATTTCAAATACCAGATAAATTGTAAAATTTTTTTAATAAAATTATTTTTCTAATAAAAATTCTTTCAAACACCTTAAAAAGATTTATAAAAATATTGCTATAATATAAAATATAATAGATAAATATAATTAACGGTTATTCAGCCTGTTTTTGTTTAGGAGTGTCCCTTATATTTATTACATCGGCTAACATAACTCAAAAAGGGGTATATAAATATATATATATATATATATATATATATATATATATATATATATATATATATATATATATATATATATATGTATATGTATATATATATATGTATATATATATATTTTAGGGCATTATGAGCGAGTATAGAAAGCAATTATGGCAGAATAAAAAATGTGGAAAAATTTGTTTTTTTGGTTTAAAGATGCCTTCTAAATCCAAGCTCTTGCTGAAAGGTTGTATGTATGTAAACGGGGGGGGGAGGGAAAGAACATGGGGATGTGCTTGAGACACGGGAAATAAGTTTGGAAACCCGGGTTACTATTAATAATATATATATAAATATATTTATAAGGGGGGAAAACGAAGGGGAAGGGTATCCTTATGCCCCAGTTTCCACATAAGGATACCCTTCCCCTTCGTTTTCCCCCTCTCCCCACAACAAAATAATATATATATATATTTATTTATATATTATTAATAGTAACCCGGGTTTCCAAACTTATTTCCCGTGTCTCAAGCACATCCCCATGTTCTTTCCCTCTCCCCCCCCTCCATTTACATACATACAACCTTTCAGCAAGAGCTTGGATTTAGAAGGCATCTTTAAACCAAAAACAAGGTATGTACAAATTTTTCCACATTTTTTATTCTGCCATAATTGCTTTCTATACTCGCTCATAATGCCCTAAAATATATATATATATATATATACCCCTTTTTGAGTTATGTTAGCCAATGTATTAAATATAAGGGACACTCCTAAACAAAAACAGGCTAAATAGCCGTTAATTATATTAATAGTGTTTAAGAGGAGTAGCATGGGAATTTCCCAGAAACTATACTTAATAATAGATAAAGTTATGAATTATAAATACTGTACTTAAATACTATAATATAAATACTATAATATATATTGTATATACTGCATAGCAATTCAGTGCGGCCAACTCCTGGCGAAATCACAATATTGCTCCGACCTTGTGACCCCTTTTGCGAAGTATGCCATGCAATTGAAACTCAAGCGCACCTCTTCTACCAGTGCAGCGCATTTGGCGAAGACTGGCTGAAGTGCTTAGACTCCCGTTGCCCGCATGCAGTTCCCTCCACCAGTGAGAATAAAACAAAAAAATACCTAATTTTTCTCATCAATGTTTCAATGTTATAAAATAGCGCATATGGAAAATACGTAAAAAAAAACATCTCCTCACTGAGGAAGACAGGATCTACCATCGAATTAGGACTATCTCCCTCAATTCCTGGAGCAGGAAAGATGCCTCTTGGGCATCTTTCCTGTTCCAAGTTTATGGTTCCTGTTCCAGGAACCATAAACTTGGAACATAATCAGGAACTTGATTCCTGTTCCTGTTTATGGTTGGTGGCCTGCACCATCTCATAAGGAGATGGTGTAGGCTACCAACCATAAGTCAGATTACACAGGGGAGAATTAAAGTGTGCATATATTTGTAAGAACATTGTTTTTATGACCTTTTAAACTCAGATTTATTAGTTTTGTCATTTTAGTCTAATTTCATATCATTCCAATGTAGGAGTGGGGGTTGACCTGAACAAAAAAGGGCTGCGAAGGTCAACATCGAGACGGTCCTGAGCCCTTTCAGGACGGGATCTCCCGGGCCGGGTCTCCCCAGTTTGTTCACTTGGTTTTTATCTGTTTATTATGTTTTACAGGCTATTGCTGTTTTAATTGTATTTTAATATTCTTTTTATCTATTTTTATCTCTTGTTAATCTTTTAAGTGTATTTTTCCTTTTTTTTTTTTTTACTTTTAGTGAGTGAAAAATCAAACGACCATTTTAGAAGTAACCGGTGGGTCAATAGCTAAGACTGGTCAACTGAGGCCTCTTTCTCTCGTCTATCACTATTTCACTCTATCTTTTTATCTCTTTTTCTTCTTCTTCTTCTTCTTCTCTCTCTCTCTCTGCTGAATCTCAGCGCTACTTTTATGCTAAAAAGGTCAATGATGAGAAGCTTGAGCTAAAAAAAAAAAATCTAGTGAATAGACATGCTTGGGTATTTTCATGGCCAACAAATCATGATGCATAGCAGTCATCACTAAAATGAACTTTCATATAAAAAATCCACTAGTTCAGACTGTCTAGTATTTCATCATATCCATATTTATTTCAAACAGTTTTCACGTGTCGAATGTGTCGAAAAGCTCAGACCCAGAATGCCTAAATAAATCTGTGTAGCAAATGTCACTGACAAAGCCGCTCATTTTTAAGCATCGAAATATTCATGAATTATCTGGAATTTTCACACATCGAAATCTTTCAACATTCGAGAAGTAACATCTGTGTTACAAATGTCGTGACCAATCAGCAAGGAAGTATAATGAAAGGTCTGCATTCATTTGTAAGTACATGGACAGCTATTTAAAATTTGGTTTCAAACAATGCCTTGATACTGACCAATTGCCACGACTGCAATGTGTCATTTGTGCTACTGGTCTGGGAAATGAAGCTATGAAGCCATCGCGACTTACCCGAGATCTCACCACAAAATATTCCGATCTAGTCAACAAACCCATTGAGTTCTTTATGTGTAAAAGAGATGCACTTAAAATAGGAAAGAAAATTATTTCTCAAGCTTCATCCACTGACACTTCACTTCTGATGGCATCCTATTTAATATCAATACAGATAGCTAAAAAAAAAAAAAAAAAACGGATTCCATTGCGAAGAACTCATTAAGCCTTCTTTGATTGCTTCTTGTAATGAAGTATTAGGCCAGTCTGCAGCAAGTAAAATGAAAGACATCCCATTGTAGAATGATACAGTTGAAAGGGGGGATATCTGATAGGGCAGAAGATACGGAAACGCAACTCGTTGAAAAAATTAAAAATCGAAATTGTTTGCATTACTACGGGACAAATCTACAGAAATTCAGAACAACAGAATTTTACTTACGTATGTACGATATATTGATCATGATGAAAGTGACATGAAGGAAGACATTTTAAGTGTTTCTGAATTACCTACACACACTACCAGCAGTGAAAATTTCAAAGTTTTAAATGGTTTCATTGAAGAGAAAGGTCTCAAAATTGCGTTGGAGTTTGCGCTGACGGCACTACCTGTCTTACAGGTAGAAATTCAGGTTTAGTCATTAAAATTAAGGATATGGCGGACAATAACTTATTGTCAACGCATTGCTACATTCATAGGCAAAACCTGACCTCCAAAAAAATGGCACCTGAACTTAATGAAGTCCTGTCTCAATCTGTTAAAATTATTAATTATATAAAAAAACGGGGCTTTAAATACAAGATTGTTAAAAGCATTGTGCGATGAAATGGGCTCTGATCATCAAAACCTTCTTTTCTATTCAGAAATTCGTTCACTGTCCCTCCCGCGATAAAATTCTCAAGGGGGTTATATGAACTCCGAAAGGAAGTTGGGCTGTTTCTAATTGATAAGAAAAGTGACCCGTCCATTATTTCCAGGATAAGAAATGAGTAGCTAGGCTGGCATATCTCAGCGACATATTTTCTTACATAAACGAATTGAAATTAAAACTTCAAGGTCCACATACAACAATATTTAATGCTTGGAACAAGATAAGATCGAATCATTTTCAAAAAGAAACTCAAACTCCGGCTTAATATGATTGCAGAAAGAAATATCGAAATGTTTCAGTCGTACTCAGACTATATTATGGAAGAGGATGATTTCTTTTCACAGAATTCGGTTTTAGGTATTATTGCAGCCCACTTGAAGATGTTCTCGTTTGAAAAGTATTATCCCGAAGTGAGGATCCCCGGAGGCAAAATATGTGGATTGTGAATCCCTTTGTTGAACACAAAGAGACAGCTCCTTCCCATGAAGAAATCCTTCAACTTATTGAATTATCATCGGACAAAGGACCAGAAAGTACTTTTAATTCTATGAGTAATTCGAAATTCTGGATAAGAATGAAAAATGAATATCCAAATTTACATGAAATAGCAATGAGATTTCTTCTTTGTTTTTCACCACATATCTTTGGGAAACTGCATTTTCTGCCATAACTTAGAACGAAACAGTGGAACTGCCGACAGCTTTCTGACTGCCTCCGTTTGGCTATCACTTCAATTCATCTCAGAATTAATACGCTAACAGATAGAAAACAGCAAGAAAAGTCTAAAACCTTCAAAAACTCAGTTGTAATAAAATAAACTAAGTTTAACTTTTTCAATAACTTATACTGTAATAACTTATACTGTAACTGCTGTTGAAGTGCTGAATTTTTAAATTCAAAATATTAATTAGTGTTGGAACTAGTGTTTAGAATTGAGAGATTCATACATTTTTATTATTAAATTACATACTTTGCATATATAAATATTTGGTATGTAATAATAAGTGTCTCGCCGCCAAGTTGACATTCTTCTGCTTCCCCTACTGAGATGACTTCTATGGTGAGTTACAATGCATAAATATTTTTCTCACTACAGGTTTTTTTAAAACCAACATTATTAAAATCGATTTAATAATACAATAATCAATTTTACACTGAATAATATTATAACGTTTTGGTGATAAAAATGGGATATGTCAATGAAAATGAGCACAAATTAATTGAACGATGTTGCCCCGAGGAAGCTAAATATACTACAAGATTTTATTAGTCCAGTGATTGATAAATAATTTAAATGTAATTTTATATTTGTCAACATGCCACACCGTATACAGTACATAAGCATACTAATACTCTTTATGATTATGGCATAATTAATTATTAGTATTTATGTTAGTTTAATGTATGAAGTTTAAAAAAAATGGAAAGGTATTTACGAATAAATTTGTCTGGACCGGGCCTCGTCTTATAAAAAAAAAGAATTTACCGGGCTGCAGTCTCACGAAGGTTGAGAACCACTGCTCTAGAGTGTGTATTTGGGTAATTTGCAAGTTTATGCTGTTGGTATGTATTTGAATCCGATCTACAAAATATTGTAAACCTATCCTACATTAATATCGTAGGTGGGATGAAGGTTAAATAATCCGGAAGGCTTGTTTTTGAGACCAAACATGATACTCTTTTTCCCCAAGCCATATTGGGCCTCATTCACGAACACCTAAACCTACCTTAGGATTCGAACACGGTTTAGTAGTTGAAGAGCGAATATCACAACTACTTGACCAACCAGGCTAGCAAACTGTTTCAGTTGAATATAAGAAATACAGAGTATTTCTGTTTCACTGGTTGTAATAAATGCTGAAAATATACGTCAGCATATATTTTAAAGAATTCCTATCCCTTTAAACTAGGAAATACCAACGCAATCTCGTTTAGTAGACCGCCCATATTGCATCCAGCAAATACGACATTGACATGGAGTGATGTAGAGTCAGAAAGATTTAAACTATTTAGTAGAAATGTTGTGCATTTTTCAACAGGAAGCCCATCAATCCCCTCGTTGACGTGATGTAGGTAGGAACTACTTTTGTAGACCCTCCCTAGATAGTTTCATAATTATGACGAAGATCTTCGCTAGGTTGAGCAGTTCATTCTAAGACACAAGAAATTATCCTGTTTTCAACCATGTTATAAATAATAATTTGCGTCCAGAACTGCATTCATTTTTTGTATACCAAAAACAGCTTGTGTAATATAATATAATATAATATTATATTATTTAATAATATTATATAATATAATAATGTAATATAATATTATAGTCTTATAATATAATATAAGACTCAACAAGCAAAATAACTTAGATATCTTCAAGAGGCTAGCCCATACTGATAAAATTCCAATTAAAGTAAATACGGATATAAAGATTCGATTTATAGACTGTAATATGTTTATAGCAGATCCTGACGTAAGTAAAGTTGGGATGAGTGGAATTAAATTGCGATAGAGCCGTTAGATCTGTATTATTGTGCATTATGTCTGATGATTATTGTGTGCGTGTGTGTGTGTGTGTGTTGTCTACCCAGTTTATTTTACTGCAGCAAAGTCAACTGCTTTTACATTGCGCCACCTACCCATCCACCCACATTTAAAAAAAAAAAAACGCATAAATATAATATGCGTTTTGCCACCGATGACAAGAGCCTTCGTAGCTCAGTCAGTGAAGTCCTTTGCTCGAAAAGACCTAGGTTCGATTCCCGTCAGTCACGTGAGGAACCTTTATCTGGTCTCTTTAGACACTAAAAGTGAGTTAGCCGATCTCATACAGAGGTAGGTTTTTTTTTTTTTTTTTTCACCAGGAAACTCGGGTTCTTCGTCCCGAGTTTCCTGAACAGACAAACCGGCCCCGTTAACACACGTGGATTATAGTCATGAATACGTACCAGCCATATGTCGATCCCGAGCCCGGATAAAACTTAGGGGGTTGGGGAAAGCAATGGTGAACTACCCTGTAAAAAATCTCACCAGGAATACTTTGTGGGCAATGCCTACGAAGTCACCTACGATCTGAAACGACTGAAAAGGAAGACCAATAACATGATATAATATAAAACTTAGAGAGCTGCCGAACAAGAACCTCGTTGACTGGGGCATTGTACTATCATGGAAGATAACTCACTGAGTAGAAAGAAACTGAATCTCATTATCTCATGCTTACTGGTTTCCTTTCTCAATACAATATCAGTATATTACTATTGGAAACTAATTTTAACTGATCCTTTCTACACATTCTCGTATTTCTTTTCTCCAGACTTATACACGAATATAAAACCGATAGCACATCAGTGCTGAGGGAAAATATAACTCTTGTGTTTATTTTTCTTTTTTCTTTCTCTTGCATGAAAGTAATAAAATCTACCTTCAAGTACAAGAGCGACTATTCAAGTACATCCGAACATTTCTGTTCCAGTTGCTGTGATATCAAACTCATTGGTAGCAGTGGATAAAATATACAAAATTTTATACTGGAAATGGCTGCTTATTCTTTCATTGCATGCAACTATCGCTTTCACTTCGTGTTAGTCTTTCGAATCATTCACTGTAGTTTTTCCCATATATTTCACAATGTTAATGTTTCCTATTCTTACCAGTTCATTAGGCTAACCCTTTCTGTTAATATTCCGAGGAGAAATTTATAGAGCATTTCTTTTTAGAATATCTAAGTTTTGGATATAACTTAAAATACTCATAAAAGTGTATTATGTATCGAGTGTGTAGGAAGACTGACACTTATTTGGCCGTCGAGCTCATCTTCATCCGAAATGTATTTATACAACATCCTCCGTCCTAGACGGTATTTCAACCTGTCCGTGGTTCGTTCTACCCAAGGACAGGACGTAACGAGATAGATGTCTTCTGCCTGTGTTGTGGAGGATCTTGTAGAGTGTAAAGAAACAAGAGAACATCACTCTTTTTGCCTGAATGCAACACTCTTGCAGTGAAAAATGTCACATTTCTCTGTTAGCCTGGCGAAGTGTCAATGAGTCTCTGTAGCTCGATGAGTATTGATGCTGCCCTTTTGCTGGGAAGACATCGGTTCAAATCCTGTCTATAAAAAAAAAATAAAAAAAAAAGATTTTTTAGCTACACCGATTTTACTGGTTCCAAAAGGAAGTGACGGAGTTTTTAATCCAAAATAAACTAACTGACCAGACGAATACGCAATAAATATAATACACTAACCTCGCGGCCTTAGTTGATTCGGTCATAACTCCAATCCAATAGTCATTGTCACTCATTTCTGTCAAAATACACAGAATTCATGTTTTGGACAGTGGCAGGATGAGGTGGGGGGGGGGAGTTGTACATAGTGAAAGACATTCCTTCCAGATAGTTCGATTACACAAAGCTGCAATAATGTCCCTGTGTAGCATGCTGAATCAAAATAGCCTTCTTAACAGAGGAGCGTACGTCCTTTGTGTGTGTGTGATTAGGATATTTATAAAGTCGTTTCCATCGATTAGATCAAGCAGACTACTACAGAGGTGCAGGGTTTCCCCATTCCAGAAACTTAAATTAGAATTCCGTATGGATACACAAACTAAGAACAACAGAGTTTATAAACGAAATACCTCACTGCTTTGGCCGTCTTTCTTACCAAAATAAATTACTCTACACCACCCTGAAAATACATTTGGTTGTTAACAGCATGCACGTAGACCAATTTGGCTATATGAGGAATGAAACTTATACCACCTCCATGTACACTTCTTGGAAAAAAGTTAACGGACATCCCAATGGAAAAGGAACATCGTGCCATAACGGATCACGTGTTTGTAGCCGTTATAAATAGGAGGAATATCATGTCCCAAGCCAATGCAACTGTGTCCGAATGAAATGGCTGCGAGAAGGAATTAACCGAGTTTGAAAGAGGCGATGTGATAGGATGTCATGTTGCAGGCCTATCTCTTCTGCAAACTGTTGACAAATTGGACCGGACAATGATGGAAGCACAAGGAGTCAACTGCAAGTGCTACCTGCAGTGGACGACCCACCACACTCAGGAATGTGACTGTAGGGTGCTACGAATGATAATGTAAAATCCCCCATTCGTCGCCGACACACGATGAATGCAGAGTTCCAGACATCGACTGGAACACGAATCTGCACAAAAATTCAGCACCGAGACTCACGACATTGATTTCCATGACAATATGTAAGACCCACATTACCTGAATCAACATGCAGCGTCGTCTTCGGTGCAAAAAAACCGCGTATAGTGAGACGTGGAAGCTTGGAAACCAATGTTATGGAGCTACGAATCACGCTACACCCTCTACCAAGCAGATGGATGGGTATGGATGTGGTGGATGCCCGGTGAACGTCTCTTACCTTAGTGCGTAACCCCAACTATGAAATTCGGGGGTGGCGGTGTGATGGTATGGTACTAGTTTGTCCTTGGACTTCTGTTTGTGGTGCCACGAACATTGAACTCCGAGAAGTAACTGAACATTTTGGACAACGTAATGCTTCCTACTTTGTGGTGTTTTTATAGAACTGACCATCGTCGCTTTCATCAAGAAAATGCACCACGTCATAAGACTGCTGCTGTAACTGCGTGGTTTGTGAAAATGAGCGTCACCACACTTGGCTACTTCCACAAAGCCCTGATCTGAACACAGACCCTAGTGAACATCTGTGGAATGAACTGGAGCGTCGGATGAGGTAAATGACGTCCGCTCCACAACTCCAGAACCTCATTACATGCCTATAGGAAGAATGATCCAAAATGCCGATGGACCGCTATCGTACGCTTGTGGAGAGTATGTCTTATGATTGCTGTAATCCTTGAAGCGAAAGGAGCTCCTACATCTTATTAAGGTGGGAGCCATGGCTGTTTATTTCTGACTACGAGATCAGAATTTAGGTTTTTTTATTGCTCCCCAGATACGAAAATTAAAAGTTCCCATTATTTTAACACGCAATCTTCAATTCAGCATATTTGTAACAGACATACAGGTATTATCAATGTATTTATAAAGTCGCTGAAGAACTGTATGGTCGAATGCAAGCCACATAATACTATATATACATATATATATATATATATATATATATATATATATATATATATATATATATATATATATATATATATATTTTTTTTTTTTTTTTTTTTTATGAATGACCTAAATTTCAGTTACGTACTTCGGATCATCAATTCTATATATTCTTGTTGATACCTTCATCTGGAATGTCAGATATTATGAATCTAACACAGTATTTCACGTAGGTTTCAGTTTTCTTCTAGATATTTTTTGCTGCCATCACGGCATTGATTAACTGTTTTACTAATCTTTTCTCTTCTATTCTGTTTAGGTGACCAAACCACCTTAGATTACCCCCGTTCACATATTCTTAAAACTTGAACAATATCAAGTTCATATCTAATATTTTCATTTCTTAAAATGAATCTGTCACTGATGCCATCTATCCCAATATTCCCTCAGAACTTTCATATCTCCAATCTCCGATGTTTCATTTACTGTTTGTTTGTTTGTTTCATAACTTACTTAACATGCAAGCCAATCCGTTTGTTAAATTGGATTCAACTTTCCTCTTGTATGCTGCTTGGCTGACTTCTTTCTTATTTCATATGAATGCATTCAGTTGCTTTTTCTCGTCCACTGCATTCCAGCAATTCTAACAATTCCATCTTGCCATTTCTTCCTGAATGGATGAGCAGAACTGGGAACAGAATGGAACAGAGGAAACTTGGAGAAACCTTCATCCACAGCAGCGGACCGATTCGGGTTGAAGAAGAAGAAGACGTTCAGTTGACTTCCGATTACAACCATCCGAACTTACTCTGTTATCAATTTTAATCTTCATTTTGCCATCTTCACTAAAAACTTGTGCAATCCTCGTATTCAAATAGTGAAATTGTTTATTATGGTGGAGAATGCAGTTGATGTTTTCTTTTTGCCTGCATACGTTCACATTTTTGTTTAAAATATAGATTTTCATGCCAAATTTGACACAGCAGTTATTTTTGGCTTAAGATTTTTGAAGACGCTTAGCATATATATTTAAGAGGATAATGCCATCAAAATAATCCAACCAGTGATATTGCTCGATTATTCCTATTTGAATATCAAGCTTAATGCTATTTTTCTTGATAATGTGATACATATATACATACATATAGATATATATAGATATATATATATGTGACAGAATGATCATTGACTCGGTTAACATACATAGTTTTATGAAGAATTAAATGACTAGAACCGAGATTTAGGTAGAAAGGTTTTAATATAAACACACTACTAGTTTCGGCCTGTAACAGCCTTCTTCAGGTGACATTATAAAAGAAAAAACACTAAACATTGAGGGTTAAAAGACTATGAACAACATAGACAGTCTTTATACATAATTAGCATGAAAACGTTGTAGTTGTATTTGAAGCTGTTCTTTCGTTTGTTGCATTGTTGGGAGAGTGCGTGCTTGCAGCATCACGTGAACGCCAGTACATGATTACAGCTGAATGACTATCTGGGCGGTTGTAGCTTAAGTTGTTATTTAGAGGAACAGGATTGAAGATGATTTCTCTCGATTCCACAATTTTTCTCTCTATTTCGTCACTGCAACGGAAGATGTTTGTAGATTTTTCCCAGCAGACTTTGTGACTTTGGTTATCATCATTAGGATTAGCCGAGAAAAGGATATGACTTGATAATGCACTTGCTCGCTGTCTCTTGTAAGTAATGTCTCTCGTGTGTTCTTCCATACGCATTTCGACAGATTTGTCTGTCTGCCCGAAATAAGGAATATCGCAGTCACATAATATTTTATATACGCCAGGGTATTTGAGTTGATGATGACAAGGTTTTGGGTGGCTAATTAAGGAACGGATCTTTGGAAGTGGAGTGAACAAGGTTTTGATATTGTATTTTTTTAGAACTTTTGCTAATTTATGTGAAACAGTACTTATGTAAGGAATGGATATATTGCCTTTTGAAACTATTTGCTTCTTCTGAGTGATGTCTAGAAGGATTAAGAAGGAATTTGTCAATGATTTTCTTGGAATATCCATTAACTTCGAAAGAAGTTTTCAGATGTTTTTTTCTGTATGCAGTTCATTTGGGTCATCAAATCTTAATCCCTCCTCATAAGCTTGGAATAATTTCCACCTTGGGACATAGAGCCCGTTCTCTTCTTGATGTGTTTGCTTACTTGGGAAATGGAGTAAAACCAGGTTTAAAATAGCTTGGTATCTTTAACATATATATATATATATATATATTTCCGGCCGACCAGACTGCACGTAAATAGTTTGGCCGGAAACAGACCGGTGGCGGTATCCTGATATGAGGATTGTTATTATGGACATTACTGGATCCTCTCATCCCCACCTTCAAGGCACGTTCAGCGGTCATTGTTCCGAACCAGGTATTGCCCTATATAGTGGCATGTGGTCCAAAGGATCTGGACTCTTCCAGCGATACAATTTTATTAACAGTACAACGTTCTGTGTCATCACAATGAGCATTATGCAAGCATTTGGTGTGCTCTCGTGGTCGCCTAATTTTCCTGAATTTCTATCGATTATTTATGAGATCATGTGGACTGCAACATCCACCAGTCGACTCCTGTATCTCATTCGGTTGTTTATCTCGGCCAAAGGCGGCCCAACAGTGCTACTCGGTAGATGACGATAATGTTTTTAGTTCATGAGTATAACCTCTTGGTAACCTTGATAACAACTAATCAGACATTTTCTCTTACAATTTTTCTTAACCTTCTCTCAAATATGCTTGCATAAATCTTACCTGTCCGCGCGGTTAGCCTAGTGGCTTTGCGTTTCGCAACCATATGCCTGGGGAAGGAGTGTCCTAGGTTCGATTCCCGTCGACAATGCGAGGAGCTTAAGGATCTTCCTCAGCCATAGCCAAGTTAGCCGATCTTGGGCGCGGACAGCAGGGTTTTCCCCTTAGTTTATCTGGTGTTTTTCATCCCGCAAACAGGTCCCGTGAACATACAGGCTACAGTCACAGGATATAGTACGGCATGGAAAGCAACGGGAAACCACCTTGCTCATAATCATCTCCTAGATGGTGGCATATATAGCTACCCCCAGACAGCCGTAAGGCAAAATACTATCAATCAATCAATCAAATCTTACCTGGAAGAACATCCGCTAGAGAAACGCCTCTGTAATTCTCACCTTTCAGTTTTATTTAAATGTTTTAAAAAATTTAAACGGTATAATGACAACTCTAGTCCAATCATGATGGAATTGAACTTTGTAATCAAACGTTCTAGATTATTTGGTGCAGAAAATACAAACCTAGTTGTACTACCATCGCTACTATATTTCAACATTTCACGTGAAATATCATCTACAAAAAAGTCTTCCATGTTTGTCATTTATGGTGACTTTTTCTACTTCAAATATTGGAATGTACTGATTAATTTACTCTAGGATATTTTCTACCGTTCGCTATTGTTTCTTACTTCAGTTAACGATCTTTCAATTTTTTTTTTCTGACTTCCACCCACGAAAAGTCGTAACTCCTTCCCCCTCTTTTTATTCCTTTTTTATATGTTTTTCTATTTTTTTAAATTTTATTTCTTTATATAGTCCAGAAACCCTTCCCTAAAGACCAAACATGGAACTTATTTTGCCACTTCATGCCTCCAGTAAGCGGGATAGCCTTACAGAGAGAAATGAAATTCAGTTTCCACATAAAGAGATTCACCAACATCCATGCTCATGTCCCTTTCATTTGATTTTAAATTATTTAAAATCAATTATTTAAAATCAAATAACAGAGACATCTGTTATCATTATGACAATTTCTTTGGAGTTCACAGGCATGAACATAAAACACCGAATACACTGTCATCAGTCCCCTTTTGTTCCTTGTACCCCCATCTAAACTGTTTAAGGATATTATATTCAAGTTTTCATTTGGATTTCAATCTGTTATATAAAATTTCATAAGTTTACGTAACAGATTTTATAGAACAATATTTTATAGCAAGCAGTCGTGTAGGTTGAGCACTTGGGTAACCACTATTTAGATTCCTATCCCTTGGGTGTAGATTAAAATGTTAGATTTTCTTTGGTAGTTGATAAGGCCCTTAAGGTACAAGACCTGCCTAGATCGACTTTCATAAATGCAATTTTAGGATAAGGAGGTTATCCTTATGTCTAAATATATATATTTCTGTGTATATTAGATTGAGTAAATTACATGTATTCTGGTAGCCAGTTTGCCTGGTTGCGGGATGAAAAACCCACATTTTGGGGAGGTAAAAACCTTCTCGCCTCCGTATCAGACTGACCAACTCATCCTCAATGTTTGTATTAGGCTTTCTAACACAGGTCATATGAGAGAAACGATACGTATCGCAGTTCTAGTTCCCTTCCTCTCCTAAAGTCCTAATTGCTTCCTTCACTCTATTCTTTCACTTTCTAAAAATACTGTTCAGCAAATAACGTCATATATCACGTGCAGCCTTTTATTTTTAAAAATATTTCAAGTTTTAGAGATTGAAAGACATCGAAAAGTTAACTAAGCAATACTGGCAGAGAATACAATAATCAAAGTTGCAAGTTTTAGTGCACTGATTTTATAGTTGGGGCAGGAAGAAACTTATAGTATTACCTAACAGAGCAAGAAACATAATTGTATCATAAACAAATAAGAAATTAAATTTGTCAACAAATTTTTTGAATGCTTCATTGAAAAAAAGTTTTCCATTTAATTTTTATAAATCAGAATTTGTGTGGGAGGCTAGACCCACCCCTCTCTCTGAACCTTCGATCTCCTCTTCGGTTTGTAAACCATTGATAAAAGGTGCACTAACCGAAGAACGATATCTTTAAATAACGTAAAAAAACGTAATTTTCCTATCCTTTCATACAGTTTATCAACTCTGCTTCGATGCTGAAGGCAAGATGAGAACGAATATATACTTATAGTCGAGAGTTATCAGTGGACATGAATAACATGGCTAACAGACTTCCTGTGACTGAATAAAACTGTTCATTCCTTTCTAGGTCAAGGACAGTAGGTCTTCCATCATTTCTTTTGGGTCAAGGGTACTGTTGGTACATATGAGGTTTTCTCTGATACGGTTGGCGAGGGTTGAAATGTTGTTACTCACTGATGCATATATATATAGAAAGAGACAGAGAGAGGGAAACCATGCTCAGACACTCAAGTTACAAAGAACGCATGACCTTCTTATAAGAAAAAACTAAATGCAGTTATTCGTAAATAACTGCATATAAGAAGTTCATGGATGCTACTTAATACAGAGCCCAATGGTTTCAGAATAAAATTAACATTTTAGCAGTAGTTCGAAAAATCAGGCTGGAATTTCTTTGAATATTAAGCTTTTAAAATGTCATTTGCTATTGTCCAGTTCGGCGTTCATAGAAGGTAATTATGCAAATATCTGCAGTTTATTAAATTATTTGTATTTCATAAGTCGACTTGGTTAGTGGAGTCAACTGCATCTTAGCTATCCATCTAACAGGTTGTGGAGTTCGAACCCACTACAAGTATTGATGCTTCGTGTAAGTCTTGATATGATGAATGACTTTCATCGGCCGGAGTGAAGCTACCAAATTACTTATTGGACACCTAAGCGCCACGTTTAGTCTCTAGAGCAGAGCAACTCTTTATCAACTCACGGTGCTAATGTACTAAGGTTCACAACTGTCATGGGTGGAATTGTTAGACAAATTAAACAGTCAGTTAATAAACGTTACTAGTTCATTGCAGATTTTACAGAACAATATTTTTCTCTTCCTTTTTTCATTTCCTCTATTGCTGCCCAGTGAACCAATCATCCGTCTCACGTATTTCAAAAGTACATTTTTGCAAGTCTTCGACTTAAATGTTAGCAGGTCTCTATTATTTTTTAACTTTTCCTCCACCCATTATGTAAGTGTGCGCAATAAGTAACACATCTGTTTGTAATAGCCATAACAAACCATTCCAATTAATTGTTTTATTCAACTTAGAAAGCAGGAGTACATAACATCCCATGTTGAGTCCTAACTTCCTTTTCCCAAATGAATTCATCAGCGCATACCTAATCCAACTTGCAGAAAGACTAAACACTTGTTAGTAGGTTTTAGGTTTATTTTTATTCACTTTTTGGTCGGACAGTTTATTTTATTTTTTTTTTTCATTTTATTCTGTCTAAATGCGTGGCGAATCAGCCATATAGAGGTGACAGGGAATTTCCTCCCTGAAAGTCGGTTTTTCTTCCTTCAGAACAGGCAAACTTGAATCTTAAAAAGGATCACTAAATGATGTGCAATACCTTATACTACAAATAAGGTATTGGAAGAACCTCTGAGATTCACGAAACCATCGATTGACTCCCACAGTCTCAACGATCCGCGAAGCACAAGTTGAAATTCAATGGCTGAATACCACTAGAAGTATGTTCAAACAAAATGTGGGAAAATTAATTCGAAAACTCCAAATCAGGAGAGGCGTTTGCGGGGAATTACACGAAGAACGGTTAGTTCAACCCTTGAATACAGCGGTCAAAATCCATGATGCAAAAGAAATAGAAATAACGAGTGTCAAGCATGCTTTTTACCGGTATTTTAGAATAAGAAATCTTCACCCCTTCAAATGAAATGAGCTCTTCGCCATCCATTAGCGTGTCATTATTTACCACATTCTGTCAGTTCAGATTATGTGTTGTGATCAATTTTTTTAGCGTTCTTTGAACGTTTCTTGTGAAAGAGGGATAAAAGTTATCCCACACAAAATCACATGACTCGGTCAGAATTGTATCCTTCCTCTCATCTTTGCCTCCATCAACTTCTGCAGCATTTGTAAATGAGCGGGGGAAACAGTTGACTTCCAACAAATCTGATGCGTTCAGCTTGAGAAAGATGAGGGATGCGATATGTTTCGCAGCACGAACATCGAATGCTTCAAGACGGCATTTTACTCTCAGGAAGCATCTTTGCTTGGGGATTTCTAAATATACTTTGAAGAAATAAGATGCAATATCAAGATTTGTTTTTCTTTTTGACGCACGCGTACACACACACACACACACACACACACACACACACACACACACACACACACACACACACACACACACACACACACACACACACACACACACACACACACACACACACACACACACACACACACACACAAATTCCGTCTAGAATGTATTGTGACCTCATTTAGTAGACAGCTGTTTCTGATTTACTTTGACACTCACTGGCGAGTTCTTAGAATTCTCACGTTAAGAGACGTCAGGAGATACCTGTTAGGTTTCGGTGTCAAGAGTAATTTGCATCCTAATGATTGCACACATTCGCGTTTAGGTACAATGTGTATGTATATGTGTGTCACGAATATCTTTTTAGGCGTAAAAAGAAAGGAGGGGAGGATAATTTAAAATTAGTCTGAAAGCTGTTATTCACTATGTGTAGTTGTACTTGTATGCATTGTGATACATTCTACTGTCATTCTGTAGAAAATATTTGCCTATCAAGTACATATACAACTGGTTGGTTTTGCTACAGCAAAACCAACCAATTATGTAGTGCTGACGCTTGATTTTCTCAACAGTTATCCATACTGTGAGGTCATCTTCCTATGGACTTCAGTATCCACAGCTTCCTCTAATTCACAGCTTTTCTAATTTCACTGACCAAGCCGAGAGAAATGATTTAACACAAATTGTTCAGTTACCCACATGAGTACCAGATAATCCTTAGCATTCTGCGCATAGATTGACATGTGTCTCAGAATTGACACCCATCCCATATCGGTTTTACAGTCTTTCATGTTTATCTGACATACTGCTAACAGCTGACACATTGGATGTTAATTGGATTTAATAGTCGATGTGTTGAAGAACACATCGACAATTAAAGATGGGGGGGGGATATTGTCCCTCCTTATAAGGCTATGATTCAGCCGCATCTTGACTACTATGCACATATTAGATTTTGTCACCTAGTTTTCTTGGAGATCAGGAAATGGAGAGGAGTCATAGACGAGTGATCAAGTTGGTGACAGGTTTGTGGAATGCTTCCCCTGAGCATAGATTGAAGATATATGGGTTGCAGATTTAGTTAATGGGTGGATGAGAGGGGATATGATAGAAACTTATAAGTTACTAAATTGATACTATAAGAATGACAGAAATGAATTTTTTTTCAATACATGAGGAGCAGGGGAAGAATAAGGATCATCCCTGGGTTGTGTAAGAGTGCAGTTAGTAAGGGTATGAGGACGAGGTTCCTTGTTCGGAGAGTGATGGATGAATGGAATAGATTGCCCGAAGTGGTTGTGAGTGCTGAACAGTGAATTAGTTTAAGGAGAGGTATGATGGGTATTGTGTGAAGAATGGTTAGTGTGGCACTCCCGCGATGAGTCTTTTGTCTCGTGGAGATACCTGTAGAATAATAATAATAATAATAATAATAATAATCGTTTTTAATATAATATTATTATTTATATTTTATAATTTTAATTGTTTTATAATATTTATATTTCTTTTTGATATTTTATAATATAATATTTTTAATAATAATAATAATATTCAACCCATTGAAAGAAAAAGAAAGCGAAAACTCAGCCATAGAAAGGAGACTATATCCCTCAAGCAAGATCTCAAGTTTCTACATTAACCTTAACTACCTCGGCCATACCTTAAAAGTGAGGTGTTTATAAATTCCACAGTTCAATGTGACATGCTGTACAGGAAGGTGTAAATTGATACATATGTGAGACGATATTCAACATGTGAAAAAGAAGAGAAAATACAAATCCAGAATATTCTGGATATATAACCAACGAAAGTCATCCATTATACTATGGCAAAAAACAAAAATGTCGTACAATGACTATATCTGCTTTTTCGAAAAAAAAAACAAAACAAAAAAAACACACATATATATCATCTTTCTTTTCCCCTCTTTTACCTTGTGGTATCGAGGGTTTATTAATCATCGGACCTCAAACCGTTCACAGGATAAGGTGGTCAGCCCTATAAGGTTGTGTATCCTATGGCTGTAGTGTTGAGTAAAGCCGGTTTGCCTGCTTTGCGGGATGAAAACCCCCAGGATAAACTGGGGAAAAATATCTGCTGTCCACGCCCAAGACGGCTAACTTGGCTATGGCTGAGGAAGATCCTTCAGCTCCTCACGTCTCCGATGGGAATCGAACTTAAGACACTCATGGAGAAGGAGTGTCCTAGGTTCGATATATATATATATATATATATATATATATATATGTATATATGTATATGTATATGTATATATATATATGTAGAAATTTTTTTACCTTGGGTATAATATATGTTAAAGATACCAAGCTATTTTAAATCTAAACCTGGTTTTTTACTCCATTTCCCAAGTAAGCAAACAGAGAATTCAGTCAAGTTTGCACCTGCAAGTGTTGCAAGTCTAGCTGACCCTGCACGTAGGGCAAGTCCAAGGGAACTCGTGGTAAAGGTAGAATAAGCTCTGATCACTATTCTTAATATTTATCCTTAATGCAAAGCACATCTGCTGGAGGAGACGTATGATGCTATTTGGTAAATTATTTATACGCTCTGTATTACTTAAAACTTAATATTTCTTAGCCTGGCTCCCACTGACGAGACCTCAATAAAGGTCGAAACCGGTCTGGGTAGTGGCCCCTTACCTTTAATACAAAGCATCGTACATCTCATTCAGGAGATGTGCATTAAAGGTAAATATTAAGATTAGTGATCAGAGCTTATTCTACTTTTACCACGAGTTGCCTTGGACTTGCACTACGTGCAGGGTCAGCTAGACTTGCAACACTTGAGGCGCAAACTTGACTCGTTTGTCTGTTTGCTTACTTGGGAAATGGAGCAAAACCAGGTTTAAAATAGCTTGGTATCTTTAACATTTATTATACCCAAAGTAAAATACTTTCTACATATAGAGATTTGTTTAATACACCGTAAACCGTAAGGTTGCTCTTATGCTTTTAAGTCACAGTTGACTTTTTTTTATTTTTAGCTTTTTTATTTGAAATTCAAAATTCAAATTTATTTTTTAAATGTCGGATTGTATTTTAAAGTTATTTAAAAGGTCATATGTGCAAGAGTAACAGTTCATCTGGGTTTAAGAAATATATGATTACCCAAAATAAAAGTGCCTATGAATACAAATTGTTATTGACATTTTAGTGGTAATGAATATTCAAGTTATTCTGTGCATTTACTCGCCCATCTATATTCATATAAACAGCACCTTCTGACTCTGAAGATTTTATGAAATGTAGTATTGGTTACTATTGTTATTATTAAGGATAAGCTGCTTCACTTATAAAGAATCTAATTGCAAGTCATCACATTATCAGGATATGACTTCTGTATGTTGTATCACACTTGCGTGTTTCACCATCAACATCAACTCCTTAGTATGCGATGCCACGAGATACCTCTAGGAAAGCAACAATCGGGGTAAAAGTGAATCATACATTTTAACGATTCTGTGGGATCTTTTTTTTTTTAATGGTTCTATGGTTGTTTGCACACGTAAACAAAGAATATATGGAGGACATTATCTTTAATCTTTCTCATTTGTGATGAGCTGATTCTTATCAGTTTATTCCTTTGAAATGCCGATAACCAGGATATTTACTCCTAACAAGGTATATTACACAGACTGAAAGCCAAACAGTTATTTTTCTGGCAACCTTAATAAGGTTGCCAGAAAAATAGTTTGGCTTTCAATCTATGTTATAATATACAGGCACACCTTTATGGCATTCGTATTGTGAAGGTATGTAAGTTCTTTTCACTTAAACCTTGTTATCTTCCAGGTTTCCCTACTCACTGATGAGACCTCAAAAAAGGTTGAAACCGGTCTGGGTAGTGACCTCTCCTCATAATGTAATTACAGTATTACATTCCCTAGGGGCTGTGTTTTTACATTATGAGAAAATATCAAGGATAGTGAGGGAGCTTGCTCCACCTTTGTTTCGAGTTGCCTTGGTGTTGTACTACCAAGTGGTTACTTACACTTGGATTTGCCCACAGTTTTTCGGTATGAAACTCATAGATCTTAGTCCTAGTTCTTAGAGTTTCGCTTACTGGCAGTTAAACATCAAAGGATTTGTATCCCCTTCATTGGTATATTACACATTCATAAACCCGTATGTGCAGAGAGGAACAGAGCAAAAAAAAAAAAAAAAATTAAAATGCTACGACTTTCTTATTCTGGCGTTTTATTTGTTCTCCGCTAATGAGTCATCATCGATAGCGCAGCACACTAACTGGAGAGGTAGGACAAATGCAACAACGGTATACACCTGACACTGCTTGATGATTCACTTAGTCGTGGCACATCGAAGGCAATGCAAATTTACAATATTAATATGCTCGTAGCACACTGGTCTAGAGAACGCGTAAACCCATTGTTGATTCCCATCCAAGCGTAGAAGGAATTTTTCTGTACGCACCAATTATCAAGGCTGTAGACTGTTGCACAAAACAAGACAACTATGAAGACAAGAACCATTGTTCGATCCGTTTGCTGATGCATGTCAGTACAAACCGTTTTCAGTAAAAGTAATGATTAGGAACTCTTCTATTTCTCAACTGCGACAATGAAGAGAATTACACAAATCTAAGTGATACATAGATGGATACGAAATTTATACCATCGGAAGGAAAACTTCAAAATATTTTGGTACATCAGCTGAGTTCAATGTACGCACTGTTTTCCTGTTTTCTAATCCTGCCTACATCAAAGCGATCATCCCCTCGTCAGACACTTCCTTCCATTGTACCACGAGCTTCCTAACAGAGTTTCAAAATAATAAATTCAAGCGCAGGGTGGGCGGACTTTGGAAAATACATCCAGTCTTTTCCAAAGTCCTTGCTGATCCAGTCCAAGAAATACAAAATCCATTAAGTAAATAAAGTATTTACTTATTTGTAACTGTGTAAACAAGGGTTGTATTTAGGTATGTTTAGTTCTCATGGATATTTGGAGGTACATCGTCTTCTTATTAACAACATCCGGTATCTCTTCTAGTTATGGAATTACAAAGAAAAAGGATAATGCACTGTTATTAGAGATGATATTGCATTTATCATTATACTATGCGATATCATCTCTGCTGTTTAGCCACTAAAATAAATCTTAAACTAATTTCCTATTCACCAAGACAGTCTATCATTCACAGCAAAACTCCCTACGCAGCAATTGTCATTTGGTTTAACGTTCTGTAGCAGTTTCAGTTTTCCAATAAACTTAGATAATTTAAGATATCGACTAAATCTGAAAAGAAAAAAAAATCAAGATTGTTGGAAATTTTCCACACTGTTGTCTGTGGTAGATACAATTCAAGACTACCTCCAAAATTTCGAAAATTACCACCATCCTTGATTTTTTCTTCATTATTCTCTTTTTCCAGATGTAGTCAATAATCTTTGAATTATCTACAGTCGTCGTATCCAACATCTTTCCGGCACAAGGACTGGCTTTTGCAAGCGAAAAGTAATTGGAGATCGGATTTGAAGTGAAAAAAGGTGTAGTGGTGGACGTGTCATGTCATCCGTATCCAAATTGTACGGGGATGGAATGTAGGTAGGTAGGCGAAGAAAACTAGCAATAAAATGCAAGAAAAAAAATTATTGTGAATAATATAAACGTTTACTATGATTATATGATGTCCAGCTTAACTTATTGTAACGCGATCCTTGAGCCCACGTAGGCCACAAATATGTAATTAGGTCAACACCATCAGACGATATGTGATGTTCTTTGTCATTGCAGATGTCATCAAACGTACCTGATAGCGTAATTTAATTGTTTACCTTATCGTTTTCTTGTTAAGCTGTTTACTTAATTGTTTACGTGTTAAATTTCTTACTTGTTTACTTATTTACTGATTTTAGGGCCCTTGCCTAAGGTATTATCTCATTTGTTTAAAACAATAGTGTAGACAGCAGAATAAACCGGATGTGATGTCATACATGCACAGCATCACGCCTTTCTCAAGTAAAAAAAAAAAAAAAAAAGAAACAGTGCGATGTCACATGTTTCATGCAAAGTATCGGATCTTACGAAAAAGAACGATGGCCAGTGCTTCTTCATTCCCAGTATAGTCCTGACATGACTCTCTAGACTTCGATCTATTCCTGAAGCTGCAAGAACCACTCTGGGAACAAAGCACTACTACGTTTGCTGACAGGATACGACGTTAGGTAGAAAGGGATGTCAGAATGGAGATTACATTGAAAGCATCTCAGTGTATTTTGATAAATAAATGTTTGATTTAACTACCGGAATACAGTGCAGAGATTTTCAAGTGGGCTTCGTGTTTTTGATATGCCGGTTTTTAAATTAAAATAATTTTTTTTTTTAAACTGGAGCTTCCAAAAATGACATACTAGTTCGTCAAAAAAAAAAAAAACAACAACAGTGTAGATGCTGCTGATATTCTATTTCTAGCTTTAGATTTTTTTGTTTCACACAAGTAAAAGGTTCCTTGCAAATGGATAGCAATAATGCGATAAAGAATATAAGTAACCAGAACAACAATCATTTGGCTACTGGATAACTGGAGAACGTTCGCTTGCGAATATCAAAGACAAACATGAACACGAGTGCTAAACACTCGTGTGTGAGTGTGCTCATGAGCTGTCTTTGAACAGTTTGGCTTTCTACAAAGAGATGTGTTTAAAGTAATGTCTGGATATATTCTATACAGTTGGATTCAAATAGTTAATGAGACCTAGGCTGAATATCTTCGGTCCATGGACATCTTGAATTCCCACATGAAGAGTTCTACGAGGATCTCTTCGAAATATTCGGCTGAATAGCGGTCATAGATTCTGTGGAATGAATCTCCAGCAAACAAAACAGTTTTTTTCACTGCGTGCCACAGAAATCATAAGTTCTCCATCCAATGGTGAAATATTACACACATTCATTTAGCCAGGATAACCCTTTGCACCATTCTTGGCATTAACTTCACTGGACTAAAGTAGGTGTCCTGAAGTTTTCTGGGCCAACCAGACAGAATAACATCAGTAAGGTCAGCGTTCGAGTGAGGTACTGGTGTCGACTGTCTGATACTTTGTTCCGAGCTTTGTGACACAGGACGTTGCCTTTCTGGAAAAGGCATTAGTCTACATTAGCACCATGTAGGACAACATCTGTTCGGAAACAATCTCCAGGTAAGAATGAGTGGTTAATGGTGTTCAGTGAGAATGAGAAGACTTTATAATGTCCTTGAGAACAATTCCCCTACCAAGATACCGCTACCACCAGCTGGTTTCCGTCTAACAGTGCAGTCTGATTGGCCGGTAACATTCCGAGGGAGGTTTATAATGTTTTGGTCCACTAGTGTGTGTGTGTGTGTGTGTGTGTGTGTGTGTGTGTGTGTGTGTGTGTGTGTTTATATTCTTAACTCCTACCCACGAAGAACTGTATGAAATGTACTAGAAACATTAGGTGGGATAAGGTTTTTGGATTTTTTTTCTGTTGATTTTTACATAATCAGGAACTTCTGTCTTAGAGACGAAACAAATAAATTTTTTCAAGGCCTGTAATAAACGATGAATTCATCGCTCACAGACAATCACAAACATTCATGTCGGGATTCGAACTAACAATTCGAATTAAGAATAGTTTTCGTAGGAAGAAGAAAGTTATAATATTCTTAATATACATTTAAGCCTCTAGTAAAGCTAATATCGGATTATGGTTCTTAAACTAGGTCACCCAGAATTCAGTGGTGTAGCTAGAGCTTTTGCCGCCCCTCTCAATACACACCAAAAATACTACAAAAAGTCAAAACGACGTATAGGGAAATAAATTAAAACACCATGTTTTTTTGAAGTAAAACTTTAATTTCAACATTCGAAAATGCTATATTTTTCTTGCTTTTTTGTTAACAAAATCGTCGATCACATTGGCGAAGTATCTATTTCATAGTAATGTAGATAATTCTTAATCAGTTTTATTTAGAAAAACTCCTCTCACAACTAGCAACACTTACAGCAATTGTGAGGAAAATTCGCGGTAGTATTACAATAGTTGGGAATGAGTTCTCGAGACTGTATTTTAGAATTAACTGAAAAAGTTCAAAAAGATTCAAAGTGCCGCCCGGGGATCGCAAGTGTTCAGAGAAGACGCCCTTTATAAATTTGTGAAGAGAATATAATGAATACAGTTAGAAGAATCGGTTTCGCTACCTATAATTTGTTGAATTTGAATAACAGTAGACAAGAGAGGAAGTATATAAGTTATTTTACGGCCCAAGGATTTATAAGTTATAGGTCCAGGGTTTGCCAGAAGGCATAAGAAAAAGTTATGAAAGAAAAAAAAATAACCAATATAAGGAGTAGGAGTTGAGTGAAATAAGTATTAGGACATCCTTGTTTTACCGTCGTCACACGCAACCTACACTGCTATAGAGACAAAACATGTAACCCCTAAAAGCGATTGAACATTTGTACATTGTCAAATGGCACTCGGAAATGAAACTATAGAGAGAAACTGCGAACTTCAAATAGAGGAATTGTCATTGGATGGCATAGCAGTGACCATTTCATTTGTGTCATTCGTTAAAGAATGCATCGACCAAAATCCCTGTAGGCGACATTATCAACAGATGGAAATGCTACTTCAGCTAGAATCACATTGAAATACCAGCGAGACCAAAGGTTGCTCACACAGACCGTACGGAAATCTCGGCAGCCTTATGCAGGTGGAAACAATCGGTCATGAGTTCAAAGAGTCTATAAGAGGTTCAAATTAGTAGTAGGAACCAAATTAAAGGATGTAATCACACTTTCTACGGAAGGGCAGCTGCGGATAAGTTAAACATCAAACATGACAATCAACAGCGCAGACAACATTGGCGTAAAGAACATCGTGACTGCATACGATACTTGACATGAAATCGTGACTTGGCCGCAGAGCGTTGGAAGTCCGTGATGTGCGGCGACGAATCGCGCTATATCCATTTCCGATTGGATGGACGAGCGTGGGTGTTGCGGATGTCTGGGGAATTCCGTATGCACGAGTGCATCATCCGAGCAGGGATGCTTTGTGTTTGAAGTGTAACAATTTGGAGGTGTTGCACGGAAATAGATTTCTCCTGCTGTGGTCGGATCTTTGGTTGCAATGACCTTGACAGATGAAAGCCAATGGATGAGTGAGCACTTCTGGGTAATGCAATACCTTCTCACTTCGTGACAAATTTACGGAACAGACCCGTGTCTCTTTTAAAACGATAATGTACCATGTCTTACTTGAGTGTCTTTCCAAACATGTTTTGTTGGCTGAGATCGAAATGATATACGTTTTTTATAAACACTAATAATGCTTTTAAAAAAAAAAAATTTTTTTTTAATAAGTCGACAATATAACATGCAAGAAGCTGACTCTTTACAGAAATTTCATGTATGAACATTTTTTAAAACTTTATATTAATAAACAGTGTGTGTACTACAGATAATTTTCATCTCAGGTGTGCTAATTCTGTCAGGTTTTATCATCATGTTATATTGTTAATCCCAGCTGTTTGATTTATGCAAAATGATGTCATAATCCTAAATAAATCGAGTGCAAATCTGCAGGATTTTCTAACTAAACTGAATAACTGCTACAATAAAATCGGTATGAAAATCGGCAATAGAAAGACAAAAACAATGAAAGTAGGTAAAACCATTGAAAACATCACCTGCATCCTGAAGAGAGAACCCCCCCCACCCCATGTAAAACAGTTTATCTATTTAGGCACAGTTTTTAGTGAAAATGGCAAAAATTAAATAAGAAATAGATAACATAATTAGCAATGCTGTATGGTAGGAAGCCAATTGATTAAATTTACATGGAATAAGATAAGAGATAAATTAGTCAAAACACTAAACTACTTGTAATAACAGTGCTCAAACCAATTTTAACTTATGGATCTGAGAGGTGGGTTAGAAAAAAAACACTTGAATCCCCCAGTCTTTGATCAAGGCCGCAGATATGAGAGTCCTGAGAAAGATTAGCGGGTGTGAATAGATGACATTAATGGCAATATCATATTAAAAACGAGGATATTAGGAAAGAACTTGACATTGTCAGCATTCGGGAATGCGTTAGCAGAGCTAATCTCAGGTGGTTTGGTCACTTAAACAGAATGGGAGAGGAAAGAGTAGCAGAACAAGTTTTTGATGCCAAGAAATATAATCCAGAGAAGGCTAAGATCAAGGTGGATTATACAGTAGGAAGTGCTTTAGAAGACAGAAATATAAGACCTGATGATATTGGAGTCTTGACAGATAACAGATTAATTTGGAGAAAAATTGTTGATAGGAAGTTAGTAATGATCTAAGTTTTTCATGTAGCACTATTATAATATCCTATACCCCACTGGTACATAGCAGGGTGATGATGATAGATCTGTTTATTTGCATATAAAAACGTGGAAATATCTAATATAAAGATATTCGCAAGTATCCATGTCAAAGTGCGATTCGAACCAACAGTGTAGTGGTTGGAAAGAGGAGATGCTATCCACTCTGCAAACCAAGCCATCAAATTTAGTTGCTGAACATGTTAAAAGAAAAATGGTACAAAATGCTTTGCTTATATTTTGAGAATGTCAAGGATTAGTCAAAGCATTGGTTAGAATGTTTGACCATTGCATTATAAAAATTAATGATAAAAATTGAAAAATTAAAAACAGTGAGAAAGGGCAAAAGTAGCAGAGAGAGGAAGAAGTACTGTACTAGTGTACAGATGCACACATCATCCTACATGACGTAGGGGAAAGGGGGGGGGATTTGTCCGTGACACGTGTAGAATTTATGGGTCGTTAATTGCGAGAGTCAACACATGGCTCCGCTTTTTACATTTTTTTCTCCCTAGCGCTGAATTAAATGATTTCAGAATTATTTTTTCTCTAGCTTTCTCCTCAGAGATCTAAATATGTGTTCGAGGATGTTTTTATCAATCGAACAATAATAATAACAATAAACAAACAATAATAAAAGATACTGTTTTCCAAAGTCACTCCTGAGCTATGCTGCCAACAAAAATATCTGATCAGTGAAAAAGATATGTACCTGATATGTACTAGGCCTGCTATATGATGGGACTAGTTAGGAATCTAAGTTTTCGACCCCCCCCCCCCCACTGAAATAAAGGGAAGTGATGAACATTATTGCTGAAAGCGGAAGAAATGCAATGTAAGACACGTGGCTCGTATGCAGTTGTTGGACCACTGCCATCACCTGGTGGCATCTATCAGAAATGAAGAAATGAAGACAGTCGGCTAGCTTATGAAAAGATGGAAAGATTTCATTGTAAAAGAATACGGTCCTCTTGATAAAAAGGAAGTTTAGCAAAGAGACGAATATGGAGTTCGTGTATGTGTTATAACCGGCAAGCAAGCATACGGATCGCACACGGACCGGTCGGTCAAGGTATTCAAGGTATTATCCAATTATTTCTATCCTCGGAACTTGTATTAGGCTTATCAGTGGATAGTATTGGGTCACTACTTAACAGTGATCATATGCTAAGCGTTTTATCCTTATTTCTTTCTTATTTTAATCAGGTTTATCGTTTAGGGTAGGTGTAAGTTTTTGGAAAGTTTTAGAAAATTTGGTGCCGTGCTAAAATTTGCTAGCGCAAAAAATCAAAAAATAGACTAAAAGGTTGATAATTTGGATTTCTTTGATTCATCATCAACAACAGCAATTTCCTGATGTGTGCCGGAAAGACAGGAAGGGGTGTATACGCTACTATGACAATACTACATGATTAATTTATGTTATTACTAATCTCCTATCAACCATTTCCTTCAAATTAGTCTATTTTTTGTCAACTCTCCAATATTGTCATATCTAACATTTCGTTCGTCTAACGGACTTCTGACCTAATCAATCCACTTAGATCTTGGTCTTCCTCTGGGTCTCTTTCCGCATCTTGGCACCAAACAACTGCTTTTCTAACCTTTCCTCGCCAATTCCATTTAAGTGGCCATACCCCCTTAAATTAACTCTGCTGACACATTCCTGAATGCTAATAATGTCAAGTTCCTTTCTTCATTTTTAATATGATTCTGCCATTGATTTCATCTGTTCAGGACTCGAATTTCCCCCAGAAATTTTGTATGTTTGGGCTTTAATATTTTATAAAGTGTCTTATTTCTAACCCAACTTTAAGATCCATAACTGGTTTGAACACTGTTTTGTATATATTAGTATATTTTAGTGACTAAATTCATAACCAGAAGCACATCGAATGATAAATAATAAAATATTTCATGATATTATACAAATAATTTAGACAATACTCTATTATTATATACAAAAATTAAATATAGAGAAATCCTAAAAAATAAGACAATACAATAAAATAAAAAATAAAATAAAGAAAGGTACTATTTTAGCAGGATACTTCCATTCTGCATGTTATTTTCCGAGGGAGTTGTATCTTGCTCCAATTTCTTAAACAAAAAAAGTCCAAATATTACGTAAAATATATTCTTTTCCCAATAATGAATACATTTTGATATTTCACAAGTGATATTGCGCCAACAGATGACAATACAATACTCATTGCTTTGTACAAACATTTGATGTCACGCCTAATGAGTAATTCCATAGTAAAATAGTGACTGCGTTTTATGTATTCTTGTAAACTATTTCCTATTGGTACGTGATTGTTTCTAGTTGGCTGAATCCACTATGTGACAATACTTAACCATATTTAACATTTAAGAACGAATGTCGTTTTCACTAATAATATTAAAAGATTTGCGGAATATTTCGAAATTTACTGAAATGTATCAAAATTGGTGAAATGTCTTAGTTGTTATATTCATCAAATTACTTCCGCATTTCGAAGAGTACTTCATGTCTTAGAAATCAATGGGTGGTTAACGTATGGGGAAGCAACTCGAAATCTAGTCTTCAAAAAGTAGCCCAGAAAAGCCATCTGTTTCAACCAAATAGCAGGTCTCTGTTACTCTTTGCTCCATGTTTGAAGTTAGGAGTAACGAAGACATGCTACATTCCGTGCTCAACCGACTAAGCCGGTCAAGCACGGAACTTAAACTATTTCTGTACATGATGCTGATCAGGCCAGTCTTGACTTACGTCTGACCTGCCCGGTGATAGTCGGGAATTCAAACATTAACAAACTACAGATAATCCAAAACAAATGCTTACCAATAGCTTTAAACGTAACATGAAAACCTACCGCTTCACTGAGAAGCTATTACCCCCTGAGATCACAACTTTCTTACGCGAAAAGACTGCAAAATTCTTTGAAATCCCGCATTCCACTGTAACTCATTAATCTGCCAATCGGCAGACTATAATGAGCATGACCCTGCAAAACATAAACATCCCAAATATGAACAGGTCACTTTTTTTTTTGAGTCACTGTCAAAAGTCCAAAATAGGCGAGTCAAAGGCTCAATAATATTACAACAACCTAGTGATAGATAATATTACTACTACTACCTTGGAAGGTGCGTATTTTAGACACCTTCCTACTCCAGATTTTTCCCTCTTCTTAGCCAGGTCCCTAAGCTACCCTCATCTATATGTCTAGGTCCTCCTTTTCCTCAGACTACTCTTTAAGAAATGAACATCCTATATTCAACCTGATAAGTTTTTTTTAGCATTAAACGAACCATTTTTAAAATAAATTTTAACCCTTCTCCCACAAGCATTTAAACAGATGGGAACACTGAACTGTTAAGAGACGAACTCAAAATTCAACGGTCGTGATAAGTGCTGGAATTCTTGAGATGTTCTCGTCTACATAACTCTTCAAATACACGCCTACATGCTTGTACAAGACTCGTGCTGGCATGTTAACGACATTCTGTCGCCAGTTTTACTACCCCAGTACGTATAATTATTACATAACATGTAAACCTCCCAGTATGTCCCTGATGTTCTTGGTTAAAGTAGTAGCTACACCAGCAAAGTAAATTGTTCTTTATTATCCGAATTTTTTGGCGCATAAGATACGATTGAAGTATATATCGACATTTTAACTATTTCGGCGTTGAATGCAATTATAGCTTATGGCTTGAGTGTCTCTGTGATTATTACTGAAATGAAAAGGAACACTGTAGTCGCCCCCTTTAATTTCTGTCCCTGAGCGAAACATATATATAAACGGACAAAACGAAAAGTTCCGTTCGCTTTGTCTCTTTCTGAGCATCTGTGCGCATGTGTATGCATGTCGATATGAATGCTTTCTTCGTTCTTTCTTCATTTCTTCATCCATTTTTGAATGTGTTTTTAGGAACGAAAATAAAGTCACTCGCATGTCTTTGGTTCAGAATTAAACTCTGAAAGAACAACAGAAATTAATATTCGAATAGTTGATAATGTTTCAAAATAAGAAAGTATTAGTTAGACTAAATTATACATGAACTGTTTGCTAACACAACAACGTTGATGATGCGATGCTAATCATTAATTTAAAATAACAGCAGAGTATAGCTATAACCAAAAGGAGTAGGAGAGACACGAATTGCTATGTTCATGCATTTGAAAATATCAAGGTATTTTAGCTGTTAGTCCTTCAACAAGGAAGTTATAAACATCAGGATGACTGACGTTCAGCAAAAGGAAACGAATGAGGTAAGAAATATTCTGAATTTCGTACTTTTTTATTATTCAGTATAGAGTTTAATTAGAAAAGTTAAACAGTGCAAACAACCAATCTTTTCGAGGTTTTTCTAAACCAAAAGCAACACAAAAAAGTAGTCCCTTTCTGCGTAGGACTACTCATTTAACAAATAGCCTCGCATTGTTTTTCTCTCGCTTCGTAAGTTGATAGACTAAAGGGGAATAACTTCGAATCCAAAATAGCCTACAGTTTATATACAAAGAGGAAAAACTCCGGTGTTATTTATGCTGCCAGTAGCGGATGTAACGATTATAACCTTTTGTTGGTGATGTACTTTGTCATGACTTCCTTATAAGCATGCAGGAAATGATCATCAGAAATATTTAAATAGTAAAACGATGATTTTTTTTTTAAAAATTGAAACTAATATAACAGTAACAAAGATGAATTAAGTCATCGAATTATATCGAAAGATACCTAAAACTGCATTTTGACGATTCCACACACACACACAAAAAAATAGTATACTAATTATCAAGTCATTGGTCACTCAGGAATCAGTGTCAAAATGCAGTTTTAGGTATCTTTCGCATGCACAAGCATCTATTAGATGCCATTCGCCTGCCCCTAAACATATTAAAACTGCTGTCCAGCCACATTTCTTTTCAGGACATTTTATATTAGGATTTCTGCTCAAAAATATCAGATAATCTCAGTTTTTGTATATGTGTGGCTTCCTCACGGAAACTCGGATTTTTTTTTTTTTTTAATTTCTTAAAATTGGCAAATCAGCCGCAGAGCACACCCAATAAACATGTATATTACACTGACCCTTATAGTGTTAGTTGCTTCTTCCGTCATGCTAATCAGACCTAGTTAATTCCTAAAAATGTATCCTATGGTAAACTTATCAGCCTTCTTATACTTTAGTCAGATTCTTCAAATAAAGTAATAACTTTATAGTTTGTTGATCAATTGAAACGACACTTTAATCATAATTTGGACACGTGTTATGGCTTCTTAAATTTCAGCTTGCGTGTATTTGTTGTGGTTGCACGTCAGTCGATGTGGCTATTACTGTAATTGAACATCAGTGTTAGTCAGAATAAATGATGCATTACTTGCTATACTTACCTCTTGTAAATAATGCAATATGAACAAGGTTACATTTAAAAATATATATATATTATTTGATATTGTGCTCCTTTGCGTCATTTTCCAGCTGACCACCATTTTTACGTCACCCATTTACTATTTTCCCCTGCAGCTAGATCCGCTTTCTAAGGATTTATTTTCCATTGCAGAATATCCCCCTTGTATACAGAATAAAAGCCGTAATCCCACCTGCAGGTCAGGTTTCTAACAGAAGATCTTGTTTCTCTTAATGGCACAGTTAAGCGGTGGGAAACTCTGACGCACCATTTGAAGAAGGAAAAAAAAAATCGGATGTTTATTTGAACTTTTTTTTTTCATCTTTTGACTCTTGTTGCTCTGACGTTACTGAGAAGATGCTTAGTCATGCTGCAATGAAAAATGTCATATTCTATAATCCCCCCCCTCGCGCTTGCTATGACGTTTGGATGGCTTAATTCTGCCGTAATTACCTCAATTAACATAAGAGATTTTTCAGAAAGATAAATCTGACCTTAGAGAGTATTGCAAGGTCTCAATGTTGTTAGTGAGCACTTGTGCAGTGTTTTATTTTTCATTAAACATCTGTCGTAAACCATGAACGAATTGTTATACAAATTATTGAATCCGAAATAAAGAATATTTGGCCTTTTTATTGAACAAAACGTTAGTTGTTAGCAGCAGTATCACACTAACAACCTCCGGCAATAATGATGATGATATATAGAGCATATCGTAAATTGTAAGAGATGCTTTGTTATTAGCAGATGAATAATGCAGCGATAAGACCTACCTAAGAAGAACTTATGGACTACAAAGTGAATAGTATAGTTTAGTAGTATAGTATGAAGTCCTACAGAACTTTGATATTGGAATGACAGTGGTGGTGGTAAGAGGAAGAAGAAGAAGAAATAATCTAAAGTTCGCTGATGATATCAATCTCCTAACGAAAAACAAACAAGATCTTCAGAAAATCAAAACTCAGCTAGATCACATTCTTTAAAAATATGACATAATCATCCTCTTCCTTATACGTGTATTAAGCCCTAATGGTCCGTTACGTTTCGTATTAGGCATGGCCTATTACGATTCGAAACCGCTACTGTATCGAGGATAAGGTGGTTAGCCCTATGCCTCCCGGCGTGTCCATGTCCGTAGATGCGTTTTTTCATCCAGTTACAGGATGAAAAAATCCCTACCTCCGTATGAGACCAGCTAGCTCACTTTTAGTCGAAAGAGACCAGATAAATGCTCCTCACGTCGCCGACGGGAATCGACCGAGGTCTTTCCGACCAAAGGGCTTCGTCTATACCGACTGCGTTACGGAGGCTCTTGGCTTAATCATAAGTACCCCAAAATCGAAAAGCAATGACAAATATCTGTGCTTCTGACCAACAATGGAATACTCTCGAAGAAGCTGTAAAAATCATACTTTAGGGTAAATTTATAGAAGTTGATAACGAGTTTTTAAATACCTGGAATATTTTAAATACTTGGCCAGTATCTCCACTAAAGGTAGAAGATCAAAACCGGATATCAGAACAAAATTGCAAAATCAACAATAACACTCGAAAAAGTAAAACCACTATGGTCGGATAACAAACAAACAGATCACATCTTATTAACATACTGGTTAATTCAGAACTCCTGCGTGGAAGTGAAACTTGAATCCTCTTAAAAGAAGATGAAAAGAGATTTGCTGGCATTTGTAATGAGGTGTTTTACTTGACCCCGAATAGTATCCATATACTAATCATGTTACAAATTCGGAATGAGGGAAAGAATTAGTTCTTTTGCCAATCTAAGAGATTGGCATCATAATAAAGATCCGAAGGAAACAACTCATCTGGTTTGACCATATTATCAGATATAATGGCCTTCCAATGCAAGTCGGTGAAGGAGCTGTTCCAGAGCTCCTCGAATAACTAACACCTTTAAGGACTTGCATCGGAAAGAGAAAACCCACAATAAACTTGGTACACAATACGAGTATAAAATATAAAAAAGACGTAAAAATAATTAGCTAAATCTATACGATTTTGAACCCACAAAAGTATACGTGTTTTCAGTAAGCAATACAAAAAAAAAGTGTTACTATGGTAATAAAGCTTGTGATGTGTAAGTACTGTAGGACATAAATGGCGTGAGAACGTCGAATTTCGAGTACTATTTTCAAAGAAGGAACTCTTTTACAGATGCGTGTATTCCACAATCCCTCTAAACTATAATTTTAGTCGTAAATCTGGATTCTTATCACTTGTCCCTTTAAGTATAGTCAGTTTATGTTCCTCGTAGTTGCGACATTGAAAATGTCATGCTAAATTCATCTGCTGAGAAGATTTATTTAGCGTATCTAATTCTAAATACCTTCATGAAGTAGGTAATTTGAAGTGCGACCTTCTGGTTGAAATGGTCATAAAAGTATGCCTCTAGTTAAAGATTAGTTTACATAAACTATAATCATCCTTGATTTTAAAGAAAGCTTGGAAACTTCTGTTCTTATAATCTTGGAACATGACCATGAACGTAAGGGCTCAATGGGCATATGAATATGACGTTTTCAAAGTTTTAGGGTTTCTACATCCACTAAAGATTTCACAATAAAGATCGCCCGTTTTTGTTTGTTTCTAAATATCATTAAGGGCCGAAAGAATCAGTTTACAAAATTTATGTTGCACTTTCCGCTTTCAAGGAACTACTGTAATTTTTCGAAATAAAAACATTAAGGCACAGAATTCTGGAAAGTGTGAGGCATTTTGTGTAAAGAAAGAGAGATATGACGAAATCTGAAAATTAAGACGTCACTAAAGGTCTTTTAACTGTTGTATACTTACGGTCATTGACATGACTATTGCTTGCGGTTCTAGCTATGCCAAGAAACTGTGCCACTTGTAAATCACTTGAACATCACCCATCTTTCGGAAAGGAAAAAAAAAGTGGGTTGGGGGCTGGCGTGACTGAATGCGTTTGTGGGACTAGAAAGGTCGGCAATGAATAGTCCCAAAACATTTCGGTGCCCTGAATTTTGTGTTTTCTATATTCAGTTCTACTTCTGTTGAGAAAACAAGCACCCTAAAATTCACAAGTAATCACAGACATTGTTTTAGGATCTTTTTATTGATGTGCATGTATATTTGGAATAGGTAGTGTGGTGGCGAAAGGAAGGCGACACTGATAGCTGAACAGAAAGAATGGGTTGAAAATTCTGTAATGATGACACACTGGGACGAATATTGTGTTCAGAGGCAATTTGAGCCGCGGTGAATGGCCAGTCTTATCTGATGTAACCAAGTTGGCTACTTCTTTTCCATTGTTGTTCCAAGCAGACTTGTCAGATTTTTGATCTCAAAATAAATAAATAGAAACACGAATTTCGCGATCATGAGTAAACGTATAAGTATAATTTGAAGCATGAAATACCAGAAATCTTTGCGAAACGTAAACTGGTTGAAAGTTGTTTTGGTATTGCCCGTTGGATAGATTATTTCTTTAAGTAGGTAGCTTGAGTGGCGGCGTTCTACAGACATCTTTATTATATCACAGGCAATTTATTCATTTATTTTTATGGTCGTTTTTCATAAACTGTTTTGATTCACAATTTAAAAAAAACTGCATTATTATTATTATTATTAACAATAGCAGTCCTCCATGGATGCTGATAACTCCTTATGATTGTCTATTAAGCTTATTCAGTTTCTTTTCTATACTCCGGTGCTCACTGTCCCTTTATACAATATAAAGTCTGAGGTTATCCTGTGCGCACTCCCTAACTTTACAATTAATTTGACCAACTGACTCTCTCCAATATTGTGTATGGTTTGCTCTACAGAAAAACAAACTAGCAGGGAAAAACAGCATGTAATGAACATAGAATCCTATCCTACTTCTCTCAAGATCTTAATTACGTCAGATAATTGGAACCAAACGATCACTTATCGTGTAATGAAATAATCATTTCAACTCTCCAAGATCCACGTACATTTACACTTTCCTTTATTGCTTTATTTGTTATTCTCAGGACTTTTTCAGTGTCTTTACGTGGCTAAATTTATGAGGAATAGTTGGTGTATGGTACGGCCTAATCCAGAGGTTATACAATTGAAGCTTTACATTTCTGTTGGTTTGCAGATATTAGTAGTAATCCTCTATACTAGCTTCCAACCGTTGCCATATACTACTAGCCATATGCAATATAGCTAATTCTGTCATAATTCGAAGCACTCTGACCAAGGCTATTTCTTACACTTCGAGTAATGAAATCCATTAAAACAAAGGAAAACAAAAATGTATAGCCTCACAGCTGTTGTATCATCGTCATAATTTGTGAGCAAATAGCAATGAAAGATTTGGTGAAACACAAATAATTGGCTAGCATTTCCAAGCCACTTGATTCGATTTGGAATAAATGCCTTTGTACAATTTTTCCTCTTATAGTCTGATATATATATATATATATATATATATATATATATATATATTTTTTTTTTTTTTTCGTTTAGGCAAACGATTTTCATTCTGGATGCACACCATACTGTTCTTTTTTGATGGAAGATTTTTATCAGGAAAGGTTTCAACTAATGTTGAAGTTCTTTCACCCGTCTTTTACCCTTCTTTCATTATATAAATCACCCTCCTCAAACTGACTGCATCTTCATTCCACAGGTTTACTGATGAAGGTGCGTTGCACTCCTTCTTATATGACAAACTTTGAACTGTTCATTTGAACAAAACTTTGCAAATATTTTCCTACCATTTTAAATAGTGATCCCTAAACCATTCTTCATCATTTCTCTCTAAAATATTTTCCATCAGAAAATTTCCAATTATTAGACAATATGGCATTTCTGTTATGTTCGCTTTTTCTTCTGAGGGTGTATCTGAAAAAGGGTGAGTAGTGCGTCCCTCTTTAGTTCTATCCCTGTTTAGGGATAGGAATTCCACGTCGCCAAAGGAAATCCAGTATTCTGGCGATTACCAACCCGACTACATCTTTTGGGAAAACAGGTTTGTCATCCTGAAAAATTGGTAAATGAGAAAGGAAAAATAAAATAAAAATACGCTATTAACCGACACTTCCGACCACTCCAAATCCATATCTTTCTCGCAATGGGACTGTAGCGGATCTTTTACTGAAGATCCGCTACTGAAGAACCGCTACTGGCGACATAGAACTATTTCAAGAATTTTTCAAGAATTATTTGTGTCAACTGAATCGAGCAGTGTCCTGCTGAAATCGCTCTATGTGGATAAACTATAAGAACGATGGGATTAATCTGGTGGGATGCAATATTGAAATATGGTCTTGTACTGTGGTTCAAATGATTCATGTTTCTGGAACTGGTAAAGGGATTCAATGACTAGGAAACTTTTTCTCCTCTTCTCAAGTGTCAATGTCCACATTCTGGCCACACTGCTTGTTTTTTAGTTGCCAGTAGTAAAATCAAAGAGTTCGTCTGCTACACTTAATTCATGAGACGTTTCCGTTTCCTGTGCATTTCAATATATGCGATTCAGGAAACTATGATTGCATTTTCTAGACTTATTATACACAGGTATCATGGGTGAGATAAACATTATACAATCCTGAAACCCTACTCTAGATAGAACCAACGTACAACTTTCTTTCAAGCCACTTGAGACCTCCAATAAGCACAGTGCTTGTCTCAAACAGGGAATTGGGAAAAATCTACCACCTGAAGACATTCACAACCATCCATGTCACAGTAGAAAGCGTACCTATCGATTGGTGATCGGAAGCACTATCCAATCAGATGTCTTCGGCATTACATTGCCATTTGATCGATAGATCCGTTTGTTGTAGGATTCGTGTAATTCTTAGTCTGGTCTCACACCAGTAAGCTGTCTACAGCACGTGAGGGATGTTTATTGAATACTTTCTTTCCATTCTTGATACACTAGACGTTCTGCGTGGCTATACTAGCAGCTTTCGTGATACCTGCACAGGACACCTGTCATACTGTACTCAAAGTCGGTAAGGAGGCGCTGTTGAGCGTGAGATGGCAGACAGAGACGTCCGTATCAAGTATCACGAAAACTGTCGCCATGATGAAGTGGTCACGTACGTATCTAGTTTGTATGAGGAATGGTTCAACAACCAAAAAACATGCCGAGAACCAGTTATGTGGATATAATTACACATAATTTTATTTTTATAACAACTCCACACTTCTAAGGGTTGCAAAACCTATAGTGCATAAAAAAATATCATTCTTGAGTAAGAAAGAATTTAAAGGGAAAATAGGAATCTATGGATGCGTTTCTTGAATAGCTGGAGACTAATCTCTGATAAAAGCAACGTGAGAATGCTTAATACGACATTGAGGATACACGTATACACAGTGTGTGTTGGGGGGGGGTGCATGAAAATCAATAAACAAATATTCAGATATTGCAGATTTATTTTTATGGCCGATATTCCTCAATGAAATTACAGCATAAAGTAACTACTTAAGTATGCAAAAGTAAGTTAAATTTACTTCGACAAAAATGCAGGCTAGTTTAATTTTAAAATGCAACAAAATGAAATAAGCAATCAACAAAGAATTTAAATTATTTCAGGTGAATTTACTAACATATACTATATAATCATATTTTAAATTGATCGTGGGTCACATACCCACCCAATCTTTACAATCAGTTCCAGTCCTTTTATATGTTTGGGGATGGGCCTTCCCTCATCCTATGAGCATTTCTGCTTACTCTTCTATTTCTTTGAAGAATAATTTTAGGGCCATCACAGACTTAATCTTGATGCTGTTTGATTATTTGTTGCTTATTAAAGACGCTGTTAAAATTTATCTTTTTTTTTCCCCTCCTGTTTTACTTCCATCTCAAAGTTATTAGTACTGTGAAGATGCAGTAAAAAAAAAGATAAATTTATTATGTATGTGCAGAAAAAGAAATTATCGGACAAAAACAGCGTCTGTATTTTCTTCTCTTTTCTTTTGTTTTGGATTCCCTTATTATATTATAGATATTGATAATGCGTGCTTCTATTGGACCAGCGATTTTTTCCCCTTCTTTTACAATCGAGTCCATTCCCCTGATCTTTGTAATGATGAATCCAGTTCGCATGTTTTTTTGTACTAACTGGTTACGTATGTCATTCCTCCACTTTCTTCTGCATATACATTTCAAGTGGATTTCTTTTTTGTACGTTTTTCTATCTAAATAACCTAGAAGATTTGTTTATTTGCATTCTAAAAAAATTCTTTTGTTCCACGATCTCATTAATTGCTCTAAACACAAAAAGTCTCCATCCTTTCTTGGTGGTACACAAACCAATGATTTCTAGCACGATCTCGAGACTGTATTTATTGTTTGCTGTATATAATTAGAGAGCCATCTCAGTTGTTTATGGTATTGCTGGATTAATGGGCGGGAATACAAAAGAGACTGTGAGCTACACTGCCCTCTTATTATAACCACAGCGGAAGTTACAGGTTTTAATAACAAGTATTGGACAGCATGGAGTGCATCGTCCAGGATATAAGAACTTTGTTCGGCTACGTTGTCTGCTTGGCGAACAAGAATATAAAGATCAAACGCCCGCCACTCAAACTGCCGCATGACTAGCGGCTTCTTGATATTTTACACACTCTCTCTTTTGGTTTCTTCGTCTTTTCCCCTGTAATTTTTTTGTCCGTACTTAGTATTAATAATTAAACTGTTCTAGACAGATACTGCAATGACCTTCGGGTTTACCACCTGACTTTTTTTTTTTTTTTTATTTCGTTGTGTTTGTACTACGTGTCTACAAACGCGATTATGGCACGAACAGAAGGTCACTGACTACAAAGGCATTAACAAAAATGCCGTTTGTACGCCACCCCATTCAAGGAGAAAAAGGTTAACGCGATCGATTCTGCAGACAAGCGGCAATGAATGAACTCTGGTTTTTACCGTAAGGCATGCAACGCAAACATACAGGACTTCGGCACGTCCTGTCTGCAGTAACATGTGCTTCTGCGCACGTGATTCAAGATGTTAATTGTAGGTTGAATAATCGCATCCTGGCATTAAGGTTTGCATGTAAATTCGAGGCGATGAACAGAATTTGAAATATCTTGTTAACACCAGCTGCTGCTTCATTGTCTTTTGGAGGCGAATATTATTGAGTTGAGTGTAAAATGAACAGATAGAGGTCGCTCTGTTTTTTGTCTACAGTCTCCTTAACTGGCATCGTTATTACAGATACTTAAGGCTGTTTTTCCAGTTAAAAATCATAGTATTTTTATTATTTATTTATCTATTTTTGATAAGTATATCATCCCATTAATATTTCGACATCATACGCATTTTTTTCTTACAGAAAAATAAATTAAAGTGACATATTTAGCTGCATTCTTTTTATAAACTCTTTGTCGACTAGTTCCTATCGTATTATTCAATTTGTAATATATATATACAAAAATATGTATTCATCTCGTGTTCATCTCAAAATCCTTTTCACAAATCCGTTAAAAATCTCTTGGAACTGCTGGGAGAGTGGTGGACTCGTATATTATACAGTCCAGACTGCAGATGGGAAAAAACCTGATTGTCATTTAGACCGTGAAAATCCCATTACATGTAACAATTGTTTCCGGATGAGTGCACGATCATGCTATCTCGTCACGATGCGCGGCTGCAGTTATTTGGCTCAGGTGTTGAATCCGGTTTTCATGTCGACCATATTTACGAGAACTGTCATTTTTAGATCCTAAATTCGTGATACGAGAGTAGAGAGAGACAGAGAGAGAGAGAGAGAGTCTAAGCCAATAAAATAAATGTGATTAATCCGGATTAACTTTCATAAATATGGTTTAAGCAACCCTTTGTAAACAACGTAATACGAACAAGGTCTGGCAACGGTTTAAAGAATGTATGACAACATTTCAATGAGATAATATTGAAGATTTCTATTCATAGTAGAGAGAGAGAGAGAGAGAGAGAGAGAGATTCGTGTATAGCCAGACCTCATTTTTAAGCTGCATTATTATGAAAGTTAAGTGTAGATAAGAATGATTTTTCAATTTCGCATTCTCCATACCGTGAGGTTGAAGGACGAGCTTTATAATGTTGGTTATTTCTTTATTTAGCTCGTTCGAATCCAAATAAATGTCCATGGCTCACTTTTTAATAATTTAGCATTTTTTAAAAAAGTAAATGCATTTCCAAACTGTGAGATATGTCGTTCTGGCTACAATTTATAATTTTAAAAAAGACATCCCATACATAAAACTGTGTGTAGATATCTCAGGAACTTATTTATCATCCCGCAGAACTGGCCGCAGAACACAAGCAACTAACAGATAATAAACTGGCGTCGTAACCTTAGTTCCGTTCCTTATGGTGTAAATGAATAAAAGAACGTCTACATCGGCGAAAAGGTTAAAATATTATTCACCATTCGAGTAAGGCTTCTTCAAAGAAGAGATTTTCATTGTACCAACCGTCCCCTGAAGGTACTGAAAAATTCCCCTTCTTTTGACTGGAGGAGGAGACAAAAATTATATCCTTTCACTCCCTCCCTTTGGAAAGGAGTGAAAGGATATAATTTTGCGTCTTCTACACTCAATCAGTTGTTGAGTTTATTTAAAGCATAATTAGAAAGTGTTTACTTCAAAGTTTTCTAGGAGTGGCAGTCACACGGTTTCCTTTCTTGCTTAATTTTCGATCTTATCGTCCAATTTTCGACTTCTTGTTCTTTCCCATCAAGCTCCATCCCTCTGTACCATACCTTACAATGTCTTAATTAGTGTGATAGATGAGAGACTTTTGTTATCTCCTTCTCGGTGGTCTCTTTCTCCCTTATAGTGAGAGATTTATTATGTTCTACACCTTAAAACCACACACACACACACACACACACACACACACACACACACACACACACACACACACACACACACACACACACACACACACACACACACACACACACACACACACACACACACAAGCACCTCCATATCGCAATTGTAAGAACGGTGGGACACTGAAAAATATCTGAAGTCATTTTCCGTTATGATGAGAGGAATCTTTATATGTGCTTTTCAGGGTGAGATCAGGATTTTTCTCTCGTTTTTTTGTCCGCATACAGGCAAATCGGCCAGAGAATACACGCAATTTATAGACAAAAATACTATCGGTTGACAGTTCATGGTATTGTGTAGATGGAGGATTAAGTAATAGAAATAGTAGAGTGGAGTGACCTCTAGCGGTGAATCTTTGTTCTCCTTAAAGGCGCCATGTAATTATGGTATTACCTTGATAGAATATATGTTCTAAACAGCATTAATTTTTCAAACCGCTCTTAAATCACTCTTTTCTTCTTCTTTTCTTTTTTTTTTTTTTGATAGACACTTTAAGTATATGATATTTAGTTTAATTTTCCATATATTGATATATCTGATATATAAAATCATATTGGAATTAC
Organism: Typopeltis vanoorti; assembly: GCF_054136105.1. NCBI lineage: Eukaryota > Metazoa > Arthropoda > Arachnida > Uropygi > Thelyphonidae > Typopeltis > Typopeltis vanoorti. The sequence continues at coordinate 47,472,420 of NC_143553.1, forward strand.
ATATTTCTGAGAATGCTGAACATGAAATGGAACTGACACATAAAGTTCCAAAAAAACTAATACAATGAATCTGATTAGAAAATTTTAATTAACCACTCTTTTTTATAACAGACTGTACTTTAGACTAAAACGTGGCGATCCATTAACATGCAATTGATAAAACAATGAATGATTTTGTGTTATTCAATTCATTTGCCAAATTTGCACATCTGTTCGCTGAAGAGTTCTGAACAAAAGTGTTTTTTTTTTTCTTATTTATACTGCGTTTATCTTTTTATTTATTTATTTTAGTGTTCACGCTTTGACGAACCAATGCAATGGCTTAAGTGGATAAAATTCCTCCAAATGTATGGTATACGCTTATACAGGGTGGTTCAAAATTCCACCTACAAACTTTGAGGGGATGTGGAGAACATCAAAAATCAACCATATTCACATAGGAAAGCAAGACCGGAAACGCCACCAGAAAGCGATAGGTGGCGCTGTTCGCCAGCGCTCCAGGTGAGCAATTGGGGCTTCCTCATTCAAGCTTTCGACGTCGTACGAAGAACATGCGTCGTTATACGAACTCTGAGATAGCAGACATGCACCTCGTTTACCATATTATGTATCCAACTACTATTGAACTGTTCAGTTACGTCTAATAAAGTTTTTTACACTACTTACTGCCTGTGTTATTTCTGTATCTTTGTGTCCATGTTAGTACCTTCCGGTGGCTTCTCCGGTCCTGCTTTCCTATATGAATATGGTTGATTTTGATGTTCTCTACCTCCCCTCAAAGTTTGTACGTGGAATTTTGAACCACCCTGTATACTTTAAGGGTTCATTGTCCTTAAATTCATATCCTGAACTTCACTTATTTTCTTTTTATTTATTTTTGAAATGTCAGTCATAAATACGTTTACTCTTATGCTTTTGTTTCAGTGACAAAAGAAACCCTTTCGTACAAATGAAATTTCTTTTCCTGCCTGTCTCCGAGTATTTATGATATTTCTGGTCACTTTCAAGATGTTCCTCCTCACGTCACGCGCATGCAACTAAACTTCAGAAACACCATTACATTGTTTTGTGTATGTGTGGGTGGTAATTGGCCTATTAGCCTACCTGTTTCACTGAGGGTATCTGAAGGTCATGGAGCTTGTTTCATCGTCTTTAGCGAGTGCGTTGTCAAGGGCAACCAAAACTAAGTTGTAGAGAGCTGAATTATAAGCGGATATTTGCACAAAAAAGTTAAATTAAGCAGTATTTCGCACTTCTAATGAGAGTTTATGGGCTAGTGCATATTAAAGCCATTCAGGGTGAAATTTTAAATTTTACAAGTATCGCCTTGTCCAAGTGTCTGTTTGTGTTCTAACTAATGACGTCATGTATTGTCAGGGATTAATAGTAGATATACAAATCAGGTAATCGACTTTAGGCTGTTCATTTTATCAACCCATCCTTTCTTGATACTTACGAATCTTCGTCTATATGCTAATTCCTTTTAATCCTCTCAAAGGCGAAAGCTAATTTTTTATCCTTAGCTACTCAACAATAGCTAGCCCAAGACTATTTAATGATTTTAACTGGCATCCGGAAAGAGAGCACGACCGACAACTACCGCCATCTTGCGGTCCTTATCCTTAAAACTATATATTATTGTCTGAAATATTGCGGGTTATACGCTCAATTTTCTTGTGTTATGGGATTAAAAACTCTGGGTTCCGAGAAAATACACTTTACTTGCCAGTGCCAGGAATCGACTAATTCGGGGATGAATCGAAGAAAGACTTAGAAAAAGTACTTTCTTCTACTTAGAAACAGTCTATAATAGCATAAATATACATACACCAATTTCCTAATTTAAATTAGTTTCTTTATGGAATGAACTTTAAAAGTCAATTTTGTCCTGTAAACATGTTTACCAACTTTGAATGCCATGTGTGAGTTCTATTCAATCAACTTATATAGAATTTTCACATGAAAATCTATAATCTTGAGCTGAAGTATAATAAAAACAATCCTCCTAATCTAAACACTCCATTTGTCACTCTGAACCAGTTTGAGAATGCGTAGCTGAGAAAAGCAAACTAAAAGTACATTCAGTGGACATCCAAGTGTGTATATCCTAGCTACCTGAAGTAGAATACTCTTGTGGAATTTTCTAAAACACAGTACGATCGACTTCCCCAAGGACCAAGCTGTTCTAATAGTGATCCTAAACTTAATTATGTGATAATCTTAATAAAAAACTGGCCACTCACTGTGTGTGTGATACAAGCAATATAAGAAAAAAAAATTAAAATGAATGGACCGATTTCTGAAGCAGTTATTTACCTTCAGTTTTTTACGGTTAGCTTTTTTTTTTCTCCCTTCTTGATCTTACGTTTTGTCACACGATCTATTTTTTCTTGTTTTTGATTATCGTAGCAATTAATATTTTTTCTGACTAATTTACTTATATGTAGCATAAACACATTAGAAACCATTGCGTCCAATTTTGTCTCTCTTGCTTATACTGCCATCTAGTACCAAAAAACCTAAAGAACTTACCATAACGTATACTTTTGGACCACAGAGGAATAAAAATGTCAAATCAAGAAGCCAAAGGTCTTTACTTAGCCATATTGATAGCCGTCCAACCAGTAGTTGTGTTAGGTTCAATGGTGCAAATTTCTGTACCATACAGTGGCGGCTCGTGGCTTGAAATCGTGGGGGTGCTGCAACTTTCGAAATATACATACACACTGTAAGTACAGTGTATATGTATTTGTATAAAATATCAGAATTATGGTCAAAATTAAAAAAAAAATAAATAACCATGAAAAAATATTGTTTATTATCGATAAAATTATACAGTTTAGTATAATTCAAAATTACTTAAAAATAAAATCCATTCCTTTAATTGTAATTAAAGGCATGGATTTACAATTTTTGAACACTACAATTAAATCCTTTAATTGCAATGTCCAAATATTTAAAGAGACGGAGTAAACACGATAAGCACTACGAACACTCTACTACTGGCGCAAACTGCATATAAACAACAGTGGAACTGCGCGACGGACAGTGCCACATTACGCTAATAGTTCGCATCTCACTATGACGTGCATGTGTTTGCGCGGTTAGCGATATGACACTGTGATAAACACAGTGCTGCTAGTGATCCTTCTCCCTCCTAAGTGCTAGATGGAGTTTTATTATTTTTTATATAAAATAAGAGAATTGTACAGGATTGTTGATGATAAAATTAAATATTACAAGCAAATATAAATAAATTAATAAATATATTTATATATCGAGAAAAATTGGGGGTGCTGCAGTTCCGTAGTGCCTATGCACGAGCCGCCCCTGGTACTATATAAAGTAATACATGAAATATGTAAACCATCCCATCAAGAATGTATGCGAGTCACAGTGTATGTGAATTACTGTCTTTTTAGAGTCTTCCTATATTAATTCTTTAATAATGAAGAGTTAGTAGGGGTTATGACCGAACTACATTATCTCCACCCCCCCGAAAGAAATTCATTGGAGATCCATAAGTGTTTTATTAAACTTCTAAAAGCTTCATCGGGATTTCCTCCTTTTAGTTCTTGTTTACCCCTTAGCAGTGTTTCACGGTACAGTGCCCCCCACTCCACTGTGTAGGAGTTTGAATACCAAGAAACTACAAGCAACTCGAGGAACCTTGGAACTTTATTTTTTAAGGGGAAAAAGAGGTGTAGAACCTAGTCAATGACCTCGATGTTCATGGACATCCACTTCTTTCTTTTGCTATCTTACTAGCCTTTTGTAGATTGATTTCCTTTTTTTTCCCAACAAGACAGCCAGCAGTTGTCATAGCGTGGGCCATTTTACAAGTTGTGTTGGAGCTGATACACTCACACAACAGAAGCGTTTCTTCAGCTAAACACCTACGGAATCAATTCTAGCTGTAATAATAAAATAGCTACAACTAATGACGTTCTATGCTTCTCCATAATTTTTTAAAATTATTATTATTTTTTAATCTACCACATCTTGTACAATACTTTTTACAAAGTTTGATGAAAAAAAAATTATTAACTCTTTTATGTCAAATTAGCTTAAATCAAAGCTCAACCCTCATCTTTTTATTTATTTTTTTTTTTTCTTGTTCCTTATTGGTGGAAGCGATCTACCCAATCTTACAACATTTTTGAATGTTATTCTTTATTGCAAAATGGATTAGGTTAAATAATGACAAAGCTATTTGATTAAAGAGACATCTGAAGTATTGTTTTACAAGAAAATATGATATCAATGGATAAAAAAAAAGGTTAGTTATAATCACTTAAATTCCTCTATTATCCATACATATTCAAATTTGGCTTTATTGTGGATTCACTCCATGGCTACACAATAAAGAAATGGTGAACAGCCTTTCGTATACAACAAGCTGGCTAATAGGTCAATTATAATCACGTGACTCTAAGACTTCAACAATACGCCATTCTACTTTGATCTGTTAACTTTCTGAGCACGCGAACTCCTAACGTTGTAATATCACATTCTCTTTAGCAACATGTACGATAAGAATTGAGTTTGACAGGTTTTAACTTGGTTTTACAAGTTCTTATTAAGGATTATCCATTTATCAATTCATCTGGTGTCAATAAAGCCAATTTTTTTGTATGAATTAGAATAATCAGTTATAACCTAGTCTGTAACCTTCATTTCATCTGGTGTCTGTTTAAGTTTAGAAACATAGAACACTTCATCTCCTTTCACCTGAAAATAATAATCTCTTAAGAATGCTTTACAGCTATTGCTATGAGATTTGACTTTTTGGTATAAAAATGATGACTTTTTGTGTCCATTTTTCTTCAATATGTAATTTCACATACAGTATTTTGGGGTATAAAAGGATAAATATAATGATTATTTTAATATTTTAAGTTGGTTTAATAAAATTATGATATTAATAAAATAAGAATTACACCAAATAATTTAAAGTATGCAAGGTTAATAATTTATAGTATGCTAAGGGGTGGCAATGCCTTGATATCATATGGAGTGAATAATTAATCAACCTTGAGATGCGGTGATTAATACATTCATTGGCTACAGCATTGCCATCCATTGCCCCTGGGAGGGCAATGGATGGCAATGCTGTAGCCAATGAAGTTCTAACTGAGGCTCGGCTATTGCTGTTACCCTCCTGCCAAGATCAGAGCTTTATATAGCCCAATAACACTCTATCCTTCACTGTACTCTACAGATAACGGGGAATATGAAAAGCATTCTTGCTTCGCCCACCTAGCCAGTCCTTTTAAGGACTAGATTAGAGAGTTTTAGCTAGAAAACTCCCAGTAGTAGAAAAAAACAGTCATTTTTAGGTGTTCCAGGGTAACAAATGGCAATGCTGTAGCCAATGAAGTTTTAACTGAGACTCGGCTATTGCCGTTACCCAGCCATGACTAGAGCCTTTAGCTCAATAACAACTCATCCACACAGCTTTTCTTCATTCAGATGACGAGATAAAAAGTCAAGGACTCAGTCCTTTTAGGACTAAATTACAGAATTCGGGTTAGAGATTGCGCTTGTGACTTTTGATGTGACCGGACGTGTTATTTTAGCCTGTACCTGATTGAATTTACACAAAGTTTTTCGGGAACCTCACACTGCACTGGAGTTAACACAGTTTGAAACCTACTGTCTCCCCCTCTGCACGAAACATGCAGGAGGTCTGATGGCCGTGTAGGCCCCACCCGAAAAGAGGACCAGTCGCGGATGTATGGTTTTTTAGGGAGGTAGGTTTCACTCTGTGGCCAAGTGAGTTCTTGACACTCCTTTTCCCATTTATTAGGGTTCGATAAAACTAAAAATACGGTTACTTTGCGCGTTTTTTCGACGCTTGATTTTGCTGGCAGTCTTTTGCGGCTGCGGGATTCTCTTTGCGGGTAGACATTTATGCAAACTCAAGGACCCACGACCTTAAGCAGTGATTTCGCACTTGTTCTCCCGGTACGAGTGGGATTGACGCCGACGCCCTGGTGGAGTCACTGGACAGAGGACTAACTAAATATACTAAAATATAATAAATATACTAAAAAAGATTCTCAAAAAATTTGAGCTCGACTTATATTCTACTATGTCGGGGGATGATGACGAGGAAGACGACAGTGCTCTAGCGGACGAGAGGCGGTACTTGGTGATCTCTGCCCCCTCAGACATCACGGAGGTCTGCGCTCGTAAGAAACGCAAAACCACAGCCTCCGAACCTCCAAAAGGGGATGGAATGGAGGAAGACAGCCCAATTTCGGACTCCTGTACATCTACTAGAGAAAAGATACCTCCAATTATTTGGCATGAAAAACAAAAATGGATGTTGCTAAGGGCTACCATGTCCAATCTACAGATCTCTTACAAATATGCAAAAAATGTCACTGACGGCATACAAATTCAGCCCAGCACAGTGATGGACCACCATAAACTTTCAGGTGAAATGAATGCCAGAGGAATTCAGTGTCACACCTTCTCACTTGGTTCAGAGAAAAATCTGAAGGTAGTGCTCAGAGGAGTATCTGAAGATGTATCCACAGAAGAAGTGGCTGCTGATCTACGCCAGCAAGACTTACCACACATTAAAGTCAGCAGAATGACCAAAAAAGACAAGACTCCGATGCCAGTATTAATATAGATCACTCAAGCTTATAAACACATATACGACTTGACCTCCATCTGTGGACCGAAAATCAGCCTAGAACCCTTAAGGAAAAGGGCTTCAACAGGACAGTGCCACAGATGTCAAAAATTTAGCCATGCCCATAAGATGTGTAAGGCTGAGTTTAAATGTCTAGAATGTGGGAACAGCAAACCAACCAATATCTGCACAAAGCCAAAAACCACCCCGGTTAAATGTGCCAACTGCGGCGGCCCTCACACAGACAACTATAGGGGATGCATTCAAAACCCAAAAAATAGACGATCAGAGACAGATAGATACTCTTCCTCCCCCAGTAGATCTACGTCAGAGCCTTCAGCTTCACAGCCTCTCAAAGATCAGAAAAATGGATAGCCAGAAGTCTTCAAAATAACAACTCAACAAAGACAGACAAGGACATATGCGGATGTAGTCCGTTCTAAACAGATAACCCAAGGACAGGATCTGCCAGCACCACACACACTTGACAACTATTATCACTTCTTCACTGGAAAATATGCTGCTAGTCTTTAGCAGATGTAACCCATCACCATCCTCTACTAATAGATTCCTAAAGGATACGCAAACCATCATCACTCATGAACAGGAATAAATTAAATCCAGGATCACTACAGATCATCGTGTGGAACGCGAACGGCCTCAGGAATAAAAATCTTTGAGCTCCAAGAGTTCATCCGAAGACATCAGCCTGATGTACTCTTGTTAATGAAACGCATCTGAAACCATCGGACAGCCCCAAAATCAGGGAATATCAGCTGTACAGAACAGACACAGACTGACTCACAGAGGCGGCGACACAGCCATTTTCATCAAGAATTATATCAGTCATCACTGTGTAAATGTCCCATCTACTACTAATCTAGAGGTTACTGGCATAGAAATTCTCACGAGCTCAGCTGGTAGACTAAAAACCTTCGCAGCATACAATCCTCCACTAAAAACATTACTGTCCTCGGATTTGGAAGCCATACTGGGCATCAGGGAGCCTGTTATCATTGCCGGTGATTTAAACGCTAAGCATCCCGCCTGGAATAGTCAAACTACCAATAAAAACACATATACTTGCCAACTATACAGGATCCAACAACGTGGTTGCGGCAGGTACCACTGAACCTACCCATCATAATACATATGGCAGGGCTGATGTCTTGGACATAGTCATACTGCAGAATGTGAGACTCCAGTATAGTATATTGACACCTAATGATCTTTCATCTGATCACAAGCCAATACTGCTACAGTTGGGAAACCAAGAAAAACTGTCACTGCCCACACTCATCCATATAGTGGGAAAGGTTGACCAAGGTACTCCCGAAATATATTGGTCCTGTGCCACTTATAAAATCCAAAGAAGAAATTAAAACAGCTGTAAAAGATCTACCTCGACAAATTAACATAGCCTGTGCAGCAGTCACTACTTTCACAACTACTCTCCGGCCCAACCACTTGCCAGAAGATATCATGAACCTGATCAGGGAGAAAAACAAGGCCAGAAAGAGATTTCACAATACCCGAGCACCACAAGACAAACGAATCCTAAACAGACTCAACTCTGCAGTGAGAGATGCCCTTAAAGCACACAGAAGTCAACTTTGGGAAGAAAGATTAAAACAGATAACCCAAGCAAGAAAGATTAACTTCTATCTCTCTTGACAACCACTTCATATGGAACCTAATCAGAAAGATCAAAAACTCTTCCCACTCTCCAAACAGATATGTAGGCCTCATCCACATGATGCAGATAAAGCCGAAGCAATAGCAAAACATTTAGATAAGTAATGTAAACCCTCATATGAACATCTAGACTTCAATCACATCTACAAGATCCATAGACATGTCAGAAGTTCATTAAAATCTTCTGTAACATGCTCCAATCATATTGCACCCTCGACACCAGCAGAATTATATGGTATAATCAAGAAACTTAAAAACAAAAAGGCTCCTGGATCCGACGGCATCACCAACAAGGGGACAAAGCTACTACCACGTTTAGCTATTGTACATTTGACCAACATAATGAATTCCATCCTCCGTTTTAAACATTTCCCTTCCTGCTGGAAGGTGGCTGATATAATTCCAATCCATAAGACTGGAAAAGACCCGCACCTGCCTCAAAGTTACAGACCAATCAGCCTCGTCTCAAATTTGGGTAAAATTGTAGAGAAAGTTATTCTTACCAGATTCCAAGCCTCCGTACACAAGTTAAACATTCTTCCTAAAGATCAGTTTGGATTCCGTCAATTCCATAGTACCACACAACAGATACATAGACAAGTCGAATACATCTCCACGGGATTCAATTGGCATCAATGCACTTGGGCTATTTTCCTTGACATAGCCAGTGCAATTGATAAAATTTGGCATTACGGACTACTGCTACACAAACTGACCCCAACTGGAATACCACTGGAAATGATTCACTTAATTAAATTATACCTTTTAGACAGGCGTATGAAAGTTAAGATCGGCAGTGTGTTATCTACGCAGAAACTCATCTTTGCTGGAGTCCCACAAGGATCCCTTTTGGCCCCGATTCTGTTTTCCATATACATGTGTGATATCCCGCACAATCTATTGTCATCTATCAAAGCTCTTTACGGATGATACAGCGATATTAGCCAGATCTCCACCGCATCTTGCCATCAAAAAACTGCAAGAAAACCTGCTACTGATCGAAAGGTGGTTCGCCACATGGAGACTGCAAGTGAATCTCCAGAAGAGCATAGTCATGCTATTCTCCAGAAGACCGATGCTTCCTAAAGGGGACATCTTCCTACTCAACACAAAAATCCCGTGGCAAACAGAGATCAAATGCCTTGGTGTACTGCTGGACAGAAGGCTCACTTTCAGCAGCCTTATCAAGACTCTCTGTATAAAGACATCAAAAGCCATTGTCCAGCTTTATCCTCTGATCAACAGGAACGGTAAGCTGAACACCAGAATCAAATTACTTATCCACAAACTGATGGTTCGCCCTATACTCACTTACGCTTCTCCGGCTTGGAGCCATACCGCTGATACTAATATCCTCAAGTTGCAACGTGTGCAAAACAAATGTCTACGAATGATCCTAAACGCATCATGGTTCGTACGAAATATGCAACTACATCGGGACACAATGTCCCCTATATTTACACTTTCCTGCCGATTATAGCAACAAAGTTCTTTTCAAAAACATCTGTACACCCCAACAAATTGGTTCAACTGGCTGCAAATTACTACGCAACAGATTACTTCAAGCATAAAAGACCAAAAGTCATCTTAAACTTCAACTCTGGTGTCTAATCTTCAAGCCCGCTCAGGGCGAGCAATTGGCTCATAATTTTTTTTACTCACCGTTTCCCTATCAGATAGCTAGGAGTATGAAAAGCATTTTGCTTCACCCTTTGTGCCAGAAATGTTAATCGTTACTTGATTAGATTAGATGGCGTGTATAAGAGATTTCATGTTGTACGGTATCTCTCACCCTTCCTTTTGACTTCGGTGTGTTTTCTTCAAATTTTATAAAATCCGTATTGGACAAAAATGAATATGAGAATGTATTTACTTCTCAATTACAGAATCAGTAGGGCTACTCTTATCTCAGACTTTATGATTACTTAAGCAATAATCAGACAACACTTGGTTCATCTGATCATTTTAAAATGCTACGACGGTTTCTGAAAATAAAATATTCATAACCAGTTTCGAAATCTCGATTTTAAGGGTGACTGTGACATTTCTGAAGTTACCGATAGATGATCATACAGACACCCTATTATATACACCATTTCTTACTATAATACCATAGTAAAGGAGAAAAAAAAAGGCTGATGCTTGCAAGTTAGTCATTATAATAGATAGTGGCAGAAATGTAATAAGAAATCTTTGAGATAAAAGGCTGTTAGATATACTTTAGATGGCTATTTTGTTCGTACATGGTGAGCTTTGATTCCAAGGTTTTTAACACTTGCCCATGAAGAAATATAACAACAAAGAGTGTATCGTCAATGTGATAAATGAGTATACTGCCCACACACACAGTAGTAATGTGCTTAAAGATCTTGCACATCTCTAGTAGGGGATTATTATTAATAATAAATACAGTTACTGTTTCCTTGGCACGTATGTTCCTAAAGGCAACACAAGGATTCATTCGTTTTTATACCCCCCCCGCCCCCATACCATGACTTATCAATGATAGCGATGTATTTGAATGTTCAGAGCCAACAAAGGTTTGCTGTCACCTGCAAATGATCATACGTTATCCTTCATATTTATTATTTGCGTTGATTTCTATGGCCGTTTCTATGTAAAAAAGAAATATTTTACTTTTTAATTCTCTCTTCCATGTAGTATAATTCAGTATTTTTAAAACCAGACATATGGTTGAATAATCGATTCAGATTCATGCTATATTTTTAATCTCCTACGCAAAAATATCTATTGCGCAGTTAATTTTAAATTAAATTCATTCATGCGGGAGCAGAGGGAAGTGCCACTGATTTTGGCTTTGCAGACAACTCGTTACAAACTGTACAACAACAGCGAATTCAAGGAAAATGCAAATAGATTGAACTAGCGCATCGGTTGAATTCCATTTCACGACCATCATTTGATGATGTTCTCAAAATGGGAGAAAATCTTTGTAAAATGGAAGTGAATATTAAGGACTAGACAGTCTGGTAATTCGTTAGAAAATCTGGTGAATAATTTTTAATTAACGTTTTAGAAAACTCTTGTAATAAGAGTGTTTTAATTTTCAAAGTATGTCACAGTTATCTGTTTTCTCATTTCTTCAGCTGTCTCGAAATAAAAAATATCACCTGCACGTTTTATTTAAAAAAAAATTCGTATTAGGTCAAACCGAATATTAATATTTTAGTCCTCGCCATCTTCTATTTGTCTATCAGTCTGTTTTAGTTGCCTGAATGGCCAACTAAAACAAAGATGTAGGTGTACACTCTTGTGGGCGTAAGTTACGTAAAAAATATTCACGACTCTGAACATTGTTGCCGATCAAGTCCATTCTACCATGTTGACTTTTTATGTACTATTCATTTCACGGTCTTTAGTCGGTATTGTGATAGTTTTTTTTTTTTTTTGATACTCTATTTTAAATACCTCCATCTCCTTTTCATATCGACCACACATACCGGCTATTTAATTAAAAACTTGTATTTAATACCGGGTTGGATCTCCTTTATCCCGAATTACAGCACTTTCACCAGGCAGTCCTTTAACTGGCTCATATTTGATGGAAGAGGACTTTGCTCAAGAATCTGTTTTACTAACATGTCCCATACATTCTTAATGGGGTTCATATCTGGGCTTTGTGGTGGCCAGGGAAGATGGTGGCTGTCATTGAACCACTGCTGAACCATTTTTGCGCGATGGACAGTTGCTTTGTCGTCCCTGAAACAACTGTCACCTGCTGGATAAAAAGCCAACATGGTAGAATGGACTTGATCGGCAACAATGTTCAGATATTCCTCGGAGGACACCTAACCCTTCAGTAATATCAGAGGACCAACAGAATGACACCCCACACCATCTCCAGAATATTGAGTTGTGCTTCCAAGGGAAGCTGGGTTGATTGCCTCATGGGGCTCCCGCCAAACTCTCTGCTTACCGTCGCTACAGAACAAGATGTACCGTGAGTCGTCGGACCACATGACTTTTTTATAGTCTTCTGGTGTCCAGTCACGGTGTTCTTGGCACCACCGGAGACGAACTTTCCAGTTCTTTGCAGAAATGAGTGGTTTTCGTATAGGCATGCGACTGTAATAGATCCTCTTCAATTCCCTGCGCATAGTTCAGTGAGATTTGGGTCGGGAACAGACTTCGTTAAATGCTTCGGTCAATTACTGCACACAGGAAGTTCTGTTTGTCCGTATAGCCCTTCCCAGACGATGACGATATCGTTCCTGACAGACTGTCTCAGGACGACAATACGCTTCTTAGACAAGCAATGGGGGCTGTTTTCCCAGGGATTAAACACTCGGGATTTCTCACCTTTTGCGAAAGCAGTCATCTCTGCTGCTTTCGTGGTTTCAACCAGGCGGGCACCCACAATAAGCCCTTTATCGAACGGCGAAGACAAAGAATCTTTCGGATTCCCATTCGGTTTTTCCCATTGTGATCAACACTATTGACGATTACTGAACAGCAGCATTCTTAAAGAGTTGTCCAGAACACGTGGTGACGCACGTGATCAAGTATTTTGCATATACGCTGTTTAAGTGACATTTACGTACATCTGCATCAAGGTATCTGATTCAGTGGACGGCATGTGTATATTTGCTTTTATAAAGGAATCTGTGCTCAATAGTTACTGTTTTTATTTCTTATTCGCCTTTATAAATTCATAAATGTTTTATGAATCTTTTCTTCTCATAAACCAATAGCGGAAAAAGAGGGATTGGTAATTTTCATTTAAAAAAAGTTGAATCGAAAAATTAAAATAATTGATGTTAGTAAAATAAGAAATAATACAAAAAATTCTTCTAAATATTTGTTAATATCTAATAAACCAGAAATCCTTTCTTATCTGCTTATTTGAAATAACATTGTTTTATATTTAGTTGCATGAGCTATAAAGCGATCAGAGCTTTATAGTTGCATGAATTGCCTCTTTGCAAATACTTCTATTTGACTGTTTTGTCTTTCGTTCTTCAATTCCTTTCAGGGATTTTATTTTTATTATTTTCGTAAATTTACTACACTCCTGCTTCCAAAATTTATAAAATGATTCTGTTTCCTTATGTTTTCTTTAAATCTCACTGATCTTTACATTACGTTGAATATTCCTTTAGACCAGTAGTTACCAAACTTTCTGGATCATGCCCCACCTCAACGGCTTAAAGATTTTGATGCCCCCCCCCCACCTCTAGCATAATAGTCAGCCAAGTTCTGAAAAAGCATAATAAATAGGTACTTCAAATAAAAAAGGAACAAAGGTAAAACTGTTTTTAATTTGACTTTCTTCATTGAATACAACGTTTAATTACACTTTGTATAGTATAAAACATAAATCGAACTGAACTCGGGAAAATAGAATCCAAGTTAATGCGATCCTTGAGCTTGATGTCTGCTGCAAAGAGTTTTTATTTGAGGTACTAATTTTGTCAATTTCGATCTCAGATCTCCACAGTTTTTAATATCCAGATGATTTCTTTTTGTCAGTAGCAAGTCGTTTACAGCACTAAAGTCACATTCAACTAAATATGACGACAGGAAGGACAATAGTAATTTTTTCGCAAAACTAGTTGCATTTCGTTTCTGTCTCGTCACAAAGCCATGCCATTGTTCCTTTTATGTTGAATAAAGTTCTAATAGACTAATTTTTGCTTTTCTGAGAGTTCTTCTTAATACTGTATTTATGTTGACTGCTGTACTAGTGTTGTCCGCTTTTTTTTCTCGGAAAGTCAGGGTTGCAACATCGACAATTTATCGCCGACAATGGTGATTTTTTGACTATATCGGTGACGAGGTGACGAATGTAACATCATTTTCCAATTGCCCCCCCCCCCCAAATATTCAAATTGTCCCCCTGTGGGACGTACGCCCCACGTTGGGAAACACTGCTTCTTTAGTCATTGTAGTTAAGGCTTCTTATCACTGCAAGTGCAATATTCTCTCTCTCTCTCTCTCTCTCCCCTCAACCCAAAGAATTGAATTACCTTTTCGTTTTTTCTATTTATAACTTTCATATTTCTCATATTGCGCAAATCCAATGTAATTATAGAAGCAACAGGGATCTGCATATTGTCCTACCAAAACAAATGAACGAAAAAGGAAGTTTAAAGGTTGAATGTTAAATTATAAAATGTTTTCTGTTATACAATTGTCATTTCTTAACCGCAGAATTGTTTAAAATGCACCAAAGGCATTTTCATTTGATGCTCAATAGAGATGTTTCTACACGGGCTTATCTTTAAAGTGTTCTTGACACGATTAACTGCTCTGAGAATGCTGTGAACAATATCAAATCGGGCATATCGGGACATGTCTTGTCAGAGGCGTTATCAGTTGTAGGGTTGACCTGTTGACAGACATCGGTATCTGAGGAATGCCAACAGACGGATTCCCCCGAATATCTCTTGTTTGAATTGCCGACTCTTTTGTTTGACCATTTCCGGAAGTTTACATTAGAACGGTACTTATGTTGCCCCTTTCCCCTATCTGTCATGGCAGGAAGGGTGTGAATCACGCCACACGTACGTTTTGACGACCTCCAAGTAAGTCGTGGTGTGGTCATCTAGAATGTTGTTCAAAAAGAATCTTTAACAAGGTAGCATTAGAGCCTGGGGATGAGTCTTCGCAGGATGAATGAGATGTGGAAAATTTCGTGGTGGGCGGTGTGAAAGCAAAGCTGATGGGAATGTGCGATACAAAAAAGGCTGAGTGCAGGAAGAGCCCCCAATCCCATAAAAGGAAGTAAAGATTGATTTGTAGATAACAGATTAAAAGAACCTTCCGGTTCTTATCTGAGTTGTAGACATTCTTTGTATTAAGTGGCAAAGCGAAGTGTTCGTTTTAAGATGCAAACATCCACGTTGTTAATTGTTCGAAGGTTTTATGAGAAACAATCGAGAAAGATCAACTAAGGGTTTTATTTACATTTGAATTTTCAGAAAAATACACCAAAATGTTTGATCACGAAATATACTTAAAAGAACTTTATTTTAACAGTTTTTGTACTACTAAATGTAGTGATTAATACGGTTTAACTCTTTAATTAAATTATGGATAGAAATCCACCACATTAATCATTAGAAAAACTAAAGCAGGCATTAGTAAACCACTATCAGATTATCCCGATCATTTAACATGATTTACACAAGTTCAACTGTTAACTTCCTTATCAGGAGAAGACTCGTCAGCAGATCCGTGATCTCTGCAGCTTGATAACATGCAAGACTCAGGTACACACAGATGTAATGCTTGCGAATTTATAACCCACATGTATCGCTTAACTTTACCACAACAAAATTATTAGCATTATCGTAAATAACTTTATTGCTTTATTGGTAAAACTGTTTTTGATTTTGTGTTTAGTAGTCGAGATTATACTTTCATTTATTCTTTATTACTACTCTGATGTAGCACAGGAAGAATCGGTCAATTATTAGAAGAATAAACACAATTAATAAGGTTAGTTGCATGAAATATTATCGAATATACTAGGAAGTCTTCAATGGTGGAACCATCAGACGTAATGACTGTAATTGTATCCGTTTTGACATATGGCATGCGCATATCAATATACCATGATATTTCCTCGTTGCGTTAATAAAAAAAAAAAAAAAAAAAAAAAAAAAACACGAATTGTGTCATTTCCCAAAGCGACATCTATTTATTCATTTACAGTAACAGTGTCCAGTTTTCCGAAAAAAGAAAAAAATAATAATAAAATGCACAACGGTATAGAACCTGTCAAATCTTGACTGTATTGTGGCATACAATATATACATGTTAACGGGAAGTATACGGAAGTGAGTAGAAGAATTACATTTTTTCGTTATTTTTATTTTAGAAGATAAATGCTTTAATATTTGTATGTTTTGGACTATTCGTTCGTTAACGCTATGGTAGCTGAATTTTGTTTAATAAGCTAGTTAATAGGCGGAACATGTCAGCTCTATTTCCGCTTTATAACTGTTTATTTTCCTGTTATATCAAAACTATATCAAACACGCTACCATTTCGAAATCTTCAGGTTTTTTCGATGAGTTGGAATAATCACTTCTTTTTAAAGATATGCAGCAACATTAGCAATCGCTTTCAGTTTCTAACCCCCGGTGTTGTTCTACAGTAACGTCAATACAGGAGTGTTTAAGGAAAGCGTGTTGTAACTTGGTCAAGGTCAGTGCAGGGAAACGAAAGCCATTGCAACCTTCATGACTTCGTTTTGTAACTTGTTAGGCCTATTCCCAAATAGGAGTAACAGATAGTGGTAATTACTCTTAATGGAATGAGTTTCTCTTTGTTGAAATGGTTTACCTTTCATCTGATGTGCTGTGTGTTTAGCTTATACAAGATTAATTTGTTCATAAATGGAGATGGCGTGCACGTGTCAATAGTATTCTCATGCATTCCTCTTGAGGGAAATAATGCCGTTTATTTATTAATTTTTCTCTTTTTTCCCTCTCTATCTCTTTCTGCATTTTTTTTTCTTAAGTGAATAGCTCATTGTTGACGTAACCGACGCTAAGAGCAACAGGTGAGAAGCCCCCAGCATTCTTTAATTGACTTTCCTCATTCGCACCTATTTTAACTTCTACTTTCACCCTCCTCATTTGTCACGTTCTTAGGTAGACGTAGCCTTGGCAACAGACAGCGTATATAGCTTAACTAAATCCTGCTAGGGGACGATAAAGGGGGGGAGGACTCGGTTGATCGCGCAAACGACTCACGTTCTTATTAGTATTCGACTCATACTGCGTACATGACCTGAATTTTAAGTATTCGTTAGAAGCGGATCATCTTATTTCAGTGATTCTTTGGCGAGGTCGGAAATTTTTAGATACTGGAAACCACCCATTAAGTTCATACACCTTTTTAGCGATGTTTTTACCACCTTTCCAGGAAGTATATTAATGGCCAATGATTCGTCATGTGTACAAGACGGAAGAAGTTACTGCATGATTTCTATTAGAGATTGGCATAAGTAGTGGATCTCTTATTTCACGCCCGTTACTTAAGAGGAAACTAGGTTAGGAGATTAAAATTGCTAAAAGGTTGAGTAAAATCTTGAATGATTAACACACACACACACATTGTGCTTGTTTTAACCTCGAAGCGAATCTTTTCAAATAGTTAAAAGCTGCTAACGTATTCCTTTTATATGTAAAGTTGTCTCCAAATATATTTATCGGTTGGAAGAATTTTTATTATAACAAAATTTAGCCTTGAAACACGTCTTTGAAATAATTCAAATGAGATAAAGCTAATAGGCACACAAACCTCAAATATAAAGCGTGTTTGAGAGTAACTAAACCCTATTCGTTTTTCTATCCCCATTTTAAGATAAAAACACACACCTGATTTTTTAATTAACTGTCAAGTCGATTAACATGAGGTCATGCCAGTTCATAATTGATTTCGTGTGACAAGTTTTGTCTGATATTCTGAGACGGTTGTAACATAATGCTTTCCTGATATGTTTTCTATAATGCGATCGATAAAGGGATAAATTTTCGATCTAGAGGTTACATCTCTTTCTCAGTAATTAGAAAAGTACATTTTGCTTCAAGAAGGGTGCAGGTTCATTAATCCGAATACCCTTTGTATCCATTGTCATTACTAACTTCTTTGTTAAAGGAATATTAGAAATCTATTCTTCAAAGTACAAAATATTTCTTATTATTCTTATTTATTTTTTATTTCAATAAAATGATATGACGTAATGATAAAACATATAACGTACTCACGTAATTATCCACAATCAGTCTGTTTATATGCTGCTGCTATGGATGTAAAACTTCAGATGAATTTAGCTATTAGTTCCTTGCATAATAGTGGATTAATATGATGACGTTTCATTACAGGAATAACTAACGACACGTTTTTTTGTTGCGATATTAACAGAGGAGATTGGTATAAGAGGATACTGGGAGATTGATATAAACATCAGGGCGGGTAATTTTTTGCCCAACTTTAAAGGAGGATTGAATTGCAGTACTAAATTCAGTTCGATATCAAATATGATCCATACTGAATTTTAGAAAATGCGTCTATGTTCATTTAATTAATTAGAATTCACTCTAATTCAAGATTTTTAAAAAAATATTCTTTAAATCAAATATTATTATCGCAGACAATGCCTCTAGTAACAAGAGCTGCAGGAAACTTGATTGGCTTTCATCAATAGAATTAATTCCAAATCAAAAATAATTAGCACAATGGGCGCCCGCATTACGTTGCATTATTTGTGTCACAAGGCTTTGATTTTTCTTATTGTGTTTCATTATTCAGAAAGTAAAAGTAAGGCAGAAAGAAGCCACACAGGCAGAATATTAAACTGCAGGCCGTGAAAATTTTTTCCACTTTCTTTTCTGAGTCGAGTGTGATAAGCATCGTAAAGATGTTTGTCTTTTTAAATTCTGACTTTGTTATATAATGGAAAAGCAACAAGGATGTCAAGGTTGCATCTTATTAAGCCTTCAAAACCGACCACAGACTGCAGAAACAAGGTTACGTATCTCACGTCTACTTATAATATTTGCATATATCTTCCGCTAGGGACCTTTTAATCATGCTTATTTATACACAACTGACACTTCGTTATGTCAATATTGTTAAGCCTTACTATTAGTTTAATTAGATTGTTGTGTATTGCAAAAAATATATCCATTTAAAGAAAACTAGGGATTCTTCTTTTCTCAACTTGTTCAACAGTATTTGCTTTGTGTTTGGACACATTAAAGAAATAGTCAGTTATAGGAAATAACAAAGAAATGGCGGATGCAGAGTCGTGGAGAACGGATTTAGATTAATAACAAATTTTGTATTATTACAATTTTTTTTTTCAAAATAGTTTTAACGTAATTAATCTTAATCTCTTGGAGAAAAAACACGAAAATTATTCACTTCTTTGTCTTTCTATTCGAAGGTGATATTTATTTCTTTTAGGTTTTAAATTATTCATCGATCATTTAATTCATTCGTTGTATCTCTTGGTTAGCAAACAAATAATAAAGTTAATTCTTTAGTGGGAATAAGAAACAAATGCTAAATATTTAAGGTTATAATAAAAATAAATAATTTTACCACACCTAATTTAAAACTTTGACACAAACGCTTTGAGTTTTAGAAACCTTAATTGTGAAGAAAAAGTCTCAGGACCCTATATCCTTAAGATCTTTATCCTTAAGATACCTATATCCTTAAGATCTTTCAAGATCTTACAATCTTAATGTGAAAAGGGCTCAGAATTCTATAATCCTAATGTGAAAAAAGCTTAGGAAAAATCCTACAATCTTAATGGGGAAAAAAAAGTCTCAGCATCCTACAATTTTAATGTCGAAAAAGTCTCAGGATCCTACAATCTTAATATAAAAAGGTTCAGGATTCTAAAATTTCAATGTGAAAAGGGCTCAGAATTCTATAATCCTAATATGGAAAAAGCTCAGGATCTTACAATCTTAACGTGAAAAAATCTCCCCTCTTCTACCAAGGTAACATAGAAACTATTCAGACCTCTACAACCTTAGAAACAAGCATTAGGGACTTTATGTTTTTTTGTAAAACTAACCAAGAAACTAATCAGACAATGAAAATGATTTACAGACTAAGAGAGTACTGAGAATACATATTTTTTTTCAATGTGTACAGTGTACAAAATTTTGCAATGTACAGTGTTTGTTTAAAACCGAGTACTTGTCGAAGTATACCATGTAAATGACTTTACAGGAGGAGTAGTTTTAAATATACATTAGCGCAACGAAATTATAAAATCCTCTTTCTATACAACATGGAAGTAGAAATGCGACTGAAGTCATTCTGTTCGAATGTGTCGTTTGGTCTACCTGTACTTGAAGACTGACCTTGTTAACCGAGCACTGCTGGGTCTGGCTGACTGAAATAAACATACCGTAGGTTTCCTTAATCAAATTTAATGCTTAAATCGAGATCTTAGACCTTGAGGAGTTTCTAAAAGGCGTGATTTATTTAAATGTTATCTTCTTAAGTGATACCTAAGCGACTGTTAAGGATGTCGAAATGTCACTATTCAATTTGAGGAATTAAAAAAATAAAAGAAAATAAAAATAAATAAACTTTCATTGTCGAACGTGACAGACACTGGTCTGCACTATGAACATTATCGCATAGAAATTTAGGGGGAAGGGAGATCAACATCCCCGAAAATAATTGGTGAAATCAGTCGGTTGCAGGAACCTGTTTTAGCTCAGGCAGTAAGGACGGAACAAGTGCGTTACGGTAGAGCTACAAAACCAGTTCTTAGATACGGTTACATTAATTTCATAACAGCGGGAGACAAAATACCCCCCGTGAAGCAAATTGTCCAAAGATCATTAATAGCTTAATGACTGTACTTTCATTGTCTGAGTACGTCATCAGTAAATATGCTGACACATTCAGCGTGGCATTCAGAATATGTTGAATGATTTAGGTTGGTAATTCAGAATGATAGTCGGAATTATTCCATGTTTAATTTTTTTAATTTTTTTGTCAGGATGTTTGAGACGTAGTGTTGCCAGAGCATTCATTGTTGAAATACGGTAGATTTGTGTGATTTGCAAAGATGACAAACCCAATGTTCGGAATTTTCTAAGTGCTTTTGTTAGAGGCTGAGTTAACTATTCTTAGGCGAAGGCGAACTGGATTGGTAACAGGTTTTCCGCATGTAAAACGAATTGTTCCGAGAAAAGTACGAATTAAACAGAAAAATTTGACTCCTCACCCTTGCTGATTTGCTGCAATCTAAATAACCACAGCAAACAGTATTGAAAAACACACAAAACTGAAAAGTTATTTATCCATCCCTACGTGGTTGTTTATCCGCTGCAAAGCAGTACCTCTAGATATTGAATGAATGAAGTTTTTTTCTTTTTCTTTTAACTAACCTCCTTTCTTTTCTTTGATATTTCAATGACATCGCATTTGAAGGATTTCACTGTCCACAAGTCTTTGAGAAGGCCATGGTCAGTTAAAGGAATTTAACCTTGAAGAGACACGTGCACCCTCAATTGTGGACAGTTGACTATTTCTTTTTTCTGTGTCCCAGAAAACAGTGATTTTAATTTGTAATGACTCAAAGAATTTTTTTTTCTTGTGTTCATGAAAACAAGTGCGATCGAAGGCCTTTTTTTTGTGGAACGAAAAGGCCTAGAACTATAACTTCCTTAGTGTAAGATCCTTGAAGTGTATTCCAGCTAAGATAAGCCAAAAATAAGTTGTTTTGTCATATACTCATACCGTAGAGAATAAAGTGGTATGGATTTCAATAACGTGTTTCACAGATTTGAAAAAATAAAAATTATTATAAAACTTGAGGTCCATTTTTCTAGTGCCATCTATATATTGTTTTATAATGTGATATTGAATCAGTAATAAGGTATTTGAAAGGATGAATTTTTTTTCAAACTTATTTTATTTTAATATGGCGAGTTACAGCCGCACTTTAACACAATAATGAAAATGATATTGAGTACACACAGTCAAAATATTATTTTCTGCCAGGTGGCGTCGTATCATGCTGAAAGCCAACATATATTATATTCGAGGTGTGCGATTGTTTGCGATGCTGATCGAGATGGACAAGAGACGTGATCTGATGGACTTCGAAAAAGGTAAGACAAAAATGTCTATATTGTGTGGCTGTTCACGGAGTGTTGTAGCTAAGGTTAAGAGTAGCAAGACACTTGACAGAACAACAATCTCCCAACCAATGGGTGCCAATGCCTCATCGATTCTCGTTATGAACGCAGATTGTTTCACTTTTGGGAAAATCTATAGACAAAAAAAAAAAAACAATAGAACGGCTGACTATGAAATTTAAGCGAAGGGCAAATGCCGATATCCCCCCCCCCCTCCCCGACCACAGTCCAATGTATTTTCCTTCCCACGGCCTCTGAAGTAGATATCTGCTCAAGATAGTCATGCTAACGATTGACTATCTCTTGCCAAGATAGTTTGCATCTGAAAAACGTCATTGGACCACTCAGGTTTGGCAAAAAATTGCATTTTTGGATGATTTTGGTTTACGCATATCCTTCCAAAAATAGAATTTTTGGTAGGTTATGCGTAAACCTGGACACTTATCACGCTACAGAAAAACAGGCAAGAGATGGCAGTGTTATGGTTGGAGAATGTTTTCCTGGGCATCACTTGGATCTCTGATACGTAAACGGGATTCAAAGAGCAAGTGGGAGGGCTCTACGAAGTATGATGGTGGGTGTAATATTTGACTGTACAGTGTCTATAACGTTAACTGGGGGAAAAAAGGAGCTGATAGAGACTATTGAAGAACAGATAAGTTTTATTATGTTCTAGTTTCAACGATAATTTCCTTGTACATTTAATTTAAATTAAACGATCTATAATAAATCATCACTCACAAATTCATTTATTTCCTGGTACAGCCGGCGATGGTAAATATAATTACTTTCCAACGCAGAAGGAGCTCCCACATTACTGACAGTTATAGTTAATTAACTCCAACCTTCTCATGTCTTCAGTATTTACATTTATCAATAAAAAAACAAAATAGAATAAAATGCAACACTGTTTTTCATTTATAGTGTTGATGTCTAATGATAATAAGCACCTCCACCTCCATAATGCCACCTGTAGCGATAAAATCTCTTTGGTTGGGAAGATTTGAATTAGTCTTGTTAGTTGGGCTTCGTTTATTTTATATTAACACCCTGATAAGCTTTATTTGTGAAGATAATTTTTATGTTGGATTAATTACTACTCTTTATCATTCCAGGAAGAAAGTTCCTCATAGAAATTCTAGCTCTCCTTTTAGAATAAGTTTGAATTGCAATAATAAGTGAAACAATACTGATTTAGAAGGAAAAAGTTTTTTTTTTAATTTTTTTATGACAATTCCGCCCATTTAAGGAAAGGTATTAGATCAAATCCACTATCATGAATATTTGAAATATATAATTTTTTGAGCAATTTTGTTTTTCTATCGTTTTATCCACATTGTTATACCCTTTGTAGATTTACCCAATGTAAGAAATCGAATTCCAAAATACTGCACAAGTAGGTACAGGAATTCAAAACACCCATGAAACATCAGCGGAATGCTAGGCCTCCACATAAAACCTGGATGGAAAGAATAATATTGCTTGTGGACAAGAACAACTTAGAACTACGTGGTAAGATTAGTGCCCGGTTTTCTCAAGTAATCGCTTAGTTTTTAAATTACTGTTCTCTCCCCTCTGTATAATCCCAAATGCTCGTTGAGGTTGAGATCTGGCATTTGAGAGGATAACAAATTACTGCTCCAGCATGAAATGCTGGAATTATACATGGTTTAAGGATCAAGGCATTGTAATTTTGGAGAGGTTCCAATCATGTATGAAGACTTCATACCGTACATTTATTTTGTAATGCTGAGAAGCAGATGTTTATATTATGTCCAGCATCTGTGTGTGTGTGTGTGTGTGTGTGTGTGTGTGTGTGTGTGTGTGTGTGTGTGTGTGTGTGGAGAGAGAGAGAGAGAGCAATGGCCTTATTATTATCCAATGGTCAAGATGAATTAGAGCAAAGAGAGAACTCTTATCCTGTGCTGCCTCATTCACCCTCTTGTGTCTATAAACAGTATCGTTTCAATAGATATTCTGCTATCTATTTCCCAGACAGACAAACACGTGTGTGGAACATACCAAAGAAGGAAATTCTCCTGTTTGTGTCCCTGAATTGATGGTAATTACCATTTGTAAATGACCTAAAACGGGGGTGTTCCATCATCGGTAGCAGGAAATAAAGAGGTGAGACAAAAACAGAGCTTGAAAAAAAAAACCTCTGCGAAATCAGTATCACCGGCGGATGTTATTTGTTCACCACACACATGCACACACACACAGACACACCGAAATGCCAGGTGAAATTTCCGGCTGTGGAGTCAAGTCAGTTTTTCAGGTTTAGCTTGATTCCATGTGAATACTGGCATTCAGAAGCACAGACTCGTGACTTGGAATTTTATCTTGGCCTGTGGATGCTTATTGTTGGGCGAGAGTTGGCGCGCACCAGCGTGACTAGGAATGCATTTAACTTGGAGTAGCCACGGAGAGTCGCTTGTGCATTAAAAGTAGAGAAGAGTGGCCGGTTGTTATAAAGGAGGAAGAGGGGGATACAAGTAGGAAATGAGAGATCGCCATGAAAACAAACCTCTACCACGTTAATCTCTGTTTGTCAGATGTCATGACAACTGTCAATGGAAATGGTGACTTAATACTCTTAACTACGAATAGATCTTTTCACAGAATCAATGCGAGTTAACCTTTACTGGCTTTCCAAAGAATTAAAATTGTTCGTGATTCATCCCAGTTGTATGAAACTTATTTTGTTGTTTTTTTTTTTAACTGACACCATGCTGTTTATCCTTCTAACAATAATGACTGCTCTTAATGACCATCAAACAGCGAGGGTCGCATCAGTATGTGAACACATACGGATTCAATATTAAGAAAAAAAAAGGACTATTTTTCTTTTATAATAAATATAAGCTGTTTTGATTCTGCCATGTGTTCATTCTCGCCACAGCGCTAAATCCACACTTGAGGAAGTCACTGCATGCACAACTGGATTTTTTTTTTTTTTAGTGGGCACTAATGTTAATATTTACTTTTATTTGAATGTTCAATGAAATAATCAGTCAATGTGCTAGCTTTCATAAAAAAGCATTTATTATTATATTATTATTTATTTTACGCGGCGCCTCTATGAATTTCCAGGACATATCATGTTTAAGAAATCCAAATATAAGGAACAGATTTATATTATGTGAAATAATTAAATACATAACTAAAATAATAGAAACTAACTAGATGTCACGGCCAATTGACCTGCCATCTTAGAAATCTGATGATTCTTTGTGATAAGGGTTAATTATATCTGCACTGTCTGTAAATTACGTTTGCCCTGCTGGCTTGTTTGTCTCTTTTGTAGGACGAAAAACCAAGTTTCTGTGAGGAAAAAACCTTTCCACTTCTCCATGAGACTAGGCAACTCACCTTCAACTGAAAATTCCTTATAAAAAGAATTTTCACGTTCTAGACGGGATTTGAAACTCAAGTCTTTTCAACCAAATGATGTCGTCGATACGGACTAAGCTCCAGAGGCTCCAGATAAAATATAAATTAGTAATATTAATTTATATTTTATCTGGTAATTTATTCTTTTAACCTTATATTAAGAAATAATATAAGGGTAAAAGAAAAACTATATCCTCCACATATTTTACGTAATATACTTGATTAAGCATATTCATTATTTATTTGACCGTTTATTGGTTACACATCAAAGAGAAAGCAACTTTACCAACAAAAAAAAAAAAAAAAAGGGAATGTTTTACACACGCATCGGATTACGTGTCCTTCAGCATCTTCTAAAAGACATTTCCACAATTAGTGGAAATGTCTTTTAAAAAATGTTGGAAATGTTTAACAAAAAGTAAGTGGAAATAACTGTGAAAATTCCACAATTATTTATGTTACGAATTGTAATATTTTAGACTCAAGTCTAGAAAATAATAAATCTTACGGTTCATTTTCTCTTCTATTTATAGATTTATGTTATATGTAAAATATATAATCATAATTTATGCAAATACTGTCAGAAACATAGACTTAAAATGAATCATTATGGGAGTGTTTTCGTTCAAGTGATGGACCGGACTGATAAATCATTGTTTGTTTATTTTTTGTTGGTTGTCCGCTTCCTTGTTGCATTATGTTGTCAAACTTCTTATGACTAGCAACATTTGAACTATCAGCTTGGTTCTTCCGCGATGCCAGCTCTCTAAGTACGCAAGTCGGAACGAACGGGTAGTGGTTCTAACGAATACATTCAACACACACGCACAAACACACACACATGCAACTGGTTGCTGAGATGAGTGGGCTGAGTTTGACTGTGTAGGAACTTATAGATGCAATTTTTTACTCAACAGTTTCGTTATTAGAATAACTGATTGTAGCTTATTTGTCACGTATCCATCTTTTTCCGCTTCAGTCGGTGACTTCAGACTACAAAGGCTGAATATTCGTAGATATATGATCGAACGACCTGTTATACTTATTGATTTAGCCTAAACTAGTATTAAATAGTCTAAATTAATCATTACCAACGCAGCTCCAACCTCTCCTAGGAGTTAAGTGTTTAGCGAATGGGGAGAAAATTCTGGATAAGAGGAAGGGAAGTGGGGATTCAACAAACTAGGTTGCATATTATAGTAATTGTAGGGTTATTCGAAATATTAGCCGACAGTGGAACCTCAAAATTATCATTCGAATGCAATAATTATTACCAGCTAGAGTAATATCAAAGTTAGGGCGAACTGGCCTTTGGAAGAATGTTAGTTACTAGGGAAAAAAAAAAAAAAAATGGTGGTACATTTTTAAAAGCGAAATGGACACGTGACCAAGCTAGATGAGGGAATTTTAAATGTTCAAAGTCTAGAGAAACTTTCGAGATCATCCCTCCATAACGATGCCATCCCTCTCAAATCCGCTAGATCTATGTTATTATATTTCTTTTATTTTATTTTCCTGAAATCTGCTTGAAAATCTCTATTTGCTTTTATATAAGGTTGCATAAACATTGATATTCTATTGTTAAGTTTCTTAAGATCTGTCACCTACCACAAGATTTCCTTAAGATCTGTAACCTGCGATATAATTCCAAGATTTTCGGAATCTGCTAGCAAATCTCACAATTTAGTATTCCATAAATTAGAGACCACACATATTACAGAAGAATCCCATTTTATTGTAACATAAAAGCGGGAATTTCCGATATTTCTATAGGCCACATTGCGCTCTATCCCTAAACGTCATTATGAATAAATCTAATTTGGAATTTCCACGAGGTGCTCTTATTCAGAAAGAAATGAATAAGAGATTTCAGTCGCAGTGAAAATTCGGACGGCCGATCCCGCTACGTAACTGTGCTACGTGACCTTTATTTTCACTTAGAAAAATGTGTTACCGCCTTACCTCGAGTACAGAGGAAAGACTTCTTTTCCGAAGAATTCATTATGTTCTCTGAAATAGGCGGGTCTTGGCAATGTGGGAAGAGTACTTATTGGACGAAAATGAGGGGCCAGTCTGCGCATAAATTGTGTCATTTCAGAACGTCACACTCGTCTACATTAAAGTTATTCATATCTTTGGGGAAAGTCTTAATTACCGTTGCCATAACAGCAATAATGTTTGGTAATCTACTTCCAGAGACCTGTGACCTTGATTCAGATAGCGGCGCCTACTGAGCATGCCTCACAGGGAAGTTAAGCACCTTCCTATGACCGCAGTGTTGCGCATGAAAAAGTTTTGTGGCCCACTTTCTTTTGACATAAAACCGGAATCAGATTTGGTTTACATTCGTTCGTTAATCTATTACTATTAAACACATTACAAAAGAAACTTAAATTGTAATCTGTATAAATAAAATTATTTATGCAAAGTACTTGATATTGTAAAACTGGAAATAACTTTTAGGACATTGTATGTTCTATGTTTAAGGGTATAAAAAGGTCTTCATAAATATTACAAATCCAGATGGTCATGTTGTCTTCCCTCATCACGGCAGTATCAGACGCCTTAGAACGACTTGTGCATATTGAAACAGTTTTCTTTGTTAGAGATCATTCATACCATAATTTGTAGGGGCAAAACAATCTTAAAGCTTTTGTAAAATCCAAACAAAATAAAACTACAGTACTACTATAAAAACTGCATAGTACAATGTATTAGAATGTACCATCACAATTCTTTGCCTATTTGTACACAACGCTCAAATGACAATCTCCATGCTAAATGGAACATTACCATACAGGGATAGTTACAGGAATACACGAGAGTGACTTGACTTTAGCCTTAACGGATTGCTCCTGGATCTCAGTACCACCTGGCACTTGCATTGAAATGAAATTATCCGAAGGAACTACAAGAATTCATTACGTCCTCCGAAAGCATACCTATAGAGTATTTCGGGGAACTCATGAAGTATCTGTTCTAAAGTTCTAAATATTGAGATTGTTCTAAAGTGTCCCAACTATTACATGAATATTCCTAATAAACTGACCATAAAATGTATATTGCTCAAATTATTTATTTATTAGGCAAAGATACCAAGTAACAAAAGGGATAAATTATCGTAAGTTAACATCTTAGAACGATGTTAATGAGATCTAGAATAAATCATTTTAGTTTTATACTTGGATCGGCAAATCCAACAAATTATGTATATAATTTATTATTTTTTTAAATAATATTATACTTAGTTTAGAATTTTGAAACCTCACTAAAATTGGCTCACTAAAATGTAAAGTTTTCTTTCACTTCTGTAAAACTGTGGCAATCTGATCCGACTATCCCACGCATGACGCTTCAACATGTTGCCTAAGACGGGCATTTGTCCTTGATTTCCCACGTCAATGACATTTGTAATGGGATGGATTAAAAGTGTGCCAAAAATTAAAATTACGAGGTTAGCTATTCGGTTATTATTTAAAATCATGTATAAGTTGCAATCATTTAGATTGCAACTTATACATTAATTTTTTTAATTCGAAATTGAAAATATTTTATGATTTATGTTGGATAGATTTTTTCATTTTATTTAATGTCACCAGGTGTCGTGAAAATGCTGATTTTATTAATAACAAATGGGAGACGTGTCAGAAGAGTTTTAAATGTATGCAATAATGATTACCTTAAGTGGAAGCTCATTCAGAAGATTTTTAATTTCAAGATCACTCAACTTATGAAACAAGAATTCATTTTATACAGATATTGAGAAAATCTGTTAGCTATAACGCGAATTATTACTTCACAGTTATGTTTTCATGCATAAGTGATTAGACTGATAGTACTGAATTCAGCCACTACGTGACTCTCTAAAATTACCATAGCAACAAGAGCAATTACCGCTAGAAGTTATAATATTGCAGATTTAATGCCAGTTGATAATCAAGAGGACAATTTTGTTCTATATTTAGAGAGAAAAATTTGTAGATATTTAAAAACTTAACTGTAAAGAATCAGTATTTAATTTGCTTCAATATTTTACTAAATTTTAATTAGTACTATAAACATTAATTATCAATGATCCTAAGTATTTTTCTGAGAAGGGACTTGCAATTACCTGTTTGGTGTGTTTCGTAACTTTCTTTCATACAAAACATTTATCAAACTTTTAAAATAATCTAAAACTTTTCATTACATCTATATTTGGAACACTAACTTTTATAATTAACCGTTATATTATAGTTGACATAACAGAAATATACCATAAACAAAAGTACAAAGAAATACATCGTAAGCCTAAACAAAGTAAAAAAAAATGTTGTGTCTCCAGTGTTGTGCAAACTATTGAGGATGATTTATGACAAGCGTAGGATGCTTTTTGACAAGAAAGCGCGCAGTAGTATTCACGTGACCTCAGTCATACTATTCGAATCCCTATACAATGTAGACTCTTCATAAAATGATCATCTGTTATTATGACTATTTTATTATTGGTCGAAATGTATTTCTCTCTCTCTGTAAGTTATGTGCAACCTCCGGTAGGTTTGCACAATGGATACGAAAAACCTGCAGGGAAAACCCTCCTCACAAGGGCAAACCTACACTGTGACTGCTGGGGTTGTAGAAGTTCAAGCCGTTAATATTCTGAATAATCAGCTTATGAGCTTTTTTTATTTTTATTATATAAAATGAAATAGAAAAATATTGGATAAAAAAAAACAAAATGCTTCATTATTTTTGGTATCATTTTGACATCGATCTTTGAAAGATTGGCTTCTGACATGCTAATTACAATATCTATTAATTTGAACCTTTTTTGCACTTACCTTTATGAACATCTGTCATCATTAAATGCAATAACAACAAGATTCACCAAGCCTTTTACAGAAATATGTAGTGAAAAGAGAGAGAATTATTATTATTATTCTAAGGTGAAAAACTTTCATAACTAACAATTGTGTTCCGGTCACAGGGTTTTAAAGCAATCTCCCTTAAATGACTTCCTCTCTCTGATTTGTTTCACAGGAAGTTTTGCAACCGACTATTCGTGTACACAATGGCTAATATAATATACTGAGTACTTAACGACTTTTCTTTATCATAGAACACAGAGTTTGGTTCTCATAAGGCTACTTTTTCGTTCACACGTAATTTGACTCGGTTCTTTATTTGCAAATATGCATTATTTGTAGATTAGCAAAATCTACGAATAATTCAAAGGCATTATCAACAAATTAGTCTTCAGGTGTTCTCGTGATCGTGAAGAACATACTACATTTACTTCTAAAATTTATGAAAATAGCCATCAACTGTTTTGAAAATTATGAACATCAACAAAATTCTAAAACCATAAAACAAGAAAGCCTGCAGTATTCAAATAAAAAAAAATAAAAAAAATCATTAAAATTCTTAAACCACGCAGAAAATCAGCAAATTTCTTAAACCAGACATAAAGTCAGCAAAATGTTTAAACCAAGCAAAAAAATCAGCAAAATTCAAACTCAAAAATGCATATCCTTTTAAGAGGGAATGCATGTATACATTCTAGTTTAACATGGAGTTAAACACATTTCTAGTGAACTTAAAAAGGTTTGAGGAAATGAGGTAATGAGCTGAAAAAAATGGTACCACTCATCAAATGTATCTAGATGATCGTATTGGATAATAAAATAATAAATACTTTTCAAGTTTTGGGCTCTGAAATGAATATCCAAAGGACCCAAAGCGAAAATATTTAAACGTGAAAGTTTGGGTGATTTAAAGGTCACCAGTTATTGGTGTATGCAACCTAACTGAAAATAAGTGGGTTTTCCCCCACCGGATGCTTTTCTTTTCCCTTGTTTTTAAATTTTTTTTCCCAGAATAGGGCCTTCACAAATTCTCACGCAAAGAGCTGTTTATCTCTTCTTAGGAATTATTTCACTAGAATGTTACTCTGAATTAGGATAGAAATATGTGCGTGTTCAGTTTTTTTATTTTTTTTGGCGACAATTCCTTTTTTGATGAAGTTCAAAATCGTTACGGAAAGGACGGGAATAGATCCGCGACACGCTATCGAAGTGTAATCAAAAATACGAAATCCTGTTTGCAATAAAAGTATTATAAAATTTATTAACCCATTCTACACACACGAACGCAAATGAAAATGTGTGTTTATAGCCCCCTCCAGTTCATTAGCCTTGAACCAGAGATATGAACAATGACCAACTTCCTTCACGATAGACGATTGCATTTTTCCTCCTAGAGTAAGGCAGTCCTTGAATTCGCTCTTTTCCAATGATATTAAACTCTGTGCATTCTTGCCAGTTAGCGAATAAATTCATTGTCTGTTCTACAAACTGGTGACTGAATATTACGGGAATGATACGGCATATTTCCCTCCCTCTGTTGACATCTTATTCCCAGACTACTCTATGATTTTTTAAATTAAATATTTTGATATTTTTACTTTTAATCTCATAAGTTATATCTGACTGTCAACTATATTTAACTGTAAACCCATTCTAGCGTGTTCTTACCTCGAATTCTGTAGATCCTAATTTGATCCTAGTTAGTTCCGCCTGTTTTGTGGGTTGAGTTTATGCAAGGTCAAATAAGACTACGATCTTAGAGTGGGTTGGCTCTTTTTTTTTTTTTTTTTTTTTGGAATTACGGCCAAAGAACTAAAGATATAAGACCAGTATATTATGTCGGTTAATTGCACGTGTTCTCTGTGTTTTGCAGGAGGAAATACTTGAATGGTTTCCGGAGTGGAAACGCTTCCCTCGCAATGAGACTAGCTAACTTACTTTCAGCTATCCTGCATGGGATTTGAACCAAGAACTTTTCGACTGAATGTCTTCCATGTCCGATGTCATGTGAGAGGATAAGAGGGTTTATGCGTTTTGTGCAAAATGTATGTAAATTTGCTATTATACAGTTTTTTTTTTTTTTCTATTTTAGATGATGTTCCATTACGAAGAAGGGACAATCCTGCTGTTGTATTCGAGACCTTATTAATGCAGCGCACTGTCTCTGAAGAGTTTTGTTTGTGTGTTTCAAGAAGTTGTTCAGTGAAGAGGAGAATATGTCTATGATGCTGCCCACAGCCGATAATGCAATTAGTAATAGTACCGTGGATGGTTTAAAAGTTAGATAAACTGAAAACAGTTCTCCAGAAATTTACCATGAGGATTTTTCAAGCCACTTCTGACCTTCAATAAAGCGAGTCTGGTCTCACACCGGCGACAAAATCCATCTCCCACCTGAAGGCATTTACATACATTCCTTTGAGAGCTGCAGGATTTCAACCTTCTCGATGTCATTACCAATACTTGTTATAACTATTGATGGTAATGTGATGGTACGCATTTATTGTAACGCTACAATTTTTCCTTCTCAAAAAACACAGATGCTGCATTTTGATGAAATTTCTCCCCAAGCTGATAGGACACTTCACTGATATTAAAATGTGTTTTCACGAGACTTAAAATAATCAAGTTGACTGAAATGGGAAGGACAAATATGTACTTCTTTTTTGATCATCATGCATGTCAAGGATTTAGGCCTAGAGTGGCCTGTTCAGACTTAGAAATCATCGTTGAATCTCATAAGAGGACGTCCTGGTTTATTTTTCCTAATGGCTTGTACTTTAAGGCTTGTTTTGGTAATCTTTCTGTTTTCATTCTTTCAACGTGTTCCATCATTTATGCTTATATTTTTTAATGTTTTCTATTACTGGTTCTTGGTTTAATTCTTTCATAATTTCTTTGTTTCTTTTGTGATCAAATAGAGTGTACTTTGCTGTTTTTCTCATAAACTTCATTTCTGCTGTTGTTAATCTTTGTTTGTCTTTTTGTTTTATTGCCCAGATTTCGCTTCCATACATTAAGACTGGTAGGACCAATGTATTGTATACTTTTAGCCTGGTTTGTTTTTGAGCCAGGTTTGGTTTAAATATAGAGTTAATTACACCTGTTATTTTTAAATATTTTGCAATTTTTAGGTTTATATCTTTTTATTTTCATATGTAATCATACATCCTAGGTAGTTAAATGAATTCACCTGTTCTAAAATCTTGTTATCTATTACTATTTTAGTTCTTATTGGATCTTGTTTCTTTAAATACCATCGTTTTTATTTTTCTGTGAATATTATCATACCATAATCTTTGGATATCTCATTTAGATCTAAAATAGCTTTTTGTAAGTTATCTTCAGAATTTGTAAATATTATTTGGTCATTAAGAGTATTTAAGTTTACAGTAGGAGAAAGTTTAATACCTTGATGGAAATATTTATTCCATTTTATTATTATTTCATTTAGATAAATATTAAAAAGTGTTGCTGAAAGGGGACATCCCTGTCGGACTCCTTGGTTTATCTCTCTCGTAAATGATAGTTCATAATTTAATCTTATTTGTATTTGATTATTTTCATATATACTTATGATAGCTTTTAGAATATTATTTGCTATTTGTTTTTCTGTTAACTTTTAACTTCTAACTAGTTTATTAATTCTTTCTATAAACATAAAGGCATATATAAATATACTTGGGCAGCAAGAGGATGGAAATCAATATTAGATTACTTTATCTTAAATGAAAAGACATCAACATTTTCACTATATGTTAGAGTTCACAGAGGATATGAAATAAGCAGTGACCACTTCCTCGTTAAAATAAAATTAAGATTACCACCTAAATGGCTACAAATGACAAGAACAGAAAGAAAAATTAAAACATTTGTTTATAAAACTAGATTATTAAATGACACAAATATACAATGGCTACATGAACAAAACCAATATCTAGATAAAATAAAACAAAATGAAGAAATAGAAATAGAAAATATAAAAACAATACTAAATACAGCAGCAAATGAAAGCTTAGGAAAGACCAAAAAATTCAATAAAAAGAAAAAACTGAAGATATGGAACGATACAATCAAAGAAATAATCAAAATTCAAAAAGAAGCATATCGTAAATGGTTAAGCAGTAAAAGATTAGAAGATGAATTAGAATATAAAAGATTAAGAGCCATAGCTGAAAGGGAAGTCAGAAAAAGACACAGAGAATCATGGAACAAATTCGTTTCTAATTTAGAACATACTTTATATAAAATAAGGCCCAATGTATATAAGATTTTGAAACACTTAAATGCAGATACTAAAGAAAACGTAAACTTAAACACCGAAATGAAATGAGAAGAATTTCTGAATTTCGATACAGAATTGTGGACAGATAAATGTTTTTTTAAAAAAAAGATAACTGGCAAACATTTAATGAAAATGAAATAACTAAAGAAGAATTAGAAATCAGCCTGAAAGAAACAAGAAATGGAAATTCACCTGAAAAGGATAGGTTAGGTTCAGAATTATATAAATATGCAGGAATAAGGTTCAAAGAAAGCCTCCTGTTATTTTTAAATAAAATCTATTCAACAAGTAACCCACCAATAGAATGGAAAACAGCAATTGGGTTCTCTATCTTTAAAAAAAGCAGTAGAGGTGACAATAAAAATTTACTTCATTTTTTTTTAAATATTAATACATAGTTTAAGTAATAGGGTAGTTTTTCTACTCTTGTGTATGGAGTAACGAGAAAAGTAGAAACCAGTATTGTAAAAAAGTTTTTTTCTTCTTTGTTTAGCATTTAACCCGTGTATATACTTTATAATCAGTCAAGGTTATAAAGTTAAAATAATTGCTGCTTCAAAGAATTCTTCAGTATTCTCTTTATAGATCGCAAAGCATCTTTTCAAACAGTTTGGACCTAAATCATACCATAAAAGTCGGTTAGGTGAGCAATGTTCGTTTTATACTCGGTTTCAATCTTGTTTTTTCCCTTCATTTTAAAAAAAGGTGTGGTGAATGTAGTCACAAAAATTTCAGTGACGGTGATTATATTCCATTATATTTTTGCCATTTCTTTGAGATACATTCAAAGGAACATCATTTGAATACAAACGGAGGACAGCGCTGAAAGGAGATTATTGCTATTACTGTTTATCAGAATTTAATTTTCTGTTTACTTTTATTTATTTTTATTTGCATCTTTTATAATGATTATTTTTCTTTCATTCATTTTTACTTTTTTATTTCAAGTCATTAATTAGAAGATTTTTTCTAGTAATTTTCTTTTCTCTGTCATAGGTCACTAAGTAGGATTTTTTTTTTCACTAAAAACGAGTTTTTCATTTGCCAACTGAGTAAAATCGAGTTTTGAACAGACAGTCACATGAACACATACAAATAAATGTCATGCAGGATTAGGAATATCCTTTCATCTATTAAGTGGGAGAAACGCAAATTGAACTGCGATGACGAAGGATAAATACAGTACAAGCTCCCTACCGATTTCCAAAAAAAAAAAAAAAAAATCGTTCAAGCTAAACCATGCCGCTTAATTCCTCTGAGAAATGAGAAGGCCATTAGTGGATTTATTTATTTATTATGTTTACATTAATTTTATTTATTTATGATTATTTTTTCTGCTTATCTGTTTATCAGTACTAGGCTAGAAAGAGACCCCGGAAACTAAAAATGATAACCATGAGGAGCGAGGAGAGGGGAGAAATGTGAGAAAGGATAAATATTTGTTTTCTTATCTACGCTGCTTATTTTCATTCTTAAGTTACAGATTATTTCGTTTGGGACACCCTCATTTAAAACCAGCACGTGTTTTTCAAGCACGCGCGCGGGATCGTTTCGTAGTGACGTCTGGTTTCTTAGACGCGCGTGCGCACGGACCAACCCAAGTGTAAGGGAGAGAAGTGGAAGGGGGGAGGGGGAACGTTCGGACACACAAGCGATGCCAGCTCGCGTAAACAGTGCACCGCTTCGGTTTCGAACGTTACCGGAAACACGGTCGGTTAGCACATTAGAACGGCCACTGGGGGTGTTGTTGTTGCCAAATACTCCGAATTTCCCTAATAAGGCCTCGCTATATTTCATATTTTAAATGGCGCGTTTTTAAGAAGCCAAATGCCCTTTCGAGGAATTAACTTTATACGGTAACAAGTCATCAGTAGAATAGGCATTGTGTCAATGGGCGGATGTAAATCACCATCAGCGATATGTCACGCAAGATGCGGTGGTAATTTGTCATGCGACGTCACCGTTGTTATAGTGGGATGGGCCGATTGTTGCACTCCACGGTGATTTGTTTATCTTTTACGCTTTCCATTCATAAACCTCCTACTCGTCAGCGAAGTCATTATACCAAAGGTTTCGTCAGTTCTACGCGTACACCACCCTCGTCATCTTCAGATTTCGAAGTCTATTCGTTTGCATAACCTTCGGGAAACCTCGGATTTTCCGATTTTTTTCAATGACTCTACTTATAAACCATTTCATTTTTCTCTTTAATGTGCGAATACCTTGGCATTACGTGTGGAATGAGGGTGTGTTACGGAAGATCTTTGAAGCGAACCGCAGTGTTCGCTTCAAATTATTAACAAGGATTATTTTGCACGCCAAATTCTGAATCATGATATCCAGTTCGGAATTTTCAGCTAAATATCTACTTTACCTCTTATTATGTGAATCCAACTGTTGCTTATTGTGGCTGTTTAGAAAGCAACAATAGAAAAAATAAATGAACAGTTTAAAGTTAAAGGGAAGGGCAAATTATCTCGTATACTGTACAATAATAAATTGCCATGACATTTAACTCTTAAATTCCTCGTAGTCGTTTTATATATATTGTGCATTATGGGTTTATCATTCCTGAATAGATTTCCCTTCGCAGGAATTAATTGGATCACGATTTCGTGAAAACATGCGACATTTTGCATTTTATTTGACATTTGAAGCATAGAAATACCTTAAGGAAAAAATACGTGTTCACGTTAGGCTATAACGAAATGCATTTTAAATAAATTAACACGTGTTTGAATGGATTGTTGAGTCATGCATTAACATTGGTTGGCTTGATTGTTGTAGTGAATATTACCTTGTCACGTGTTCATATGCATGTCTTTGTTGCAGTGACCGCATTAGAAGATTATAAATTTTTTGTTTTTATTTAAATAATTGGTTATATTAATCACTCGACTATTGTTGTGCGTAAGATTGATTAGATCCGTGTCGAAGTCAAAATGATAGAATACTTCACTAATGAGTATGCGTGGGTATACTAAACGATACATAGTTGTTGTTTGATTTTTAGCTATGGGTAACTACACAGCCTAGTTAACATATTTGGTAGCAAATCAAAGCTCGTTTTCCTCGGCTATGTCTCATAATGTCCAGCGATATACACTACATTTCTGTTTGGGCTTCGATTGGCGGGTGTGATGCAAATTAATTAAGATTTAGATTGACAGATGATGCGGTAAGCCCATTGTTATAGAACTACACTAGTGTTTACAATGGTGTTTTTCTTATGTGCATACTTTTTGTTACAATGACCTCGCAAGAGTTAAAACAGAGTTACCCCTACTTGTAATACATTCACGTCGGAGTTCTTTCTTGCTTTTATTGTTTGTGAGCAAATTTTTTACTGTGTTTTTTTAATACACTTTTTAATTTAGAATAAATACTCTAGCGAATTGACATTCCCAGATGAAGTAGGCAGAGTTATTTAAAACTCAAACTTTTTTTTGGAAATCGGTAGGTAGCTGGTATTTGCCTTTTCTCATCGTTCGCAGTCAAGTACATTTCTTCGGAGTAGTACACGGATGATCCTAATCCTACCTTTCATTTATCCGTATGAAATTGTATACGTTTGAGTTACGAGATTAAGAATTCGTACTTGCAAGTGTCTGGAAAAAGTCTACGAAAACTATTTCAAGTCGTGCGTAGAATCGAACCTTGAGTAAGTATTGGTAAAAGAAAGTCATTCTGGTTATTTCGGTTTAATTGCGCTTTCTACCAAAGCCTGCTTTAAAAGAAAAGTTAAATTCTTCGAGTTATTATTGCAAGAACAACTTTCAGCTTTACTGTTTTCAGTGATGAGGCTTAAGAAGGAAATTAAAAACGAATTCACATTCTTTTATATGATAATACAACTGGAAATTGCCTAATTAATAGCGATTATAAAATTTGATTTTAGTATATGGTCTTCCTTATTTCTATAACTTTGGCAATAACATGATAACGAACTTCGGAAAAAAAAGAATAATTAAGACAGTTTTAAATTATTTGTGTGCGATGCCTTCCAAACAGTTCTTCTGTACTGATAGTTGTTTTTGAGATTTGCATATTGAATCTACATGTTTATAGTAATGAATATTTTTATTTCATAATTTCCTTATATGTCTTTTTTTTATTAATAGGCCTATAAAACAGCAGTTGCCAATAAGTTATGATTTCATAGCCTCTTTATGGCTTTTCCCTTTCATTTAACATATCATTTCCTTCCTAAAGCGATTGGCTTGTGATGCAATGTCTTGAGGCATTTGAAACAAGATGGTTCAGAGCCTTAATACTAACTCCCATTGAATAGTTGATGAATATGGAAAAATACGACGTCTTGTCTGTACGATCTTTTGGATACGTATAGCAGAGAGAGAGAGAGAGAGAGAGAGATGAATAAATTATCACTAATACTTCTCTGTTCATGTGAGGAACTATTCTTCATTATTACCGTCTGATACATTTAAATAGAACGATGTGTAAGTCGCAGAGTGATGCAGCAAATTTGCAAAAATAAGTTTTTTAAATGTCTGATGAAAAAACAAACAAACGAACAAGCAAAATGGAAATGTAAACATTAGATAATTTAAAAAGATATACTGGGTTTTCATAACCTCGATTTAATTAAAAAAAAAAAAATTTATTGCAAGTGCAACATACCTGGAGTCGACTTCTGCAATTTCCATTGTTCAGACCGCATATTGTTACAATTATCTATAAAAACACAGTAAAAAGTGAACTCGTAGTTTTTACAGCCAATTAAACTTTGTTGATAATGCGAATAAAATAAATCTTTTTTTTTTTTTTTTTTAATACAAACAGAACTCAATGGATTCAAAATTTGAACTTTTGGCAATTTTGAACTAAAGCCGAATAATAAGAGAAATAGACATTAAAGATTTTAAAACTGAACCAAACCCAGCCATTAATCATTTGCCCTTTTTTTTTTATTTTTTTTGTTCTACTGATTTTATCATTTTCATTCAGTTTTGGTAATTGCTTTATAAAGAAATTTTAAATGAACGGAATGAACTGCAAAATTTGCGGAAATGACTATCTAATAAAAGAGGAAACGCTCCAGCTGCATAAGATGTGATTAGAACATGACTTTCCGGGCCCCCCCTCCCCTCTCTATGACGGAATGAGAAGCGTGTTAAAGACTACATGGACATTATAACGTCACATTGCTTAAGAAGATCAAGTTTAAGCTTTAAAAAAACGTCTTTATGTGGAAACAAACAGGCAAGGCAGCGTAAAGGTTTAGTGACGAATCTTTGAAATGAAGAAAGAAAGATGATGCATTTTCTTATAAGTCAAGATTCACTTTTGTTTCCTGAATTGCGAAATAAAGGAAGAAGACAGCAGTATGATAACGATGAGCTGTGTGAAACTGGATTGGCTCAAAGGATATTTGGACACAGTCGATGCACTTCACTCCTTATACTGCAAAATGTTTCTTTTATTTCTTAAAATTTAGGTGATGAAATTTTCTGTTGGCAACCTCCGACGTACCTGTGATGCTGAAGATGCAGTAAGATATTGTATAGTCAAGTATTTTCGTTATTTGTGTATGGGAAATATATCATTGCTATCTTTTCTTCGGCCTGGCTCCCACTGATGAGACCTCAATAAAGGTCGAAAGCGGTCTGGCTAGTGACCCTTCCCACAATACATAACGTTATACACGTTCGAAAGAATGGCTGCTTTCCATTATGGAATACTAAGGCAATCGATGTGAAGTCATTAGCCTATGTACAAGTAGCTTAGTCGAGAAGATGCTCCATGCACAAACTTTGCTTATACTTGGATAAAGAATTAATCAGGAAAATAATTTCTGTAATTTTTTGTAACGCTGGTCAATCATTCAAAATTGTTCCATTTTGAATGATTGAGCATGCTGTCCATTCGTTTATTTTTATTCTTTTTTTTTTTTTTTCTAGAATAGTTTTTTTTAGATTAATCTCAACATTCCCGTCTAACTTTAATTCATTTTTATATATATTTGATTAATATTTTAGTTTATTTTAGTTAACCTTAGGTGTAGCCGATTTATCAGAGCTTGTTATCACAGAGTATTTCTCTAAGAATTTCTCAAAATTTTTAAAAAGAAATGACAGTATATTTCATTTGATTATTCTTCCGTCCAACTCCAGATTTATTATGAAATTTGCATATAATTATGGAATAGATTTGGACCTTAAATTAGATCCTCTACGATGTCATTTTGCATTAGCATCGCTTCCATCAGAGCCTTCATAGCTAAGTCGATATTGAAGGTGAGTTCGCCTATCACATACGGGGATGGCAGGATTTTGCTTCTTGAAACTCCAATTTTATTTTTCCTCCCGCAAACGGACAAACCAGCCAAGAGGGCGCATGTCTTTTTTACGGACAAAATATGTTAAGAGGCACGTTATCCTAATAAACTATATTTTGGAAAGCTAACAACACTTGTCCAGTCGCGAGACATAAAGGTGATGGTGATCCGCTCCCATCAGATAATCTCTACCAGTTATTATTTCTTCATTCTCTTATCCTAATTCCTCAGTTATTTTACCACGAGTCAGTGCTTTAGTTTTTGTTATCCGAATAATAAAACCATCTCTAAATCCATAATCCATAACGCTAATAAAGCCATTGCTTCATCGTAGCAAGCAACGAAAGTATTTCAGAAATATGGAAAGAAAGAAGGGGGAAAAATCACTCTTGGTGATCTGCGTTGAGCAGTTGAAACACAAATCTGATTGAATTGTGAAAAACAACGATTTAAACGAGGGAATGATAGAAAATGAGAGAGAGAGAGAGAGAGAGAGAGAGATGTTATTTGTATTAGGTATTACAGGTTTCATATTCACAAGAACGTAATGTTGAGTGTTGCACGTGTCATTGCATCAAAACGCTACACAGCTGTAAAAGGGGTGTTGCCAGCTGTCACGCTGTGAAAGGACAGATGCGTGACAGCTACGGACGAATGAGTCATTTATGTCAACCGCACGACTATGTGACGTAAACACTAGATGCTCGTGGCATATCGCAGAATTAAAGGCACTTTTGGTATCTTAATAGCGCAGTTTAGTAACCTAGTAGACGGTAGGGCTGCACACATCACGACATCTTGGTAATTATGGTTGTGTGTGTACACACGACTTGCTACATTAGGCAGGTATATCGCCCCTGAAGCGAGTGAGAGTAATGTATTCATATATGCTGAATGCAAACAATGTTCTATTGTTTACGATAAAGACATTTGAACATAAGGGTGGCAACAATTAGGTTTCTTATCATTAAAAATTCAGACTTTTTCCAGAGGGAAAAAAGTCACAGGTTGCATAGAATAGAATATTTTATTTTATCTTTTAAATAAATTAACGGTCCGCGCGATTAGCCGAGTGGCTATGCGCTTCGCAATCAGATGCCTGGGAAAGGAGCGTCCCAGGTTCGATTCCCGTCGACGACGTGAGGAGCTTAAGGATCTTTCTCAGACATAGCCAAGTTAGCCGTGGACTGCAGGGTTTTCTCCCCAGTTTATCTGAGGTTTTTCATCCCGTAAGCAGGCAAACCGGCCCCGTGAACACACGTATAGGACACACAGGAAGGCATGGGGCTAGCCACTCTATCCTCCCATCGGGTACGGCTTAGAAGAGCTAAGGATAGCCCCCGTGGCATATTGCAGAATTAAAGGCACTTTTTGTATCTTAATAGCGCAGTTTAGTAACCTTGCAGACGGTAGGGCTGCACACATCACGACATTTTGATAATTATGGTTGTGTGTGTACACACGACTTGCTACATTAGGCAGGCATATCGCCAGTATAGTTCTAACAGGCCAGTAGGCCTAATACATGAAATGAATGGAAGAAGAAGAAGACGAAATTAACGATAGGGAACTTGCGATAATCTAGCACTAGCTCCAACACCATCCTTATAAGGAATGGCTTAAAGGGGATCGAAGCAAGAATGCTTTTCATATTCCCCGTTATCTGTAGAGGATAAGGTGTTATTGAGCTATTTAAAGTATAAAGTAAGGCTCTGATCATGGCAGGAGGGTAGCAGCAATAGCCGAGCCTCAGTGAGAACTTCATTGGCTACAGCATTGCCATC
The DNA here is from genome assembly GCF_054136105.1 of Typopeltis vanoorti. Taxonomy (NCBI): domain Eukaryota; kingdom Metazoa; phylum Arthropoda; class Arachnida; order Uropygi; family Thelyphonidae; genus Typopeltis; species Typopeltis vanoorti. The sequence continues at coordinate 47,515,014 of NC_143553.1, forward strand.
CATTACCCTCCAAGAGAATCACCGCATCTCACGGTGGATTCACTCCGTTTTCCTACTTCAACACCACGCATAACGCATAACGGTACTGACTTGATGGGTGAAGCATAAATGCTTTTCATATTCCCCTTCATCTGAAAAGGAAAGTTCTTTGGGTGGAGAATTATTGAGCTTTAAGCTCGCCCTGAAAGGGCAGTGAGGTTAACTCTGTTCAGCTGAGCATAGAATTGACTTGGGTCTCTTGTATTTGCAGAAATCTGCTTCATTATAGTCTGAAGCTTGCTTGATCAGTGGGTTCGGATGATTAATTGTCTTATTGAAGAACTTTTCAGCTAGATCATGAAGAAGAATTGTGATGTAGGGAATGCTGACGTCTCTGTGGATTTGGGAGTTTCTGATAAACCATGGAGCATCTAAACCCATTCTCAGACATTTGTTTTGTATTCTCTGCAGCTTCTGAATATTTGTCTTCGAAGTGTGACTCCACGCAAGAGATGCATAAGTGATGACTGGGCGTCTTACCATCTTGTATATGAGCAGTTTGTTCTGAGTATCTAATTTACTTTTTCTGTTGATCATGGGGTAGAGCTGCGCTATTGCTTTAGACGTCTTTGAACTTATGTGTTCTATATGGTTGGTGAATTGTAGTTTTTTATCCAGAATTACTCCAAGATATTTGACTGTATTCTGCCATGGGACTTTAACACCTAGTAAATGTATATCTTCCTTGATTTGAGGCTTTTTTTTCTAATGAACAGTATGGCTGAGCTCTTCTGTGGATTGGTATTCTCCAGTCAATAAACCATCTTTCTAGCGTGTGAATGCTGCTTTGGAGTCTCTTAATAGCCAGTTTTGGGCTGAGAGATCTGGCTAATAATGCAGTGTCATCAGCATATAATGCAGTGATTGTTGAGATTGGGTTTTGAGGGATATCAGCAATATAGATAGAAAACAGCAAGGGGGCCAAGAGTGAGCCCTGCGGTACTCCCGCCAGAACCTTGCGTCTGGTTGATACAGTTTCATTTATTTTGACTTGCATGTATCTGTCTCTGAGGTAAGAGTGAATTATTTTAACTAGATTAATAGGTATATTGAATGTGATGAGTTTATAGAGAAGACCTTGATGCCACACCTTATCAAAAGCCTTTGCAGCATCTAAAAAGACTGCAGCTGTATGGAGATTCCGGTTGAAGCCTTTGGAAATGTATTCGATCAGCCTGTGGATCTGAACGGTAGAATGGTTTTTTCTGAATCCAAATTGCTCATTTGGGATTATATGTAGTTGGTACGTTTGTGATTGAAGTCTAGTAAGGACTACTTTTTCTGCAATTTTTCAAGGTTAGACAGAAGACTGATAGGTCTGTAGTTTTCAGGGAGTTGAGCGTTTTTTCCCATCTTTTTGATTGGTGTGACATCTGTTATTTTCCATGCTAAAGGGAAATACTGGAATCTGAGGATGGCATTAATTATGCTGACTAGATGTACAATGGCTTTTCTGGGGAGAAGTTTAATCATTTTTTCCCATCTTTTTGTTCTGTTATGGCCTCCCTAACTCGGCGGTGAATCTTGTAGATAAGATTGATGTTCAAATTTTCATATGAGGGGTTGCATGGACTTTCCAAGCTGTCGGCTAGAGCCTCTGCTTTTTCCCCATCATCGTGAGCTATTCCTTTCGCGGTTTGAATTGGGGGTAAAAGTTGTCTTTTGGTGCGGAAGGTTCACAGAAACTTCCATATGGAGTTGTCCTCAGGGTTTAATTTTGTTAGCTTAGATTCCCACTCCCGGTTTCGATGTGTCTGGAGGGCTTCACGTACTTGTCTGTTTAATTTGTTCAAATTTGCTTTATCTTGAGGAGCTCTTGTGTTATGATACCGCTTTCTGGCTTTGTTTTTCAGTCTAATTAAATCCATAATTTCCTCGGGGATCCGTCCAGTAGGGTGAAAAACTGTGGTTTGGGTAACTGCCTTTATTGCATTTTTGATTTGATTGGTAAAGTTGGTTGCAGCCATTTCTATCTCCTTTTTAGTATGAATAGTAGGGACTGGGCCAATGTGATCAGGTAAGATTCTGGTGAGTTTGTCCCAAGATATGAAAGAGTGGGGAGGGGAGAATTGTTCTTGTGTACCAAGTTTAAGCAGAATAGGGTTATGATCTGATGAAAGTTCATTTATTGCTTCCAGCTGGTATTGGTATCTGATGTTTTTGAGGACAACTATGTCAAGTACATCTGAACTTCCAGTTGAGCTGTGATGGGTGGGCTCTGTGGGTCCGGTTACAACAATAGAATTTTGCGTTGCGTAATGGTTTAGAATTCGACCTTTATCATTGATTGTGGAGCTATGCCAGGCTGTATGTTTGGCATTAAAGTCACCAGCCATGATGATGGAGTCGGAGAAGCCGAGAATGGGGTCCAAATCGGATACCAGCAATGGAATGCTGGGTGGATTATATACAGCGTAGATTTTGATATTGCCAGCGTTGTTGGTATTAACTTCAATGCCTGTTATCTCTAGGTTCTTGGTTTGGGGATTGGTCAGAACATTGTGGCTTAGATAGTTTTTAATGTATATAGCTGTTCCTCCTCCACTTCCGGTTAGTCTATCTGTTTTGTACATAGTATAGTTCCGTAATTTGGGATTATTAGCTGGCCTGAGATGTGTTTCGTTTACCAGTATTATGTCAGGATTATGCCTGTGAGAGAACTCTTGTAGTTCTAGGGTTTTATTGCTGAGTCCGTTGGCATTCCATGCCGTGATCATGAGAGAGTTGGGATGGAATTTTCTTCTATTCATTGTTGAGGGCTGTCAGAATTGAGTGGGTACCTTGTAGGAATCTTTCCGTGGAGGACGGTGAAGGATTCGTCAAACTGAATTCTTGTAACATGGTAGCTAGTGAGGCAGTTAGTACTGAAGTTAGATTTGAGCCTATATGGTCATGAGATGGAGTAGCCTTTGTTCGTGCTGCCTCTGCATAAGTTTTAGGCATTTGTTTCCTTTCTTGAGTTGTTGGGCTACTGATAGTTTGGGCTGGGGTGTGATTAGCACGGCTGGCTTGAGCATCGCTGAATTGTGTTGGAGGGGTAGTTTTTTTGTAACCCTCGGTTATTTGGGTGTGTAATGCATCCCTTGTAGTTTGCAGGGTGAGGTCCTTCACAATTTGCGCATTTAGCTGGAGTGGATCTTGGTTTTGTGCACATGACTGTCTGGTGGCCCTCGCCACATTTTAAACATGTGTAATTTGCCTTGCAGAGTTTTTGGGCATGGCCAAACCTTTGGCACCTATGGCACTGCCCAGCCATCGACTTCTTCCTTAGGTGGTTCAGTAGAAATTCTGAGGCCACATATCGTTGTTAATTCATAAATCTCTTTCTGTGGCTTATCAATTTCTACGAGTATTAGTGGCATTGGTCTTTTATCTGCCCTGAGCATCCTGCTCACTTTCACTGGTGTTAGGTTCCGACTCATGAAATCAGTGGTGACTTCTTCACAGGTGACACCCTCGGTCACTCCGCGAAGCACAACCTTGAGATTTTTCTCGCTGGGTAAAGCAAAAGTATGATATGGGAGACTTTTGTTATTCATTAGTCTTGTTAGCTGTCTGTAGTCAGTGACTGAGGCTGGTTGGATTTTGACTCCTTCATCTTGATTTTTTGCCCAGGAATATGCAATTTTGTGTTCTCTAAGGGCTGTGGTGACAGTGGTCCATTTGTCCTTGTCCCTAAGTATTACTGGTGGAACCTTTTCGGTGTTCTTTGGGACTTCTAATGTACATGTGTCTTCATCCATCTGGTCTTCTATGATTCTTCTTCTTTTGTAAGTGTTCTCCCCTTGAGAGATGTTTTGACAGGGGGATTTTGGTGACAGAGCAGCAATGAGATCCTCTTGTGAGATCTCATTCTCCTCCTCCTCTCCATCATTAGAGTGAATGTACTCTTTTATTAATCCTGGCCAGTCAGTTTCTAATTTGCTTATTATAAGTTTGAGCACTTCTAGAGACTGCTCCTTGTTAAGGAACTGGATGTGATCTTTGATGTTGTCCATCTCAAAGTGGCGATTTCCTGCCAGCAGAGATGGGTTAAAAGCAGTATAATAATCCCGCAGGGCCGGGGGCCTGCCAGCAAAGTATCCTGTAGACCTAGACGGACTACTAGCAATATATGATCCCGCAGGGCTTGAAGCCTGCCAGCAAATGTCCTGTAGACTGAGTTAGTCTACTAGCAATGTAGGCCTAGCGAATCGCGCTTGTAATTACAAATGACTTACCTGGATAAAGCACAATGGAAAATAAAGTGACTGTTTATGGTAGAAAGCAATTAACTACTATTACTAATGAATAAGCATAAATATAAATCGCTAAAAACATATAAAAACCAATTTATAATTCATCATCAATAATACACGACACTAAACACTAACACTCGAGCCGCCATCTTTTTTCAATTCAACACTACAAAAACTCTTCGTTATATATAAATAGCTTATCAAATAATAAAAAGGTGCATCAACTTATTATTCAAATACTCTGTATCAGAGAAAATTTTAGAAAGTTTTTTTCACTTGGTTATAATTTAAATTAAATTTGCTAAGAAATTATATTCTTGTTTAATCCTTTATCTAAATGTTAGGAAACAAAGTTTTCTTATAAAATATTTCACGAGAAAGCTACTTATAAAAGTTAAAGATTTCAGCCCAATTGCTTTAGTAAATCATAATACTGTACACGACGACCAAACCATCAAACCTTTCCATTTCATGACACTCCTTTGCAGCATAATAATATTATGTTATGATGGTGGATCCCAAGATGTTATGATGGTGGATCCCAAGAAGAGGATCTTAATTAAAACGAAATATTCTAACCAATTATAGAGAAGAAATTATAGAAAAGATAGGAAACAAGAGCCCAACTTTTCAACCAAGATAGTAATTTTGCTTGTTCTATAGCACAGATATAAAAAGTATATTAATAAATAAAAGGTGTACTTCAAAAACTTCATATTTTAAATATTATTTTTTTTTAATTTAGAAAATAAATAAAAATATTTTAGTTCAAATTAAATTTACTATAATATTATATAAGAAATATATATTTTTATTGCAGATTTCTAGGTCATTCTTTATAGCAATTTCGCTAATTGATTTTATAATATACTAGCAGTGAAACTCAACAAACGAAACACTCACTTTACGAAGGCTAAATCAAGCCGTAGTATCTGTTCTAAATAATTGAATCTTGAATTCTGTAATTCAATCGTTCAAAATTAATACTCGGGCTGGTCCTTTGAACAAAAATCTTTATGTGGCTTTTATTGTCGATCTTTGCCTCAATAATTAATTTGTGTCAGTAATTTACCTTTTTTTTTTGCCATTTAAGTTATAATTTCTTCATTCTTTGCCAGCAGCTACCGAGTTTTTCTGCGAAATTACTACGTTATATTAATTGAATGTGTAAATTAATAAGTATACTATTACAGGTATCATCTTCAACATCTTGTATATCACTTAATATCATCTACGATTAACACACACATGGACGATAATTACTTTGTAAGTCGAGTGGGAATGACATCGACGCGCCCAGATTGGCCACACCTAAATTTGGTTATAATCAAGGCCTTTCTATAAAAGGAATCGAACAACAGCAAACTGAAACAGCTGTATCATCGTTTTCTAGAAGAACAGAGGTAAAATGGCTTTAATCATTTTAAATAATATAATTTAATTAAACAAGTCTATTAAATACGATGGAATATTTAATAAAGCTGCATTTGTAGCAACGTTCATGCATCGAACTTAGACATAAAAAAAATTCTATAAGCATATTTCTGTTTTACCAGAAAAATAATTTCATATTTTTACTATATAATAATTGTGCAGCCAAAATAGGAGCTATTTTGGGGGTGATTAATACCGTTGGAGGGTAATGGATAGCAATGCTATAGCCAACTGAGGCTTGGCTATTGCTGTTCCCCTCCTGCCATGATCAGAGCTTTAATAGCTCAATAACACCTTATCCCTACACTGTCCTCTACAGATAACGGGGAAGATGAAAAGCATTCTTGCGTTCTTATAAGGATAGGAGCTAAGTTCATTCTTAAACCTATTAAGTGTTATATAAGCGCAAAGGAGAAGTGTGTCTTAAAATTATATTTAAAATGAAAAAATAATTTTATATGAAATATGAAAAAATAATTAAACAAAGAGCACAAGGAAGTAAAAATATGCGTAGGAATGAATCTAAAAATCTTCATCATAATGCAATAACATTTCTTTTGCTATTCACCAATCAGTACGCGAAGAATTGCACACGTGATAAGTATATACCATCAGAGTTGCGTAGAACATTATTGACACACAAAAATATATTCATCTGCAATTCACCTAATAATCACCAAAGAATTTAAATAAGTTTATGACGTGATCTTCACTTCGTGGAAATACTTTCAGTTACTTTGTTTTGTAAGAGATTTTATAAAACAAAGACTCATTATTTAAATTAAGGGAATATTAGATCCCACATTGTTTTAAAACCGAATAAGAAACTCATTATAAATTAAATTTTACTCAAAAAATCTTTTAAAATATGATATAAATTTTTTAAAAACAAATCTGTTTTATAAAAATAATGATAATAATTCTAAAACGCCAACATTTTTATTACATTAATATATTTAGTTAAATAAACGACTATTTATGTTTGTTGAAGGAATATCAATATTCCAATGAAATTCCAGTATTATTAACCCTGTCGAAAAAATTGCAGCGTAGGTCGCGTGTATCTGAGAGATACATTCATTACTAGTATGTGCTAAAATGCGATAAAACTTAAAAAAAAAACTGCAAATATAATACATGATGGTTTATTTATTTTCAGTTACAATCTAGAAATTATTCAACAAAGAAAAAAACAAGTAAATCAATACTATACTGACATCGGAGGTCGCGGTATCTCTCAGATACAATTTACTATGGAATATCGCACACCTTTACATAACGTGTTAAATCAAACCTGACCGCATAAACAGTGTGGAATATCACTCGTAATATATGCATGCGCAGCTACTCATGACCTCCAAGCTATACACTGGATTTGGGTAAGAATATTTATATTATATTATAATAAGTCTTCTTGTAGAAAACAGATAATAATAGCAAATATTTTTTAAATAAAATTCTGATCAGATCAACTATAAATTGTGAAAAGATCTAAATAATTGATGAAAAACAGTAGTGGTCCAGATCGCTCATATCGGGCACTTACAAATGAATTGGAAATAAATCGACGAAAAAAAATCAACGGCCCATTTTCATAGTCTGCTCCCATAGCTGACTATGAAAAAAAAAAAAAAAAAAAAGAGAGAACTTTTGTTACTCAAGATATACCCAGTTTTACCACAAAGCGATTAAATATATTTCTAAACGGTCTGAAACAATGAAAAAGAGACATCTCATAATCGCATTCTTGTATAATGACGTCATTAATTACTGCAACAATTGAGCTTGGAAATTATTTCAACAATGGAGCAGTTTGTGGCTTTTGCACAATAGAAAATTGATTTGTCATTCGTAACCAATTTTACATGCATGTAGGATTTTGCTGTTTCATTATTTTCCCGTCATAAATCGTAGCCTAATTATTCCATTTGTTAACTTAATTCGAAGGTAGGTAGAACAGGGATTGTTCCATGATATCTTAAGTACAATTAATCTGTATTAACGCACGATACGTAGCAGTGAAAACTTTTTTTCAGTCATGTTTGAGTGATTTTGTCAAAGGTTGTCACTAAAAATAGTCCGGAACTAAAACTGAGATAACTCGACAAATTTCAGTGAGTATGTTATTTATCTTAAGCTATTTCATAAGTGAGGTGGATGACAGATTGAGAAAACCCGTTAATCACGTGGACATGAATGTACTATTTAAACACTCACTCATTGTCGAAAAAAATTGACGCAATAATGCACTTTAATGAAGTTAGGAGATTCTTGATTAATAGTTATCTCATTTAGAGCCAATTTTAAGATTTCCAGAAATCTAATAATAATTAAACCCGTTCTAGTTAGTTTGCTCCACTTTGGGAATGTTTCATAACTTTTGAACAAAATAGACGAAAGGATTGGTGGCGCCATCTTTTGCTTATGTACGATAACTTTTCTCATTTGTAAATTACGAACAAACAATGTTTTAAATTTATTATCTAGTTAAGTTTAGGATTATCTAACTTATTTATATTAATTTATAAATTAATTACTTATTTTATATATTTATGCTTAGGACCAATTTAAAATAATAAAAAAAGAAGCAAAAATGACGATGCTATCGTAGTATTGAACTTAAACATCTTTCACTATTTTTATTTTTTATTTTTAATCTCCTTAAAACGCGATTGCTGTTTTGAAGGTATTGAATCGTGATGTCTGTGATTAATAAGAGCAAGATTTATTTATTTTTGTAAGTTCATTATTGATTTTAATGTATCCCATTCCAAGTAGAGCTTTTAAAGAGGCCTGCTTTTATTTATTTATTTTTTTATTATTATCACTTCCCGTCGAGGAGTTGTGAATAGATTAATGGAGCATAAAAACATCTCTAATTGTACATCATTAGTTTAAGCAATGGTGTAAAAATGACTTAATATTTCTGTGAGGGAACAGTGGAAAAATGACTAATTGTATTTGACTGAGAAGAACGTGTATAACTATTCATTGTGACAATTAAATAATTAACTTGTGTTGAGCAGTTTTATTTCCATACTAAAAAAAAAACAAAAAAAAACGGGAGGATAACAATGTATGCATTGTTTTGGAGAACAGTGTATGAAACAATGTATCGCTGGGTTGATACATTGTTACGCACAAATTTGTTTCTGACAAATCACATTATGTTAAATATTATTAATATAGAATGAAACATCTGCGGCCAACTAATCACGGTTTGCGTAGATAATCAAGAATCTGGCTACAATGTATAACAAGGTGTCATCACATAATTCTAAGTGTCTACGAGTGGGTTGAAGAGTACATCCACAGCTATCACGGAGGTTCATTAGCCGCTCAAGACTCCATGCCGATTCTCATCATGGTACAAGAGCAGTCTTCATAAGGACTTTTCAATTAAAACTCCCCTCCCTCAGAAACAGAAGTGTTTTCACTGGCTACAAACCAGCCAGAGAACACACACACACAGTTAACGCACATAATACAATAATCTAACTAATCAACCTTATAAAGTCTTGAAAATTACCGGGAAAATTAATTCAGATAAAAAGGAACCAACATGGAGAGAAAGAAAATGACCGAAGGATAATAATGGATCCGCGTGTAACATAAAATGATGTTACATCTAGACCTCTGGATACCACCTTTTTGACTTCCCCATTCTATCTTATGTGTAAAAAAGCAATTGGTTGTCTTTATAATACTCCCTCCTATTTTGTATATCACTTCCACACTCGAGAGGTTGTAAATGTCACGTGCATGCAAAACATAAAATTTAAAATAAATGGTATGCTCGAGGACTGTTTTTACGGTTGTACCCTTTCTGAAAATCAGCAGCTCCTGTTCTCTCCATTGATGTGACGTAAGCATTTGCTGATGATAGCCCATTCTGCTAGCTTTCAAGTATACGGTTACGTATAGCTTAGCAAGCAGTGCACTGAGTTCGTCAAAGGGCGGTTGGGAACTTCTACTTCAAATAACAATGAATACGACAGACAGTTTCACTTAAATCTAAAATCCATCCTTTTTACCGTAACAGTAAAGATTACAGCAAACAAACAATGTTAATGTGAAGAAGAAAAAAAAAACAGATATTGGAACGAAAAAAGCGTTTATTTGGAAACAACGTAAAGAATTAGGAAACCCACTAAGAATTTTGAAGATAAATATTTTCGCTAATGTAAATGAAGTACTAGGCAGTAATGCACCGAATTCAGGTATGTTCACAAACACTTACATAAAGTAATATTTAGAAATTATGAATTTTTCTTTAATTTTGAACAGCGCAGCTTGTTTCCTAGTAATGATGTCAATATTGTTATGGGTATTGTTACGATACAACAATCAAAGCACCTGCTTTAATTGTTGTCTCGTTCCATAAATGATAGCAGCTTCGAGCCATTAAGTAGGATTTTATTCATCAATAACGAAGAACAAATTTTTTTTAATATCTCGCAGATTTCAAGAAAACATTAATTGATTTCCGACACACAGAAATTATTTACATGCCATTTAAATATTCGGGCATGCAAACTTTCACTTGTATGCTGAGTGAATGGAAATGGACGTACCTAAAACCTAATTCTAAAGACACTGAAATTAAAACCCCATAGCCTTACCCGGAGAGTACATGGCGTCTTGGGGGAACTACTCAAAATTAGGTTCCGAGAACTAACGTGAAATTGAACTGCACCTCACCACGTGAGCAAATGTGCGTGCGTGTGTGTGTGTTTGCTACACAGTGTGACCGATACAAAATTTCATTGTATCTTTTTTAATCCATTGAATGGTACTAAAACCCATGGAGGAATTTCGTCTTATAAAGAATGTTCACATTGATCTTTTAAGGAGAGACAGGGGGATCTAATTATTTTTGACTCTTCCCTCCTTATTTATACTTTCAATACCCAGTTCGTATCAGCTAGTTTTGATTTCATTTCAACGATATGAGTGTTTTTGGATTTGTTACTTATTCTGAGCTCTACTTATAATTGTCTTAGAACATGCAATTTAAATGCTTGCTATAAGATCTCATATTATAAGACATGCTTCAGAAATGCTTAAATTCATCGAAATAAACACTTGTTTATAGCAATAGCAGGTTGGATAAGTTTCCTAATACAAGATCGAGTGTCTTTTGATGGATAGTGACCACAACCAGCCCACCAAAATATTATTTTTATTAAATTCGAATACGTTTGTATTTGTAGATTTATTTGTATAACAATTAATTTTATTCAAAAAAAACTTAAGAATTGAGACCTCCCCCGCCAATATTTCCGTTAATATTATATTACAAATTCATGGTGATTTTATCGTTACTTGGTGAGTATTTTGGTTTCGAACTTGGAATATGTTTTATGATCATACGGCCAAGTCGAAAAAGTCATCTACATTCTGTTAGTACGTAAAGTGACTCATCCTTACATTTCGGATTATTCGTAAATGCAATTTTGTCTGCTGTTGTCGATATTTATGCTCAGATAAATATGGATATCAGTAGATCAAAAATAAAATAAATATCCAAGTTTCTTCCGTCCTCATCATTTATTACCATAATTTGGAGACAATGGATGATCAACAATTCGATAAGATTGTGTGGTGCGTTGATCGTCTGCTAAAACTATATATGCTAAAACAATATTATCCAACAATCAGAAAAACAAACCAAAAATCTCACATTGCAAACACGTGCTGAGCGAGAATGAGTCACATATTGTATTCTTTCAAGTGATTTACGAGTATAAGAATAGAGAAAAAATCGTGCTAAACCATAACTAAAATTAATGCAATTCATATACGTTACATGCATTTCTAAGGTATGTTTGACCTCTTGAATCCTCTTGATTAATTTATTGTGTGCAATTTGCGTTTTCCTTGTTTGACGAAGCGGAAGAAAAGAATAACAAGATCAGGTTTGAAATAACTTCAGTGCCGGCAATTACAGGCATGTCCTATTGTCCAGTGTTGTCATTATTGGACTGTCTGATTAATGTATGCTTCCCCATCCGTTATTTATTCCAGTTGTTGCATCACGCTGTTCCATCTGACGTATTTAGGACCATCAAAGGGTGTCATATCGCCTTGTGAATTAGCTGTACAAGTTGCTTTATGACAACAGATTCGTTGTTTCATTTTTTTTTTTTTAACCGGATCTGCAGACTAAAAGGTCGGCCGAAAACACACAAAAAAAAATTCTCGCTGCCCTTGTCAACCCCCCCCCTTTTTTTTTATATATATAAATGAACATAAATGTATTTCGCTAATAAAGAGTGCTTTACCTGTTATGTAAACGTCATAATGCGCATGTGCAAAAACATTTCAAGGACATTAACAAAGACGTTAAAATAAATTGTCTGGATTCATCCATTCTTGGCAAAGGAAGACATTTCAAACCTTACAGGTCGCTTGAAAGATGTTTGGTAACTTTTTTAATGAAGTTTTGTTCTGCTGAGATTTTGCTTTTGTCACGATATTTTATTATTATGCTGTTACTTCAAATGATGGATCCAACAGTGCAACAAATGTGAAGACATGCAAGAAACATACTACGCAAATTGATGAGCCGTAGAAAAATAAAATTAATAATAATCCTGCATTGTAGACTATTTCTAGCGATTACTCAGACGGGCATAGGAAAATCCCAGTTTGCTAAAAAAAAAAAAAAAAAAAAAAAAAAAAAAAAAAAAAAACCCAGACTAGTCGCTTAGTATGTCTGCATAATTTAATATTTCATTTACATTTTATTTTGCATTGTTCACCATTGTGTTTTTACGCAACAATACTCAAGTTTATTAATGAAAGGCGTCCCAGCGGTCATATCAAGAACTAATAGAACTATTTTTTACAAATGTACATTTTTCTGAAAGAAACTTGGAATATTCGCAGAATGTGAATAAAATGCACAAGAGAAAATCAGACTAAATAGCCAGGGTATTCGATGTGGATTTTTTTTCTCCTACAATAGGTATTTCAATTTAACATTTTTTAACGTTATCTAACAATGCAGGCTTCAACAGCTTTTTGGGTTTTAAGTTTAGCCACGGGAGTGACTCTTTAAGCCCATCGCTGTAGTTATTCACAGAGTACTCTAATTGCAACGGTCATTAGGGGCGAAAGTAGAACGGATTTAATTTAACTGATAAAGTGAATATTATTAGACCGCCAATGATAGCTAACCAAGATATTTCAATAGAATAGTCTGCCAAGTTAGAGCTTTAAATCCAATTATTAAAAACGCCATGATACCTTGAACATGGCAAAAATATAGTACTTTATTAATTGGGTTTAAAGTTTCAAATGTCCTGTTAAATAAGGACACCGTCTATAATTCAGAGTCGCATATTTGCTGATATGTTTTAATTGTTGAGAATTTAAACTCTTCCTCTGAAATTAAAACACTAGCAAATCAGAATTAATAATAAAATTTGAATGATTTGAAATAAATTTGTATTCGGTTGCTTCTAAATTACAGGTATCCTCTTAACTTCTTCAATATTTGATATAATTTTCTCACACCATTAAATTTTTAATATAATAAATTTAAAATAAATGGAATTTATATTTTCAATTAACTAAGCAGATCACTAGATTAGACCCTTGGAGGGTAATGGATGGCAATGCTGCAGCTAATGAAGTTCTGAGGTTCGGCTATTGCTGTTACCCTCCTGCCATGATCACAGCTTTAATAGCTCAATAACACCTTATCCCTACACTGTACTCTACAGATAACGGGGAAGATGATAATCATTCTTGCTTCGCCCCTTTAAGCCAGTCCTTATAAGGATAAGGACTGGCTTAAAGGATAAGGAAATTAACTAAGCGAAGTTTATGAGGTGATTGGGAATCAATCGACCGTGAGATGCGGTGATTGATTCATTCAATCCAATACCCTTGCAGGTTAATGGATGGCAGTGCTATAGCTAATGAAGTTCTAACTGAGGCTCGGCTATTGCTTTTATCCTCCTGCCATGATCAGAGCTTTAATAGCTCAATAACACCTTATCCTTTCACTGTCCTCTACAGATAACAGGGAAGATGAAAAGCATTCTTGCTTCGCCCCTTTAAGCCAGTTCTTATAAGGAATTAACTAAGCTCCCCGTGTGGTGGCCGGGATAAGAATAGCTCCACTGTAGCCCATGCATGTCGTACGAGGCGACTAAAATGGGTATCCTGGGAGGGTAATGGATGGCAATGCTGTAGTCAATGAACTTCTGAGGCTCGGCTATTGCCGTTACCCTCCTGCCATGATCAGAGCTCAATACCACCCTATCCTTACATTGTCCTCTACAGATAATGGGAATATAAAAAGCATTCTTGCTTCGCCCATCTAGCCAAAAAAAAAAAAAAAATTAACTAAGCCATTTTTAATGGTATCGGCATCTGTTGAAAATTAATAAATGATTTAAAAAATTCTCGGAGAATATTTTATTTGTATGAACACAAAGGTTCCTGAAATCAAGTCTTTAATAAGAGACCTAATATTCTTCTTCTTTTGCAGCTTCTCCCACTTAAGTGGGGTCACTGTTGATGATGAGTCTCCTCCACATCCAACTTCTTCATCCTCAAGTCCTCTTCTACCAGCTCCCTCCATCACTTCTTTGGCTGCCCACGCTTCCCCCTTCCTTGCACATCCATCTGCATGACCCTTCTTCCCACATATTCGTCTTCCCTCCTCATCACATGACCAAACCATCTCAACCTTACCTCCTGTATCTTCGCTCATAAGTTCGTAACTTTCACCGTTCCCCTGACATAGTCATTTCTCAGACGATCCTTTCTGGTCACACCGCACATCCACCTAAGCATTCTCATCTCTGCTACTTCCATCCTGCTGATGTTATTTTTCCTCAGGGCCACAGTTTCCAAAGCATACGTCATAGCTGGTCTCACTACTCTCCTATAGATTTTGCCTTTCAGATTGATCGGCACCCTCTTATCGCATAACACTCCAACCATCTCCCTCCAGTTCCTCCAATTCGCTTGTATCCTGCATCCCACTTCCTTCTCAGCCCCTCCATCTTCTTCCACAGTTGAACCTAAGTATCTAAAGTCCCTCACTTTCCTGATGACATTTCCTTCCAGCTCCAGATCTGTCTCTTGGCCGCCGCCCACTGTGCAACACATATACTCTGTCTTACTTCTGCTCAGTCTCATACCTCTCTCTTCCATTACTTTTCTCCATCTTTCCAGTTTAGTTCCCACTTCTTTTCTTGAATCTGCACACAGCAAGATGTCATCTGCATACAACACTGTCCAAGGCGCATCTTCTCTCACTTCCTCTGTTACCACCTCCATCACAATGTTAAACAGAAAAGGAATTAATGCTGACCCTTGATGCAAGCCAACTGTTACTTGAAAACTTTCTGTCTGTCTCAGACAGGTCCGAACACATGTTTTCACATTTCTGTACATCTCCCGCACCAACCTGACATATTTCTCCGGAACCTTCTTCTCCCTCAGACACCTCCAGACTTCTCACCATCCACTCAGAAGGCTGCCCATCTTCTCTGAGTCTTTGCATTTTCCTCATTCAAAAGTCCCTCAAAGTATATTCTCCATCTGTTTCTTATGTCCACGTCCCTCCATAATACTCTTACTTCAGCATCTTTGATCTGCCTCACAGTGAGATGTCCTTTGCTGCTTTATTTCTACATTTCGCTAGTTGGTAAATTTTTCTCTGTCCTTCCTTGGTTTAAGAGAACTAATATTGCTTATTTGAAATCGTTTCGAGCTATTAAAAAAGAACAAAATGACAGCTGAATGCGAAAATAAAGCATGTAATTTATATTCTTAAGAATATATTTAAAATCTGACATTCTGAATAAACAACTTTGTTCCTTAAACCATTCTGTTTCCGTAAGATTTCTGCCTTGATAGCTAAGTAATTGGTCTCAGACATTACCGGAAACTTGTTTGTGGTTGGACAAGTTTGAGAAGCACTCTTCCTTATCAATGATCAGGCTTCACCTTATTATATCACTCCCGCCATTAATAACGGTTATGATTACAGAAGATCCTGTTGGAGTTTATGAAATAAATTAGTTGTCTCACGTGGATTGGGGGGGAGTATGCGGTTTAAAACCAAGTGAAAGAGAGGAATTGGAGTATTATCTGAAAGCAATCGGTGATCGTCTTAAAGATATTCTTTCAGGTTGTAGTCATGAATAGTCAGTTGGTTGGAAATGAATTTTATCCAGTGAAACACTCCTCTTTCACTGGATAACATTCCCAATACGATGAACGTACTTTGGTGTCTGAGCATTCATTAACTAGCTAACAATGAATCAGCTAGTTAATGAATGCTCATTGTCAAGCGTACGTGCCACACTATCATAAATGTTCTTCAGAGATGTCCTATCTCCTCTCCATACAATTCCATTCACTGGTACATTTATGACTTAGTGCGTTCAGACATCGTCCAAGTCAAGCTGAGTCGCCTAAGTAGGAATTTAGACAATCTAATATAGTCTGCTAGCCACTCCTCTGTTTGCACTCCTTAAGGACGAGTGTGTTATGTATGTAGATGTGCGTGCGGGGGCTGGTTTGTCTGTTTTGAGGGAAGGAAAACCTGAGTTTCACGGAGAAAAAACGTATGCGACAGGCTAATACACTCTAATTGAAAAAAGTCCTCCAAGTTTCTTGGCATTCATAAAAGAGATTTCAATCTTAGGCCTCTTGAAACAGAGGAGGCTACGAAGTTTTGTCAGCCATCCCACGCCAAAGAATTCGAAATCTTGAATACAATTTGATTTTTTTTTAATCCAATCAATCTGTAAGTCTCATCAGACTTTTTTTTCAATTTAACAGTACTTTTCTTCAGTCAAAATATACGAATAGCAAAATTTATATTTTTCTGGCAATTGCGAGTTGGCAAATTGTGACTTGTCAACATTCGTACACTCTTACTTCCAAATTTGAAGTTTCTTCTTTCGCTCCCTCTTTCGGAACGGGCATTCATTTATTAAGAATTATAGTCCGCAGCTCTTTACAAAAATATTTTCTCCAAGATTTAATAGGATTCTGTTTATGAAACTGAAATATGCTTCGATTCCGTGTGTTAGTTTCCGTAATGCATTTCAATCCGGAGAAAAAAAGAATAGTGAACCAGGCTCCAAATTAACTGACTCCAATTTTTGAAAATAAATTGAAAGCGCATATTTATCGAGAATTTGGTTTTCGTTGAACTATCGTAAAGAGTTTTTACGGTAGTTCATCAAAACTAAATCGTCATAGCGAATTGCTTGAAGTTTTTTTTCCCGCTAAATTCAAGCAAATAGTTGATTTAATTTTTACTCAAGTAATCTAATTCACTTCCAATTTACTTTTAGAATTCACCCGATCCCCCTTCATGACAGTATTTTTATTTTCAGTCTCTTCCTCCATCTTTCATTCTCGCGAATGATTATTCATCTTTTATATGCAAAACCCGTTCGCCAGATGGTGTAATAACTTGTATAAGCGATCTGTTGCTTATCATTAAATCGTCTAAAATAGATAATTTCAGATGAGACGAACAACCCCTTTTTTGTTATGTGAAGATCATTATACACCTTCTCTAATGCCTCAAGTGCTGATTGATCAAAGGTAAGTCCGATTTGATTTGACTGGGAGCTTATTTCGCACACAATGCTTGTTTTGAAGGTAAAATATTTAGTTAATTTTTTAAATTATATTTGAAAAACCCTCTGTATGAGATCAACTAACTTACCTTTGATTGGAAATCCCTGAAAAAGGTTCTTGGTGTCCAGAGACGGGATTTGAACCCAGGTCTTTTTCAACCAACGGGCTCCGTCGAAACTAACTGTGAAAAACTAAATTGAAACTCACACGTAAAGGACTCAATAGTTATATTGCTTAAAGTCAAAATTGTAAAATATAATCTCATATGTCTCATAGCAAACTTTCTTTGGACCTTCTCGAATGTTTACTTAGTAAGCTTTTCTGTCCTTTGCATGAGTGTCGACTTAGACCGGATGCCAGTCTGTTACTCTGGTAGTTTAGTAAATTCTAAAACGTTGATTTAAAGTAAATATTACTCGCCGTAGGGGGGGGGGATCCCCCTTTGCAAGATTCAATGTATCAAATCCTTAATTCATAAATGAATGAATTCGTATTAAACAGCGATCACACAAAAAATATCATTCGGTTAAGTACAATTTTAAGATTAGCATTAAAGACCTTACTTTTAATCAGTCGCATCTTCACTTTTCTTCCTGAAAATAACCAAAAACACAAATCTTTGCATGTCGCCTTCATATACCTTATTCATACGTGACTTCAGTGGGTCAGCGTGTCTACAATTAATAAACGCGAATTCCCTTCTTCAGGATCTTTCAGCATGCGACATCACCAGCGAATCTAGAGAGCCACTTCCGAAACAAGGAAGTGCATTGTTAGTAAATGACTTCGTTGTCTAACCCGCATTGTGACGTCATCACTCGTAAGTCTATTGTTTAGCGGTCGATTGATAACTAACTTGCTGACAAACTTTCTATGGGATCCCCTCCCGCTCTGTCCTAGAAGACAATTTAAAAGTCGTTTTTAATGAAGGGTTTTTCCCCTCTCTCCCCTTTGTCAGATAAAAAGGGGGAGGTAAAGCTGGATTTATTTATTTTTCCCTTTGAGGTTCCGCTGAAATGGCCTGGAAGAATGCACTTCTCGGCTTCTACGGAAACAATAACACCGTAGCCGGAATTAGTGGTAGCAATAGAAGGTTTCCTGGTCCTTAGCACGTGCGTTGTCTTTTTTTTTTTCGACTGCACCAAACAGAATTATCTACTTTGTCAGGTTGTTTAGCGTAGCAGGAAGTTGCGATGTGGGCGCTTTGAAAAACTGCATTCGCAGCGGACTGAATTGCAGGTTATAAACATAAACCTCAATTATTTGAGTGATGCTTTAGAGTTTTATTTCAGTTCTAAATAAAGATCTAGGAAGAACAAACAAGTAATAACTTGTTCGTAATTGACAAGCCTGTTTGCTTCTGATGGTTGGTAACCTCGAGTGTGTGAGGAAAGAATGCTGTTGTTTTGCAGTTAAATGTTTATAAATACTCCATTTGGCATAGAATCGCATTTCATTTTTCCTTAAAACACTGCAACTTATCCTATTGCGTTACATGTTTTTACAATTACGAACAAATGAACGACTGCCAAGCAACCTTTTGTGGACGCACATAATGACAATGTGGATCATTTTTATTTTTTATATGGTTAAAAAGAAATGGTGTTTAAGCAACTTTATCGAAATTTTTGGATTACTTTAAAATTTTCCTATTTCTATTCAAATTATGTTATTTTATATCATTATATATTTTAAAATATTAATTAGATTTTTTTACATATTTTAAAATATTAATTGTGTGTTATATTAAGTTAAGATATTAAGTTATGTTAAGAAAGGATTTGTGGTCATCTTGGTAGCGTATTCGATGACCGTGATGCATTCTCGTTGGAAATATCCGAGTTCGTTTCCTATCTTTTGTACGAGATTATAAGCGGATTAAACTAAATTTAGCCGATCTCATATGAATTACTTTTTCTTTTGATTTCTCTTTTTCATTCCAAGCAGCACTCGCCTCGTAAGTCACAATTACGTAGATATAATCTAAACCATTTAAAGAAGGGGAAAATCAAAAGTGATTAAGGATGGCTGATAATGACTAAATTTTATCGTATTAATCGTAAGCTGTCAATTTGATCTTATTTAGTCGGCAAGCAACTTTGTTATACAATGCCTAAGATTCGAACTCCGAAAGAAAACCTTTTTAAGGGAAGTTTTCGCTTGGTACTAATTAGCTGATCCCAGGAAGAGCCTTCAGTATTAAGGGAAAATCCCGCTTTTTTATTTTTTTTATTTTTTTATTTTTTATTTTTTATTTTTACAATAGAAAACCGAATCACAGTCCCTTGCACGTTCACTTTACTGACCTTTACACGTTATGACCAAACAAATGTCGTTAATCGGTCTAATCGTACTATTTGCACTAAAAAGGCTAATTTATAGATAAATATATAAAAGAGATTGAACTATAAAAAGCTGTGAAATTTTTGCAATTTAATCTTATTTAAGAATTATTTTCTTTTTAAAATAGTAATTTATTTATCCACCTTTTATATTTAAGTATATCTTAGTTATTATTTGATTCTCCTGCAAACTAAGGAAGTAGGGGAGCGAATCAATCGACCGTGAGATGCGGTGATTGATTCATTCAATCCAATACTCTTGGAGGGTAATGGATGGCAATGCTGTAGCCAATGAAGTTCTAACTGAGGCTCGGCTATTGCTGTTACCCTCCTGCCATGATCAGAGCTTTAATTGCTCAATAATACCTTATCCCTACACTGTCCTCTACAGATAACGGGGAATATGAAAAGCATTCTTGCTTCGCCCCTTTAAGCCAGTCCTTATAAGGACTAAGGAAGTAGGGGGTTATTGAACATAACATGACCCTTGGAGGGTGATGGAATGCAATGCTGTAGCCAATGAAGTTCTAACTGAGGCTCGGCTATTGCTGTTACCCTCCTGCCATGATCAGAGCTTTAATAGCTCAATAACACCTTATCCCTACACTGTCCTCTACAGATAACGGGGAAGATGAAAAGCATTCTTGCTTCGCCCCTTTAAGCCAGTCCTTATAAGGATAAGGACTAAGGAAGTATTGGAACAGTCCTTTTTAGGACTTCCAGGGTAACAAATGGCAATGCTGTAGTCAATGAAGTTTTAACTGAGGCTCGGCTATTGCCGTTACCCAGCCATGACTAGAGCTTTTCAGCTCAAAAACACCCCATCCACACAGATTTTCTTCATTCAGATGACGGGATAAAGAGTCAAAGACTCAGTCTATCGCCCAGTTCTTATAAGAACTATAAGGAAATATGGCATCGTTGAAGAGAATCGACCGTGAGATGCGGTGATTGATTCATTCAATCCAATACCCTTGGAGGATAATGGATGGCAATGCTGTAGCCAGTGAAGTCCTAATTGAGGCGCAGCTATTACTGTTACCCTCCTGCCATGATTAGAGCTTTAATAGCTCAATAACACCTTATCCCTACACTGTCCTCTACAGATAACGGGGAAGATGAAAAGCATTCTTGTTTCGCCCCTTTAAGCCAGTCCTTATAAGGAAATATGTATATACACGTGTGTTTGTATACATCCGTGGTTGCTGAGAATTTTGTTCGTTTTTAAAATAGGTTTTTAAGTCTTAAAAGTGCAGTAAATGTTGCATCTTAATGTATATTAAAGGAACGTTAGCTTTACCGCATTATACATAACTCATTTCTTTGCTAAGATATCCTGGAGTGTCTTCAAAAGACTGTCGATTATAAAGAGTTATAATCGACAGTCAAGGGGAAAACCCACACTTCATCTTTGTCATCGCCACACACTTAGCACCTTGCTCTGAGCGTTCGCACAGACATCTAATGACACGTCAGGTGGTTTAGCAGTTTGTTTTTCGCTGAAAATTCCACCGATCTGTCAGCAACGAAGTAACTATGATCAAACATCCCCCGTCCAGACGCAGTCTGGCAAAATAGCGTGATGTCCTTTTCTTGTTAGCCAACGACTCACCAAGCTACCGAAGTGCGCTGCAGGATCATTCTCCAGGTACAAGAGGATGACAGGCCAAGTCCGAACACCCAATTAAAGAGGCCCTCTCCATAAACCCTGCCATTTGCCGAGATGTTCTTGCATCGTAAAATATGTTCAAACATTTCGGCGGAAAAACATTCCCCTAGAGGATGGTCCTGTCGGCATCCGGTAAACAGCAAACGATCCGACAGGTAATGAAGAGGAACGTTGTAAAGTATTCCTCCCTCCCTTTATCTCTTATCCCCGACAATTGTAGTTTAATACATGGCACGTTGAAGTGGAGCATCCAACCTCACCGGGATGAGCAAAAAAAAAACCTTCTGTTACGTGAAAGAAATAATGCAAAATTGCAGGCCTAATAGCGAGTAATTAGAGACTGTTTTCAAAGGCTTGCCTTCTCCTTGACTCACCATGTCCAGGTTTATCCCATTACCGACAACTTTCAAATATTTTCCCAACCTTTCTGTTCTCAATACTTTAATTACAGTCGGTCAAGTTGTAAACACCTCTCTTACGGATGCTCGGTGTCCATATAAGGACAACGTCAATAGGGTTTGAATGTCGGGTGATTTAAAAAATTAAGGGATGTCTGTAGACGACACAAAATTGCTTGTTTGTTTCCTTTGCTTATGGCACATCCTGGTTCAAGACACCTAATTTAGTTCGAATGCACGCAATAACAAAGTAACTTTAGATAACGCTGTGACATGTCAATGGACTCTCTTTTGATGGTCTTCTTCTTTCTGCCGACAAATAATGGATTCCATTTCTTTAAATTCTCTTTTTTGTTTAAATTATCCAAAGTTTGAAAGTGAGATTATACAGAAAAACCTTTATTTTCTGAGTTTTGAACTTGTACAGCCTTTAATCATGGTGATGACAAACGTGGTACCATCGATCTAAACTCAATTTATAAATTGGAACGAGAAAGTTTTAGGAGTTCAAGTTGGTTTTAATGAGAATTCACATCAGAAAAAATATTATTGATTATTTTAGAAAGACAACAAATTATCCTGGAAATAAGCAGCAAATTTATTTAGTTAACATCTCCATTTATAATACACTATTCTCACCATCCCTAACAATCCGATTCGAATATCACCATTTATTCTGCAATAGAAAGATACGCACTTTATCTTACCTATAATTTTCAGTTCTTCCAGAGAAAGATTTTGAATCGAACATACGACGGTAAAATGCTGTAGACAGAATCGCATAATAAAGTGACAAATAAGTAAAAAAATTAAGCTTGTATTTAGCACATTCAAAGTGCTAAGTTATTATTTTGACTTTCTACTAAGTGGAAGTTTATTTCAAAAAGCAGGTCGACTTTAAGAAAGAATGGAACATCAATCCATTAGGACTAATGAACATTAATTCAATATACAGAATGAGCAAAGACAAAGATTGAAGTAGAAATGAACATACGGTAAATTTTATAATGTCAGTTATCCTTTTAAGACCACTTAAACCTCCATCGACAAGGATGTCCATTCAAGATCGTCTAAACGCCGTGGTTTGTACACCTCACAACATGATATTTATGCATCTGCCGAAAAAAAAGGCCAATGGGTACTCAGTATATTAAACTATTCCTATAATATTGGCCGAGAACAGAAAAACACTCCTAAAATAGGCTTCTCGTTATACGATGATTCGGCATTACATGGGACGTCCGTAATGATCTTGTGTGAAAATTTTGGATTTGTAACTTTTCGGACAAGAAAAATGACAAGCGGTTTTCCGATTCTCCAGCTTGTCTGCAAAACAGGCCAGAGGATACACGCAATTAACAGTCATAAAACACCGGCCTCAAAGCTTCGTCTCTAATTTCCAAGTTTTGTGAGATGAACTACCAAAGTGTCCTAAGGAATAAGCAGCTCCTGTGAACTGAGCTACCTGACGATGATTGTAGTGTTGCCAGCTGCTCTCTTTATATTTTGTTAGTAACAGTACGCGGAAATACCCTTAAAGAGAAAACTGGATTTATTTAATCCTATTTTCGTAATTTGGCTGCATAAAAATTTTGTAACTTGCAATTTTCGTTTTGCCGAAGTACAGTAGTATCTGTTGATGTAGAATATCAGTTTTTCCAGCTGCACAATATTCCACCTCGTTTGTTTTCTTTTTATTTAAAGTTATCAACTCATAATGAAGTAAATATCAATAAAATAAAGAACAAACGATTCATTTATCTCAATTAAACGAAGATCGATCAGTTCTGTTAAAGAAGGACACTCGTATAAAACAAAAAATTAAAATGATCATTAATTTTGTTTTCCACGTAGAGTTCAATTTTGCGATGACATCGTGTTCGTTGATCCTTTAATTATTCTTTCCTTTTTGAGCCAAATAAACATAAAAAAATACCGCCTTAGGCGTCTTCTATTGATTTAGTCAGACAGTGTTTAATACAAATAATTTCCTTATTTTAATCATTTAGAACATTAAATTAAATTCTTTAATAAGATATTCTGGAACGCTAATTAAATCTAAGAAATGCGTGAAATACTCAACGCACGAGTAATAATATAAGAACGCATTTTTTTAAAGTTATTGATTGAACTGACGGGTGAAAAAAGCCACATTAAAAGGCCTCGCAAAAATAACTACCATCTTAATTTAAGGACAAACTAGGATCTTTGAAAAACATCTTTTCTGAAAAAACTGATCATTTATAATCTTCATTAAAAACAACTCGCCCTTAGCATTGGCTGTGCTGCGCTACAAGGTACACACAGTCCAACTCGTACGCAACAAACTGGATGTAAGATTTGTTAGATGGGTTAAATACATTTAAACATGAGTTATAATAGTCAGTAAAATCTTCATAACAAACAGCCATGTTGCAATTCTCATTCTCATAAAGAACCAAAAATAATCTGTTGTTTACAATGGCTGTCGTATATCATTTCAGTAGCTATACAGGATGAACAAATACGAAGAGTAAAACTGAAGGAACAGTAAAGTCATAAAGATTATTGTCCCTGGATTTCCTGGACAATCTCCATTTGTACTCTTTGTGCCAAACAACAAGCGATAGACAAATTCCTCTTATACCCCGTTCATTTATACACGTAGTTACTGCAGAAGCATAATAAACATTCTGATTATCCTATTGTAGGCAATGTGCAAGTGCACAGTGACTAGCCATATATCAGCACTCTATAGGGCGAGTCACTGTACATGTGCGAACATTTAGATCCGCTTTTCTTGTAATATCAGAGACAGAATGGAATATGCCTCACAGTTATCGTGCGATAGTAAGTATTGCTAGTGGAACACGGCTGCACGGAACAGCAGTCGATTATAATGATTTATAATTTTATAATGAAATTAAAAATAAAATGATAAGCCCACCATTCTGAACAATATTTTATTTAAGAAAACAGCCGAGAAACACAATGCAGATAGCCTGCAGGTCTCTTGCTTGCCCTATGCTGCAAATCCATTCTTACGATTTGTCGAAAACGACAAAAAGCTCGTTCTCGTGCTCTTTCTGCATCCAAAGTATCCCTGTAATTTAAGTGACTTTACGTACATAAAACACGGAGTCGTTATAGTTCTCTAGTACTAAATCATTTCACTGTGGACTTACCGTTCTTATTAGGTTATTATAATAACAGAAGAAACGAAGTGTAAATTTATGAATATCGAAAATTCATTTTAAAAATCGCACATATTTTATAAAGAAGTAAACGGATAAACGTATTCTAAGAGGGGGGGGGGATAGGAAAATATAGTTTAATCCAAAGCAAATAGATTAATTGATATAAATGGCTTTCAATTTCATTACACATGGAAATAAGAGTTCTCGTAGCTTGGAGGGACTGATCAACGGGGTTTCACATCTATAAGCAGATGTGAAACTGTTTTGCTAATGTGTCAACTACGCGTTCTATTCTGCACCTTTCATTACAGCTGAATCCAAGGAGTGCTACCGATCTTTAAATTCATCCTTGTGCCAGACTATATTGGATATAAGTGATGGCTAACGACGCTGTACCCAAAACGAATTTCAAAGATATCTTCATATCGGAGGCGATGCGAGAGGAACCGGATGTACAGTCTTTCTTCAAAAATGCGACCTTTTCGCAGGCAAAGGAAGTTGCACATTCTCTTTCCTGTTTCGAGGATACGAAGCATCGGAATGGGGTTTCTATGAATCAATCTGGATTTGGTCGGTAGTGGCACATTTTTGTAAGGCTCTGATATTTTAAAATGTAACTTTGTAGGTTCAATCGAAAAACTAGTATTGTTCGTTTCTCAACAGAGACAAAAGCCATTTGACCCCCCACCCCCCACCCCAGCAAACCGTACTCAGGCTCTTTCCCAAAAGTTCGATTCCGAATGGCATCACTAGTAATATTTTTATTTCTTCTTGCATATGGTTTTGTTGATTAGTTTCTTATTCACTCGATTGACTACAAATCGAGAGTTTTGATCGTACCCTCCTTTTTCGCTCTAGAGGACAGAATATACAAACACAACAATATTTACACTCTTGGACTCTTTACATGCTGCTGTTGTAATTGCCATTTTCCATTTTTGATGCAACTGGAAATTTAATCCGGTCAATGAATTATTCACTTTTTTTTTTAATAAAAGTGGATCCAATCTGAAATAAAAAATGCATATGATAAATTTAATCTTTTTAAATATTCTTCAGCATGCAAAGATTTCGTTTTCTTAAACGTTATTCATTTTTTTAATTTACTATCCCTTGGTTCAGAATCTTCTTCTTCTGCAGCTTGTCCCACTTTAGTGGAGTCGCTGTTTTTGGTGAGTCTCTTCCACATCCTCCTGTCTTGGGCTGTCACCACATCCAAGTTCTTCCTCCTCAAGTCCTCTTCTACCAGCTCCCTCCATCTCTTCTTTGGCCGCCCACGCTTCCTCTTTCCTTGCACATCCATCTGCATGACCCTTCTTCCCGCATATTCGTCCTCCCTCTTCATCACATGACCAAACCATCTCAACCTTGCCTCCTGTATCTTCGCTCCTAAGTTCGTAACTTTCACCGTTCCCATTACATAGTCATTTCTCAGACGATCCTTTCTGGTCACACCGCACATCCACCTAAGCATTCTCATCTCTGCTACTTCCATCCTGCTGATGTTATTTTTCTGAACCCTTGGTTCAGAATGACACTCAAAATTATCGCCAATATTCTTTTCCCAATTCAAAACAATTGAAGTTAGTTTGGTTTGTAGTTGCGAAGCAAAAGTTGTTGTTTGTCATCGAAACATTGTTACGGCTGTACATAAGAAATTAACTTCATAATTATATAGACAACCGATAATTTTTTAAAAATTCCAATCCGTTTACTGTACAATATTTCTGGTATACCTACAATGTTATAAAGTTCAGTGAAATTCTGTGCTATGTTAGGAACAAATGAGTTCTATTCCTCTTGTCTTTCTCCAACACATTAGCTGGGCTTATCCTCATACAGGTGTGCAGTTCAAATTCAATTAAATGAATTTTTAAACAGCCACGTTCTTCGTATATAATGACCTAACTTACAACGCACTTCTGTACTACTTTTTCAAAATCAGTAACAAATCAAACGACCAACAAAGGGAAATATAGACTTTCCAGTTAAAGCTTCAACTGTTCGAAGGCGAAGATTCCACCCTCTCCTCTCTCGCGAACCAAGACAAATAAGGGAAAAAGTGCATTCTGATGATATGCAACAAAATCTGCTGCGAGTCATATTTAATGAACAAAAAACATTTTTACAGTAATTTTTACACATCACATAAGTAAAACATGTTTACATATTCGATATAATCTTGCGAGAATTTGAATATAAATTGGATATTGCCTATTACGTGACGCTTAGAATCATCCTCAACTTGGAGATGAACACCGTCTGACTGCTTACGCTCCTTAAGGCAGCTTTAGGGATAAGGACAGGAAGACGTGTTTTCTCTTTGTGGCGCGAGTATTTTTTAAAACCTTTTTTAAGAACACTTCAAACATATTTTTAAATTTTAAATTAGCGAACAATATAACATAGAAGTAGATTCTTTGAAAAAATACTTGAAGTTTGAAAATTCTTCACATTTTTAATATAAAATCTTTAATACGCATTTAGTTAATTTTGATAAATCTTGCATTTGTTTTATAAGAGGTGTGAACTGAAAGGAAGGCCAAGTTTGGGAACGACTTCTACGGTATATTTGAAGTATTCTTGATTTAATTAAATTTTCCTTCTAATTATAAAGTGATATTGGGAAATTCATAATCACAGTGCTGTTGACTAATATATTAAAGAAAATATCAAGTCGATGACTGCGTCCCAAATAAGTATAAGTCGTATTTCATTCCTATTTAATTAAAGCCATTTTATTAATTCATATGTTGACGTTGGCGGGTATCCTGATAAAGAAAACAAAATCGATTACCGAAACAGAAAATGAGCTGCTTTAACTAATCTATATCTTTACGCGGAGTAAGAGGATTAATTATAGCAGTTATAATTAATATAAATTGTAATTAAAGTGAAAAGCGCTTTGACAATTTCGTTTTAAATTTGTGTATATTTTCCGTACGAAAGGATAAGGTCCTGTTAGGAATTCATATCTAATCTTTAAAAAAAAGTAAGAGGGCAAACTCTTAGTAACAGTTTTTAATATGCTTAGAATATTTGAAATTCTTTTAAAAACACCGAAAAAAAATTAGTTGTAAATATGTAACACTGTCCTAGCTTTTATTAAAAAATCAGGTCATTCTTAAGATTTCATGTTTTTTTTTTTCTTTTCATTTTACTTATTGGCCAAAAGATGGCAGCACTAAATTCGGTTTTCAACTCGTTGAACTTGTCTCTTCTTTACAACTGTATACATGTACAACTTGTTTAGGCTATGCATTGTATTATGTTGTTGAAACACAAAGCTAAATTAGAAACGCTATTTATTAGAAATGCAATAGTTAGAAGCAAATCTAGGATGAAATTAAAGCATACTCAATTTTGTAACTTATTGTTTTTAAAACCTCTTAATCCAATTTGGAGGATACTGGGGTGGTGGCTACTTACGGAAGGAAATCTGTGGTTTTTCTGACATATGCAAATTTTTCAGATCATTCTGATTATATAAAAGTGGGATATATTACTACACATGTAGTTTCTGTTGTTTGCCATTTGAGAACACTTACAGCAAAGGTATAAAAAAATTGAAATACTTAAGGTTTTTAAATAATAGTAAAAATCGAACTAAATAAATTATATCTGCTCTCTCTCTCTCATTTTATATATATATATATATATATATATATATATCAGAATGTTAAGTTTCTTCACGTATACATTATGAATATTTGAATTCTACTCCTGATTTCAGTTTCACTTCAGACTATTTCACACTGTTATCGTCAAAATAACATTAATATACGTATTTTGAGTCCAGAGAGATAATCTCAAAACGACAAAAACTCGTGATTATTATGCTGGCTGTTTTTAACTTTTCTATAAACTTGTGTTGATTCGTCAAGTGTTAGATTAATTTCGTTAAAATGAGTAAAAATATGATGTTCATGTATAGCATGAGCATAGTTTATTAGAATTAAAAACTTATAAATAAAAACGAAAATGCATCACACTGCATAATAATGTTTCATGTTGCGAAAATATGGAGACGATTTATTAAGTATTGCAGTAGCCAATGAAGAAATCCAAATTAGAGGAAAAAAAACTCCGCTTATCAGGAACACACGTCCCAAAATATTACTTCGGCAGTGATTAAAAGTGAAGCAGATGAGCCTCGTAATTGAAAGTTAGTTTTTGCCACTTTCAGGAGAGGGGGTATAAAAGTAAATGGAGATATCCAATGATTATGCAGAAGCTTAACGATATTGCTGCCATACTTAATCCTTACCTCTAAGGATTAGGCCTGATTCACTGTTGCGAAATGAAGTTCGGAACTCTTGTCTTTGAATAATAGGATATCTCTGCGTAAGACTATCGAAACAGCTTTCTGATGGTTGCAGTTCCTCTTCAGAAGATGATACATGAATATACTTGAGTCCACTTTCTTTCGGAGAGAGAGAGAGTACTGTTATGCCAATAACAAAATTTTATTGGAAAGACCTGGGTGAGAATCCCAGCTAGGATACGAAGAGCTTTTCAACTGAAGGTAAATTAACCGGTCTTCTACGTAGGCGGAGGGTTTTGCATCCCACAGAACAAACTGGCTTGAAGAACACGCAATTAACAGCCATACCAGCCTCATGTCCTGAGCTGCTTCTGACGTTAATCCAAACCAACGAACAAATAAAATTTACTACGATGAGCAAAATGTTTCCTAAACTCGTGGTGATAAACTGGTGGTCCATTATTCATTCTGGCGCACGTCATAACGAGTTACGATAGCTTAATAATGTTTTTGAAATGTTTGGCACCATTTCCTGAAACAAACCTTTGGCATAAAGTTCATTCAACAGTTGAATGAGGCAAACATTGTATTAAAATGTTTACATTTTAACGTGAAGATGTTTTTACATATTACTGGCATTGACTTAACCTCCTCGCAAGAAAACTAAGTAATAAACTGAAATACGATTATTTTTTAAATTAGTTTTATCTAAAGAATATGTTTATGCGGCTGGGTGTAGTGATGTATTCAGAAATGAGATGTGCCCCTGTAAATATTTCTAGAAAGTATTCTCGATTTAATTCTCATGCTCATTTAATTCTTAGTACGATAATGTAATTGTAGTTACCTTAAACTGGTATGCTACAAAAGCCTTCATTTATATTAAGTCGTCTTTCAAATTTGTTTTAGTTTTAGAGAATAATTTATCGGATATTTTAAAACACGCTTATTAGTCCAAATTCATCAATTTCAAAATAGATAATGACCGACGTAAGTACTAATAACCAGTAGTGTTTTGCCATCATTTTAGGATTCCATCATTCATTGCTAATTTAGTGAGAACGAAAAATATTTCAACAAAACATTTAATGACTTGCTTTTGTTGATTCACTAAATAACAAATGTTGGCATTTCCAATCAACATTGACGACTTCTATGTAGAGCTTTTAGACTATTGTATTTAGTTCCATCTAAGTGATTTCAACCCTTATTTTATATGGTATTCTTTCACCATCACTTCTTCAAAACTATTCTTTTGAAGTTCAGATCATCACCATTATAACCGATGTCAATGCAAATATTAAAAATCTATTTCTGTTCTCTTCGCAAATAAATAAATATATGCGAACTTGTGACGTCTAGATTTGTTTCCACATCACCCAGTTGCATTCAGTTTTAGTTTAATATTTTCCAAATCTCTCTGAGCTGTAAATTTGCAACATTTTAACGTTATGTGCTTTAAATAGTGAACAAATTTCTTTGCCAAAGTAGTAGCATATTGCTGAGGAAGCGGATGCAGAACAGCAATATTTTCTATCTTCTTATTTGCATTTTTGCGAGTCGGAAAAACTTTGAAACTTTCCTATAGAAGTTAATCTTTTTTTTTTTTCTTACGTAATTCTAGATCTATATATATCCGTACAAAATGCACTCCTTTAAAAACTCGTAAAGACTATTGAAATCCATGTTCATGCACTTAACAACATGCACTAAACTGATAGTAATAATTCTTTAACATGTTGTCATACGCATAACGCTACTGTCCGGAAGGGTGAATGTGAATGTAAGATCAGCGGGTTTGAATGTGAATTTGACTTGACGAAGAATTTTTCTGCGAGATTTTTCTATGAAGAAGGGAGGAGATGTACGGAATATGTCGGTTTCTCGACGAATCTGAATTTCTGATGATCCATGGGGCATCTAGAATCATCCTTTAGGTATTTATTTTGGATTCTTTGTAGTTTTAAAATGTTTGATCGTAACGTGTGAATTCATGCTGGTGAGGCGTAGGTAATAACGGGATGTATAGTAAAATAGTAATTTATTTTGTAAGTTCAGTTTGCTTTTACGGTTGATCATTGGGTAGAGCTGAGCTATTACTTTGCTTGTCTTGGAGCAAATGAGATTGATGTCCTTATAATAAAGGAGTTTCTTATCCAGTAATACCCGGAGATATTTGGTCTCCCATTGCCATGAGATCTTTTGACCAGAAAACAAGATGTCCTCTTTGATGCAGACCTTTTTTCTAGAGAACAAAATGGCTGAGCTTTTAAGGTGGTTTGCTTGAATCGTCCAGTTAGTGAACCAGTTTTCCAGCACGTTGATACTTCCTTGGAGTCTAGAGATTGCCAGGCAAGGGCTGAGAGATCTTGCTAGAATAGCGGTGTCATCGACATAAAGGGCCGTGATGGTTGTTCTTGAGTTAAGAGGGATGTCTAATACGTAAGTTGTGAACAGTAGTGTGGCCAGGAGGGAACCTTGAGGTACACCAGCCAGGATTTTGCGTCTTGATGAGACGATTCCGTTAATCTTTACTTGCATGTATCTGTCTTGAAAGTATGAATAAATAAGGTTCACTAGCTTAATTCGGACGTTGTTTACAATAAGTTTGAAGATAAGGCCTTGATGCCAGACCTTATCAAAGGCCTTGGCTACATCCAAGAATACAGCAGCAGTGTGAAGGTGCCAGTTAAAACCATGGGTGATGTGTTCTATTAATCTTTCAGCATCTGAGTGTGCAATTCCAAGTTTGGTTTTTATAGGGGGAAGGGGTTGTCTTTTGTTACGAAGAGATTTTAGAAATTTCCACATAGAATTATCTTCTGGGTTGATATCTGCAAGTTTAGATTCCCATTCTGTTGTCATATATTCCTAACATGTTGTAGTCTAAAAAGAGCTGGGCGATGGACTGACTCAGTGATGGCCTTCCACCCACACGCCACGACCACCGAGCAGAACCGCTCAAATTCCGAAGAAAAGTATTCACTCTTTATCCCGTCATCTGAATGAAGAGAATCTGTTGTGTGGATGGGGTGTTATTGAGCTAAAAGCTCTAGTCATCGCTAAGTAACGGCATTAACCGATCCTCAGTTAAAACTTCATTGGCTACAGCCATCCGCTACCCTGGAAGTCCTAAAAAGGACTGAGAGTCTTTCTCTCCTCAATACTACCCAACACGTTGTAGTCCTTATAAGGACTGGCTTAAAGGGGTGAAGCAAGAATGCTATTCATCTTCCCCGTTATCAGTAGAGGAAAGTGTAGGGATAAGATGTTATTGAGATATTAAAGCTCTGATCGTGGCAAGGGGGGGTAACAGCAATAGCCGAGCCTCAGTTAGAACTTCATTGATTACGGCATTGCCATATTTAAAGATAAAGCCGTCTCTAAAAATTCGGACGATCCCTAGGCCACTCAATCGTGGGCGAAAGACCGTCATCTCAGCGTTGGTTCCACTCAGTGATGACCTTCCACCCACCCGCCACCACCGTGCAGAACCTATCAAATTCCGAAGAAAAGTATTCACCGACAAAGCCCCTCAGCGGGCCGTGCCGGAGAACACTTTCTCCGGAGACTCAGATTGCTAAAAACCCTAAGAGAGCGAACTCATAACTCTTGAATCTCAGCGCCCAAGGGGGGGGGGGAACAGCAACAGCCAAACCTCAGTTAAACTTCATTGGCTACAGCATTGCCATCCATTACCCTCCAAGGCTATTAATCACCGCATCTCACGGCGGATTCTCGATTCTCACCCCCCTTCACTACAGAAATCTATAAATAAATTATCTCTACTTATTTTTGGTGTATGATATATTTTGAAGCTGCAAAATATTTTAATTATTAGGTTCGTATGAAATTTATAAACAAAGTCTGTTCTAAATGTATATTGTTACCTAAAATTATATTTTAGGTAACAATATACATTTTAATATATTTAAATTAAAACTAAGAATAAATATGCTTTAATTTGCGGCCATTAACTGAGAATTATTAAGTTTAGAGAGTTGACGCTAGGGAGACAAATTATAAAGAAAAGTAAACATTGTTTTTTTCTGTATTTAAGACAATATGCGATCAGAATTATTAAATACACAAAGATATCTATTTCTTTTTAAACTGTATTTAATTCAGAAATCTTAAGCAAAAAAAAAATTTTTTTTTTTCATTATCAGCGTCATAATAGCTGGATGGTTAATTTCACTACGGCTTTCTTTTGTTTGATTACGTAATGTTTTATTACTGTTGTGGTCGCTTACTTTCCTTTGTGAGTAATTAATCCTACACCGATTTATTTTTTTTTGGCCACTGTTCAAGATTAGTATCGAAATAATTGTAATCTAAATACGAACTTAGTTACCGATAGTGTTGCCATCTGATGGCAATAATGTACATTAAAAGGATTAACTGCGACATCATCTTCGTAAATACTGATCAACACAGTTTTCAAATTCTTGTTCGTTTTGGACTTGATATTAAAATATCTAAATTATAGCTACGAAATTCTCTTTGTTTTAAATGGAATCTTTAACTTGCATCACTTCGATTTTTTGTTAAGAAGATTAAAAAAAATATTCCAGTTGAATAAAGCAGGTCACTCATATTTCGAATTTAAACTCAAAGCAAGTCCAGTTGATTGGATTTTATTATCATTAGCTCATCAAGATCATTCAGGAGCATCTGGGCTACAAAAACGTATAGAGACTTAAAACTTAATATAAAGAGCATATTTAAATACAAAGTTCTGTTTTTTAATTTACAATTTTTAATGAAAATGGCAAATTAAATGTAGAAATAGAAAACAAAAACCAAAGGATGGCTAAGATCTTGGTGAATTGATGCACTTAGAAGTCTGCAATATAAAAGTTGACAAGACTGGGGTACTGGCAGAGAGCTGACTGATTTGGAAGAAAGTTGACAGGAAGTTAATAATGTAAACTTGAGAAATTCTATTAACTGTGATCAGATTCCTATACTTTGGCGCCGATTCTTAAGAAGGGTTGGCTCCGAAAGATTTTTGAAGGAAAATCGTTGTGTTTATGCATTTATTCTTCATGTGCTTTCATTATGAAATATTTAAAGTCAACATTCCTGTAGAAATGTTTTTTGTTTACATACTGAATATCGGATTTTGAGTAACTCATTGTACAACTCATTGATAAATAAAGTAGGTTGTATTTCTTTTCTGAATCCAAACTGGTTCTTGTAAAAGCATTTTTCATATAAAACACTTAATCTACTTTTTGGCTAATTTCTCTAATATTTTAAAGAAAACTAAGAAGGGAGACCGATCTTATAATTTTTCCATCCCTCCTTATGAACTAGTATTATCCCAGCTTTCTCCAATTATATTGAAAACACGGCACTCATCAGACATATCTTCAATACAGGAACTAAAGGATGTATTAAGTATGATTTATTAATAATGAATTGGAAGTCTTAATACTCCAATCAAGAATGGAAATGTGCTCCGTTTGAGCAACAATCTTTCATTTTATTTCGTTTGCAGTTTTGTTTGAAGAACTTCATAATCCCGCATGAGTGAATCACTCGTGCGGAATTTCTAGGACCACATAGAGAAATCAGTTCTCTAGATGTCAAATAATGGTTTATTTTTCTTCCTGCTCAACTAGGAAAGTAAATTAGATGACCTTTGGTCCGTACAATAGCTCCAGCGATATTTCATCTCGGCGGTTTTAAAATGGACTGCTGTTTCCTATCAGAGCATTTTATGCTATTATCCCCGTGCTTTATCTTCTGAATCCCATTTATCGGAGAAAGAACACGTTTTTAATAAAAGTTGCCCAGATGAACGGCAAGATCGTGTCTTCATTTTAGAAAATAATTCTATTATAACAGTCATAAGTGTCCAAATTCTCTCTGTGTGTGGAGGCGCCAATGACCTGACTGCTTATATTTTTAAAATAGTTACTATAGGCCCACTAAGTATCTAATTATTCATCTAAGAATCCATTCTATTCTGATTTTGATAAAATACTCGAGATGTTAATCCACGTTAAAAAAAAAATTCATGTTCACAAAATCCGATTCCGAATATGTTTGCGAAGAGAGAATAAATTATTTTTTCCTATTTTCCAAATGCTCTACTTCTCTCACTCACTGGATGGAATACTTCCATTTGAATTCCTCTTTCAAACAACAGTGGCGATCGATAATATTCAGCTTCGAATCGTAGTTATAGCAAGCGAATTTTTAGTTCTAACGATGCCTTGTAATAAGAGTAGTTAAGCAATTTGTTAGGGCAGTTGAGGTAAGAGACTCATTATCGTGACTCTTGACATTTGCACATAGATTTCACTTGCATTGAAATGTGAAGCATTAGCCGGACACCATCTTCTAGATACGTAAACTTTGAAGATTAATTCCTTGAGTGATAACATTCTTTCAGTTAAAATAATTCAAGGAATACTTCAATTTGACTTATTTCTCCTAGGGCACTTTTGTACAAATTTCATTATATTTTACGGCTTAAAGTTTAGCACCTTGAATTGATACTTATGGCATTTAAGTAACATTCATGCTTTGCAAACATGTTCAACTGAAGCTAAAAAAAAAACACAGATGACTTTTCTTCATTTGTTACTAAAAGGTTTGGACCTTCGTGACCTAAATGCAGCCATATATAATAATAAATGTATAGATAAAATCAATTCTGACCTTCAATATACTATTGAGCTGTGCCCATTGCCACATTTGCGATTGAAAAAAGTAAAAAAAAAATGAAAGTGCTACTTAAATCGTCGCAAATGGATCGAAACACCGTGGAGAAATCTTTTCAGTCGTTTCTTAAAAGATTCGAGAGGTATAAAGTCGAACATTCGATCTAGTTTAAGCCAAACTCCAGTAACATAACTCATAGTTATATCAACAGGATGCTGAGTGAAATTGAGGTTCACGATATCTTGACATGGCTGCATTCCGGCGATAAGAGAATGCATGTCTTAGATAACCGATTCAACAAGTAATTTATCAAATGAAGAACGTTGATGACAGAGATCTTAAGAGGATGATGCAGTTCGTAGCATCTTATTCATTGTAAGAAAAATAAGATAAATTGAATTTAAAAAAAATGGAATACTGAATGGTTTAAGATTAGTTAATTCACGAGTGGACTCAATTTCATTATAAAAATTAGATGCAAATAATTCAGTCATTGGGGAAAGCATCGATGTCTACGCATTCCTTCTGTTCTATCATTACCTACTTAAGACGTATTTTCTCTTAGCGGCGGTGCTTTGGCCAAACACGGAAAAGTGTTTTTTTTTTTTTTTAAAAAAAGAGCATTGCTGGCAGTTTTTGACTTTAGCTTTCCGATAACATGATGGTTTACTCGTGAAATAAAAGAAGCATCCGATCTTGGTAAGTCTTAGGTAGCTTCTAAAAGAAATTCATCTTAACTAAAACGTATGCTACAAAAAGATTTATGGGCCTTCTTTAAGAGTGTGCCGTCAACTCTTGTTTAGATATTCATTCTCTCGCTATAACGCTATTCTTGCGTCTACTAACTCGGCCTCTTTCTTTTTAAGTTCTCCGGAGAATGCTCGGTGAAATAACTCTGTGAATACCTACTGAACGACTGCAGCAAATTGTTCACTTTGGAATTTTTTATTTCTTAGAAGTGTTTTTAGAATTGCTTAAGAATAAATAGGAATGTTAAAGAAGTATGAGGAAGATTATTCTTTTCATTTTCAATCTAGGAAGATTCAAATATTTTATGCGTATCATTTTTCTACGACTATACGAAATGCATTTAAGATTTCTTTTGAATAAATGGAGACATTATACAGCCTACATTGTTTTCAGTGATGTGCAATTGTCTTAGGCACTAAACGTAAGTCAAAGTAACGATATATAAACATTTAATTATCAGAGATTACAGGAATACTTTGTATAGCGCAGTTAAATGGTTACAAGAAGCGTCCGCGCTATGCAAAACTAAGTTGTTCGAGGTCTATTTATAAAGGTTTTCAATTTAATTTGTTTATTACAAAAATTTAGGATAATAAAAAATGTTCAAAAAAGGGGAAAAATGTTATTTTTATTAACTAAACAACAAATAAAATCCTTTTAAATTGATATAAAAGTTGCAGAAAACAAATATGGCTTCAATTTTAGCACACAGTAATTTACGTTTGACTAAAGTAGTCTTTTAGTGTTCGTTGAACCATCCTTGTCTTCTTTGTCTCTTCAAGTACTAGATCTCTGTAGCATTTGATGGCATTATTGAGACTTTGTCTCACTTTGATGCTTCTTTCCAAATTCGGGTCGGCATTTATGAGAAAGTCGGAAGCTTCGTCGATTTTTCTCACAAAAATTGAAAGGTCAGCAAAGGAAAATTCTTCGACCATGACATCAATGGGGTCATCTTCGTCTTCTTCCGCATCATAGGCTCGTTGTTCCAACTCCAAAAGGGTTTCATCATCTAGATTATTTGAATGAGAATCAATACATTCGTTCGCATTGTTACAATCTAAACTTGTAAAACCAAGATCTTTGCCCATCTGCACAATTTCTGTTGAGATTTCCTCTTTCGGTGTTGCAAAGGCAACAAAGTCCTTTGAACAATGCGGCAAAATATTATGCCACACGGCTCTCATGTTGCTTTGAGTCACCTCTTGCCAAGATTAATAAATATTTTGAATCACATCTTTTATGTTAAATTTCTTCCAAAAATCACTCAAAGTCCAAGAATCTTCTTCTTCTACAGCTTTAATAGCTTGAGCAAAAGTTCCTCTTAAATAGTAAGCCTTGAAAGTGGAGATAACGCCTTGATCCATCGGCTGCAGAACTGATGTTGTGTTTGGAGGGAAAAAATGAATCTTGACATTTTCATCTAAGTCAGTCAATAGAGTTGGATGGCCTGGCGCATTGTCTAATAAAAGAAAAATTTTGAAAGGAATATCATTCTTTTTACAATAGCTTTTAACTTCAGGGCAAAAACAAGTTTTAAACCAGTCTTTTAAAATTGAACGAGTCACCCACGTTTTTTTATTCCAACGCCAATGAACAGGTAAATTGTTCTTTGTAAAGCCCTTAAGAGCTCTTGGGTTTTCCGCTCTGTACACTAACAGTGGCTTCAATTTTAAATCGCCTGATGCATCTCCTAGTAAAAGTGTCAATCGGTCTTTTGACACTTTACACCCAGCTTGTGTTTTTTCCTTCTCTGCTAGATATGTGCGCGATGGCATTCTTTTCCAGAACAAGCCAGTTTCGTCAGCGTTAAAAATTTGATCATCTGTGTAGCCTTCCTTCTCAATAAGCTCCTTCAATTCATTGGGAAATAATTTTGCAGTTTTAGTGTCAGCACTTGCGCTTTCACCTTGGATTCTTACGTCATGGAGTCCTATACTCTTTTTGAAATTGTAGAACCACCCGCGACTTGCTGTAAAAGTTTCACTGGTTGTACTTCCTTCATTTTCGCTTTTATTTTGTCATATAGACTTGTTGCTTTTGCCTGGATTATCCTTTGACTCAAAGGAATCTTTTTCTGATTACAATCTTCAATCCCGATCATTAGAAGGAATTCCATATTTTCCAGTGTAGAAGATCGATTTCTCGTGATCACTTTTAACATATAAGAAGCGGTGCTCATTCCATGTTGTTTAATCTTTTCTTTGCTCTGAATAATTGTTCGTACAGATGACTCATTCATTGAATTCTCACGTGCTATTTTAGCAAACGAAGCGCCATTCTCGTGACATTTTATAATTTCAAGTTCCTTCTCTAATGTCAACCACTTGCGTTTTTTTGTTACTCCAACATTGTTTTGTCTCTTTTCACTCGTACTTAAATAATAAAAAAAAATTATTAAATACTAATATTAACGAAAATAATAAAATGCCGCGGGGAAAGAACGTGTCTACGTGAGAGCCAATCGAATAACTACTGCATAAACGTGGCTCTCGACTGTCACTTGCGACGCCCGGGAGTCGCCGGTCAGTGTTAATAATGTTAGTGTAATAGTAAAAATCGCGTTATTCAAAACCGCGCTATACAAGGTATTTCTGTATAAAATAATAATGGATCTTTAATATTTTCTTTAAAATTTGATTAATATTTTAATATAAGGAAATTGTTTTATCATATCTCATTATTTTGAAAAACTTTTATTGGGATTATATTGATCAAGTGTGTATAATAAACAACTAAGTTATACCAATTAGTTTCACCAACTAAGTCTATTGGCATCTTCAGGGTAGATAACTGTTGTAAGGTATTAAAAGTAAAAAACTGTTACAAACTAAAATCAACCGATTCCAATTATATTAAACAAAGAACAGAGCGCGTACAATACA
Organism: Typopeltis vanoorti; assembly: GCF_054136105.1. Lineage (NCBI taxonomy): Eukaryota > Metazoa > Arthropoda > Arachnida > Uropygi > Thelyphonidae > Typopeltis > Typopeltis vanoorti. Next base: position 47,554,509 of record NC_143553.1, read on the forward strand.
TTCATAGAGCGTGGATGATATCACTTGTTGTTATTTAGGAACGTTCTATAGTTGGCACTATAATTCAGTTCTGGCGAGTTGAAGGATCTGATCAGGGTCTTTCAGATCACGGGCAAGATTAGTCCTTGGTTCCTGTTAAGGTTTTGTATACAGCGGGCAACTGTTGTGGCCTCCTGAAAATTGGGGAGCGGAAGTCCTCCTCCATGTAAGGAATTGTGCTTCTATCCTACTCTATGGTATGGTTCGTTCTTGAGAAATGAAAAGCTAACCCCGATTTTTCTTCTGTTATTATTGACATCACCTACGTGTTCTTTTTGCCTAATTTTGCCAGAACTGAATTACAGTGCCAACTATAGAATGTTCCTAAATAACAAGTGAGATCATCCACGCTCTATGCATGTATTGTACGCGCTCTGTTCTTTGTTTAATATAATTGGAATCGGTTGATTTTAGTTTGTAACAGTTTTTTACTTTTTAGTGCCTTACATCAGTTATGTACCCTGAAGATGCCAACAGACTTAGTTGGTGAAACTAGTTGGTATAACTTAGTTGTTTATTATATACACTTGATCAATACAATCCCAATAAAAGTTTTTCCAGAGCTTTTTGGTCAAGAAAATTAAACGTTTTTTAATATCTCATTATTTTACTAACACACCTATAAAAATTATACTTCTTACTAGTATAATGTATGTGTAAGAAAAGGTTTCTTTTGCGATCCGCTTGCAGTGGCCGTTTTATATTTTCGATAACAGCTCAAAGGTAATAGCGCCACTTCAGCCCATGCATGTCGTACGAGGGACTGAAATGGATACCCAGGGAGGATGTTGGATCGTACTTCTTCCTTGTATTCGATCCGCCATCTTGTTTTAACTTAGTTTTTAAACAAGTAATTAGTTGCTGGTTGATTACTAATTTTAATATAGAGAAATTTATATTTTTAGACAGCACCACTCTATATCTAGATTTTTTATAGTAACTTTACTTCTTATACAGGCCGAGTTCATCTCTTATTTTTAAGGCTTCCGCTAGGTCCGATACTTTTATGAACGGTGCAATAAACAAGATTCAGGCAAACACAAATTTAAAATCAATAAAACAAAACATTTAATTCAGGGTTATAAAATATACACTTAAGCTCAACTCTGACAAGAAGATAATATAAATATCTTAGCATGCAGGTCACAACATCTTATAGATTCAATTTATAAGCATTCTGCTGTCAAACTGACAGCTTTCACAACATTGAATTAACTTCTAATAGAGTTCAATATCACTAAATCTCTTAGTAACAAATTTTACTCTTATCACACAGTCAGCAAAGTCTCAATACATTAATGGTGGCAACAACTGCTTCATAAGTATACACTTTCATACTTCTTACTCCGGTCGATTTCAGCAAAAAACGTTCTAGTTCATGTGGGGAATAACAGGAGGAATCACACATATATTTCTGCACTGAAGTAACATATAAATGGACAGTTCTTACCGGGTAAATCCTTTGCTCATCAACTTCACTATGGGCTCACTTAATAACTGTATTTATTTAGCACACTGTGGCAGCACTAATTAGAATAAATCTTCTCAATGATAACTGAACATTTAATGGTTGAACTTTACATCTATGGACGTATCTGCATAAAGGAAAATGCTCATTCCTTCCTTAACACTATTTGATTAATTCAGCACTCTGTTAAAGTTCCATGAAGCTAATGGAACACGCAGTAATTCTTTAACTTCTAGAATTATTCTCAGTTGCCTAATACTTTCCGCTAGTTTAATAGCTTAATTACAGCACTAAGGTTCTAGTTACAGCAAACCTTTGCATTCGTTTCTGTACTCCGTATTTTCCTCGTCTGCCTGTGCTATACTAAAATGCTCTCGTATCCCTGAATGGTCAGTCCTGATAAAGAAAGAGCCCCGGTTTTCTCCGCTCCTCGCTTATATGCTTCCCTTCTATTTTCCCGCCAAAACGGTATAAAGTATTGCATAACATTATACCTATACATACTGGTAATAATAAAATAAAAACTAAAATATTATAATTCACATAAGGCATATCAAATTTATATATACAATTCCTCATAATATTAAATCAGAAATAAATAAAATAAACAGACTGATATTTCAATACAGAGTTCTATTATTGCTAACACATTTTAGATTAATTAATAAAACTTAATAAACTCGAGGCAATTACATGAATAATAATTTATAACAAGAGATTTACATAAAATAATATTTACAAATGTAGCCTTTGCCATGGTGGATTATGTTGGATTCTGAAAGGAATATTAATAATTTAAATTTCTCTTCATTCAGAATCCAACAATGGATATCCAGGGAGGGTAATGGAGTTTTGACTGAGGCTCGTCTATATTGTTGTTACCCTCCTGCCATACTCGGAGCTTATATATATATTAGCTCAATAATAATACCCCATTCATAGATAGATAGATAGATAGATAGATAGATAGATTTTCTCAATCAGATGACGGGATAAAGAGTCAAGGACTCGGTCCATCTACTCCCCAAAAAATTTCTTTGGCGATTAGATCCAATGTCGGAGCTAATGAAGTTTTACTGAGACTCTATTGTCGCTACCCCGCCATGACCAGAGCATATATAGCTCAATAACACTCTATCCATAAATTTTTTTCTACTGATAACGGAATATGAAAAGCATTCTTGCTTCGCCCATCTAGCTAAAACAAGTTCTTTTGTATGAAGTCTTTGCCCTCAAAAACGTTTACAATTTCGAAACTTCAAGTTTCATCTATTTTGGACTATAAAATGATTCATCTTTAATATCTTCATTATACAATGGCATGTATTACTTTCACCATGGAAATGTTGCTAATCTGGCACAGATTATCATCTATGGTAACAGATTAGCAACCAATGTTTACCATGGCTTCATACGTCAATAGTAACGTATCACTATGCAGTTTGATAACTTATCTATTAAATTTTAATAATAGTCGACTTCAAACCGTTAATATCATAAATTGTGCATGCTCGCGTTTAAAAAAAACCTGATGATTCATTGTTGGCGAATGACTTTGCACCAGGTAATTATACAACTTTAGAGAAACTTCCTACTAAAGCCTGCCTCATTAACTTTTATTCAGATTGAAGTTAACGAGTTGGTCAATGATGCATCACTTCATAGATATAAAACCCGTGTAACATCTTAAATATTGCTACACAACTCACTGAAGTCCTTGACTGATTTCTTAATTATAGTATCGTATCACTGCTAATTAATTCTGTTTTTTAGAAGTTGATAGTTGATTCATTATACTCAATGTTAATATACGAGAAAACGATCTCAAGGGTAGCCGTTTGGCATTTTTTTTAATTAGAAGAATCTGCAATAAGTCTTGTTCTTTCAAGTATAATGATCAAGCCTCGTTGCTTCTGGGAACAGTCGGTTTTTGAAAAAACACCTGAATCATGGGTTTATTCATGTGGAAAACTAAAACATCTTTTTGTTCTTTCATCTATGCCACGGGTTAATTTAAAGTCAGGGCTGGTTTTAGAGGGGACATTTCGAGAGTTTTTAACTCCTGCGCTAGTTTTTGTCTTAATTAGGTTGGCGGGAAGTTCATAAAGGAAGACGTAGGGAGGCAGATAGGGGGAATCCATCACGAGGATGCGATACGAGTCATGATGAATGAGATGTCTCGTTATCACTCGGCATGGTTTCCGGTATGTCCCATTCGTTTCGTCCCTCAGTGAGTGATATCGAATCGACTGCTGTAGAATTGAATAAAAAAAAGCAAATCAGAATTAAGTCCACTTGCTGTCATTTGAGAGCGGCGAGTTGAATTGATTCAACCGGATGACGTTCATGATTTCGTGATTGATTTTGCATATGTTATCCAAATTGCCACTTTTGATGGATGTGGATTTTGTTAAATTTTATTCAAAGATTCTTATGTAAGGAATATTTTAAGAAATTGCAAATTTTTAGTGTTTGATTCCAATCCTAGATCCTTAATTTATAACTAGAGGGAGGATTTGTATCACTTAGTAAACATTCCATCATTCTTTATATTATTTATCATTTGATGCATTTCTTTAGCTAGGATTTTTTTTCCCTTCTGAGGTCTTGTAAACATCTTAAATTTCTCTCTATTTCAAATATCGGGGGGAAAAAATCCAGACTACAGATGTTCAGAATATATTTCTAAAAATCTAGGCTAGCATATTGTCGATTTTTGTCGGTTAACTGTAACATAAATTACGATTATTTAATCACAGCTAACGTTAAGGTACGTTCAATGGTGAGCATCTGTGCTGATCAACATTACATATACACTTTGCGAATGCAATAAATGTGGTGAGTGTAATGCAAACAACTCATAAGCATTTTCACATTAGAAAGTTGCAATAATGCTACCCCCCCGCTTGTTAAACATTAAAGAAGCAATTGTGAACAGAATATTGTATCAACTGATTGTGTGTTCAATATAGGTTTGTTGTAGTTCGAGTTAGTTACCGAGTGAGGTCGTTACTGCACGAATCAGTAATGGACATTGTAAACGTCAGTAATCGGTTTACGTCTACTTGAACTCATAAGGTGATCACCTATAATTCAGTTGTTTCCAGGAGAAAACGCTGTAAAGTGGCTCCCATCTGAATATTAGTAGCGACATCTCGTGCTTACCTTTGTCATTTATTAATTAAAATGTTAATATCACGAAGCATCTGCAGTGTTACCCTGTGTAAATAATCAAACAAGTTTGCATTGCTCTGGAATTTTAACATCTAAGTTCAAAGTATTATAGACAAAGGTGCAACATGTAGGTGAAGTTAAGGGAACTTTCTAATTTTCTATTCCACCATGTTTTGATAACATTAAATTTTATTCCTAATCCTAAACTTATATGCGTCTCTAACTGCAGTTTTTTTATTGAACATTATTGTAATCTTAAAGATGAATTGAATTTCATTAACTTCTGGCGATTTTTTGCATTAGGTATTTTGATTTTATGCTATCGATACAATAAACCATTTTGTAGAATATTTAATTTTAATTGTTAAGAATTATATTTAGTTACAAGAATGAATCAATCGACTGTGAGATGCGGTGATTGATTCATTCAATCCAATACCCTTGGAGGGTAATGGATAGCAATGCTGTAGCTAATGAAGCTCTAACTGAGGCTCGGCTATTGCTGTTACCCTCCTGCCATGATCAGAGCTTTAATAATAGCTCAATAACCTTATCCCTACACTGTCCGCTACAGATAACGGGGAATATGAAAAGCATTCTTGCTTCGCCCCTTTAAGCCAGTCCTTATAAGGATATAAGGACAATTTTTATCGATTATGGAATTCGTCAAGCGTCGAATACATTGATTTGATCAGATACCGTGGATAAGTTGTTTAGTAATGTTCGTTCTTCATTTTGTGAAATATCAAGGTAAGACTTTGATTAGATGCAATTTAATTGTTATTGCTTTCTTTAGCATACGCTTGGTATTGCTGGCAGTCCTTTGCGGCTGCGGGATATTCTACAAAAAAATTCTGCTGGCAGGTTTTAGACCTGCGCGATTTTTATTAACGCTCATACGCAGTTAAAACGATATGAGCGTACCTGACCTAGACGTATTCACTGATTTGCTCGATAAAGAGCCGGCTCTTGTACTTATTGATAAACTCCAAAAGAAGTTCAAGCTGACAACATGGCCTACTAGCATGATTGACCCCGACACCATTATCGAGGCACTCGATAAAAGGGTAGCACTCACTTTTATTAAAAATAACTTCTCAAAAATTTTGAATGGGATTGGCCCGGCGGCTATTTCAACTTGTATTCCTCACCTGAAGTCGACGTTGAGGAAAATGAAGACTCTCCTCAAGTGGAGGAAAAACTCAATCTAGTTGTCTCTACCTCTAATCCTTCTGATCAAGGAGAAATCCACGCTCGTAAGAAGAGAAAAACTCTCTTGCTGAGCCAACAAATGTTGTTGGTATGGACGAGGATGTTCCCATTTCAGATCCCTCTGCTTCCCCCAATGAAAAGGTGCCACCGATTATCCTAAGGGAAAAGCAGAGATGGACAACACTAAGAACCATCGTGGCTAACTTACAAATAAGTTATAGATCTGCTAAAAATGTAGACGAAGGTTCAGCTCACCACCGTGGCTGATTATAGAAATCTTACAAAGGAACTGGACGCAAGAGGAACTCAATATCACACATTTTCACTTGCCTCCGAAAAAAAAAATCTGAAAGTGGTCCTACGAGGAGTCTCCGAGGATATTGACCTTAACTTACAGGATCTACCTCCCATAAAGGTCACTAGAATGTTTAGATCAAATAAGATACCTATGCCTTTAGTCTTAGTAGAAATTCATGACATTTACAAAGACATCTATAATCTAAAATCAATCTGTGGACTCAAAATAACCCCAGAACCATTGAGAAAGAAAGCATCTTCTGGGCAGTGCCACAGATGCCAAACATTTGGCGAGAATCACCCCACAAACATCTGCGCCATGCCAAAATCCACCCCGGCTAAGTGCGCTAATTGTGGGGGTCCTCAACCTTCTAATTATAGAGGGTATATACATCACCCCAAAAACAGATGGAGCGATCCAGATCATCGGTCTACCTCGTCATCTAGTGCGAGAGTTCCTGAAGCTCAGGCTCCTCAGTCCTCTAAGAGTGAGATCACGACAACAGGTGCTCGTCCATCATTAACTGAGCCCCTTAAGAAAATGAATCTTCAACATCAAGCGAGAACATATGCTGATGTGGTCCGCTCCAAACAGATAGTACAAACCCAGAACCTGAATAATCCACATTCGAATCTATCAGCTATTATCACCTCTTCTCTTGGAAATATGCTGCAGGTCAGCAACTCAATCCATCACTAAGTGTTACAAAAAGATTCTTACAGCAAACCCAATCCATATTATCTGCACTCTCTGACGCCTAGGAAAAAATCGCCCCAAATTCTGTTAGGATTATTGCTTGGAATGCCAACAGTATCAAAAATAAACTGTTAGAAATCCAGGAATCCAATAATAGATACAACCCAGATATATTACTAATCAATGAAACTCACCTGAGGCCTGCTGACACCCTAAACATCAGAGGGTATCAGATTTGCAGAAATGACAGACTTGGGTATAGAAGTGGAAGTACAGCCACCCTTATCAAAAACTATATCAGTCATCATTCAATAACCAACCCTACAACCACTAACCTCGAAATCACGAATTAATGTCCTCAAAAACTCGATTGGAAACCTTAATTTTTTTTCTGCTTACAACTCTCCATTAAAGACATTATTGACCTCAGATCTGGATGCCATCCTTGGAGTAAAAGGACCGGTCGTCATCGCTGGAGACTTCAATGCAAAACATCTTGCTTGGAACAGTAAAACTACCAATAAAAATGGTAGCATCCTTTCCAGTTGCACAGGATCAAACTATGCTATTGTGGCTGGACCTACCGAACCAACTCATCTCAGTACGTTTGGCACCGCTGACATCCTGGATATAGCTATCCTGCAAGACATTAAACTACAGTACAGCCTTAAATCACTAAACCAGCTGTCGTCGGGTCACAACCCAATTCTACTGCAATTGGGAGAACAAGAATGCCTGTCTCCTCCCTCTCATTCAGGCATATCGTGGGAGAGACTGTCTAAAGCACTTAGGGATCAAATTGGACCCGTCCCTCACATGTGCACACCAGAAGATGTGGAATCTGCAGTGACTAGCCTCACCCAACAGATTAAGTCCGCTATATAACGGTTGCAACCTTCCACAAACCTGTTCCCAAGCCTGGTCGTTTACCTGAGGATATTATGGACGTGATCAGAGAGAAGAACAGAGCTAGGAAGAGATTTCGTAACACTCGCGCTCCTCAGGACAAGACAGTGTTTAATAGATTGAATGGAGCAGTAAGGGATGCGCTTAAAACTCAGAAACCAAGTTTGGGACAAAACGTTATCCTGTATCTCACCTATTGATCACTCTATCTGGGGGTTACTGAGAAGCATCAAAAATAAAAACAGATCCCTCCCCCCATAATCTCAAACCAGGGCCTAGTCCACACAGGTGCAGATAAGGCAGAAGTCATACTAAAGAATCTAGAGGAGCAGTGCAAACCCTCTTATAACAACTTAGATTTCAATCACTTGTACAAAATCCCCAGACAGGTCAGACACACTTTAAATCTCCCAGATACCAGCACTGACCATATTGCACCCACATCACCTGTTGAATTATATGGTATTATTAAAAAACTTAAGAACAAAAAAGCTCCTGGACCAGACGGCATCTCAAACTGGGTGATCAAGCTGCTGCCTTGGAAAGCTGTAGTGCACCTGACCAGTATAATAAATGCAATCTTAATATTTCACTGTTTTCCTTCCACCTGGAAACTGGCTGACGTAATTCCTATACATAAGCCAGGCAAAGACCCACACCTACCGCAAAATTATCGTCCAATCAGTCTCATCTCCAATCTGGGTAAGGTTGCGGAGAAAGTCATCCTCTCACGACTCCAAACCTCAGTAAATGACCTAAACAACAGTTTGGTTTTCAGCAACACCATAGTACTACCCAGCAAATCCACAGAATTGTGGAATACATTACCATGAGCTATAACTGGCGCCAGTGCACAGGAGCTGTTTTCCTAAACATATCCAAAGCATTTGACAAAATCTGGCATTTTGGACTCCTGCATAAACTTATCTCAGCCGGTACCTCACTAAAAATGGTTCATCTAATCCATTCATTTCTTCAGAATAGATCAATACAAGTTAAAATCAACGGTTCTACATCATCTCAGCGCCAGTAGAGATCCCTGCTGGGGTGCCGCAGGGATCTCTACTGGCTCCATTACTGTTTTCTGTATACATGTCAGACATCCCCCACACAATCCGATGACTTCCATTTTGGCCCTGTATGCGGACGATACAGCAATACTAACCAGATCTCTTAGACCCCATTTCATTACCAGAAAGCTTCAAGAAAACCTTCTAAAGCTGGAGGGTTGGTTCTCCAAGTGGAGATTGGAAGTCAGCCCCAGAAAAGCTCAGCCGTGTATTTCTCAAAAAGGCCAATGTCTCCTGCAGGAGATGTGGTACTATTCAATACTAAAATTCCCTGGCAGACAGAAACAAATTACCTGGGTGTAATTCTCGACAAAAAGCTATATTTCAACCAACACATCAAGTCTGTGTGCGCAAAGGCATCTAAACCCATAGCTCAGATCTATCTGCTAATTAACAGAAATAGCAAGCTTAGCAACAGGATCAAATTGCAACTATACCAGATGACGATTCGTCCTATAATCACCTATGCCTCTCCGGCCTGGAGCCACACCTCTAATGCTAACATTATCAAAATACAGCGAGTGTAGAACAAGTACTTGAGAATGATTCTGAACTCCCCGTGGTATGTTAGAAACAATCAACTCCATAAAGACACAAATATTCCCCATATTTCCTCTTTTCTACAATCCTTAGCATCCACGTTTTTCCTAAAGACGTCCACACATCCCAACGATCTGGTTCAGCAAGCTGCATTTGAATATGTCCGTTGCATACGAGGCAACGGACATTTTCAAATATAGAAGACCAAAAGCTATATTAGCCTCCTATAGCGATGCATAATCACCATGACCATTCAGAGCGAGCAACTGCTCATAAATTTTACCCTCACTGTAGCCACAACAGATAGCGGGGAATATGAAAAGCATTTTGCTTCACCCATAAAGACATAAATGTTAATTGTCAGTTTTTATCACTACCCGTGTGGTGGCCGGGATAAGAATAGCACCAATGCAAATCCAAGCATGCCGTACGAGGCGACTAATTGGACGCTGAGATTTGGTGGAGATGGTGGAGAGGCCCGTCACTGAGTGGAACCAACGCTGAGTTAGACGGTCTTTCGGCCACTATGGAGTGGTCTAAAGATCGTCCGAATTTTTAGAGGCTGGCTTTACTTAAACATCGCCAATGCAGATCCAAGCATGTCGTAAGTGGCGACTAAATGGACGCAGAGTTTCGAGAGTTTTGCTCTCTCAGGTTTCTTCCGGAATTTCGCTCCCGGTGAGGGGGCTTAGAGTTCGGGAGGTTTTCCTGGGAGTGCATATTTTGAGTCTCTGGGGGAGGATGTTCTCCGGCACGGCCTGCAGAGGGGCTTTGTCGGTGGACGCCTTTCCCTGGAATAGATGAGCGGTTCTGCTCGGTGGGGGAGCCCATTACTCAGTGGAGCCAACGCTGAGTTGGACGGTCTTTCGGCCACTATGGAGTGGTCTAGGGATCGTCCTAACTAATTTATTTAGTTAGCTGTACTTAAGTATTCCCAATGTAGCTCATGCGTGTCGTACGAGGCGACTAAAATGGGTACCCTGGGAGGATAATGGATGGCAATGCTGTACCCAATGAAGTTCTAACTGAGCCTCGGCTATTGCTCTTACCCTCGCCATGATCAGAGCTTTATACGGCTTAATAACACCTTATCCCTGCACTGTCCTCTACAGATAATGGGGAAGATAAAAAGCATTCTTGCTTCGCCCCTTTAAGCCAATCCTTATAAGGACAATTTTTATCTGGCATTCCGACGACTCCAGGACGGTATCACTACACTATAGAAATGGTTCTCTGACTTGAGGATCCAAGTACCCCCCCCCCACACACACACACATAAAAGCACAGCCATACTATTCACCAGAAGGAAAGCCTCCATCAAAGATGACATCCATCTCTTGGAAAAAGATTCCATGGCGACAGAAACCAAATCTCGGAGTGACTCAACAAAATACTCCGATTTAACAGCGAAATCAAACTCACTGGTGCAAAGACATTCCAAGCCTTAGCTCAAATCTACCCTATAATCAACCGCCGTAGAAAACTTGATACACAAAACAAGCTAGTACTATATTGGATGGTGATACGCCTTGTGATAACATACGCCTCACCAGCATGTAGCCATACCTCGAAATCAAATATAAAATTGCAGCGAGTACAGAATAAGTGCCTTCGGCTGATATGGACGCCCCATGGTTTATTAGAAAGACCCAGATCCACCGCGAGACCAGAATCCTATACACCTTTCCGCTCCTTCATGACCTAGCTGAAACGTTCTTCTCAAAGGCAAGCACGCACCCAAATCCACTAATCAGACAAGCTTATAACTACAATGAATCTGAAGACTGCAAACACAAAAGACCCAAGACGATCCTGTTCCCAGCTGAACACAGTTAACTCCACAGCCCCCAAAAGGGCGAGCGTAAGTTCATCCCCCCCCCCCACAAGTTTCATTACACAGATAAAAGGGGATGTGAAAAGCATATTTGCTTCGCCCATCTAACCAGTAATGTTGTTGTTGCTGCAGTTTTTCGGCAAGTTTTTAGGTTAATTATACCCCTTTTCGGAAATTTTGGCACGTCGTAAAGGCTAGATCTCAAATTTATATTAAATTTATTTAAAATAAATATTTAGTACATTACGAGAATAGATTAAGCAGTTTAGTCATATTGACGAATATAGTTTATAAAAAAGAAAATAGTTATATTACAACGGATATTAAAGATAAAACACATTCCGTATATCTTTTAGTATCACCAGTAAGTCTCTCCTAATGTTGCAACTTTCATTAAAATCTTATGTGGCTTGGTTGTTTTAAAGAAGTCTTTCTGTAATACTATTAAAATTTTATAATTAATTTCAGGAATATTAGTGGGAAAATAGTCTGAAATGCTGACAATGTTAGCTTAGTCAGTGTAAGCTCTACTTTATCATTTCTTCTCATGGTCATGATTAAATTAGTTAGCTAAACAGAAAACCTTTCTCTTAACTTATTTTTATGCAAATACTGTCGTGTTAATTTAATGAAAGAGGCTCAGTTAATTTATATTTACTTGAAGTTGATACTATTACTGCGCAAGACTAGTGGTGAATGAAAGAGAGACAATAAAATGCACATGCGAAGAGTATCTTAAATAGTAGAATTCTGAAATTAGAAAGTAAAGGTTAAATATATGTTCTTTAACCTTAGGTTAGTCCTTATAAGGACTGGCTTAAAGGGGCGAAGCAAGAATGCTTTTCATCTTCCCCGTTATCTGTAGAGAATAGCGTAGGGATAAGGTGTTATTGAGCAATTAAAGCTCTGATCATGGCAGGAAGCTAACAGCAATGACCGAGCCTCAGTTAGAACTGCATTGGCTACAGCTTTGCCATCCATTACCCTCCAAGGGTATTGGATTGAATGAATCAATCACCGACTATGTAAGTAAAGGTGAAATCTCAAAAAATTGTACGATCTCTAGGACACTCCATAGTGGGCGAAAGACCGTCTATATCTCGTCTCAGCGTTGGTTCCACTCAGTGACGGGCTCCCCGACCACCGAGCAGAACCGCTCAAATTCCGAAGAAAATAATTCGCCGACAAAGCCCCTCACCGGGCCGTGCCGGAGAACACTTTCCCCGGAGACTCAAATTGCTCCCTTAAGGCAAAAACCTCAAGAGAGCAAACTCTCGAAACTCATTATCCAAGGGGGTAACAGCAACAGCTGAACCTCAGTTAAACTTCATTGGTTCAGCAATGCCATTCATTACCTCCAAGGGTATTAATCAATCACGACTATGTAAGTAAGTAAATAAATATAAAGGTGACATCTCAAAAAATCGGACGATCTCTAGGCCACTCCATAGTGGGCGAAAGACCGACCTTATCTCAGCGTTGGTTCCACTCAGTGACGGGCTCCCCGCCACCGAGCAGAACCGCTCAAATTCCGAAGAAAATAATTCACCGACAAAGCCCCTCAGCAGGCCTTGCCGGAGAACACTAATCCCGGAGACTCAAATTGCTCCCTTAAGGCAAAAACCTTAAGAGAGCGAACTCAAAAACTCATCGCCCAAGGGGGTAACAGCAACAGCCGAACCTCAGTTAAACTTCATTGGTACAGCATTGCATTGCCATCCATTACCTCCAAGAGCATTAATGAATCAATCACCGCATCTCACGGTCGATTGATTCATATTCGGTGAAATTTAGTACTTATCCTTATAAGGACTGGCTTAAAGGGGCGAAGCAAGAATGCTTTTCATCTTCCCCGTTATCTGTAGAGGACAGTGTGGGGATAAAGTGTTATTGAGCAATTAAAGCTCTGATCATGGCAGGAGGGTAACAGCAATAGCCGAGCCTCAGTTAGAACTTCATTGGCTACAGCATTGCCATCCATTACCCTCCAAGGGTATTGGATTGAATGAATCAATCACCGCATCTCACGGTCGATTGTTTCACAAACTACAAACCGGTGAAATTTAGTCCTTATAGGACTAAATTTCACCGGTTTGTAGTTTAACAATTAACGAGCTAAAGGTTAGATATGTTCTTTATTTTAAAAAATAATATGTGTTTAATTTATATTTAAAGAAATATTTTATATTTCAAAAATTCTAGTACTTTTTTAACGTATTTAAGACTAAAATTATAGATACCTTTTTATTTTAGAGTATTATTGAATATAATGCAAGAAAATTTATAACATTTGGTTAAAGCATGAAAGAAATGTTTTACTGGGAGATAGTTTTTTTTTTTTTTTTTTTTTTGTTATTCTCCGCTCCCCCTGTAAATGTCGCTTAACTGCTGAACAGGGAACCAAGGTGAAAAGAAATAGCGACAAAAATCAATACTGATGCTTCTCGACAAACCGTGCAACGGAGCCCAGCGGAAAGAAAGTTCTACTAACACTAATACATAAAGGCAGTCAGATCTGTCAGTGACAGCAGTTGATCTTTAGTATAAAGAAGAATAACGCGTTTATGGTGAGAATATGTAAACGAAAAATATATATTCATTAGTTATACATTATGATCAAACTTAGTTACTGTTTTTTTGTAGACTAAAGTCATTGACTTATGACGTAGTTAAGCTAGGGGAAGAAAATACTGCTATCTGCATTTTAAATTACTTAGACTTTGCTTTGATGACCACATTTATTTTTATTTTCTATATTTTCCTCTGATATTTATATCCAAGTAAATTGCTGGGAAAGTCTTGTGAGAAAAAAAAAAACTCATTTGACATAAAAATACTGGAAATGTGCATCTTGAGTATAAAGGAATTTAACTGGGGAATGGTATAAATATTTATTTATATATACAGTGGGGGCTATCATAGCAAGAGTTACTAAGTTGTGTGATAAACTTGTAACACTAACAAACATTTAATTTGGTAGCGCAGGATGAGCAAATGCAAAGAGTTAAACCAAAAGAACAATCTAATAAATACTCTAGTTTATTATGTAGCTTTGGTCGCGAGTATGATTAACTTCGTTACAATAAAATTATCCAATTGCATTATTTTATATAATTTAATTGGTAATAGGTACATAATGGTAACATTTAAGGGAATATATATTTTAAAAGGAAATAATCCTTCGAATGTTTTTAACCATATTTATATTGAATTAATGCGCTTTGTGTATTTATATTTTAAAGGAATAAATAAAAGATTAAACCGAATCAGTTAACGATGCATAAAGCTGTTTTTCCGAGACATAAGCAAGCACACTTACGTTACTTGACGTAAACATTATTCTACTAAGAAGCGGTTTTGAAAAGTAATTTAAAGAAGGGTGTTCTCTGATAAGGGAATGACAACGATGGAGAGGATGTTCAAATCTCGCAGTTTACTTGTTGACCCAAAGTGAAAACGAGCGAAGGTGTTGGCAGTCGCATCTGCTGATTAAAGTCCAGATTTCTTAAACGACTTTTGCGGCACTTATGGAGCGTGTAGTCGTATTGATTCATGGGAGAAGCCAGGCTAATTAAGATACAAGAAAGATGAAGATAGCCTCATTTGCTGAAGCACAGAAATAATTAGAACATTAATTTGTTATTTTCATTAACAGAGACTTTGTTTCTTTTATGTATTTCGCGACTTGCTTTGTTTGGAACATTTTTAAAATGTCAAAGGTGATCGTAATTCTTATCCGAACATATACCTTAAAATATATTTTAAGACCATTCATTAAAATTACAGTCGACCGCCCTTTCTTGAGATGTCTTCGGTTATAACGGATTTAAGATCATCGTCGAAAAATTAATTACCTTCATGGTGATTAATTTTTTGACGATGTGCAACTCCAAACTTTCAAGGTATGTTTGCAGATTTTCGAAATTGATTGGCAATGATGAAGATACTTCCAAAGACTTCTATAGTTTAGTAATAAGATGTTTGTGGACCTGAGAAGCTTGGATATTTATCTGGTTTTGTTTGATAGAAAAATGTACCTGAAATAACATCTTTTAGTTCAATAGAAACAAACTAACAGACACACGCATTGTCTCTAGGATTGTTTTGGTAGAAAGTACCAAAATTAGGCTCAAATCACTGAAATATGCTATTATACTATCGAATTAATTACCTTTTATTTTGAAATAATTAAAAGCAGTGCGTCTACTACTAATTTTGCTTCTGTGTCACAACCAGTGAAATATAAATTAATCTTTGAAGTATTATAGGGTTCGGTTTGGTTTTGCTCTGCGAGTATTATGTAGCATATATTAAAATTAAAACTGCAGAGACTGCAGGCACGTGTGACAGAAGTAGTGTTATCTATGATCCCACTGATTTTTATTTTCTTTATGCATTGAAATTATCTCCAACTTTCTGCTGTAACAGAAAATAATATGAGGATTTTTGTAATATGCGACATCGACTCGTAAAACCTTTTGGGTGTCTGCGATTTTTACAACTATTTACAACTTCTTTCTTCATGCAGACAGGGATGAAGCACATTTAGAATAATGGTCAATAAAAACCAATGTTATCTTGCAAAACATGTGAAACACTTAAAACGAAGTAATGGGCATTCATCCCAGCTTATGCTAAGATGGACTTACTCCAGTTTAAAACACCGTGTAAAATGTTTCGCTAGGTTAATAAAAAGGATAATAAATGTAAATTGTATATAAAGTAAACAATCTTTATGTTTTGAACTTCAAGTTTTGTCGAAATTTATCAACAGTTTGTAAAATTACTGTTTTCAACTCGAGTTGTTTGACAGTGCGCTAATAAGGAAACATGCCCTAGATTGCGTGATTTCGTATTTAGAAAAATATGGCTTGCTTACTCGATATAAAAGAATATTGAAATACGTATTATCTGATCATTTTAATGAGTTCAGTTTTAAGTATTTTAAGCTATTTTTTTATTAATCACACGAGGATATTTTGATATACTTATAGGGCATATACGTGCAGTAAAGAAATATGGGATGAATAAACTGGTTAGTGGACACTTGCTAATCCACCAATCAAAAAAAAAAGTTAAAAGGTCAGTGAGAAATGTCACACTTGTAAAGACGAACCATGATCTTCAAAGGTGAGGATCGCTATAAGCCTCAGAAGAATATTGTAAAGGTAATTCACTACATAATACTTCCTGCTTATTACTAATGTTGGCTGAAGAGTGTCAAAGTATCTGCACTTCATTTAAATGGCATACACGATGACACACCACTAACAAAAGTGTTTCAACACCCACAACGAAAAGCAGCCTCAGTTTATATAATACTTCTTTTTACGATGCCCCTCCCTACATACACGAATTCTACTGAGGTGTTCTATAGTAACAGTACTTCCTTCAGGCAACAGTCTCAGTTGTACTACTTCTTTGGTGGGAATATAGTAGGTTGTTTTTTTAAGAAGCATACATGCTGCGGTTGTTAATATTTTTTTAGATCGCATGACAATAAAATGCAATGCGTTTCTAACGCAACTTGCATAACTACAGCGGTGTGATACAAATCCACGCTATGGGGAAAATGAGAAGTCATTAATTCATGTCGATTTTAATATTTCATACTCCACATGTCAGTTTCTTTTCCCAAGTATTCTAACATTTTTATTTGATTTATAAGAAAGGTTTTATGTATTTCCATCGAACACTTTACGAAATTAAGTTAAATTTTGAAGATTCTCTCTTCCACCTCAAACTGTCAATCCACGTGTATAGAATTCTGTTTTAATGTTTCCCTTCCACTTTTGTACAAACTATAGATACAGTTTGAATTTGTTTTGGTCTAGACGATAGTTTTGAATATTTTATACTACGAAAATGAAAGTCAGAGTTCAAGTCGTCATTTCTTTATTTAATTGCAGCATACATCTTATTAAACTAATAACTGTCTCATGTTTTTCGGTAAGACTAGCGCTTGGCATGTTACTTATTTCAATTTATGTCGGTAGAGGGCACTCCTGCATACTGTGTTCCGTTTATTTTGTTATTCTGCCCTTTGTTAATCGACCGATTGTCTTAACCAGAAAGGTAATATTTGAAAAGTCCAGTTGTTTTGTAGTTAACGTGCAATACACCTGAATAAATGAACAGACACCATTATAAATGCGATTTTAGTTGTTGTTCAGACGATTATGGAGGCAGGGAAATACTTTTTTTAATCTCAAACTCGTTTAATAATACCAGTTAGGGTTTAGGAACACCATGTGGCGGAACTTGTTTACTCTCGTTTCCAAAATCATGAAGTCGGTAGCCATGAGCTCAACTACAAGTTTCCTGTACTCCCTTTAGGGATAAAAGGAGTCAGGATATTATTAATACTTGAATTCTTGAAAGCTACAGGGAAACTATTAAAAGAAGCTGTCATTAACATACAACTCATTGAAGTTCTGCTTTTATTATTGGAGCTATATTGCATATAAGTATTAAATCACAATACGCGATGTATGAATTCATATTTATTTCCCGTTTTAACATGAGCTAATTCTCTTTTACAGCATTTATCTCTGCAGCTGGAAAATTGTCGCTAAGATGTTTGCTGCATTTCAAACGAGAGAGCTGCATGTACATTCCACTGGTTAAACAACTAGAATGCATTTCTTCAAATAATCACGTGCGTGCTAACATCAAATAACCTGACATTCATAAGGACTGACGATTTCACAGAGTAATGATTGTCATCTAAGATTCGCGCGCTCACACAACACACACAGCCGTACACGCATTTTCCAAAACTTGTTTCAAGTCTGTGGGAACGTCACGTGCACATGACACACACACACACTCGATTGTTCGTATACGAGGATTTGATATGAGCCTAGCAAGGAAGTTAATGTTGGATATGACGCAGTAGGAGACAGCTTCAGCTTTAAGGAACCGTGCTTAGTAGAGAGGTCATTTACATAATTGCAGCTACACACACTCCGTAAAGGAATGTGTGGTGTTCTACGCGCAATTGAATTTAAATCACCATTATTAGGTGGAAAAGGAAATAACCATCTTTTCCTCCACGAAGAATGTTTGTGTTTTTCTTTCCCCCCACTGCTAAATTCCGATTTGAAATGTGCTTCTAATGATTTTGGTAACTGAACGTATGCAAATGATGCCGCTTAACAAAATTTCGATACTGTTCGTGGTGTGAACATATGTTAACTCTTGGCAAACACTGTCGCTTTCATTCGTGATCGATGGATGGTGGACGCAGTTATTGGAAGTTTTCTTCGGCTATGCAATAAAAATGTTTAATATCTTTTTCATTTGTTAATTTGTATTTTCATCTTATGCCGTCTACATAATAGTTTACCGCAGGCTACATGAACACGAGACAGTCTTGCAGTGCTGTGGTAGCGTACTTCGTTTGTTTAATGTAGTCAGATCAATGACTGTTAACTCTAGGTGAATCATAACTACCCCTTACAGTCTAGAGAGCCCAGCTATCTTATGTTTTTCTCCAACTCCTCTTAATACGTTTTTCTTATCATAACATTGGAATAAAAAAAAGAAATGTAAACAACTTGAAATGGATTGAGTTCACTGACCTTTAAGCATTTCAAATCTTATTTCTAAAGAATACAAATACGATGATTTTTTTTTTACGTTTCTGGAGAAATTTTAAGTAATGAATTAAAAACTCATCTAGAGAAGCGCTAAGAGTTTTATTAATTTCTCCTGGAGGTCTCGAGATGTGGAAGAAATTAGTGTGTATGTTACTTTCGAGTATCGAAGCCCTCATAAAATGTTTCTTTGCTTCAATCTTCGCTAAAGGTTTTATTCATATTTATGAGTCGAAGGGTTTTGTGAAGTTCTCTTGGAGCTCTAGGAGATTTTAATATTTAATAACTTTTCGTGGCATAAGAGAATTTTGCTTCTTCATCACACATACTTTCTTTTTTCCGTCTTAAATAAACAGTTTTATCAAGCTGCTTTTAAACTAAGCTTTTTTTTTGTTTAAATATGTATGAGTGAAATTGTCTCGTTTTTTTATTTAAAAATAATCTGCTAAAATATATATCTGCGTGATTATTTGTCTGAAATTTATCCCACATGTTACGTTTCTGAATGGGAGTAACTACAAAATTGAATCTTATGATAATCTTAAACCGTCAAATGGGGGAGACAAAGACACGCTCTGAAGTTAATCCTTCAATGGCCTAGCAAGGGATTACTGAAACGGACTTATTATTCATTATGCGCAGAAGGTGGCATATTTAATTATGTGAAAGGTATCAACGTTTGAATGTTTTTTCTTCTTTGAAATAAGAGTAATGACAAACGTTTGCTAGAAAATTCTTCATCAAAGCACGTTTCAATTTCCATTTTAATGAACTCGGAAGTCACTTAAAAGATTTGTACTTTCATTTGAAACGACGTTTTGGTCTAAAGCATAATTCTAGAAATCATCACTAAATTCCTAGTTATTTTTCTCAAAGGTAAGATACTAATATTAATATCTGTTGGAAAATTGTTTCGCCATCGAACATAAACTGATTTCGTACGAAAGTAAAACATTAGGCGAAATTGTCCGGTTTGAGAGATACTAAACTCTAATTAATCTACGGAGGAGCTGCCTTTGAAGGCAGCTCCTCCGTAGAGTTCTTGGACAGACAGCACTTGACCTTGATCAGGGAATACATCGTTGGAATTCTATTAAACACAAGAATTTGACAGAAATCCAATCTTTGTTAAAAATTAGAAAATTTTCTCGCCGCTAGAAACAACACGAAACTATGGAAAGAAAATGATGTCGACAGAAAATAAATAAAATGAGACTCAAATATTAAATCGATGACCAGGGTAGTAGTTTGCGGTGCATTTAATGAGTTACAGGACACGGGATGTTTTTCCCACTGATATTTTGTAGCTTATATGGCGCGTTGTTCATTTCTATCTCCGTTGTATTTAAAATCAAACCTTTAAACATGATTAAATTTAAGACTAATCAACAATCTTAATTGAAAATGGTTCACTCCCGTAAATAATGCTGTAGACAAAACGAAATACTGGGAATTGTACGAGGAGTTAACTCATAAGTCCAACATAATAAAGCAACTCTTGCAAAGTAGCAAACTTCATTGACAAAAGATGCTTTTCTGTGTGTTGTGCCAAGGCAGTGAGTGAGTACCGTAGAAAACATGTTCGCGGAATGATTCCACACCATTGACTTTATATGGCTATGAAAATTATGCTTCTAAGAGCATCTGAAGTCAGATGTTCTTAGAAGCCAGAACTAACGAGAACATGCTACATCAAGTAATTTATAAATGATTCCATCGAAACGAACTTAGTGCATTTAAGGACTACACCAAATTCTGTGTATTACTGCGGAATGCATTTGCTTTGATTCGTCAAAGGCGTGTGTCCACAACTCATTCTGCTTTCTTTCTTTTTACTTAAGCATTTGGATTTTAAAATAGTTTAAAATCCAGTCTAAAATAGTAAAAAAAAAATTACATAATGTGCATGAATGGACTCTTATGAACTAAACGTGGCTTAGTTAATGGTATTTTAGCGCAAATAAAATGTTAAAGAAAATTCAAGATATATCTACGCTAGTGTTAAACTGTGAATGAAACTATGTTGTGTATTTTGTCTTTTTCATTCACATTTAACATTGTTTATTATATATTAATCATGACTTGTATAAAAGTTAAATAATAATTCTTAAATAAGGATTAATAAATAAGTGTTTATTCTGAACTTTATCAGCTATTAATTTATTAAACAATAATATGTGTATAATTTATTATATCTTATGTAAATATTGTAACGCGAATATTATTATAGTTATCTGTATACGAAATGAAAGAGTTGATTAAGTAGCTCTAATGTTCTATTTATTGTATTTTTATTAACTCAATGTAGTGGTATAGCCTTATGTAACATTAACGAAAATGTTTACGTTTATTTGTTGTCATGGAAACGCATGAAGTAAACGAGCGCGAGTGGAACAGAGCGTGAGCTGAGAGAAGGATA
The DNA here is from genome assembly GCF_054136105.1 of Typopeltis vanoorti. Lineage (NCBI taxonomy): Eukaryota > Metazoa > Arthropoda > Arachnida > Uropygi > Thelyphonidae > Typopeltis > Typopeltis vanoorti. Next base: position 47,575,763 of record NC_143553.1, read on the forward strand.
ATAAAAAAAAATAAATAAAAGGTAAAGAGAGAGGGAGTTGGAAGGGAAATTTTGAAGCGAGAGGAAGCAAGGGTATAAACTAGTGAAGTGGAAGTAAATGAAAGGTTCTCGAGGGCAGAAGTCAAAAGGGATAATATTTATAAGCGAGCAAGAACGAAGCGAATCTTATAGTTAGCTGAAAGTGAAGTCAGCAGTAATAATAACAAGAAATTAATGCCGTAATCGGATAATATAAAGGACTGGACGTTCGGTGAAGAATTCTGAATAAATCCAGTTAATCTAGAATTGCGAGTTATTTCTAATTTGCCCTAAGGAGAACTGCACAGTGTTTGATTGGTTATTGAGTGGTAACAAGGATAATTGAAGTACCCTACAGTTGATATCTAGGATTGTGAAGCGTGATTAATAGTGTTTTAGTTATAACTGTGGAGCAGTCTTATAGATGTGTTTTTAAGAATAATAAATATATTTTGAAAGTATACTCACAACGTGATTGATGTACTAAGAACTGTTTCTGGTAAGGACTGTCATATTAATTTTTTTCAATGCATGAAGAATTGAGTGTTAGTTACGCTACGTTTAACCTAACTTTAACTGTGGCAATTCTTCGAGATTGGGAATTGAAAATAAAAATTGCTCGAGAGATATTTACAGCAATTAGTGCCTGTGTTGTTCTTTAAGCGTATGGCATGGCTGAGAATTGCGTGAAAACTGATTAGATAGGAAGTTCTATTATATTTAATTAAGTGTAGGAACTTTGTGACTCAGGAACTGAGAAAGTGTATGTGAAGGTTTGGAAGATTGAACTAATATGATTGACTTGACCTAATGTTTAACTTGATTCTATTGTTTAAAATTTGAAGTAGAATTTATGTATGTGTTATATAGCTTATATTAAATGTTTCAGTTTGTTAATCTAATTATTGTGTTTGCCTGAATTCCTTTTTATTGCACCGTTCACAAAAAAAATCGAATCTTGCGGGAATCCCAAGTGGAAAACAAATACTTCGGCCAAAATGAATAAGGGGACTGCTAACTAACTATGAATTGATCCTGCTATTTTATATAGACTACTCTAAGAATAGAGTGGCGCAGTATAATAGAAATTTCTCTACACTTGGATTAGTGATCAATTTACAATTAGTTGTTTTTTTTTATATGAAAGTGACTTGTAACAAGATGGCGAATTCGAACATGAAGGAAAGAACGTCACGACACTAGTAGACTTGAACTATTTTATTCATTATTGTGCGTGTTAGCAAATTTTATATTCAGACCACCTTACATTTCATCTAAAATATTTTCATAAACCTTAAACAAACGTATCCACTTCTTGATGTCATATGGCACTAATAACTTTTAACGAAAAAAAAAATACTAAATCTTCTTACCAAGGTAAGAAGGCCTAGTTTCTTATAGTTTCGTCCTACCCTTTGAGTTGATTGCCAGTTTTATCCCTCTGATGATTCAATGTGTGTGTGTCATAGTGGATAGTTTCCTCTGATCATATTCTTCCATCGATGTTGGCTACCCAAGGGCCTTGTACTTCACGTACGTTCTTCCTCCGATACACCAACAATCTTGTCCCGCTAACGCCAGTAAAACTGACTGTTCTGTAATTAGTTTTACTGACGACAGTACTGTTTCTTTTTTCATCCGCACAACTTTCACGTGATGTGCCGAAGATATCTAGTAAATTTTACCACTAAAACACAATCCTCCTTACTTCTCGGAAGATAGACCATGCTTCACTCTCTCTCTCTCTCTCCTCCGCCTTCGATAGTATTCCATTCGCCAACCAAGATAATTTTTTGTTCTTGAGTTGACTTTCATAAACTAGCTTATTCGGGCATAAACACATTGAGTCCAACAAAAAAACTTGATATTCGTTTTTAGTTCTAAACAATACTTTTATTCTGCTCAACGTATAATTCTTCCGATTTAGAATATTGTTCTCACATCTATAGTAGCTCACCAAAAACTCTATTCCTTAATTCTATACAGAAGAGCATTGTTTAATAGATAACCCTTCTCTCTCTCTGTTTACGAATACGAGCAGCTATTCGGATAACCATACACGATACTTCCCCAAGCTTATCAAATCAATTTCGCATATTCTTTTTCATTCCACCCAGATGTGTGTTCTTATAAAAGTTTTCACCCACCGTTTTTCCTTAATTGACCACAAGTTCCTCAAAGCGCATCAACAGATTACAATCTTGTCTCGAACTACTTGCCCACGCATCACACTTGTGGTATTAAAGGTCTTGATCACTGTGTGTGTGTGGGGGGGAGTGATAAAAAAGTTCAATTTTTATCAAACATGAAAGTGGAACCGGAATTCCCATTAAATTCCAAACTGGTCTTGTTTCAATTTATACCAAATTCACCGTCATTTACGGCCGCAGTCTTTTCTCTCTGCTGGACTCTGCCATGACGGTTTCCTAGTAATTGTTTGGAACTTTTTTCTCTTTTTTATTGGTAGTCCTATTCTGCGTCATTTGATTAGTGGGAGTAAAAAACATGACAGTGCAATGCTGATTACTTCAACAATCTCGAACGAAGCAGATCAAGTTTAATTATCTCTTTCTATTTTTATCTCTCTTAATGTCGGATAATGTATTGTAGGCACGGGAAATCTTTCAAGTATCAAACAAATGTCTCTTTTTAGAACTTAGTTCAAGTGAGGTGGATAAATTTACTTCTTAGAAGCGTAGGACTAATTGCGGGAGGTTGCATTAGCCCTACCTTCAATTTGTTTTTTATCAGTTGCTTAGCTATTTTAGAGAAATGAGGTTTTTGAGAGGAAATCCTACTACATCTGTATGAGGCGGGTTTAATTCGTATTTGAAAAAATGCTCTAGGATATAGCAGCACATCGATCTTTTCTAATGATATCCGCACACGGCACTAAAGTACTGAAGATGCTTCAGCCTCTAGCCTGGGGTTGATGCCCCCCCCCCCAAAAAAAAGGGAGTAGGTCCTCTTTGATTGCGTTACGGAGAGACACTAATCGTTGCAAAACAAACTTAGTTCAATTAATGTTATTTGAAATGTATGCAATTTGAGATTTTAAGATTCATATATTTCTATCTTAAGATTTACTATCTGGGATGGAATTCGGTTTTATAATAATCTTTTTCATATCTCAGGCAGATGAAAATCTTCTGTCTCCTTCGTAACACTTCCGTCCCCTTCTCTCCTCCAAATTATGTGCCGATCAATTCTACTATTTCAACACCATCTCAACAGGAAATGAATACGGAACTTGTCCGAAGTCTTATGCGAACTCGGTACAATCTAAAACCAGACAACGCGCTTTGGATGAAGACTGCCTCATCAGGTGGAAAAAGTCAAGCAGGTTCAAGTTAGAGATGGTTCCTGGAAGGGACTCATGTTTTACAGAATTCGACTAATAGCATTAGAACCTTACGGTGTAATATTACATACAGTTTGGCTCGTGCGCTGTAATTAAACTTATTTCTAGCAATTCCCCCACGCAAAACATAACTGATCAGCGAAACATGTCTACTACTCAAGTATTACCCATCCTAATGTTTTTGTTTTAAGTTATTTACCTTTTAGTCATCAGTATTTCTCGATCAAGGAGTACCCAACTTAATATCATTAATATTAAGCTTAATTCACATAATTTCTCGTTCACCGAGTACGTTTACCCTTTTATCTTTAAGTATGCAAGTCATTTTTTCATTTTCTAGCATCTCCACTCCATTGCAGTTTCAGATGGATCACATACGCTATCATAAAAAAATCCCAATTATAGCAGCAATAATTGCATGGATTTGGTATTTATAATCCCAACTGGCACTCGTTCAGTCGTATCTATTTTCAGTTTCAATCGAGCCACTCCTGAAGGTAAAATTAGGAAAAACAAAAGTTTGTTTTGTGACATTTTTTATTTTTATTTCCGCTTTTTGGGGTTTAGTTTTGAGATTCACATTTTTTGTTCTGTGACTTGTATATAACCCATTTAGTAGTCCCTTCTTTATTCACAATACTATTTTTAAAGTATCTCTTTTTATACATATTTAAAAATGAAGATAAGTTTATAATTTCGATTATTTTTCAAGATTTTTTCATAACACTTTTGCAACTTCTGATTCCAAAATTATCTCTTTATGGAAAAATAAAATTCATTTTAAACTTCGCATGCAGATTTATTTGAAATGCTCAATTAAAACTTAAATGTCTCTTTATTTACAGGTTAAACTAATTTAGTTTACTCATCCGAATGCAAGCATGGGCCTCGTAATGCTCACAATAATCTCCATGACATCTCGCGTCGGTGTAAGATGGAGAACATTGTGTAGACCGAAAGATGCCAACATCACCTCTTGTTTAAGTGCATTTATTGGAGGTTTGAGTTAAATATTTGGCTACTTTCCGATACTGTGAGGGAAAATAGATGGGGAACGTTTGATGCTCTATCATCGTGAACACCAGACATTATTCTCTGCCATTTATTTCTTAGCAGTCTTTCTCTACTAGTCCATCTAGAAGATACTCGAAACTAAACACACCGATTTACTTTTAAATAACGCATTACCCAAACAACCCTCTAGTGAAGTGAACGTGAGTTGGCCAACTTCCAACACACAAACGTTTGATTCAGAGAATGTTTTATGTTTACTTTTCTATAACGAAATGTCATTTAGAATCGTAATAGAAGAAAGTTTACGGATGTCATTTCAAGCATTGTGATCGTCTACTGAACTAAAATGCTCGTCGAAGTATAGATAGTTTATAATGTCGCCAGTTATCTTTCAGTAATTTTTCTTTTTCCCTCTGATGACTTTGTGTCTCAATAAGCCTTTCCATGTTCGCTAAGATGACATTCGCTATTTACGCTATGATCATTTTGTATTGTAAACGAAAAATAGAACAAATATACAATAGTTAAATTTTTTGTTCCCTCGAAATGGCAGAACAATACTTAATGTTGTTGTTGTATTTTTTTGTAGCAGACGAATCCTTGCTGTCTTCTCGGTATATTGTTGGCCTAGACCATCAGTCAGGTTAATATCTGTATGTACAACAATTGCAGCATAGAAATTAGGTGAAAAGGTATGCGGGTATAAAATGTAAAAAGAGCGTTGATATCTTATATCTCGTTCTTCTTATTATTTTACTCCAAGTTCATGACTTACAAGGTTCTTGTCCTTATGAGTACTACGTCTTCACTCTGTCTGGACGGATTTAATTCAAATATGTGTGGATTTTTTAATTTGGTTTAAACCGGATTATGTTTAGTGGGAAAACATGGTTAGAAACGAGATAAAATCATGTTTTTTGGGATTCCTATCCATGAAAAGCTAACTGTGAGTGGGTCAAGGGTTAGCTATTCCGGGAACCCGTTATAGAGGTCAAACACGAAGTCTTTCCAGGTCAGATGACCGGGTGTTGGTATCGCACCTACTATAAAACTCGTAACATTTATGCCAGCAATAAGATTCTAACTCACAGCCTTTATTATAAAAACTTAACAATTTTTTATTCTTAAAAATCTATTGGTTGCAGAATGGTGAATCATTTTTCTCGTCAAACGAGATCCAACTTAGATGCTGCAAATCACAAATAAATAAACTATGTAAGACAAGATTTAATCCCCACAAATATAGATACGTTTTTGGCTTATATACAATAAACATAATTTTGATTACATAATTGTATAAATTTGATTTATACAATTATTAATCCTTAATCTCCCACTCTGCTAAATGTATGCGTTTACAATTTTTATTGCATGGGATTTAAATTTTAATTTTTTTCAAATAAAATGACTCGATTTAAGCCGAAATTGAAATGATTATAAACGTTCTGGAGATTATAAATCTCGAATTGCATTAACTTTGCGATTAGAATTATTTCAATTTGGAGCTGTTTGGCCAAATATTGCCAATAAAATAGTCTAAACTGAAGTGACTAAAGAAATGTTTGAACATATTCCAATTATCCAATTTCGTTCAGTTTTTTAATCCTGGCGGAGCTAGGACTATGTATTATTAAGAACAGTATTTGTCAAATTTTCCCCTATACAAAGCCAAGATAGGGAAAAACCTTTAAGACTGAAGATGTCAGTCGGTCTCATGTAATGACAGTTTCTCCCTTTTTTAGAAAACCGAAGTTTTCATTCTTCACAACAGGCCAAACAGGCTCGACAACAGTCCCTAAAGACGCATTTACATTGTCCCCAAAACCTTAGTTGCTTCAGCCATAGAAAGCTAAGCCACTAAAAAGCAGTACGATCAAAATTAAGAAGAGTAGATTTAATATCGATCTCAAATACTGAATTTCAGAACAACCCTTTTTGAAATTTGAGAAACGGCTGATATCATTCATTCATGACTCATAACCATCAACCTACCTTAAACCATTAAAAGTCTTATCAGCATGCCTATTCGAAGTATTAAGTTTCTTAAAATAATTTAAAAGTTTAATCCGGACAGTTTCAACAGAAAAGTGAACTGCGGTCGTATGGATGCGTAACTAGAAATAAATAACTGGCGAAGGGATCAGGCTTGTGGTAGTCCGCGAATGTGTTGGTTCGTTAGGCTTCGCTGTCACTTCATTAGATAGTTAGGCCACTTCTGGAAAACTGCTGTCAGCTACAAAACGAGGGTAATTGGGTGATCCTAGCAAGGAAGGTCAACAGAACCTAACGCGGGCAAGATTTTATCTATTTTTATTAATGTATGGAATTTAGGAGGTAGAGTAGATATTTAGCGTATCTTTAAGGTAATGATTTGACCAATTTCGTAAAAAAAAATCCCTTATTAATAACTAGTAAAGCAACTTAGGAAATCATTTCAGAATCTACATTATTTGCACGTTTGGTTCTATGACGTTGTATATGACGTCAGAGAGAAAAATCATAAAAGGCTCGATCGACTTGTAGACCCAGTTGGTAACTGTCGATAATTCCTCTTTGGAGAATGTGAATACTTTACTCGTTTATGAAATACATTATCGGAAAGAAGAAAAAGTCCTTGATGGTGAACCATTACGAATCAAAGGAATCCTATTTCGTAAACGTGTGACAAGTGGCAGTATTTGCTACGCTTACCTGCCCTCATTATGTGGGAACGGGTGCGCTGTCGGTTGTAACTTCGATTACAAGTAACCTCAATGCGGTGTTCGTAAAAAAAAAAGTCATTTTCTGCGTTTCGTATATGGGAATTGATTGGCTTAGTGTTCAGTACATCACGTGATAAGCCTTACATGGAACTTGTGAAAGTTTTGAGGTTCTAACTTTTTTTTTATTGTCAGACAAAACTTTTATCCTTTCCGAATAAGACTGGAGCACACTAAATTCACTTATGTGAACTAGTTAAGGATATGTGGAATTAAGTAATATATTTGAATAGAGTTAAACTTTTTTACCCCTTTTTTAGAGGACAGTTAAAAATCATCTTTATATATTTTTTACAGATATACTTTTGAAACGGGATTCATCTATGTTTCTTTGCACTTCAAATCCTATCTGTGATGAAAGTTACATACATTAGATCCGTTCATTTTATGCCAGAAACTTGATTGTTTTTTCTCCCACAAAAACCGGACAAACCAGCCGCAGAACACTTGAAGTGAATAGACATATTTTTGTGAATCTCACACTCGAAAAGTTGTCATCCTGTCGTGCATTAGCGCCATCAGTGGCAAAGGGTTAGATGATCTAGAAAACCTGCACTTAGGACAAAAAAACTTCTCTTGTTGTTTTCTGGAAAATCTTAACAGCACAGTTCCATCCTACCTGGGTATCCTTCGCTATATCATGAATCACAAGTAGATTTCACAGACATTCCACGTGTTCTCGTGTGGAAAATCTGTCATGTATTTAAATATCTCATTGCCTGTGTCCTATACATTTGGATAAATTGCCAACAAAATATTTCAGGAATATTGTGTTGAGGTATGTTACAAATGTCTCGAGAAAACACCGTGTTTTTTTCTATCTATTATTTAGATCTATTATTTTTCTCATTATTTATGAATCAGTTCCTCTTATTGAAAATTCCACTGTAGCTTTAGATAGTCATGTCATAGGTGTAGCTGCTCGGACATTAAAACACGCCTTGGTTTTCCGCATCGGATGAATCTGGGAACCCTGGCGCAGTTTAGGAAGATGCATACTCTTGGTAGATATCAGAAAATACTCAAACAAATGCGTTATTTGAACATCTAAATTATAAGACAGCAGCTCATTCAACAAACAGAACAAAGCCATAATTGAATAACGTTAGCAAGGAAGCTGAATGAGATCTTCCTACAACTTTAATGCGTCTAAAATCGATAAAGCTGTGGCGGAAAGGTACTATCGCATTTCATGTCGTAACTTATTTTACGACTTAAATGACTCAGACATATGACATTAAGCAGAAAGATAAATTCCATAACTGTCTAGAAAGTAGGATTGTGCAGTGTCGACCGATTGTCACGAAATTCAAAGATAGATCAAATTATCCTTTTGGCTTAGACATCTTTCACACACGTCTTGAGATAGTACGTAAATAAATGGGGTACATCTTAACCCAATAACATTTAAGAATTCTATCCGACTTTGCAGTGTGATTACATAATACAGCGAGTGTAGTTCTTTATCCAAGTTTAAACTCCTTTTTATGGAAGACAGCAGTGTACGAAGAACATAGAAAAGCCCGAATTGCTTTTTTTTTAGTTGTGTATGGATGTCTTTTCGTGGATTGTAAATAAATTAACGAATTCGTATAATGTGGAATGAAAGTCATGTAAGACGATAGCCCTATTACATAAAGACAATGAGAAGGAAGTAATGATCATTACTTATGTAAAGGCTTACATAAGTAACGATCTCAGAACCTTTTATATGATATTATGAAAGTTTTACAGATTGACCGTCATAACATCCTCCATTCTAGTGTTAGGGTTAGGTAATTAATTCTAATTTACGACTAATAACGAGATGGTCAGAGTAATTGCCGACCTAGTTGGTCGAGTGTACAGTTCACTCCATCAACGGGCTGCTGGTTGGGATCCTACTGTGCATGGGGAATTGTAAATGTCTTTAGTTGGGAGATGAATTTCATCACTGCTTGTGGTACCATTAGGTCTCTAGAGCTTGACTTTCGAATTATCTAGTTCTTACCACCGGGTTTATGGTACTAATATTAATTGAAATCTGGATTTTTATATCCTGGATTTTTATTGAAGGTACTGACAAAAAAAAAGTAATTAGTGATATCGATGCCAGCTTAGTGATTGTCTTACATGTAAACAACAAAAACAGAAGTACTAGCGTACGCAAATTAGTAAACACAATAAGACCTTTCCTGTAATGCAGCGTTTCTCAAACTTTAGATATCCGCGTACTCCTTAAATTTTCATTATTACCAAGTACCTCCTTATCACAATAATAAATAAATAAAGTATATGTCATTGTAAATGTCTATTTCATTTGAATTTATATGTTCATGTAAACAAAAAAATATGATTTATTTTTAATAGAACAAAATTTGGAATTGATTCATCTTCATTTCTCATTCATGAAAATCCACATTTCAAGTAATTCGTGTCACACTTAGAAGATTTTTCATCTTCTTCCTAGTTGGTTCTCTAGAGATGCCAGACGACACACCCTTATCAATTTCATTTGATCCAGATACAATATTAACGTTTTCTTGTTGCTTTCAGCTACTTGTATTTGTTATATGCTCTTTTGTGCGTTTTATAAATCCACTCTTTAACCAATGATCCATACTTGAGAATTTGAAAGCTAAAAAAAAATTACCATATTTACTCGAATATAACTCGCACTTTTTTCCCAAAATTAAAGCTAAAAAATCGTGGTGCGAGATATACGCGGGGATTTTCAGAAACTAAAGTTTAGAGAAAAAAAATTGAAAATGGTGTGACTTACCATGAAGCTCCTGTTCTCTATCGCTACTTTTGGCATCGAGAACAGTTTCCTTGTGTGCACCGTCAAAGTCATCTTCCCAAATAGCTTCATCTTCTTTCCCATTATTTCAAGCAAAAATTACCAGTAATTTACAAGACTTGAGATACGTAATGAACACAAATGACAATGAGAAGTAAAAGCAGAGCGCAAAACAGACAGCAATGGTAGGCCAGTAGAGAGAGAGCAGCTATGAAGAAGTGCATATGATTGGCGCGGTATTAACAAAAGATCGCGCGAACCAAAGACAAAGGCAAGCCAACAGTTGAGTTGAAATGCTAATTCTCTTCAACCGAATTCCATAATATCTGAAACACATTCACTATATATTTCTTAGTTCACACGTCCACAACGGGGGTGGTGTCAAGCAAAACCATATGTTGCATTGGCAACATATGGTTTTGCTCGAGTCTATACATGAGTTTCTGTTGGAGGGGGAAATGCGATTCATTAGTTAGTGCCGTTTTATCCCGGTTGTCTCTAATTGCACTATTTGTTGAGAAATATATTACACAGACTGCAAATGTCTCTGTACCTTATTCAGTGATACAATAAAACTACTTGTTTTTAAGCATCTTTAGTATAGTGACGCTGTTGGGAGGGGGGGGGATGCGTACTGTTGTACGCATAAGAAAACCTTCATACAATCCCTCAGAAAAAACTTCCATATCCTCATTGTCTCCATTCAAACTCTTCCAATCTTTCTCTGATTTGCTAGATTACAACGAATCCCATGTAAGAACATTTTGAGGACTTTTCAATAGAAATTTTACCCATCCACTTCATATCTGTAATAAATACGGTAGTCTCACATCGAGTGTTTCAAATCATCTACCATCTATTTCATTACACAGTGGGATTCGACATTTCAAGCTGTGGACGGAAAAATGAGATGTAGGGCATATAATTCCAATCAATCCCAATATGAAAACCTTTCAGAGTTTTACGAAGTGTAATTTATTATTACCATCATACGCTTATAATCATCATCGTAATTGAAGTAATTTCCATGATGAGGAACTCGGTAACTGTTTCGATTTATAGAGGAATACTATTGCAAGGGGACATTTGTTTTTGAAGAGTATTCAATGCAAATCTGTCAGGAGATTATGTTGAGAGCGAGTAACGAGTGCATCTAATGTTCGGTTTGCTTCGAGAATGGATTTAGATAGTGGAATTACTTTCTGACCACTTCTTGCACAAAGGTTCTGGCACTTAGCTTTTACACACAGTCCCCTGTTTCCGCTCTAGTTAATGTAGCTTGTAATTAGATTGGCCTTCCAATTTCCGTCTATTCTCTTGTTGTTTAACCGAAATTAATTAGCTTTACTGATTTCACTGTTTAAATACAGTAGGTGAAGGATGGATATTCGTTTTATTTTTATTTGTATTGTTAGTAGTGGAATGGCACAAATAATGATCTTATTTTAACGCACTCGCGGTTCAATTTTCATTCATCACACGTTCTAGAAAATTCTATTAAAGATGTAAATTAAAATTATTAGTGGTTTGTATGAAGTAACAAAAGATCACGCAAATACCGAAGAAATAACATAAAAGAAATATAAAAGCTTATCAGAATGCAGGAGGAAGCTGTTGTTCCAGTTGCTGATTTCTTGAAAACTTTGTATTGGAGACCGTTTCCATAGCAACCCGAGTTTCTGTACTAAAAAGGATGATATTTCTCCATGCGTGAAGATAATCTGAATATTTAAAATACTTCTCTTTTCTGTAGGAGTCTCTCTTCATGCAAACAAAGGAAACGAAAGAAGGATGAGTTTCTTTAACAACGTCTTAATTACAGCGTTTCATTACCATCTACTTTTATGCATCCCTAGTGCATTTGCCGTAGACAGCTTTCTCCCTCTGAATTGTTCCTCGACTAGCGTGACTTCACTACCACAAAGACAATATATGAATCACAAGAAGTAATTAACCGTCCTTATCAGGACCGCAGCTACTAGCAACATTCCATGTCCGTGGAGATTTAATTGTATATTTATTGTTCCTTGTTGCCTTAGCAACAAGAAGTAAAAAGCCAGTAGAGTTAACTTCAGTAAACAATTGAACTAAGAGTTCTCTTTTACGTGTGCTGTTTACTGGAGGTTGATATCTTTGTCGATGTACAGTATTGAAGCATGAAGAACTGGACACAAGAATATCAATGCAGATATAATTTTTTCGATATAATGTTGACAAATTACTGTTATAAGCTGTGAAAAGGTTTTTATCATGCAAGGATGAAGAAAGGTGTTTTCTCTCCCTCCCACCAGCATGAATTTTTTATTCCCCCACCAGGATGAAATATAAAATGATTAATTAAAAGAAAAATGCCATCAGAAAAAAAATCAAAATTAATTTCAGCCCGCTGTGCGTGTTAGTCGCAGCATTCGTCCACACTATCCGATGGGCAAATGTTGCTATGCTTCCTTACTTGGATTCACTACTAGCTTGACATCACCATGCCTTACAGAACAGCACACTAAATCTTCTGGGGCTCCTCATTACACACACGCAAGCTAAATGAAACGCCTCCGCTGTATTTCGGTAAGGTACTTTTATGTACATTAGTATGTATTTCATTTGGTTTAAGTTTTCATTCACTTCCTAAAAAGACATTCATTCGAATCGTCTTCAGAACAAGATGAGCATTTTATAGTCCTAATTTTTGATCAAGAAAATATGGATATCCCCCCCCCCCCTCGGAAACCCCAAATCAGACGACTCTTGCATATACACTTCTCACACGGTCAGTCACAGCTGCTTGAACATCGATTCGCCCAACAGTTTTTAAAGCTTAATCTGCTACCCACTTGCCAATAGCCGAGTTTTATTATATTCATGTATACTCGAGTGCCACTTTTTTGTTTACATGATATGCACGTGATCGAAACTTGACTTGAAGTTGGATCCTTCTACCAACTCGGTTATTAAGCTATACTATCCTTCTGAAAAGGTATGGCAGCTTCATCTGGACATTTCTTCTACTACACGTTCAACATGACGTGAATGACAAAGTGAAAAATCACAAGTCGACGATTTACGACACCTTTCCAATTAAATCATCCCTCCATACTGATGAAACTATGCTGACAGTTCACAGGTTGCTTTATTAACTCCACAGTACTGTAGTTATCTGCCACCCTTATAAAACAAATGCTACTACTACACCACACTATCTTTAGTATAATGCGAATTTCAACACAACAGAAATAAGCTATTATTGCGATATTCTAAGCTGTTTTTACATATTGGTTTTATGAAGTGTTTGCCTTAAGACAGTGTTTCTAAAAATAATAGTATCTCCCTATTTTATTTAAGTTGAGGTATATTACATCCCTATTGTTTCTTAGTCGAATAAGAAACTCAAAGAGTTTCATGCCGAATATAGGAACTATATTCGTGACGAATGGGTTTGAATACGAGTGTGTTTTGGATCTGCATGCTAAAGATAACAAACAGGCAGAAACTAACTGCCCTTCGTAAGGAGCACAGTTCATGCTACGAAAATAGTTGGGTTTAATGTAGTGGGAGTTCTTTGTTATGGACTTTTCTTGATCCAACAAATGGCTGCCAAGCAATTGGCAACCGATGGCAATGTGTAGCAGCACGTACTCATTTCCTGGGTTAAAGTCGATTTCTTCATCGTCTGGGTCGATGCCAAAACTGTGCAAAAAAGTGTTGGAAAACATGCCTCTTTGTCAAAATAAAGTTCTTCACGTAAAAGTGCTTGTTTTTGTTTTAGAAGCAAAAAAGTAGTTTTTATGAATAAGAATGCTTGTTTAGGTTTTGATCATTTGTGATTGCATCACGTCACGACTTGCTTAAAAAACATCTACACTTTATCAACGAACGTGCGCCTTCTCATCGAGGCACGCCGTATTTTTTCTTCGGGTTTTAAAGCATCCCCCATCTCAGTTGGAAGGCTGATAACTTGTTGATGCCATTGAGTGGTATATCATTGCGAAATTTCATGATTACTAGGGAATCGACTAAAATACATCTGATGCGAGGATCCATTTCGTTTAGAGCTGTTATCATAGATTGCTTACTGTAATTAGTGACATGAAATTACTGACTGCAGTGGGTAGTTAAGGGCCCCGACATTTCCACTGTAATCGATCATTTAGGTATAATATTTGTTTCACTCAGAGAGGTGCTTACAATCGTTAACATACACTATTTTATGCCACAATATTTTTACTTTCGTGGTGATCAATTAACTGTATGAGATGACGACTGATAGACTTGATACTTTATCAGCAATGAACTCCAATGAAAACTGTTGCTATATCTTGTGTAAAATGGTTTTGTTTTAAAATATTTTACAAGTACAGAGAAATGTTTTTGGATTAGTTACGGTTATTATACGTTATTGGAAAACAGGTTCATAGCAAAATTCCCGTATTTATGAAAACAAAATTAAGACAGCAGTAATAAGCTTTGATTTGAACTCCGTGCACATTCCAGCCTACAATTCAACACGTCCAGCTACGGGAGCACTTCGCCGGAAGTAACGTCAATGGGCAGATTGGTACAGGTGTCTCTTTTGAGTGAGTGTGCCATCGTTTTGTGGGGAAGTTGTGTGGTAGTTTTATTTTTGAGGCAGCAGGGAGGAAGGGTGTCTGCTTTTTTTTTTTTTAGATGGCAGGCAGGTTGGGCATATGTTTGGGGTAGGCAATGCATTGGGGAGGGTGTTTTTCAGATGGGAATGGTGGGTGTACATTATGTTTGGTTGTTGGTGACTACTTTTCTAGTATTGTTTTTTTTTAATATGTTCAGGAGGTGATTTGTTCGTTTCATTGACGTTGAATGGTCACATTGGCTCTCCCATTGCTCAATGCCTTCTAGCTAACGTAATGCACCGCCACCAGCTCACTTCCCCACCTAAAAATACACTTATCCACTTTGCCTGTCACCTCAAAGAATCACCTAAAATAGCACCCTACGTGCCCTCTCTCACCTCAAAAACACATGTTCCACTATCCCTCCAAAACACGTTACTAGGCATACCTGCTCCCCCAGACCACTGACGAGTGCTTGACTCAAAAACACATTTTCACCAATCCCCAAATACAAACACTTTCCCCACCTCAAAAACACACTAACACAACACCTACATTCATCAGCAAAACCCGAACTGCTAATATCGCAAGCGCACATCACGTTTGAAATACGATATTTTCAGAATTTGCCGCAAAATTGTTTTTGTTCTTCTGCCTCAGCTGAGTGTCACTTCCGGTGAGGTTGGGAATGTATCGTCTACCACGTCACGTGGTTTTGTTACGTATTTGCTATCGGAGAGTATGCTATCGTCGTATAGTTAGATCAAACACGTTTTCCAAGGCCGTATTCATGAGTGTGCGAACTGTGCGGTGGCACAGGGCCCCGCAAAGCGCAAAAAATTGAAAAAAGAAAATCAATTAATTTTTTAATTATTATATAAATTAATATTTTAATTATGATATAAAAATATTATTATGTAGAAATATATATGTATATAAGTTTACAACCAACTATTGTTGTTATAGTAAGCGAAATAAGATCGTAGCGGTAGTATTTGAAACTACTCTAAGATATATAACAATATCGTACTACATAGTGTTAAATAGGGAAAAATGCATTTTAAAGTAGGTGTTTTTAATAATTTTAAGGAGTGTTTTGATTTTAGTTTATGATTTTATGAACAACTAAGTATATACACGTACTGTCATGGCAATTTTTTATGTGACATTACTTGCAAAACATCTTAAAAAATATATTTTGTAAACTGGTTTTAGGTTATCCGACATCAGAATTTTTCTTCAATAGCAGTTTTCATTCTATATTAGATTTATTCATTTTCTAATATTATCTATCTCAGATATATTTTATTTATCAGGTAAGTACTTTTGTTTTAATTTATTAACTTATTTCATAATTAAATCTATCGTATTTAATTCTCGAGTATGACTAGTCGTGAGAGAGATTATTATGGAAGAAAATACCCAAGTGGGCATGAAAAACGAAAGCGAAAACAAGAAAAAGAAGCGGCTGAGGAACGTCAAAGAAATTCACTGTTTAAATTTATGAAGTTGAACTCATATATTTGTTCAGATATATCAGTTGATAACGGGAATTCTGAAATAACTACAAACAGTTCTTCGGCTTCAACATTAAATAATAATGAGAGTTCTGAAATACTCAAAGGAAGCGGAGAACATGACGCGTTTGGTCAAACATTGAGTATTGAAGATCCTAAAACTGAGACACCACAGGAAGGTGAATTATTTACTATTGATGATCCAGCAACATGGCCCAAAATTTTGAACAACGCAACACTAACACAAATTGTACACGTGGTCCACCATCTCCTCCGCTGAAAATGATTTTCCAAAAGATGACAACAAGAGGTGTTTTTCCACAGCTCACCATGTTAGGACAATTGCAAATGGAGAGAAGCAAAACAGAAGATGGCTTGTATATTCAAACACTTCCAACTCTATTTTTTGTTTTTGTTGCAAATTATTTTCTTCTGATGATAATTTTTAATCTAATAATGGCTTTTCTGACTGGCGATATGTAAGTGAAAGATTAAAGTCGCACGAACGAAATCCAGTGCACATGAAATGCATGTATTCATGGAGACAAATGGAATGTGATTTAAAAAAATCACAATACAATTGATCAGGCAAATCAAAATGTCATAAAAATTGAAGCAGAACGGTTAAGAAATGTTTTAAGACGAATAGTAGCAGCAAATTTGGAATCATAGAATTAATTGCAGAATTTGATCCACTTTTAAAAGATGATTTAATGCGATGTTCGGGAAAAAAGTTATAGGTAAGAAACAGAATTCGTATCTATCACCCATTGTGCAAAATGAATCAATTGTTGATATGGGAACCAAAATTCAACAAAATATTGTAAACATGATACTACAGGCAAAGTACTATTCAATAATTCTCGATTGTACTCCCGATGTTAGTCATCAGGAGCAAATTTCAGTAATTTTTAGATTTTTACATATATTTGAAGCAGATATTGAAATTCGTGAACACTTTTTGACGTTTTTAACAACTAATGACACTACTGGTAAAGGTATATATGAAAATATAAAATCATTTTTTAATAAATTAAATCTTAAATTGTCAAATTGTAGAGGGCAAGGGTATGATCACGGAGAGAATATGAAAGGAGTATATAAGGGAGTCCTTGCTTACATTTTAAATGAAAACAAAAGGGCATTTTATATTATACGCTTTGCGCTTGTCATAACTTAAATTTGATTTTAGGGGATGTCGCAAAATCATCAATTATAGCAATAAATTTTTTTTAATGTTATACAAAAAGTATATACTTTATTTGCTGCCTCAACTTCATGTTGGGACATATTAAAGAAATTTGTTAAACAATTAACTCCAAAACCATTATGTGATACAAGATGGGAATGTAGAATAGAATCAGTTGGAGCTGTATGTTTTCAAATTCCAGAATTTTTAAATGCACTGAAAGAATTATCTAAAACTGCATCAAATAATACTATCAAAGTAGAAGTGGTTTCAATATATGAACAAATGGATTCATTTGAGTTTATACTAAGCCTTGTAATTTGGTATGAGCTTTTTGTCAAAAGTTAATTTAGTAAGTAAAGTATTACAAAATGCAAAAATTCCCATAGACGTAGCAACTAAGCATATTAAAGGGTTAGTGAAGTACTTTGAAGAGCAGAGAATATCAGGATTTGATAGCTGTTTGGAGATTGCTAAAGAACTATCAAATCTGTATAGAAAGGGGGATGGTAAATCCCTTTTAATTTGTTTTAATAGCCGGGTATGAAACTCGGATCGAAATCCATAGAGTTTCATGCCGAAAAAACTATCGGCAGGCCCAAGTGTAAATGATCACTTGGGTAGTACAACGCCAGGGCAACTCCATGCAAAGGTGGAGCAAGCTCCCTCACTAACTTTAATATTCTCTCATAATGTAAAAGCCAGCTCCTAAGAGATGTATATATATTGTTTTACATTATGAGAAGAGGTCACTACCCAGACCGGTTTCAACCTTTTTTGAAGTCTCATCAGTGAGTAGGTAGACCTGGAATATCAAGGTTTTAAGTGAACATGAACTTAGTCGAATTGACATTTTCGCCAGTAAAATAGCCTTTCGGCTTATTAAATTAGTAATTAACTATCAAATCTATTAGAAATAGAAATTAAATTTAAAGAAAGTCGAGTACGTCGAATAAAAAATTTTGATTATGAAACGCCTGATGAATCGCACACATGTGATAACAAAGATAATTTTAGGATAAATTTCTTTTTTTGTAATAGATACTGCTCTACAATCTGTCAAAAAAAAATTTGAATTGTATGAAATTCACGAAAAATCATTTAAATTTTTTTATGATATGAAATTAATGAGAAAAATGACAGAAAATGAATTTAAATTTTGCTGCAAACAACTGTATGAAAAATTAAATACAGATATTGATGAATCTGAATTTTGCAATAAATTAATTATTTTTAGAAATATTGTTCCACAAGATGCACCCATTAATATTTTAAAATTCATAATTGCAAATAATTTGTTGGGTATTTATCCAAATATTAATACGACATTTAAAATATTATTGACCAGTCAAGTTACGGTCGCATCAGCAGAAAGGTCATTTTCCAAATTAAAATTCTATTTGCGATCTTCTATGTCTCAAGAACGTTTGTCGTCTCTGGCAATAATATCTATAGAGCATGAAATTGCAAAAAAAATTTGAATTTTTATAGCGTTATAAATGATTTTATTGATAAGCGCATTAGGTTAAATAAAATTTAATATATTAAGATTTCTTTTAAATATTATAAGTTGTTATACATATATTTCATTCTTTATAGTAAAAATGGATATTTTTTTCATATTTTTATATTATTATTTATATTATTAAATAAATCATTGTTCTGGCGTATTTATATGATAATGTACTTACATAATAAAATAATATATCATGTACATACAAACACATTTATTTTTTAACTAATTTTTTCCCTTTACTTAAATTGTTTATTTAAGCATACTTGTTTGAACGAATATCGTGTTAATTAATTAAATCAAATCATATTTGATTTAATTAATTAACAAGATATTCGTCCATTTAAAATTTCCATAAATGTTACTAACTTTCAGGGGCCCCGCAAAATGTAGAAACAGGCCTGACGTTTTCCGAAATGCTGGAGAGGATTCCATATCTATTTAGAAAATAGTAGCAGATTCCTTAAGTTGTAGAAGGCAATTTTTAACATATACATAAGAAAACGGTAGTGCTTTCTTAAGTTATTTCTTTGAAGAATAGTAGCGTACAACAGGTAACGGAAATTACTATTAAGACTAATATTTAGACGCTGATTAATCGACTGACTACAAATGCTGATAATTCTTGAGGTAATAAGTGCTTCTAAAATGCCTCAACCATTCAAGTCATTAAATGAAGTTTTTTTCAATAATTGAGTCTATTAATGGTAATGTTTTTGTTTGTTTCAGTTGTATTTACCCTCATTTGATGTTTACGAATGTAGTTTAAAGAAAAGATGGCAATTTTACAAAAAAAGTCACTAAAAGTTACTTTTTTAATTATAAAATCGATTACAATTTCGCCTTCACTAGTGAACTAACCGACGAGTCTAACGCAACAGAATAATTTATTGCATTATTATGTTGCCTAAAATTTACAAATAATTCCTATGCTATTGAAAGAAATTTAAAAACATTCTCCTAGAAACCCTTGAATTTTTGATGAGTAATCTTTTTTGTACTGAAGTAATTGAAATGCAGATTGCGAGAGTCTTCTACCAGATGGTACATTGATTTGCATATTTGTAAATAATTCAATTTGTATTAACGTAATTCAAGGTGAATATATTCTGACATAACTTTAAAGTAAAGTATAGAAGGAATGTGAGTATTTGAATTCAAATAAATTCAACCTATTTGAATACTATTTACTTCTAATTAACTTGTTGCAAAATATTTGGTAACATCTTTAATTACATTTGAATGTGCAACAATAGAAACCTTCGTTTAGCACTGCAAAATATGAAAGTTGTTTCAAGTCTTGCGCATGCGTGATTAGTAGAACGATATAATAGTTGCCAAGTAGGCATCAAGTATGAGCCAGACTCCAAGTAAAAATGTGCTTTTGCTTGTTTACTCCTTCTGGTAAGTAAATATTAATTTGCTAAAGTAATTAATTTACTATAATTTATTATAGTAAATTATCGCTTTTATTATACTAAGTAGTATTTACGCAGTCTAGCGTATTGAACCTGCTCTCAGAAGGTGACTGAATCTTCCTGGGTGATAATGCTCATGTCCACTTGAACTAATCTAGAATTGGTTCAATGCACGTATCTGTGGGATGTTTCTAGCACATGCTGCGGGACATATAGACACTGCAACATCATCTGTTCAGAGACTAGGAAGCTTTGAAGATATTATGGATACAAATTCACACTGACGTCATCTGGCAGAATCAAACAGCAGTACAGATCAATACAGTAATTCCTCGATTAGTGCGTCAATTTATTTATTTTTTTTTTCGATACCCAAATTCGATTAGTGCGCCTATATATATATATATATATATATATATATATATATATCTTAAAAATAAATGTTACAAATTTTAAAAATTTTCTATATACATTTTTATGGCTAACTATTTTAAAAACTCACTCACTGGAATGAAATAATTTAAAGTTACCTATTTAAAACATTTTACAAAGTTATTTTTAATGGCCTACTACACTACTTCCACGTACACTATGTATACTATTTTCCAAAATTTATCGCCAATATTTATGTCGTCTGCTATAGTAGGCCCACAGATTCGAGACTCTTCGACACTTCTGCGCATGTCACAAAAGGAGAATCCATTCCGATAATAGGGTAATCAATCCGTCTTCTGGGATGAGTTGTTTATTATTACACGTCGGAAAATTAACATCTCTTTTATGATCATTTTACTTTTTAAAGTGGGAATTATTTTGCTTGCATAACAGTTGGGAAATTTTATCTGTAAAGCACGTGATTTCGCGTGTTGGCGACCGATTCGTACGTCCTTCATTTCTTTCTCCCCTTCAGCATGAATCGACTATTCTTGGCACCAAGACAAGCGAAGCTGTACAAAAAGTGTGGGCGTACTATAATTACATAGCGCTTTGATGGTTGTATCTCGTGCCTGCTTTGCAACGTTATATCGGTGTGTTTTCCTTACTTTTTTTATTTTAAAGTATTTTCCCAAGCTTTAATCATCAGTAAAAGAATTAGTGAGCAACAAAGTGGATGTGTGAAAAAGATTCGATGATGAAGAGAGAAGCAGTAAAATTTGCAGAAGAGGCAATAGGGCCACACCGTCGGTTGTATGAAAAAAAAAAGAAACAAAATGCCCGCCAAACTACGTTAGCTCAATTCTTTGTTAAGAAGCAGAATAATAAAATTTATATTCTGAATATATTTTATTGTCTTTCAGCTTCATTGCTTTCCTTTAACTAGACCCTGAGACATACCCTAATTCTTTTATAAAAAAATTAAAGTTCAAAAAAGAAATTTGAGGAACGAATTATACTGTTTCCCATAGGTTATTGCATTCGATTAGTGCGTTTTCGATTAACGTGCCTGTTTTAAAGAACGCATTAGGCCCACTAATTGAGGGATTGCTGTATCTGCAAAAGGTGGCCAAACAACATTAGGCAGGTAGTCATATTCCATGATACATCAATGTGAATGACAAAGGGCAGACTTGAATAGCATTTCCACCTTTTGTTGGTTAAGTAACTGAATAAAAGCAGTTATTCGTAAACTTGACGATTGATTGGTCATTATCATAAAAGTAGAGCACGCATTCTCTCCTTCTATATACCTGAAAAAGCTTTTATGGCCATCTGTGCCTTTAAACCTTTATTCACCGCCAATCATTCAGCGTTATATTTGGCATGAAGTTGATCAATTCAACAGAGTACTTACCATACAAATCACGTTGATCATTCATCACTGAAGTAGTCATCGAAGTCACTTCAAACCGTGAATGGAGCTGGTTAGTATTTTATCGGAGCGCTTGCGATCTTAGCCAGTAAGTGAGCATTAGGAGAAGTATGTCTAGAGAAGGTGCGATCAACGTAAAAGGCTTAAGTAGTATTTCGGGCATAAGCGACTGTACGAATCTTGTGAATATTTGTCACTGCTCTAATCTTTTCTTCTGCTGTCAGTAAAGTATAGAAAGTTCCATTATTTCAAATGATCTTTGAGTGTTACTTCTTTCACACATTCTGTCTATTTGCATTCGTTTTGCTCCAAAGGAAACCGATTTCAACAACGATATATATCGCCAAACTTCGCCAGCCAGCAGCTTATAGACAAAAGAACTATTCCCCTGATCTCCATAATGTGTAAGATGATAATATTGCTTCATATCATTAAAATAAGGTTTGGCATTTTAAATTCAGATGCGACGTCAATTCGTTTTGTAATAGTTTTCATGATCGATGCTATTGTTTCATTTATCATTTTTATATATTTTTTCCATGAACGCGAGATGTTACTTTTCAATACTGGGATGAGTTCGATAGAAGCGTGATCATCAATCAGCTAACGTGAAGCCAATTTCATTGAAAAGTAGAATTACAATATGAATAGCTAATGATTTATCACAAAGGTCACGATAACTTAAATATTCACCTAAAATATTTACAGTTAATTATTGCTTAAAAAGTACGTATATTGCACATTAAAAGTGCAATTCAAATATAATAATTTATATAATAATTTACATTTTAACATTAACATTTCTGGCTAGATGGGTGAAGCAAAATTGCTTTTCATATTCCCCTTTGTCTTGTAATGAAAGAACTTTGAATGGAGTGTTTGTGAGCTATATGCTCGCCATTGAGGGCAGTGAAGTTAGCTGTGTTCAGCTGAACTTAAGATAGATTTTGGTCTTTTATATTTGTTGATTTCTTCTTCATTATATTCCGAGGCTTCAATGATTAACGGGTTTGGATGGTTACTTGTCTTGGTAAAGAACTTCTCAGCTAGATTTATGAAAAAGGAAGAGATATAAGGAATATTAACTTCTCTGTGGATCTGGGTGTTTCTTATAAACCAAGGGACACCCAGAATCATCCTCAGGCACTTATTCCGTGATCCCTGAAGTTTTAGAACGTTTGAATTTGCGGTGTCGCTCCATGCTGGGGATGCTTAAGTGATAACTGGTCGAATTATCATCATGTAAATTGTTAATTTTGTTTGCGTGTCCAGTTTACTTTGTCTGTTGATCACAGGGTAGAGCTGTGCTAAGACGTTGGATGTCTTTGAGGTAATGTAACTAATATGTTTTCTGAATAGGAGTTTACTATCAAGAATCACTCAAAGATATTTAACTTCAGTCTGCCATGGAATCTTTACTCCCAATAAATAAATATCATCCATGGTATGGATTTTCTTTCTAGTAAACAATATAGCTGAGCTTTTCTGGGGTTAACTTGGATCCTCCAGTCTGCCATCCACTTTTCTAAAGTGTGTATGCTGGTTTGTAGTCTTTTAGTTGCCAGTTTTGGGCTCAGTGATCTTGCCATCAGTGCAGTATCATCTGCATATAATGCAGTGAATATTGTTCTTGGGTTCAGAGGGATGTCTGCTACATAGATTGAAAACAGGAGAGGTGCCAGAAGAGATCCTTGAGGTACGCCTGCCGAGATCCTACGTCTGGCCGAAACCGTTTCGCCTACCTTGACCTGCATATATATCTGTCTTTCAGGTAAGAATGTATTACCTTTATTAACCTGACTGGAAAATTAAATTTTATCAGTTTGTAGAATAATAATTTACATATATTGAAAACCATTTAGGTATTTTTTTTTTATCTATTAAATAAAATGGTGTGGGAAAATATAAAATATTTTACATATACCGTGAACTCAATTCTTCTGTTTCGTTTGTTCGTTCTCTATTAATTATGCAATTTTGACTGAAATAGCCAGAACAGTGTATAGTATTAAACAGAAAACTTCGTATGCTAAAATTAGAACTTATTTCTGATTTTCAAGAAAGATCATTTCCTCTTGTTAGTGATTTAAAGAGTTTATTTATTTTGCATTGTTTGTTCCTAATGAACTTGGCTATGATATTAAAACAGATTTTTTTTTCAATTTCATTTTATGTTGGGCTATTTGCCAGTATGTCATTACACAGATATTAGCTGATGTACGTTTTCGTATTTTAACAGGATCGATCATGAATTAAGGAATTCTTCGTCTTATGAAATAAAGTGCTTATTT
This sequence comes from Typopeltis vanoorti, assembly GCF_054136105.1. Taxonomy (NCBI): domain Eukaryota; kingdom Metazoa; phylum Arthropoda; class Arachnida; order Uropygi; family Thelyphonidae; genus Typopeltis; species Typopeltis vanoorti. The sequence goes on from NC_143553.1 coordinate 47,600,015, forward strand.
GTAACACGTTCCGCTCAACTTAAAAGGATTTGATAAAAGACTTTCACTGTGTATCGGAATACCGTGATCTTTCGAAGTTCTAGCATTTTAAAATAACAGTATTGACTCCGCATCTTTTATTTGACTATTCTGAGTTAAGTTTAACTTGCGTAGCATAATTTCTGCTGACTAAAGCAGTGTTTCCGAAACACCGACTCCCGAGTAAACTTGTGTCAGTCAGTCTTGACGCTGTCACGTTATTTTAAATTATAAGACGAATCTGAATGGTAACTCTTACTGTTTACATAAAACAAGTCGGTGCAATATGATCTGCCAAACCTTTTATTACTTGCGTTAAAATAAATAAAAGATATGCTTCAAATTTCGTAGGCTCCATTCACATTGTTTATGAGAGGTTCATGATCAAAAGAAGATGGATACCCTCAGCAATATATAATATCAGAAACAAGGTTATGTGCTTTCACTGGTTTCGTTTCTTTTTGAACGAATATGACATCGCGTCTCTCAATTTATTTTAAATAATCCAGTTAGACGGGCTCCTGTTTCATTGCTCAACTTTTGCAAGTATGATTCCAGTTTCTCTACAGCTCCTCAGATATCAAAAGCAAAAATAATTGAAATATCAATTTCGTTTTTTATTTGACTGTTCTGAGAATTCAATTTCACACAAGTGTGAAGTGGGAGACGAGAAGTTGACGCACAGTCTTTCGGAAGTAAAGATCGTGCCAGCAAAAATTGCCTATGAAATCTTTGTTTTATTTCCTTTGACTGAAAATTCAATCAATGTGTTATTCTTATTTCAAGGTTGCATTCGTTCACTATAGTTTCAAATCGTTTTTTTTTTCCTGGTAATATTGAACAAGAATAATTCAGTCGTCAAAGAAATAGCATCGAAAAGTAATTCATAAGTATTTTTTAAAACATTTATGTTAGACATGACAGTCAGCAAATGAATCAAAGCTCTGAACCATTGATCATAATCAATATTCCAAATTTCAGTTTAATCCGCCCATACAGGAGTCTTAATATGGATATAATATTGATTAATGATCACTTTCTTAAATTATACCTTTCTTTGGAATTCGTGTGATAAAGTCAGACGCTAATGAAGGACGCGATTGCCTTTATAAAGCAGCTTTTTCATAATTCAAAATATATTATTTCAAATAGGCCCTTTTTTGAATTTTAAATTAGCCAGTATCAAACGCCATTAAGGAGATTCTAGTCGTGTACAGCACTTATGCGATCATAAAAGATGGTGTATAATTAATTAGGTAAACTTCCATGCGTCGCTACTGTTAGTAAAAGAAACCTTGAGACTTTGCGATGAGAAATCCTTCAATCAATAGGAGACGCAGTTCAAAATGTCGTGTCAAAAACTTATGATCAGACAAATTAGGTGACGGAGAGATGTCTGAAGGGAAATGTTTCAGACAAAAGTCTTGAGCAGCACTGAATGTGCTTCCGAAGCACGATCAGTTTATTGATAACTGGAACATCCAGCATTTACGGAACTGATTAAAAAAAAAAACTAGTAAGGCAGACTTGGTCAACAATGAGTATTTGAGATAGGAATGCCTAATTTACGGCCCGCGGATCGAACATTATCATCATCCCTTTGAAATGTTTTAAACCTAGTTTTGGTTTAAAGCATCTATTTATTTACTAAAAATCAAACCAGTAGCGAGGAATTATAATTGTTGGACACTCTAACACGAGCTTTAAACACGTGAGTAGCTCAGAAGCCGAATTGTTTGTTATTGTTATTAATTTTACTTCTATTGTATTGTCATCATACACATAGGAATGTTGATTTCATCGCATGAAACGGAACAAATCTAAAACTAGAAATACGATATTCTGTTACTGTAAATAATGAAAAGAATGATTCCTATCTCAAAAGCAAAAGAGACAAGTCCTGCAAAAACATGTTATAAATGGTAATCCCTCGTGCATTTTATTGATAATCCTTCATCATTCATTTTGACTTGCGAAAGATCTTTTCACGAAATTAAGTACACCCTTTCGTAAAGAAGGATAAATACGCCCTTTCTTACCAACCCGAATTAAAAGATTAATTGCTATTTAGGATCTGGAAAAGACCAATAGATCAAGATTAAGTAAGAGTATTAAGGCTTTTAAAAGCCTTGTGTTCCTGGATGTAACAGTACTTCATGGGCCTTTAATCTGCTTCACAAGGCGAGGCTAGCGGGACTTACCCACACCAACTCGGCATTGATAGATTTTATTACGGTTCTATAAAGCCGAGGCCGCAATTTTTCTCTATCAACTTAGTTCGCAGAATGCATCAAGAGTTTGAAAACAAAGGACTTTGTTGATATTCATACTCGGTTTTTAAAATTCGCATCCAGTAGAGAAAACATAATGATCGCGTCAGTCATTTACTTGATTTCAGTCTAGAATTCATTGGAAGAAACATAGCCTTGAAAATTAATGTTCTTCCAAGATACCACCTTTACTGTCGTGATTAGGATGGACGTGCGAAGAAAAATCTACCGCCTTTGTTATTTTCGAGGATGAGTTTTTGTTGCTGATAGTCTACAACAGCATCTTATTCTTAAGGAAATATATAGCTTTGTTGTTGTACAATACACTAACATGTCCAGAGCACTAGTGCTGTGGATCCTGCCAATTTACAGGCGTGCGATTGATAATAAAACATTCGCATCGTAGTCTTATCCGGTGTAATCTGAAACTAATATTCTTCCTTAAAACCTCGAAGGTGAATATCTACTAGAGATTAAGGAACTGTAATTTTTTACTAGCTTAAATATACACTGTTCGGCAAGAAGTCCCCCCCCCCCCCCAATGGGCAAGGTGCATCGTGCCATATCACGATTCGCATCTTTGTAGTCGATACAAATTGGAGAAATATGATGCTCCCAAGTCAGTCCGGGGGAGGACGACTGCGAGAAGGGAACTGACAGAGTTTGAAAGAAGCGTTGTGATAAGATACCATGTTTCTGGCCTATCTGTTGGGCAAATTTTTGGCCCATTGAGCCATCCCAGGTCAACCATCAGTGATACCATACTGAGATGGAATGCAGAGAGGCACGTGCTACTCACCGAACGTGACCGTAGGATGCTAAGAAGGATAATATGTAAAAGCTGCCATTCGTCGGCCGACACGTTGAATACAGAGTTCCAGGCATCGAATGGAACGTGAATTTGCCCAAAAACATCAGAACCGAGGCTCCCAACATGGATTTCCATGGTAGGACTACAATATGCAGGCCCAACATTACCCGAACCAACATGCAGCGTTGTCTTCAGTGGTGCAAAGAGCGTGTACAGTGGAAGCTTCGAAATACTTTATAGATCAACGAATCACGCCACACCATCTACTGCGCAGATGCACTGGCGTGAGTGTGGCGGATGCCTGTGTACGTCTCTTACCAGAGGGCGTGAGAGTATGGTACTGTTTTTTCTGATTTGGATTTCTGTTTGTGGTGCTGTGAACATTGAATTCTGAGAAGTATCTGAACATTCTGGACAACGCAATGCTTCTTATTTTGTGGCGTTTCTACGGAACTGACCATCGTCTCTTTCAGTAAGACAATGCAGCGTGTCATAAGGATGCTACTGCTGTAACTGCGTGGTTTGTGGACATGAAGTCATCACCACACTTGACTGTCCTCCACAGAGCCCTGATTTCAACTCTACTGAACATCGAGATGGTCAAGGGACGTCCGCCCCAGAACATTGTAGGACTTCATTACATGCCTACAGGAAGAATGGTCTAAAATTCCCATCGATCGCGATCGTACGCTTGTGGACAGTATTCCCCGTAGGATTGTTGCAGTCATTTCAGCGAAAGTAGATCCTACATCTTATTAAGGTGGGCTCCATGGCAGTTTGTTCCTCACGGTGTCCTTGAACATCTTACCAGGCAGTGTATTTTTTAAGGAAGCGTACATATATGCTTCCTGTTAGCCCTTAATTTGTAACTTACATTTTTTTTGAGATGCGACACATAAAATACTGTAAGTGAAATATATTCCAGTGACATTTGTTCCGATTTTTTCCCTCATGCTCTCTCTATACTTCTCTTGAACCTGCTGCTACCTCACTCATGCAATTACATTATTGGTCTTTTGGCACGCTTTGTGCTTTGCTTTTTTTTTTGGTAATTTGAAGATAATTTATTTAAATATTAATTTGCGCTACCGTATATCAAATAAAGACGACAGAAACCGAATTCTAAAAAGTGAGTAATGTGTAAAGATATAGCAGGGTACCATCATATGGGAAATAAAACACAAGTACTTATGCTCTGAGCAGACAAATAATACAGGAGGTTCTTTCGCAAGAGAAGTCTTACATAAGAACCTCCTGTGTTTTTCGTCTGCAATATTTTTGCAAGAGGATGAGTACTAAATATATTTTTATGAATATTTCCTTAGAGCAGACAGAGCCATAAATTATTAATACTTCGAAATGATATAATGAAACATTGTCATAATTCTTGCAAAATATTCTTAGGAAACAACGCTTTGTTTAAATGAACTGAATCTCCCTACGAAACGTAAGTTCGTGTTATTAACTTTAATATCCATGTAACGGAAAATACCTTTTGACGAGACACCATAGACGAGCTACAATCATCATTAGTTGCTTCCACGAGGTGTGTGGTCATTATTTTGTAAATAACATTTCCACAATCAAAAGGTTGTTGTGAAACCATCATACGTTAGTATCCTGGGTCGGTTAAAGATTTTATGTTCTTACAGTTCGGAAACGCCGCGTTAAAGAAGAAAATGGAACATTTTTTAGAACTCAGCAAACCAGACCGGCAAATAGCATGTCGCAGGAAATCATCTATATGTGCGCACTCTACATAATAATGCAACAGATCAGGTAATCAAATCTAAGTTGAATTTCCTATCGGAATCAAGAAATTGTTCAATCCACTTTCAAAAATAGTCGGTGTTGCATTAACAGGATTTCCAGTTATTTTGCTAGACGCTTACCTATGAGTAAGGTATGTATGTAAGGTGAGTAAGGTACCTTACTCATAGGTAAGCGTCTGTTAGTGATATACTTACTCATAGGTTAGTATATCACCTGGATGACAGTGTGAATAATTACCGGTCTCCAACTAATGTGGCACGGATGTTTGTAAATGCGTTAACGTGGTTGACGATTTTGTCTTTCATGACACGTCTGGGTAATTCATCTGTTCTTATCTACTAATTTCGACACATTTTTTCAGCAGGGCATATTATTGTATGATACGTATTGTTTCTTTCTCTTTATATGTAAGATAAGATTGATAGGATAACATTTTTTGATCCTAATAAAATGGTTCTTTCGCCCTTTCCTTTTTAAGTATTGTCATGAGTCCTTTTAGTGTCAAAGATATGTCAGTGTTCAGGTGGTGGACTCCCTGTGGTTGAAGACATCGAAAAACATACACAACTGCATAATATTTAATCACTCTAACATAGTGCGCTCTGATTTGTAATAGTATTTATCAAGTAATGAACAGAATATTAAAAGAGAATTTATTTTAAACAAAAAAAGAATGTCTGCATCTGGACTTCGAAAAGATTTTCCAATTACAACTGTGAATATGATTATTGAAAATAATCATGAGATGCTTTGCAAAGGGATGACATGCTTTTTTTAATCAAAGGGATGACGTGCCTTTTTTCTAAATCAAAGAAGTTTGTTCAGTATTTAGATATTTGCAACATAGAGAGAAACAGTCAATGACGTAGACAGTCGTTCTTGGGTGTGTAGCGTGCGTGTATCCAGCTGTTTATTCGCTAGGGAAACTTCACTTGAGTCTCTTAAAAAATATATCAACGTAGCCTTCACTTAACTCAGATGTACTTTTCGGTATCACTTAAAAGAAATCATTTTAATAATACCGTCAACTAAATAATAGTATCTTTCTTGTACACTGAGAACAAAGACAAAGTACTCTCGAAAAAAAGTCAATATTGATCAAGAAATAAAATCGGAAATTCTCCTTCTTCAGAAGCCATCGACAAATCTCTTTTAAGCTAGCTTTCCTAAATCGTTTCTACGTACAACTGTCAGTGACAAGAAACTTGTTACACGCCTCACTGCCCTTTTCACGATGGGTAAAAAGAAAGAAAGAAAAAAGCCTACTTGCACTTCTTACCTGAAAGTTTTATCGAACGGGAATCTTTTGTCAGCTGTTAAGAGGAATCTTAAGTGCTTAAGTAAAGTGATGAGGCATAATGCATGAAAACATACCTTTCTTATGAAGACTTGAGAAAAATATAGGCGTTCGAAGAAAGACAGCAGTAAAGTGATATCCTGAAAAGACTGCTTAAAAAGTAACGATCTACAGACTTTGAAAAAGACAATCTAATTCTTAAGATTTTTATAATGTTTGTTTTGATTCTAAAGAACTTAATATACAGCGAGCACTTAGACGGTATTCGTGTAGGTTTTCTGCATACAAAGAAGCAAATTTAAATTTCAATGTTTCAGATTGTCTTGCTAACTCACCATTTCGTAGAATTGAGATTTTGTTTCTGAAAAATCTGAATACACAATTCCAACAGTAGTTTAAATTTCTTCGGGCCCAAAGATACTGTAAGACTTACAAAGACGTGCAAGTGAATAATTTTAAAAGTGGGTTAGTTATTGAATACATTTTGTTTTACATGATTCGGGTTCTTTCCTCCAATAGAAACTTTATTTGAAATCTCTTTCGGTTTTAATAGGGACTAGTATTTACAAAGAGCGGTGGAGTAGTTTTTCATTTTTTTGTATGGTAAGGAAACTATTTCATTCAACTTTGGTTGTAACTCTCTACAAAGCGATAACAAGGTTGCTCTGATATGAAGAGAATCGGAGACACGTCATTCTTGTAATATCCACGAAAGGGACACATTGTGGACGTAATGTGATGGATTTGGGAGGAAACTCGTTGGCTAAATGCGCGGACCTGAATCTTCTTCCTAGGGGAGCCATGAATACTGAAACTTAGGGCAGAGGTCCTGAACCTCTGTGTTCATCCCTATGCGATTATATTAAGGAAGAAATTTATCCTACAAGACGATAATTTTCATCCTCATTGAGCGAAGTCCATGGACCACTATATTTAAGAAGAGACTATCGCATGTAAGGACTGGCCAGCCAGGTCTCTTTACTTGAGCATGTCTGGGATGCTGTAGGTAGACGTGTTGCTGCTTTCAACTCTTCTTTACAAATCCTTAAGGGAATTAGGAGAGCCTTACAGGCTCTCCTAATTCCCTGAAGGGTTGCTATTACCATCTGAGCTCCTGCACACCATTATAAACAGTCCTAAACATTGCGAGCCCTCCATTGCTGCGAGAGGATGGCCACATTACTTAATGAGGCACTTTTGCAATCTCATTTTCACCGTTGTTTTCATGTAACCGTTTGTTACTGAATTAAACAATATATTTACAATTTTTGTGGATGTTTCTTTCACATCATACTGCTTTTCACTGAATTGCATAAAAATTCATCATGCAGTTTTTGAATTATCGCGATGTCTTTCTTTTTTCCTTAATTTATGAAACCCAGTATGAGTAGAGAGGATGATGGATTGGAAGAAGATTAAGTACTTTGTTAATTCTATTGGAAATGAAATCATTAGATAAGGTATAGCGTATTGGTTCAATTCTGCTGTAAAATATACCTGGTTGGTACAAATTGAAGGTTAAGTATTAGTTAGTTTTTATAATATCGATGTGTGGGACGGTAGAATTTCTAAAATTTACACATTGATGTGAGCAGTTTTCCAGTATTCTTTATAAGCAAATATGAATTGTGAGTTAAACGTCAACCCAAGAAGAGAAATCTAATGTTTTTTTTTGGGGGGGGGGGATGAAATTTGGGTTTATCAGAGGTAAGTTTTTTTTTTTTTTTTTTTTTTTTTTTTTTGAGAAAGAAAAGAGGAATAGTTAGTTCAAATTATAGAACGCAGGACAGTGTTCTTGACGGTGAAGCTGACCAGGCTGTCCTCACACATTGAAGAATCGCATGGGAGTGAGGGGGGAATTACAACTAATTACGAAAGCGCCTGTAGTTGGAAGTGTGAGTACTCCAAGTTTCCCCTTAATATAATAAAGTAAGTAAGAAATAGTCCTTTAAATAAAGTTCATGAGAAGAACAAGAAAATTATTTACAGTGAATCCCGTGTGCAGCTCGTTACCATTGTTCTGAGTGCGTGCATATTTAGACAGGATCACACAAGAGCATTTAAAAACTATTCAGGGCATATCCTGTAAATAACTGCGTGTTCGTATAAATCCGGCTCTTTGCATCTGAGAACTACGCTCGAAAGGAAGTGCAATTCTCCTACGCAGGCGCACACGGTATCAAAAGTGAAAAATATCCTGAAAATATTACTGATGCCGTAAGTTTTCAGAACTGCTGATGCTCGCACATTCATCTTAAATCCTTTAAGATGAATGTTCGCAGATTCATCTTGAAGGATTTATTGGTGTTATAAAACTTTTCTCTGTACACTTTCTGAGAGGTTTTGAGTTTTGAATAACCGCTGAGAAAGATGTCTTGTGCGAAATGGAACCTTCTACTTTCTTAATTTGGGAAATAAAGGCGTCAAGCAGGTTCACTAAAATAATAGCCAAGTTACAATTAGTCGAAATGTTTGAGCTTTGTTAGTTATTCCAGATCTCGATCACTCTGACTTGTAAAAGATGCAGAAATCAACGGAATCGCACGTGCTCTGTGGTGCGAGTAATCTGTAAATAGAATTTGGTCAAGTATGATAGCATAACATGGATTTGATTCTCTAACTGGACCACTAAATGAAATTATTCTTAACCCCGCCTTCCTTATGTCATCGACCCGAGAACAAAGCCTGATGACGAGGATCTTAACTTCATTTGGCATTTTAGAGACGCTCTGATTGAAGTGATTCATCAACAATAATGAATGCTTTACTAAGGAAACGGACTTAATCCCACTTTGTGCAATTGTTACTACCATTGCTAATGGCTGGAATAATCTTCGCATTTAAAGTGGCGATTTCAGATCACCAAATATCCTGTTGAAGTAAATGGAACACACTCTGTTTTAGCATGGAACATGCTGATTTGTATTTTCCTGTAATCACATGTGGTCTGTACTGCTTTATAAGACAGACGTGTACCCTCCAAGAATCGACACATATGCATACTGTCAATGACAGGAGAATAAGTCCTCAGGAATTCGGAAGAAGTTATAGGATGCTGATGTGGGACTGATCAATCAGAAGTTCAAGAAATCCGCAAGGATTCTGGATAGGTAGAATACTATTAAGGGAGGGAACAGATCAATGTATCTTTCGACACAACATAGAACCATGTCATATTGCAATGATATTGAGATAATTTGAGAAAATAATTAAAAAACACAACGAAATTCAGCTGCAACTCGGGCAGTTGTGACCAACAAAGGTACATGGACTATGGAAGTCAGGCTTTAGGAATAATAGCCCCAAAATAAATCATTTCTATTATCACAAACTACCGGGAGATAGTAGTGATAGGTGGCGTGATAAAATTAACCATATGTCCTCTTATTTAATCATAAGAGGACATAGGATTAAACAAAACCTTCTTCTAATCATATATCCGAAATATATTATGCATTCCATTTGGCAACTTGAGATGGATGTGTTTTAGGAGTACATCATCATCCACATAAAGCAAAGAGATAAGTTTGACACCATCTCCAATTCTAATATCAGGCTTGATGCCACTTTCTTTCGTAATATGTCCAAATAGATGATGAATAAGAGTGAATATGCATCCCTATCTATCCCTGATTTCACATCAAACCATCTTTTTGTATTTCCTTTAATTCTAACTTCAACTATGTATTCTGTTCAATTACCCTATGCAATTGCAGCATTTTGAAAAGCTTTGTACTGTGAACCTTCTATCGTTTTTCCAGATCTACAAAACTTGAGTACAGACAGATCATTATATTTCCATGATTTCTCAACTATTTGCTGTAAAGTGAAAATCTGATCCTGACAGCCTCTATCTGGCCTGAATCCAGCTTGTTCTTCACCATGTTTCCCTTTCACTATCATTTTCAACCATTTCTGAAGTAAACTTGCATAAATCTTACCAGGAACACTACTCAGTAGAGAAATACTTCTGTAATTCTCACTTTCAGTTTTATTCCCCTTTTTATTGATGGGAACTATGAGAACTCCACTTCAATCCTCTGGAATTCAACCTTCTGACTAAGGCCTCTGAATTAAGCTCTGTACCCACTGGAAAACGTTTATGCCTCCATATTTGAACATTTCATCCGAATTTCGTCTACTCCATCTGCCTTTTCGAGTTTTTGAGCTTTTTCTACCTCAAGTATTAAGATATACTCCTCTTTGCATTACTCTTGAAATTTTCTACTACGGTTCGGTATTTCTTTGAAGTCTTTCAAAGTAATTACTTCAGAAATCATGTCACTTTTATCATCTTTAATTCCTTTTACGGTACTGTTTCCTCCATTTCTAAGCTTCGTCAACAGTCTCCAGAACATTTTGCCACGTCCAGATATTTATTTTCTATATTCTTACCAAAGTCTTCCTATGACTTTTGTTTAGCTCCTTTTGCACACAGCTTAGCTCTCTTACATTTTCTCTGTATCCTTTAAGAGCATCTGCCGACTTATTTGTTAGGAACTTTTGGTATACTTTATTCTTTTCCAGAACTGCTTCTTTAAGGTTTTGTGTCCACCATGGTGTTCTTATTTTTCTTTCCTTGCAAACAACTTCACCACATACCTCTCTGGTTGAATCAGTCAATGTTTTCTTCAGAGTTTGCCACTGAGATTCTAAGATTTGGTTCTTTTTTTCGAAACGTTTCATTCTTTCTTCAGTAATGTTTATATAGTTGTCTACCGTTTCTATAAAAGCTGCTCAACTTTAATTATTTAAAAAACATTTTATATACTTTTCAATATGATATTCAATTCAGTTTTATCCTATATAAAACTAAGTGATGGTCACTTCCAATTTCAAATCATTTGTACATTCTTGTAGCCTGAACTAGCCTCATGACACCACTTCAACAACAATAACATAGTCAACGAGGCTTTCTTATTCCTTGTCTTCTCTACACGTCAACTTGTGCACATCTTCATGTTGGAACATGGTATTAGTAATGACTGTGCTGAGCAGAAATCCAGTGGATACTTATCAATATTATTAGCTTTGTCCATTTCTCAATATTTTCCCAAAATATTTCTATATTCATGGTGGGATTCACTTCCTACTCTGCTGTTTGGATCTCCAACAAGTACCACTTCTTCCATTTTCTTTGTTAACTACCTGCTCTAGTGAATCGAAAATTCCTCCACTTCTTCCTTAGGAGAACCTTCTATGGGACCATAAGCACAAAATAAATTTCATTGTCCATTTCCTCATTTTGAAGTGTGCCCACAAAACTATCTTCCAATCAAGAAGTTTATCTTCATGTATAACATCCTGTACTTATTTAGTAAGAATCTCACCTGTTTTTTGTCTTCTTTGTCTCTGTAATGCCAATTACTGTATATCCACATGGTACTTTTCCAATTCTTCAAGTTCAGTTTACTTTCCATTAATACTCCTTATCATGATGGTTGCTGTCTTTAGTTCTTCTGATGTTTGGATTTTATCTTGTAGATGTTGTTTGAATCTGTTTAACTACATGACTTTGTACTGCTCGCCCTAGTTCCCCCACGAAAACAGCGGTGGGGGGGGGGGGGAATTGTTTAACCGGCCGACGTCCAGCCGGCATTAAATTTCATGTTGCACCATCATATTATTTGTGGCTATCACAAACTACCGGTAGAGAATGTACTAATATGATTAAAACAGTTGTTTCTTTTAATTCTGTATCAGAATATTATGCATTCTGTTTGGTAACTACACGCACTCTTGAAATGATAGTGAATAATATACAAATCTTGGTATTAGATTTTATTTGATTATTATTAACATTATAGGTTGAAAGACTATACACACACACACACACACCATGAAAAAGAGTTCAAATCTTGACTAAGTCGCAAGAAATCTCTTATAAGGATTTTACAGCTGAAGGCGAGCTAGCATCAATATATTACTCAGTAGTAGCAGGGATTGCTATCCCGGAAAACAAACTAATCAGGGAAGACACATGCAATTAATGGATGGATAAAATATTTTTTTTATCTTATCCACTTTCATAAGATAAGCAATGATTTATTTGGTCTTTTTATCCTTTGCTTTGCTTCGCTAAATTTATTCCAAGCTACTAATCAAAGAAATATGGTGTTGACAGGTGCGCTGACTCAGTACTCGTCTATATTTATCAAAGTATTTTTACACATTCTCCCCTCGACACATAAAAGTAAACTTCATTTTACAAGTTCGCCAGTTAAAAGCAAAAAGTCTTCTTTCTAGGAAACCACTGCTACCCACACTTCTTTGTTCGGTAGCTATTTTCTGATGTCGTTAGCGAGAAGGCACGTTCTCCCTCTTTTGGTTTCCTTGGAAGAATTAGAACTTTGTTCCGTTGTCTGAAAACTCATGCAACAACTAGAAAGCAACACTGGAGTTTTGTACCAGGAAGACATCTGGAAATAACACCCTGAAAAAGAAGAAAAAAAGGTGATGTCAAAAATGTTTTACGGAACATCGAATGAAAGCATTTTTAAGTGAAAAGAAAAGCAGTTTGAATTAAATTTCAGAATAAAGTTAGGAGCAGATTTTTATAATTGTGTATCGGTAAATAAATAGGACGAATCTTTTAATGTGTCAAAGAACGATAACTGCATACTCTCAAACCCAAACAAGTGTTAAAATAGGTCGAGCGGCTGTCAATGAATTATGTATAATTTATTTACTTATGTCTTCGCTCTCTCATACAATGAGCCTACATGAGAAAGAGTCAAATGACTGAAGTAGGTCGCATAAACACTTCAAAGAAAAGCGTCTCAAAACAAAAATAGAATCGCTTATTTTGCGTCTTTCTGAGATCTTTGGAATGAGTTCTCCCCGAGAGCTAATACATAAATGCACCTGCAGAGGGAAAGCAAAAGAATGTCGATAATGTTAGATACCAACTAAGAAGTTGTTGTGACACTAACTCCTGCTTGTCGTTACTCTATTCCCTGTAGGGGATAGTTTCTGGAATGACGGCTTCCCAGAAAAACGTCTAAAGGGAATTGATTGCGAGGTATGCATTGACTTTACATCCATTTATATGTTTACTGTGTCCGTTGTGTCGTTTCAATGAAAGTATGAAAAGGAGTGTTATTTCTTAATAACAATAAAAAAGCATCAATTTCTCTAAATTAAAAGAACATACCGAATGTGTTGAATTTTTTCTTGACTATTATTTATAAGACTATTACACTTTTTATAAAATGTTCGTCAAGTAGCTTTATTTTACCGTCCTACATGTTTCGCCAATTTTTCTATCGGCATCTTCAGGGAATAGAAAATTAGTAAGCTATATGAAGGTAACAGACGAGGTTATAACTGATGGTTCTAATTCATACAAAAAATTAGTATTGAACGAGGCAATGCGCGTGTCTCGGGAACGTGATTTATTCGTTATGGCTCATGATGTAATTGTTATGAAAGTTCATTTCTTTGATGTTTAATGATCTGATTAAAGCTTTCCAAATTTCTGGTAAGGTTAGACCTTGATTCTTGTTTAGGTTTTCAGTTGTACGGGCGACTGTAGCTGCTTCCTTGAAGGTTCTTGAATGGTAGTTATCTTCTATGTAGGGCATAAGGCTCTTATCCCAATCAATGTGATGGTTAGTTGAGGCAAAGTGGCAAGAAAGGCCTGAAATGGCTTGTCTGTTGTTTCTGACATATCCTATGTATTCTTTCTTTCTCGTTTCAAAGCTTCTAGAGGTCTGACCTACATGACCATATAGGATATGTCTACAGGACCACATAGGATATGAGACAAGACATTTCAGGCCTTTCTTGCCACTTTGCCTCTACTAACCATCACATTGATTGGGATAAGAGCCTTATGATAACCCCTTTTAAATCACTTTTGTAGCTCTTTCCAATATAGCAATCATAGTTTTCCCCATCTGTAATTCATCGGTGGAACCTCAATGATAAAAGTGCGCTTAGCATTGCGACTTCTCAACAAGTTAGATTTGTTTCATATGAGTTATATTTAACATTCCTTACATAAAGAAACTTACAATAATACACTTCCTCTTTCTATCCGATAGGTGATACATTTTTCTTCCATTTCTTTTTTCCTCGCGACTCTTTCATTTCTTGTGAAAAGTTCACTTCTTGAGTACCGGAAATGACACCCCAGGGAAAGATGTTTCTCCTATGGAAACGAGCTATCTCTATTTAAAGTAGGCATCTCTCTTTGATTTCAGGATATGCAACCCGAAGAGCGTGATTCCTTTAGGACTGCTATCGCTATAATGTGGTCGGTCACCTTCTCGCTTCAGTGCGATCTGTGTCAGAGTAAAGTAAGTTGGTTGAAAATATTACGAAGAAACCGAGATTCTAAAACGGTTTTTCGTGCCTCTAAGGTAGAAAGATAAGCACACAGAGATTACGAATGACTACAGATGCGCCTGTGAACGATCAACAATACGTATTGTAAGGTTGCTATGGTAACGTGACGATGGTCACTTCTGTCTCTTGTCTTTTTTCAAAACGAAACGTGGAAGGTTCTTTAGAATGATAAACAAAGGATGGAAGGGTATTGTTGAAATAGCAGTCTGCTAAAAGAAAGAAATGGCTCGCTTTTGAGATGTGACGCGACATTAAATAGCTACGAATGATGGAAATTAACTCCGCTTTTGCGCTTTCCAAGGAGATTATCATTTTGTTATTTGAAAGCATAGAGGAATTTCGAGGAAGAAATGTTTGAACAAAAGAAGTGGCTTTACATTTCATGCAATTTACGTACAGGAGATAGATTTGCTTTCATAAAAGATGAAGGTGAGATTAATTAGCTTTTGTGGATAATGAGAGCAGAAAAAAAAAGAACTCCGCATGGCTATAGTTTTAAATGAGCACCCTAAAAATCACGTAAAATATCCGCTTTCCTCAGAGAATTATTATAAAATTATTTTGCACTTTAAACGCAATGGACGTTTATTCATTATATTATTAGTAGAATATTTTTATTAGTAATAAAATAAATCCGCTAATGTATTTTCATTCTCCCAAAGAAATGGTGGAACTGTTTTATCCCCAAACTTTGGGAAATCGGTATGCAGCCGTTTCATGATAATTAGTCGAGTTCATAGATGCAACTTTTTCTTTCTCTTTATAGCGCTTTTTCCCGCTTGATGCAGGATTTGTTATGATTATGCGATTGTATACAATAAAAGTATAAGAAGCCAATGTGCATTAGGTGTGGGATTTTCTTGTCGGTTTCTTCCTTTTTTGTGGGATGGAAAATTCATTTTCTTGAAAATGATGGGATCATTTTCAAGAAAAAGAACCGTTAACATGTTCGCCTTTTGATTGATGAGACAAATGAATTACCACGTAACTGAAAAGTTATACTGTATATTTTAAGCCAGTCAAAGTATGACTTAATCAGCGCGCTTGGATATGCTGTATTATTTTTTTTTATTAGCAAAGTGCTTCTGCTGTTTTTCCCCTCGTAATTTGCACAATATATTATTACTGCATGTTCTGTGCACAGAAATGGCCTTTAGATAAGTGTATTAGACAGGTGTTATCATTTCTATAAATAGTTCGGAATGTTGATTCTCTCGGCCTCTTGCAAAATATGACCACCTGTCAGGGCAGATAGAGACGCATGAAAACAAGTAGTACTCTTCCTGATATACACCATTGAAGTGTTTTAGGATCGAAACTGGTAGTGAAAAAGTTTTCTTTCCCTGATTAAGAGAGCGTCTGTGTAGCTGAGTGAGTGGAGACGAGCCCCGTGGTTAGAACGACACGGATTCAAATCGCCACTATAATATTAGGAATCAGGTCTTTTTAATTGATTGGTGAGAAAGCCATAAACTCGATTTTTTTTGGTCCCTTAAAACAGGCCAACCGATCCCATGAACACATTCAGATCTACTACAGCAATAAATGTTTTCTCTTCGGAGATGCAGAGGAGGAGTCGTCAAGCTGCATTAATTCACCGTGAACCCTAATCAGAGGACTGTAGCAATCCTAAGGGATGGATTGAAGAAGTTTAAGAGCACTGCTTATAGAAGTTGCGCACAATCATGTGCTGAATCTTTGTTTATATTAAGTTAATTTAGGAACGATCAGGTCATACGTTAGAAAAACGTAATTATCAGTGGCGTCGCTTGATCATTTCGGTTGGGTGTGCTGTCATGTTTTCCAGGAGGGGGGGGGAAGAGCTGGAGACAAATAATTACATCAATAAATTTTTATGATTATTGATTTAATTAAATAATTACATTAATAAGTCTTTTAGCTTTTTTTAATGTAATTATTTGTCGATGTAAACTATAAATACGTTATTTTCATTTTGCATCGATTTTAATGATCTTTAATTCTTGGGGGGGGGGGAAGGTATTCAGAATTAATAGTTTTTAGCACAATTTCATATATTAGAAAATTGACCCGCATATTTTATTAAAAATCAACTAATTAATTAATCCTAAATTAAATTATTTCAGTTTAAAAGCAAAAAAAAAAAAAAAAAGATAAAACTAACAAATAAAATAATATTAAATTTCATACACTTACCTTTTAAAAATGTATTTTTTTGTTTAAATTTGTTTCACTATAAATTTACAATTCACACTTCACTCTATAACTTACAAGACAGAGGGCAAACCTACCGGTCACTGTTCACAAATCAGAAAAAAATGAACCAAAAACAAGAACACGTGTTTTATTACTGCAATAAAACACGTGTTCTATGGCTACCCGCAACAGGCCAACCCATAATAAAATTTTAAGACAAACAAAGCGTTCCCAGGGTCGAGGGGGGGTAAGATTATAATTTGTGGAATGTTTTAATCGATCCCGAGGGAAAATGCCCTGTTCCCCCTGCGGACGCTCATGATCATGAGATTGCATTTTATCGATGTATGAAAGTTTTGAGAGGGCATAGCGCATCAGCACTCATCTTAATTGGTCCAATGCAATTAATTGTAGGATAACTTTGAATCTTTCTGCATAGAGTGGGGGAACAATCTGTTTTAGGATTGATTAGAAAACAATAATGAAGGAGAATGCTATATTTGGTTGGTTTAATTAATGGTTAACGAATAATTAACAATTAATATTTGTGATATGTATCCTATAAGTTGCTGGGTACAGCAAATAGAACGATCCTATAAATTCTAAACATGCATAAGTGAATTTAACGATGGCATAATTAAAAAAAAAACTTATGAGAGAGAAAGTATTGCAGGAATAAATATGGTTTGAATGAGCAGCAAATCATCTCGTAAAATTTGTTGCACACGTTATGTGTATTCGCTCCGTTTTCCAAGAATTTTATTTTGTTTACTGAGACTCAGTATACACAACATCCGATCATTATCGGAATTATTCACACTTTCGGGAATCCTAAATTCATTATTATGTTTTTTTGTTTTTTTTTAGTATCAGCGGTTCTGTCTTATCAATCTCACATATGCTGGTATTTTGTTGTAGATCAACAGTGTCTTATAATACGCAGAATATTCATTTTTATTCAGGAATAGATATGTTTTTACTGTCTGTTGTTTCCAAAGACTAGAATAAAAATGTCTCTATACCGTTAAAAAAACTTTGCAACCTCAACAGATGCTATACTGCACAAGCAAAAGAAAAAAACAATTAGAATTTTTCTCCTAGCATCCATTTTCAAAATTCCAGTTCCAGAAAACATGTGTAACAGCTGTTTATAATAAAGCCATCCGATATAATAATCTCTCAACTCATGAAAACATTCAGTTGGATTGGTTGACACAATAACCAATCACAGCAGCTAGGTGCTGAGTGAGCTCAAAATTTAAGCTCACCTAGTCACGCTTTCCCAGCGGTTTAAAAATAATACAACACTAAGAATTTGACAGGCTGCGCCTTCTTTACATATTTTCGAATAGTTCAAAGGTGTATGCATTTTGAAAGCACACCCGGGCTATTAAAGCGAATGTGACGCAAAGTTTATGCAGCGAAAAGCGTCTTCTTCATGTAGCACTAATGCTTTATTACCCTGGTGAAGAGGACCATGAAGCATTAGTAGTATATTGTATTCGATTTTTGGAATTGTGCGCGAAGTCTGCAAACAATTCCTGATATTTCGTGGATGAGCACCGCAAACCCAGAATATTCGCCCCTGTAATCATAGTTATTCGATAGAAAATTCAAACTATTATAATACTATATTAGTGAAGTTTTAAATAACATATTGTAAATGAAGTTATCTTGAAATGGATTACATTTTCCCCTCTTAAAATATCTTTCTCATTAATAGGTTTCAATATTAGTCAACCAAATGCCATAATGAGCTTCTAAAAAAAACAAATAATTACAAATTCAATTTTGGATTTTTTCCTTAGCTTAACCAAATACCTCTTTGATTGCTCAATGTCTAATTTTATTATTTCGTTCTCAATTTGCTCCAAGGACTGCATTATAGCCTAAGAGTACACCAGTACTTTTTTAAAGTAACGAACACTCGTTTGTGAGTTCTGTAACGGAGACCTTTATCTATCATTACAGCATCCAATTACTCTTCTAAACTATAAATGGTTTTGATTTCAAGTAGTCCTAGCATCTGTGCACAGAAATGTATTGTTTTTCCTGAGCATAGACTATTTTCGTCCATTTATCCATCGGCATTTCCCATGAAACAAGTTCATCTTGTGTTACATCCGTAAAAACGTTTGTTTTTATGCGATTATTATTTTTGTTAAAATACTACATCGATTTAGTATTCTTTTTTGCTTAATACAAATTTATTCTCCAAAATAAGAGACGTCTACAGTAAAATATTCCATCAAGTTTATGATTTTGAATATTATTTTAGTGATGGTTGTTTATGATTCAGTTCCTACTAAGTAAAAACCGAAAATTTACCAAACGAGTCAAGAATTTAGGGCGCAGAGCATGAAGTTCGTTTAGAATAACGACATTTGATAAAGGATAAGCAGAGATGTATTGTTGATAGCAGCTAAGTGAGGCCTAAAATCCAATATCAACCACTGTTCACAAAGCGATTATTATAAATTAGCAGGTGATATACCATTAGCTAATTGGTTGCTGTCTCTTAGTTAACTCAAAGTTGTTAATCAAATAATGTGCACCAGATTATCGATTAGTGTTGTCTACGCTAATGATTTATTGGCGACAAGCTATAAAATAATCTGTAACTGTCTCCTAGTAAAGTGGTGGAACAATTAATGGTTGAGAATTGCAGTAACTGATTAATGGGAGTCCTTTAGTAAGACGTTGAGATTGTAACCTCAAAATAACTATTAAGATATAAACGCCAGTGGCTGGCACTTGGAGTCTGTAAAACTTAAAAGAGACAGCCTTGAAAGGTGGTGAATACTGAAATGCAAAAGTAGAATATTTATCCTTCTTTGCTAACCTACGTATTACAGTTAGTATTGACGATGCCTGTTCGTTGGAAAGCCTTGGATTCGGATCCTGTCTAATCTGCAAAGAATCTTTAAAGGACTTTTCAATGAAAATGAGTCATTCAGTCTCATGCAACACAATGACAGTGTTTTTTCCTCCTGAAAAATGGGTTGCCTTTGATTTCTTCAGGGCATGTTGTTCCATTTACTCAATGAATCACCCATATTTCTTAGAGCACAAATTTGTGGCAATAAGATCGCGTATATTTCTAGAATTCCACTTAATGGCAATTTTTTTCAACAATGCTACTGTTATCAGAACTAAATTATAAAGTTCAATGCTTTCAGAAAAATGAACTTATATTTAAGACGTTTTACATCTTGCCCAACGTACAGTATTTCTTAGAAACTGTTTTAGATCTGTCTTACGTTCATTCCTTACGACTTCACTTTATTTTCATTAAAAGGAATCTTGTAGGCAGTACCATCGACAGGGTGTAGCATAGAGGCAGCCTGCCTCACGGCGTGGCTTAATAAGGGCGCTCGTTCAGCCATATTGGGGTATGTGCCGTCGCTACGCTAACAATTCCTGTTTGCGTAGCAAGTGAGAAAAGAAGTTTTTTTAAGCTTAAACTGACTTAAAAATTATTTGCGAACAGCAATGATCTAAAGAAAGATTGGTTGGTTGGTCCAGCAACTATATCGATAAAGGCAGACATAGCTTATAATTTAAATTTAGAAAAGCTTATAAACAGTTTTATTATGGGACATCCCCGTAGAGCAAACATCTAATTAATGTTATTATGTAATCGTTTTGCATTAATGTTTCCCTTGTAATAAAAACAAAATAGCAATTGGAGATTTTATATTTTTGTCTTATAATCCAACAGGAGCGATATTTAATTGTTTGCCTCAGGGCGCGATCTAACCTAGCGACGGCCCTGCTTGTAGGTCATCACGCTGGGTGGTCATAATAAATCGTCAAAGAACTAGAAGCAGTGTTTTAAAAAAATATTTGGAAACTTGACTCTGCCAAAACAATGTACTTCCGAAATAAACACCAAAAGACGACAAATATATAAGAAACTTAAGTTCTGAACTCCTACTGCATTTGTAATTATTAAAAAAAGTTAGTTGTTTTAAGAGGGAGTGTTATTGGCTAAAAGTAACGATTAACACTATTGGCTCTAGAATGTGTTTTTCTATTTAATTCGAAACAGTTAATGAAAACGAAGTTATTTGTACTTTAGCGAGCTCAATCGACGAAGTGCTTGGAAGTACACAGTACTTTGTCGCATCTGTTCGTTTCCACTGCAGTATTGAAATCAACAAACTAATATCTTCCGACCAGACTTAATGGGCTGTGATGTTGTTGTGCTCATTATCGAGCTGATAAAGAAAAAAAAAAACTAATCGCTTGCGATATCTTTGCTTTTTCTGTGATGAGACAGATGTTTTTGTTGGTCCTGTTGTAAAGATGATTTTTATTGGTGTCAAAATTACGTCAGTGTGTAGGGTTTGGATTCTTTCATATAGATATTTAAAACAAATATGGAGAAGTTCAATTAAGGGGATGAAAATCCCTTATTATTTTACAGCCAGTATGCGAAACTCTAAGATTTTCGCATACTAGCTGTAAAATAATAAGGGATTTTCATCCCCTTAATTTAATTAACTTCGCCAGAAAAAATAGTCGTTTGGCTTTTCATCTTAAATAGGGAGAAGTGTTTTACAAATTCACTCGCGCCATCTATAAAAAGTTTTTTTGCTTACCAGCTTATTTTTAGACTGCCTCTGCGTTATACAGTTTATGCAATAAGATTAAAAGATTCCGAAAGCTTCTTGTGAATTTTCTACAAAATTAGTATGCATCTAAAAGGCCGTATTACATTTGCCGAAAACTTCTTTCAAAAGTATTTTAGACTGAATTTTTCTATTTCATTGAAAATAGGATAACGTCTTCTGTTAGAAGAGCAGACATTGTCCAACACTTTTAAATTAGTATGGCAAAAAATTACATTTAAATCAGTTGTTTGTTAGCCAGCGTATGCCTTTAGCTTTTTTTAATAAGAATGTGAGGCTCAGCTAGTTAGATGAGATCGGCGTTATAAACAAATCCTATTTGCCATGCAGAATGCGAGGCAGGCAGATATTTCTGATTGCAGCATTATAGACTAAATCAATAGCCCCTTGTTCAGTGCGAGGACGCAATAGGATACAATGAATGCTGATCAGGTCCTTATAGGAGTTCTTCATTGGCAAAGAGAGAAAAGAAATCCCAGCCTTAATGCATAGATTTTTTTTCCCCGTCGAATACCAAAGCGAATATTTTAGCATTCTGAAGATATTTTCACTTCACAATAGATACCGAACGCAATAATAAACTTGTCAAAGATAAACCAGAGTTTTTGGTATAGTTTTTATTTCGGCTGTTTTCATTCCTTTTTCTTATTAACTCATTATGTAACGATTGCAAAAAGTAGTTTTTGATTTATTCATGTGAAGTCATTCAGTTTTATAATCCTTGCTGTTTTGTCAATATTTTAACAATATTGAACTCTTTCCAATATCGGTTAGATTAAAAAAAAAGAAAAGTTGGTTTTTTAACCAAAGAGTTTAGAAAAATCGTGCGCAGAATACATACAATAATGACAGTTTAGATTACTATCTCGAGATGGCGGAAAGTATTTTTATACACTGGTTTCCAAAAGCTAAGGACGAACTTCATTTTTAACAGTATAGGAAATTTCGTACAAATTAAATTACGATACGTTTTTGGCAAAAGTTACAAATTTGCTAAGGACGTAGTCAAGGAATTAATGTACAGGGCTTACAGAAAACTATGCGGAAAGAATTTCAGTATGGAATATGTTCACCCCGAACTGCGATGCAGCTCTCGCAACGCTGTACCATGCTTAGCACTAGGTGATCCAAGAGTTCTTGAAGCAAACTGGCCCACTGGGGGTACATGCTGGCCACCCAATTCGATTAATATCCTCGATCTTCAGAAGTATCTCCACAGCTCATGTGCGATGTGGTGGGGGGCATTGTCATCCATAAATATGAATTCTTCGGCTACAGCACGATGGAACAATCGAACATGAGGTAGACGAACTTCGTTGCAATATCGTTTTCACTAGTCGGTTCCTTTCTCCAGCACTTGTAGCTCGGTGCATCCATTAAGCAAAATGCTTCCATACACCACAACCCCAGCCCCGCCTATCTATCCCATTCAAGAGCATTCTCGCGATGGTAAGATCGGAGGAAACACTAAATGATTCTCATATATAAGGAGAATATTAGCCCATTGGTGTCTTGTCCAATTATTATAGATACAACACCACTGAAAACGTGCTCTACAATGAGCTGTGGATAAAGGGACGTAGATTATAGGGCCTTCTGGCTTATAGGCCTCCTCCATTCAAGCACAAGTATATGCATACCTGTGCTTGAATGGAGTCAATTTGCAAGCTGACCCGCCATTGTGTGTCGATTAATTTTTTCTGTTAAAACAAAAAAAAAAAAAATCCATCTTCATTCTCCGTGGTAGAACAAGGGCGACCTCTTAGCAAACGTCTGGAACACATTCCATTGATTTCAAGCGCTTTCCGGAGCCTGGATACAACGTTATCTGAGATTCCACACTCTGGCAATATCAGTAATTCTTCTCCGCGTGAAATCATCAAGATGTCTTTGAGACATCGACGTTTGCAACTTTATCCCTTCACAACAGTAGCTTCTTTCAAACGCAATTCGCTTAGCACAGCCTTCTGCCTTTTTATCCTATTGAGTGCTGCCACGTGACCCCTTTGCACCCGATTCGAAAATTTGAATGCGTGTCAGTTATCCAAATTGCCACAAGCTAATTGGTCCCAATTTGAGGTTCTCATCTCTTCAGAAACAATGTTCGTCCTTAGGTTTTGGACACGAGTGCATATCTTGCTTGCTTTCATGCAAATATGGCAGTGATCGTTAGACAAAGGAGGGTAAAATTAAGACCCTATTTCCCAAGTTAGGGAATAAAAACGCGAGTATTTGTTGAATGATTTAAGGGGGGATCATGACCAGATATATATTTTTTAATATATAGATTTATTACTTCTTCGACCATATGTGTATATTAGTCTATGTTAATGTTCTTCCTAGAACATGATTATTTAATTAATTCTGTGTGTACACCTGGATGTCATTAAGTTTAACACCCTTCGATAATAAAACTGGACGTTACCACGAGTAATTACACTTTATCCTATAAAAGCGGTGATCGCTTGCACAAGTTAATACGTGAGTGTCAGACATAAGCTCATTATGGGAGTGACTGGAATATCAGCTGGTATTTCAGATTTCTTTGCGATCGCTTTCATTAGATGACTGAAGTGGAATATTTCGAAATTGGTGGAATCATCCTTAGACTTAGTTTTGGGAACATACATCCTTGGCTTGAAAAACACATCGTAAATCGATAACAATTAAATATTTATTATGAGAATTATTTGAGCAAAAGAAAGGGGGCGCTGCAGCATAAAGATCGAAAACCAACAGATCTTAAACTTGCCATTATTATCTTGAAATTTTTAAAAAATATCAATTGTATGCAATGACTATAATAAATTGTTTTATTTTTATTAATGTACGTAATTAATCAAACCGCATTAAACCAGTAACTTCTGTTCTTTCGTCGCCATATTATTGGACTTTATAAGTTTAAACGTTAATTAAATGTTTGTCGGGTATAAAAACTACTGGTAGGAATAGCTTTTGTGTCACATAATTATCATTTTCCCATGGGAATACTAATTAATTTGACCTAACATTCGTCACAGAATTTTCTTTCTTGTCATTACTCGGAAATTTTAGGGTGCATGGAAAGAAAGAAGACCCTCATTCGCTAGAAAAATAGTCCTACAGCTAGTCATTAATGTTTTTGATAACAGCTTTACACACAAGGAAGTTTTTGTTTGTTGTGTAAAAGTTGTTTTACAAGGCGTAGCGTGCAAATGATGATTAATCGCATTTCTCCTTTTATTGCTGAGCGGCACTAGACGGAGTTACTGACTCTTAATTTTACCATCTGCAACGTTTACTAGCATCATGAAACGAGAGCAAGCTATCTTTAAAATGGACGGCTTTCCTTCGCTAGTGGCGGATGAAAAGGAGCTGTTGACGTACCTCCTGGTCTATTTCTCTTTTGGTTCTGTAAAATTATTAAAAATATTATACAGAGCTTTTCCCAAGCTGTCATCTCATAATAAAGGATATAAGCCTGCTCCAGCAGGACAGACGGCGAAGAAGAAAGAAATATTTTCCATAAATACTCTTTTGTTACTCTTTAAATATCCCCAAAATGTAATTGTCACTTTTCTCCATACGCACACCTTGACGTAAATCATTTGTTTGAAAAAGGAAGTATCTGCTTTCTATCATGTTGTTATTTATTTATTTTTTGCGGCGAAGCTCTTAATTTCGCCGTGTTACTCTTGCTTGGTCAGATTTTATTTAGCACATTTAAATTCAACGGTTTTTACACGTTCATTTGAGAATCTTATTAAGAATGAAAATACTTCAGTTCATGGCTGATACTTGCTAATTCTAGTCTTTCACTTACTTTGGTGTGGCCTCTCGAATACAAAGAGCGTCATCAAGAAGAAAAACGACTAGTGAATACACAACAAAATTAGAACACTTTTAAAATCAGTTGTATTCAACCATATAACATTAATAATAACTTTATTAGCCACGCGTGTCATTTCACATATCAGGAGTTAAGCGTTCATTGTTAAGTGTGACATGTTTACGTAAATTAACATGTATGAAAATTCCAAATATGAGGCTTTAATTTCTTCAAGGTGCCTTGAGATCGTATCGTTTCAGAGGAATTCTTAGAAACTTTAGTCTTCCAGGTAAGGCGTCGAACTAATGCATTTCATTATGTACTGAGGAAACGTCGCCACAGTGTCCTTTTTTACAGATATCAAAGCAACTTCCAGTCTATCCAATGTAGGCTTGATCGGAGGTAGATGGAATCTTGCATATCACAAGATGTTTACAAACACTACCTTTGGGCAAACAGAAATTCTGTAGGGTATTTTACATGTTGACAACTAACTGGTATGACTGCAAAAATAAATTATAAAAGGTACAATTTCGTTACCTTACATTGGTAGAGCTACAAGCTAATATTGCGCGATTTTTAACGCAAGTACATTTTATAACTGCTTTCAAAACTGTCAGTTCTAGAAAATTTGTTACAAGAAATTAATGAATTTTATTTCCATCTTAGGAATGAGTATCGAATCAATGAAAAGATTTGATATCGCAATCCTGCATTTTTATTTTCGCATTCTGTCTAGGATGCGAAGAACCTTTTTGTATGGCTATTTTAACTGATAAGTTACCGGACTCATACGGTAACTTATCAATAATTAACAGAACAATAATTCTACGACGAAATAGAATGCTGAACTTTGTACTATTGATGCAATAGCTATGAAGACTCCTCATTATCTTAAGTACAGTAATCAGTGAAGGTCAGATAGGAGAAATGTGCTTTTAATAATCTCTATTAAATTAAAAGAATACTTTGAAACTAAGTTTTGGATGCTTAAGGCTTCATTATATTAAAAGATTGAAAAACTACCTGATAAAAAAAAATCTTGTTTTATCTTCTTTATCCAAGCGTGAGTAAACAAACATTTGCATCTGAAATATCTTCATGACTATCTTTATATGGAGCCAGACGATTTCACATATATTCCGTAATGAACAGTGCATCCCCCTTTTGGATGTGCATATTGCTATGTATTACAGAGGGATCAGTGCAGAGACAAGTTTCATTGTCTAAATTGTGCAGTGGAATGACTTGCAAACATTTGCTCGTAAAAGATAAAAGCATGAATATGATTTTTTGTCAACAAGCGAAAAAACTTACCGGAATTACATGTATCTGACGTAGTAGGATATTTTTAAAATTTAATAGAAATTAAGAGCAGAACTAAGAACGTTTTGCGGACACTTTCAATATGATCACTTAACATGAATAACAGAAGGCGATTTAAATAATATTGATGAAAACAATTACGTATTACTTATATCGGGGTGGAGGAATGAAAAATGGGATTAAAACTGCATTCATTAGAATTTAAAACCAAAATGTTTTTACTGTTTTCAAGAATTTAACGTTGTAAAAAAATCCCGGAGAACCCCCTTCTGAACAACATTAGTATAATAAATTTAGTTTAATCCTTTATCCAAGTGTGAGCAAACAATGTTTGCGCCTGAAAATATCTTCAGGACTGAATATGGTGTTGTACTACCTTACTGGGGTCAGGTAGTACAACACCGGGCAACTCGTAGCAAAGGTGGACCAAGCTGACAACACTCCTGTCCCAGTATCTCCCATAATGCAAAACACATCTCCTTGCGGATATGTATAATATTATGCATTAAGGGAAGGGCTACTACTCAGACTAGTTTTGACCTTTATTGAGGTCTCTTCAGTGGGAGCCAGGCCCAGAGATGGAGATACCAGGCAGAAGCAATAGCGAGATCATCTTTACCTATAGGAGTTGCCAAAAGGTGTGCCACCTTTTTTTTATTAAATTACTCTGGATTTAGAGAAATATGTTGAAAGTTTATTTTTCACTTGGTTAGAGTATAATAAATTTAGCTTAATCCTTTATCCAAGTGTAAACAAACAAAGTTTGCTCACACTTGGATAAAGGTAAAGATGACCTCGCTATTGCTTCTGCCTGGTATCTCCACCTCTGGGCCTGGCTCCCACTGAAGAGACCTCAATAAAGGTCGAAACTAGTCTGGGTAGTGGCCAATCCCTTAATGCATAACATTATACACATCCGCAAGGAGATGTGTTTTGCATTATGGGAGATACTGGGACAGGAGTGTTGTCAGCTTGGTCCACCTTTGCTACGAGTTTCCCGGTGTTGTACTACCTGACCCCAGTAAGGTAGTACAACACCATATTCAGTCCTGAAGATATTTTCAGGCGCAAACTTTGTTTGCTCACACTTGGATAAAGGATTAAACTAATTTTATGATACTCTAACCAAGTGAAAAATAAACTTTCAATATTAGGAAGATGGACTTTCCGATTTCGAAACGATATCAAAGAATGCATAATGGGGAGGGTGACGTTAATTGGACATGGCAAAAAAGTATCATTTCCTTCCCTCAATTGAGAGCCCCAAGAACCAAGAGAAACTTCCAAACAAATTCTTAAAATAATATCATGCATGATAAGAGGAATCTATATAGTTCCTTTATATTACTTTTCCACTTGGGAGGAGTCTTGAAACAAATAAATATATAATAGCTTTTCTTTATTAACAGTAGTGACATTTTAAAGGCCTCGTATTCTTCTAATTTTCCCAGTGGCAATATTGGGTTGTAAAGCAACGATGTCTTACCTCCTGTTTTCTTCGTTCTTCACGAAGTAGCACGCACTGCCGACAGACACCATTGAACTGGGAGGTTAAAGCTTACCGGGGGGGGGGGTTAATTTAGGTTTTTCCTGAAAAAGAACTGAATAATCTCTTGACCTTTGGGTTATAAAGATTAAATACGTGTAGTTACTCTGATCATTGCAATCCCCCCCCCCCCCAACCTTTCATCTTTTCAGCAATTCTGTGTATAGCAATCACTAATATACTGTTAGCACTAAGTACCCCTTCACTTGAAGCGACTTCTTTGTTGCTCTAATTCTTTAAATAATTTCCGTTGTGGTATTTCAACCACATACTCTCATCACCAAGAAGAGCTGGCTGTTGCAGAAATTTAAAAGGACTTTTATCGTTTTCCGAAAGGCCTAGACTAAACTTTGAAGTAGTGAAGAGCAACAGTGGATAGTTTTACAGTACTTCGCTAATGATGGTGAATACACAGCCGAGAGAACAATCTTTTATTAGGTCAATCGGGAAGCAAGTAGATCTTTCTTTTTGATGTTCTAGTTTCTCAGTCATAGATAAGAATCCAATAAAAAAACTGCGCACATTAATGGCAATTGTTGGATTTTATAGAAAAGTGGAATTTGAGTGAGAGATTGAAAGGGTGGATACCAATGTAGAAAGTCGTTATTTTAACAAACGCTTTCTGTTAAATTGATCCTTACCCATATCTCCAATGACTTAAACATCTTAACTTTTTTTAAAAGTTTCTAGTGATTATCCGTTTTATAAAGATTGTTTTAACCAATGTAGTTTCACTTCGAGTACCCAAGAGAATGAATTCGTTGCTTCCCAACATCGGAATCACATTTTCAATCACACTGCAGATGACGTATTGGTTAAGAGGACAAAATTGAATCTGGTTTGTCTGGGATAGCATGCTAAACGTTTGGGAGACAAATGATATGTCTGTTTTTAACTACAATTTTTTACGAGCTCAAATACTTGTTGATGAGGCTACAAAACAGAGGATAAGATATCTGTTGTTGTTATAATAGCAGTAGTTATGCGATTAATAGTAGGATTTATCTGAATGTAATAGATTGAGCATAACTATTTTTACTATTACCGAGTTATTCGTCATAAATTCGATTTTAGATTCCTTTTTAAAGTAGGTTGACTGAGCAAAAAATGAATGATTGAAAATGATGTATCATCGAAACATAGGATAATTCAAAACGTAATTGTTCCTCCTGCAAAATATTTCTTTGCAAGAGGAACTGTACTCTTAACTTGAGAGTATTTTTTCAACAAACCACAAGTATGATAGTTTCTGAATGTTTTACCTTAAATGTTGAATGGGATACCTAAAATTGCTTGTAAAACAACAAATATTGGAAAGCATTTTCTAAGTATATGAAGATTTAAAATTCAGAGGTAATTTAATGGGAGTTAATTCTCATTTGAATTCCAGTCGCCTATCAAATTCCACAATCAAAAGTAATCGACTGCATCCGATATACGTTTTTTCCCTCAGAATGGTTTAATATCGGTAATTTTAATTACCCTAATGATGGACGACACATAAACGATTCACTTATCCTAAAATGTCATACTTATTAAAATATAACCAGAGCACTTAATTCAGATACTAACCGATAATGACGTATGCCATTTATCGTTTTAGATTTCGGAGAAAATTTGCATTCTAGATCTTTCTTTACTTTTAATCATCTTTTAATTGTCTGGTGTTATTTTCCTATTATTTATTGAGATCATGTGACATAAAAGGTATTTAATATTCTTTGCATAAATACAGAACAATAATTCATACGAGGTTGAAAGACTCCTGATGTTCTTATTACAGATTTTAAAGGAAAGTCATCTGTTCAGAATGTGGAATGAAGAAACTTAAAGGTCAGTCTCAGTTTTGTTGTTTAACAAAATAAAATTGTCATAGCTTTGAAGTAATTTGATTACAGGGAGAAGTTTTAAATTGTACTTATAATTACACGATCTTTATATCGAAATTAGTGAAATATATAAACGATAAAATCAATCGACGATAGCCCCTAAACACGGAGTGAAAACTGTGAGGTACATATCCACAAAGAACTAAAATTTAAAGAAGGATGGTCCGAAAGTTTTTCATATTTTAAGTTAGGAAGTTATTATGAACTACCAAAATATTATATCACCAAAGTCATGTATTAAAATGTATTCTTTATAATTTATTTCAAACTATTTTGTAACGAAAATTTGCCACCAAAGTGTCAGTTTAGAATTATATGTCTCAGCCTTCGCAAGCGACACACAATCCTAGGGCGCGACTGCAATAATCATCCCTATATTCTAGACGAATGTTTTTAGTTAGATTGCGATATCGTCTGCAAGGAATCAAATGTCCCGACGTAAAAATAATTAACTTGTAGTGAAACTCACATGGTAGATTGGAAGCTCTAAGTGTAGAATTATGATAATTACCTGCATATGCTTCTATTTAATTCACCTTGATTTATGTGGATAAAATGGTTAACTGATGATGAATTCTGCCATACGTAATGTCACTATTTCATTTTCTTTTGTGGATATTTATTCTCAGTTTATAATTAGTCTAGTCATGATTAACGTAAGAATCTGCCATTCCTCAAAACGACGATGATTGCTACTGTTATTACGTTCGCTATCTTCTTAGGGTTCATCTTTACTGTTAAAATACCAAGAAAACCCTTAAATTAAGGAGGTTGAAAGGTTGACATCTTTGGCGTATTTATTATTTCTAGTAAGTGAAAGTTTGTGATCATAAATGCGTCTCATTGCCTTAGCTTAATCAGCATCAATTTCAATGGAAAAATGTCTGGTTGCCTAATTACGTCTAATCTGTTTAAAATACGCAGATTTGACACCATCAGCTCAGAAAAATTTAGATATCATCTAGAATAAGCATATAGTTTTTCTCCATTTTTGGGGAATTCATTTATTTATCATAGCTTTAGCTGTTTCTTCAGCAATTAATAAAAATAGTTGAAAGAGAACATTCCCGCGAGGGTAGTAAGCCAAAGGAGCTTATTGTGTGTATCAGACGTGTTGAATCTAGCAATGTCGCAGAATAGTGCAACTTAAGTTTAATGTTTTTGTGAAAATTATGCCAACAAAAATGTTTAAAATCTACGACACATTTAATATAGTGGGAGGATTACGGGAATAGTAAACCGCGAACTCAGTTATATAGATCAAGCATCCAGGAAGCAGGTTGGTGGTCTCTTTTAAACAGGTTCAACTTCAGAATTTTTTTTTTTTCTAAGACAAATTGGTTTGAATTTTAAGATATTATAGAATACCTTAGATATCATTGATGGTATCTAAACATTGTGTTGCAGTTGAATAAAAATGTCACCTTAGAAAAAATGAATACATTCATAGCTTCCGTTTCCTATATGCACAAGATGTTCAGGTATTATTCCTTCATAGTTCATTTTTTAATAAGTAAAAGCTGTCGAAATGATTAAATCTTAAGTCTGTCTTTGTTGTATCAACGCATCACTGAAAACACTTAAAAGTACCGTTACTTCCACCTCTGTTTTCTTAGCAAACGGTGATTCTTTTCCCAACGGTGGTTTAAGTAATGTTTACGTAAAGAATAAAAGGTGCCACATCTGCGAGCGCGTGCTTCCTGATTTTGAATGAATATATCCTACATACGATCAATCGTTATTGTCTTGCAAATCTCGAGATGTGGAAAATGGAAGAAAAATTATACTTTTGGCTTTGTATCTTTTGAAAGAAGGGAAAACTTAACTGAACCCTACAATGGTAAGCAGAGAACTAGAATGTGCAATAAATGGTCTTTTAAAAGGCAAATACGCATCGATAAATATAAGTTTAATTGCATTTTATTTTCCACTCAAGGAATTTGAAGTTTTAATTAAAATACTTCTTTTCGTATAACTTTGATCAGTGCAGATATTCTCGATTTGCATTAGGAAAAATGGAATGTCTGATAACAACAGCCAAGCGCTCTTATAGTATTAAATGCTTCTTTATCTTCATTAATAAAAAAAGAGGATAATTATCTTCGATATAAACACTGCAATAATTTTCAAAACAGACTTAGTCGAAAATATCATTTCCAACTACGTCAATAAACAATAGGATCGGTAACCTATAATACAACGATTAATACCGGAGGTAGGCTGAGCTTTAGATAATTAGGGACGAGTCCTGTTCCGCAATATTTTTTTTACATTCAGGCTTCCAGTAATCGTTTACCATCTAAAAATTATATTGCGCATAGCCTTAATTCTCATCAAAACCACCGCAGTTAAATTACTTCGGAGTAAGCTAAAACTCATTAACTCTGAAGTGTGTTTGTTTGTTCTTTTCGTTAAGAGCTGAGCTGATTTAACAGTGGTTTAAAGTCCTCCTCCTCTGGCTAATTTGAATTCAAAAATATTTCTGTCAGCCGAGTGGAATATATAATCAAAACGAAGTAGTGAAAGGCAGATGCATAGGCTCTTTTGAGAGTTAGGCGGCTTTTTAAGTAGTTCAGGAGAAGTCAACTTATTCCAACGTTAAGAATTGTATAAAGCTATCCAAACTAATTGTTTGTGGTCTAAAAGAATGGATATTTGTTCATTCATCCTTACAATTTTAATGTTTTTGTAATTAATTACACATTTGAAAATGATCAGATATGCATCTAAGTTCCAGTAAAATATACAGAAACATTTTCCTGCAAAAATGTACACATGTGCTTTTTTTTGCAGGATGAAAACGTAATCTAAATAAAGTGTACGAATTTAAGGCTTAGTTTTATTATTATCATTATTACTGGACGATATTTTATTCTTTCCTATTAGTTCATTTAAACTCAATAAGTGTCATGCATATGTTTGCCTGACGATAATCGGATCAGAATATAAGGGAACTAACTCTTGCAATCCATTTTCATTTAAACTGATATTTCAATTAATTAAAATAAAACGAAAGCCGGTGTATATAGATCACTTAAAATGATTGTAAGAGGACGGGATGATAAGATGAGATTAAACTGTTACGTGTTAGGTAAATAAAACGAACTCTTGTTTCTCTAATGATAAAAAATAAACGTCTGGTCCGGATGCAAGAAATTAGCGTAACGTCCAATTATAATTTTTCTAATTTTACTTAATATACGAATGTTTGTTTAAAACATACACCAACGAAACGCTGTTCGTCTGAATAATTTCCTGCTTCTAGTTTGCTTCTTTTTTCACTTTAATGAGATGCGTAGTCCTATAATGGAATACACCAAATATCCTAGTCTGGAAAAGAGACAAACGTTGTAATTTCTACACACCAAAAAGTAATTTAAAGCAATGAGTGTTTCTTTTATAATGCGCATCATAACATTTATAACAAGTGTTACGAGAAAGTCGACTGAGTTTTCGTATGGGAGTTTGAGTTTCTCTAAAATGATGGTCGATTCTTTCGTTACATCCTCATAATTATGAAGGAATAAAATTTAGTTTCAAATGTACTTTGCAAACTGACTTTTAAACTTTAAAATAAAGTTTAAAATATCGGTAAATCATTCAAAGATGGATTATGTTGATCGGAACTCTCTTCCGATAATACAGGGATTGCATAAGGTGTTGCAATGCGCAAGTTAGTCTTCATTTCCTCTCTGAAACAAATACACATAACAGGATTTAAACAACCAAAGGATAAATAAGAATACTGAGGAGTTTTTACGAGCTAATGGCTATGATTCGTCACCGCTTCTTAGCTGAGATTACATCATTGGAGGAGTAGGAATGGATGGTGTTTGCAGCGATACGTTTTAGGAAATGTCTTATTTCTTGCGACATTACATTCAAAATGTTAGATTGATTTTCCTGGTTCACACCAGGTAATACGATTGCTACCTACCCAAATGACAGTTCTGATTCAAAGGATTGTTACGTTAGAACTCCGTCACGTCAAAGAGAATTATTATACTCCCATATAAATGATTTCCTGGTTTTAGGGCTGCTAATTTAAGCCTTTTAACCCTTAAGCAGATGAGCTTCAATATTTTTCTCCCGGGTGTATTATATAATTTGTGACAGAGAAAATATTTTGCTGATATAGCAAATCTTCAGACCACCCCTGACATCTTTGATTGCTCTCTTGTAACATGAAGAGTCCCTCTACTGATTTCCCAACCTTTCAGTAGGCGTTTAATATCAAATATGCAAAGAAACGTTACGTATTATTAACGCGTATTGAAATTTCCAATCATTCTACTCGTGAGATGCCTAATTCATACTTTGACAGGCTTAAATCCCGATTATAAAAGTATCTGAATATTTTAAGGTTTATATTTCTAAATAAGAAAATCTTCAATCAAAAAGCTTTTTATGACTAGGATATCACAATTATAGTGATCTTAATTCTGACATCGCTTGTCATATGAACAGACTACTCATGGTTGCAATATGTTCAAAATATAGACCTAAAACGTTGAATAGTTCCAAAATAAATGAGCTGTTGCATCTGCGTTTAAAGTATGTGAGGCACATTTTCATTTGATGATTTTTTTTTTTGTTGGTAAAATATCGAAGATTGTGGTTATTCAACTTATTACATTTGTGATTCATCTTAATGTTATTTATTTATTTACGAGCCTGCGTAGCTCAGTCAGTATAAACGAAGCCCTTTGGTTGGAAAGACACGGGTTCGATTCCCGTCAGTTCCTCACGTCACTTTTTCTGGTCTCTTTCGATTAAAGGTGAGTTAGTCGGTCTCATACCGAGGTAGGGTTTTTTCACCCGAAAACTCGGATTTTTCGTTCCCCAGAACAGGGAAACATGCCCCGTGAACACACATGGATGACAGTCATGAATACGTCCCACCCATATGTCGGTCATGAGCCCGGAAAAAAATGGGGGGGGGAAGCAATGGTGAACTACCTTGTAAAAAACCTCACCAGGAATGCCTTGTGGGCAATGCCTACGGAGTCGCCTACGGTCGGAAACAGCTGAAAGGGAAAATCAAATTAGTCTGTTTACGACAACATTATTTTTCAATTTATTTATGCTTATGGCTACATGAAACTGGTAAGTGAAAAGTACGATCACAATTTTCAGCAACAAATGATGAAAATCCTAACATAAAAGGCACAACCAGCTTTCTGTCTTTCCTTTTTTTTAATAAAGCATAAGTAACTTGTCATAATCGCGCCAGGGGAAATTATCGTCCTACTGTAACATGTATGACAAGGCTGCATGTTCTCACAACACTTCACAACATAAATGTAGCTGTATCCGAAGTTTAATTAGAGAGCAGTTGTGTCTTGTGTGAGAAAACTTGATCCATTAGAGGAGGCCCATTTCACATTGCACCATCTAACATGAGGAGGAGTTCTGTTGATACTATGAGAGTGACTACGAGAATAACGTCTTCGTGGTGAGACGGAACTGTGATCTTCTGTTTCCTCCATAACCACCGCCACATCAATTACAGTTCAAGGTCCAGGCTGAAAAGCCAATTCAAGGCCTCATCCGTCACTTTGTGGATGTCCTATAGGCCACCACCGTTGAATTGGTGGGCAGTCGTACACAATATGAGTAATCGTCTGAGCAACGGGAGAACAATCACAATAAGGGTGATCTGCCAGCCCCCCATTTATGTGGAAGGTAGCCGCATCTGCCCTGACTAGTCCTGATCCTGTTTATTGATGACCAAATCTTCCTAGGAAGATCAAAACCAGGCTGCAGAGCACAGGGATTTTCCACCAGAAAGCCGTTTGTTGGTAGATTGTTGGACCAGTGTTCTCTCCATATGTCAGATATTGATGGCAGCGGAGCTGAAGAGAGTTCATCCATGGATCAGAGAGGCTTTCTAGATTTGAGGCGTAGACTAAGTGGGTTTATGAGGGTCTGATGTAGGGGCAGGAGTGGGTTGCTCACTGCTTTATTAAATTCTTTAATCGAGGCTTGTCTTCTCCGTATGTGTGGTGGAGCAATGTCAGATAGAACAGGCAGCCAGGAGAGAGGGATGCTTCTCACTATCCCACTAATTGTGCGCATGGTAGAGTTTAGCTTGGTGTTTATAATGATAGAGTGTGTACTTCTTTCCCAGACAGGAGCACAATATTCTGCTGCAGAGGATGCGAGGGCTAGTGCAGACGACCTTAGGACTTCTGCACCACAACCCCAGGTTGTTCCAGTAAGCCTTGAAACGATATTATTTCTGGTTTTAATTTTATTGGAGAGGTTGATGATGTGGCTTTTAAGTTAGGCGTCTGTCCAGGCTCACCCCCAAGGTATTTTGGGTGAGGCTCGTGTTCTACCATTTTTCCACAGAAAAAAAGGTTGAGTTGTCGATTCGTCTCTGAATTGTATTCCAGACGAAAACAGTGTCCTCAGTATTCCACCTGCATTGCAGGTGGAATACTGAGGACACTGTTTACGTTGGATTTGGCTTCAAGTACCACTGATTGAAATACTCTTCCAGGGCTGTATTCAAGGTTGATTCTAGGTTGGTAAAGGAGGTTGATTGATGTAAGATCGCTAGGTCATCTGCATACATATACTTGCTTGATCTGGTATGAGGTAGATCATACACGTAGATATTAAAAAGTATAGGGGATAACACAGAGCCTTGAAGAAGACCGTTGTGACGAAATCTGGGCCTGCTCTTTTTTCCGCCAATATGGACCAGGATCTTTCTGGTGGAGAGAATAGAATCAAAAAGTTGTAAAGTTTTTTTACACTTTATAATATTTCCTACTTTTAGGAGGGGGCCCCTGATCCAGACAGTGTCATAAGCAGATGTCAGGTCAATAAAAGTGGCTCCAGATTTAAGTTTCTTCTGGAAGCCTGCTTCAATTTGAGTTTCCAGGAGCTGGTCACAGCAACTTCTTCCTGGCCTGGCCTGAAGCCAGCTTGTTCAGTTGGGACTGGTGAAATTCTTTTAAGGAGAATTTTTCAAAGAGCTTAAAGGTGGTTCAAAGCAAGGAGATAGGTCGCAGGTTTTTCACATCATTTGTATATTTCCCTGGTTTGGGCACGGCAATTATTTTAGCTTCCGCCACAGCTTTGGTAGTTTACCAGTCATGATGATTTCTGAGAAAAGGGCAGCCAGCCATGTAGACCAACATGTTTTAGGAACTCAGGGAGTATACCATTCACTCTTGCAGCTTTGCCATTCTTGGTAAGTTTTAAGGCTATTTGTACCTCTTCCCGAGATACTGGGTGTACAAGTTCAGGAAACTCGGGTTCCATCCTCAGGATTTGTCTGGTGGAAGCTTGTACAGCAATTTTCCTGGTAGAGCTAGGAGGTTTTCAATAAATGGTTAGCCATTTGATCAGGAGTTATCTCTGTTGTTTTGTGTGTAGTAGTTGGCTCTGCTCCACCTAATTTTCTCAGAAGTGACCAGCTTCTCCGACTAGATGTGACGAAATCGAGTTCATCGATGGATGAGATTCATCTTTCTTTTGTTTTTTATCCAGGGTTGATATGAGCTCCTTAGCAATAGTTGGATCTTCAGATTCCCCATATTTGTCTAGGAGTCCTCACTTTCTCTACTCCAACATGGGATAGAGACTTTTGCTGCAGATTTGGGTAGTTTAACAAATCTATGATAGCAATTTGGAGTGGGTGGAATTTCTCTAATGGTTTGCTCGATTTGTTTCTGAAATGCAGTCCAGTTGGACCTGCGGAGATTCCATCTAACGATTGGTGTTCCGCTGATGACTGGGATTGATGTTCCTATCTCTATTAATGTAGGACGATGTTGACTATTAGGGAATCTGTGAAGGATGGTTCTGGTTGATAGTAGAGGGTGGTCCTCGGAGTCTTTAGTGACTATGCACAGATCTGGGGTGTAGGTTCTGTTCCATCTGGCTGAGTAAAGAGTGCCGTCTTGCTTGGCATCATAATTCAAATACAAGTTATATGTATCCATCCCGGTAGCTAGATTATTACCATCCCGGTTGTTAGAGGAATAGCCCCACATGGTGTGATGGGAACTGAAGTCACCAACATAGATAGAAGGTCGATCCATCTGATCAGGCCAGGATTGCGATGGAGGTTCATAGACATAGTATATGGTGATATCTTGAACTTTAATACCTATGGAGTATTCTGTATCAGGACCACTTTGGGTTATATCCTTGAGACCAGGCCGGATATAGGTTGCTAGGCTATGCTTGAGGTGGCAGTTATAAGACACGAGAATGAGTCCTAGGATCTTTAGTCTACTGAAGGCTGTGTCAGGCACATGGGTTTCCTGGAGAGTCAAGACGTCAATTGCTTTATCTTTGGCTATTTTACGATGAATTCAGCTTTGGATTTAGATATCCCTTCTATGTTTAGGGAACATATCTTGAGGTAGTGTTGAATAGGGGACTGTAACATATTTTTCGAAGCTTGCCCTCCACCTAAACAAGCGACGTGATCCTTGTTATTCCGGGCGACGATCGAGCCGGCATGGAAGTTTTTATGGTTTGTATTCATCATAACTGTGAGTAGTCCAGGAAGCTTGGAAACCTTTGGACGCCTTGTTTGAGACATTATTTTTCAATGACTCCTATCTATTCATTTTTTTTTATTATGACTGGCTTTTATACTCAGCATTTGCGATCTCACGCACTGCGAGGTTAAATTTGCTCTGGGGTTTATATCTCACATATATTAACGTGACGTTACGAGTCGAGATACAAAGAAAAGCAAGAAGTTGCTGTTCTCAGAAGATGTCCTGTCCAATTCCCTCATTTGAGATGCAATATAAAAATTCATTCCTGTTCTTCGGTATTTGTTTAACATTTCCACACACACACACTTTGCAACTCTAGAAAAGAGAACATCGAAATGCATTTCATTCATGTATTAGACATCAACAGATGCTATGTGGTCACTCAGGTGCTCGGTGATGTGACACACCAGTCCTCGCCATGGAGGCCTCAACTCTCTGAAGATCAGATACACCATCGAAAGATACTTGAGAGCGAAAAAGAACTAAAATTTAGTAGCAGTAATGGATTGGCTAAGAACTCATTTCCTATTGGTGTTCAGAAATTACTAAAATCCACTTGTGATTATTACGTCACTAAACTGCATAGAATAACGTGATCAATACGTACTGCGTATGCTGAAAACTATGAGTAACTAAATGACAATTTGCAGAGTCTAAATTCAGCTGTGAATTGAAATGAATTATCTCTGAATAGTGGAACTATCCGTAATATTGATTTATATTATATTCCACCCTCGTCTGCAATATTCATAATATTACGATGTAACGGCCTCATGAATTCTTGCTACACTTCATGGATTTTAACGCACTGTCAGAACACGAGAGTCCTAATCCAGCGCGACTAATCCGAAAAGCGATGATGTAGCACTTTGCTTTGGTCTAGTTAGCAGCCCCATGCTGGTTCTGTTGACTCTAATACGATCTTGTTCTCTTGCTACAGTTTGATTTGCGAACAGTTGCGCTTACTCAGGCATCGTGTCGCTTAGGAAAATGGGTGAATCTAAATTTCATTAGTAAATAAAGAGCGTCGCAAGCGTGCATGTGGGTGCACAGAGTGATACTTTGGTAATGCGCAGAATAAATCTTAAAAAACAAAAGAGCTGGCTACACTGTATGTCTTCCATATTGAGTCATCTGTGAGTTTATAAGGCTGCGGTTAATAACGTGGGCGAAATGGAATTGTTGATACAAAATGTTTGGCAAAGAAATTATTCTAGTCAAAATTGGAACGAAAACAATCAAGAGCGAGTCTAAACGATTGATTTTTATTGACTGTTGAAAGTAAAGAAAATTGAGATAAACATTTCAACGGTTTTGTGTTTCACGCAATCAAAATACGTGATATTTGGAAATTTCACCTGATGTTACTGCCCTGCATAACTCAAAGAAAAAGATTTGTTCTCTAAAATACAGAGCATAAAATTATCGAACGAAATTCTCCTGCCTCATACTTGTGAGAACCGCATGAAATAGAGCAATTGCTGATTGATAGTCTACGCCAGGAATTCCACTTCCTTTTTTATTCATGAAGTCTGACAGCGATCTCGTATTCGTTGGTAAGACACTTTTGGATCGAAGTGACTGGCAGCATACACGATGGCCATTAGATGAATTCTCATCTTACTTTATGGCGTAAACGCTTACAAATTCCCTTTAGGATTTATTCAAAGCATGAGTTCTTACAATATCCAATGGGAATGTGCATCTGAGGCTCTGCGATATTATTAAGGTACACTTCATCTGCAGACGTGGTCGGAGATATGCTTGCAAAAATCAAATTTTGTGTTCGATGAACTGTTGAAACGAAGCCGCCTTGAGTTTCACGTATGTCTCTATTCCCGTTATTCTAGAACAGATTATACATTTTATTAATATTGGATAAAATAATGTACAGAAACGAAAAACGCAAATCTTAAAAACAATGGAGCCCGTGATATTAATATACAAGAGAACAGTTGCAATGTTTTAACAAATTAAGTAATTAAAAAAATCACTTTATTAAATTTGTCTTTTATCACGTGGCCAAGGATCGACGGCTTAAGATAGAAATAACTCATGAAACCTACGTGAACTTTTCGTTCTTGAATGCCCACCTAATGCTCGTGCCGTCTTTTGATCTTTGTACAGAATTAAGATCCGGGCAACCTAATTTGTCGAGACTGAGGATACCCCCAGTGTAAATCAGCTTAAGATAATAATGCTTCTTTTGTATGAGCTATCGGCAAAAGACTGCTTTCAGTTGAAGTCTGTTATCATTTTACCATTAACTCTAGAAATGTCAGAGCCTAAAGAATAATCCATCACCAACTTCTATAATCTCTAGTCTTCAACATCTCATCCATTAACGTCACTTTTTCTTCATTCTCAGTCCCTTATCTTGGATCACAGGTGTTGTACACATGACTACCGTTACACTCATCATAATAAGAACTCTTTGGGGCATTAAAATACCGAGTGTGGTATGGATGATGGATCGTAATGTGTCCAGATATAAAAGTGTGTTTGAAAATCCCACCATGGTGAGATGAGTGAAAGGTTGTGAAGGGTTGGAGTTTTATAATAAGAAAGTTTGCTGATGCTATAGAATTAATTTTATAGCTGTTAAAATAAAACTTTCTCCTGAAGTTTTATTTTCCTGTTTTGAGAATGGATGTTTGTAGAAAAACATTCGATCTCCCTGAAAAAGTTTTTCTCTACTTCAGATGTACAATTGCTTTATAAACTGAAGACATAGAACTTCACGAGGGTAGGTATGGAGTATACATAGAAAGATGTTTCATCCTATACAACAGTGATGGAAACAACCGATCCGCTGAAGCCACACAAATTCCTCGCCTTGCGGCAATCGTCAACTGCTACAAGTGAAAAAATAGTACAAAATCTCAACTCTTTTATAATCTCAGACCAGTAAGTACTCTGCTAGTATTACATTACGAGACCTTTCCTTGTTTGGAAAGGTTTGAGTTCGAATCCCGTTGTAGGAGATTAAAAGTCCTTGAAAAGAGTATTTAACTTGACTGTCAAAGTAGACGGTCTTACAAGAATAGAATGGGCAGGCTGTTATTTCGTAAAAATATTACGATAAAGAGGCTATTTTTCCGGCGACGTAAATTAAGTTAAGGGGATAACAAATCCCTCATTATTTTAAAGCCGTATACGAAACTCGGAGATCGAAATCTAAGAGTTTCATGCTGAAGAACTATCGGCGAGTCCGAGTATAGCGTAAGTCATCGCTTGGGTGGTACAACACTATGGCAACTTGTGTCAAAGGTGGTGACCTCTCCTCATAATGTAAAACAGTAATACATCTCATAGGAGCTGCTTATGAGAAAATATTAAGGATAGTGAAGGAGCTTGCTCCACCTTTGCTCCGAGTTGCCATAGTGTTGTACCACCCAAGTGATGACTTACGCTTGGACTCGCCGATAGCTCTTCGGCATTAAATTCTTAGATTTCGATCTCCGAGTTTCGTATACGGCTTAATAATGAGGGATTTATTATCCCCTTAACTTAATTCGTAAAATATTCACAGGTACACGCGCTTTGACCTCGGTCATAATTCCGAACAAATATCGTAGATGACTACTATACTTAATCGTAGTTTCACGGTTTGGAATGTTCACCTGATTTATGTGTGCTTTGCCTGAGCACACACAATTACTGCCTGACGTATGCAGTACACACACGTACTTGTTGATATTATTAACTAATATGTATAGCTTCAGGATAGAAAAGTAAAAGGTTTGGATATGCGAGTCAATTACTGATCAGGAGCTGAACTTGGTTCAAGATGTCAAATTTGTTCCTAAATAAGACATAAATGTATACGTAAACATTTATTGAAGTATTTTTTAAAATGTGGGAAGGCATTTATAACTTGTTTGTCAAAGCGTCTACGGAAAAATTATCCGGAATAGTTTCAAGTCTGCTTAAATAAATCTCCAGTAAATGGAAAAGCGAATCGATTCCACTTTATTAAACTTTTCTTAAAGATACTTTTTTTTTTTCATAAATTGTATTGCTTAGTTTATAATTCATTTAGCCGCTGTTGAATTTCTTTTTGATTGGGTAATATGAAAATACCAGCGCACCAATAGGCACATCGGCCCATTTTCCATAGCATGAGGTTTATCTCTGCTCCCTACAGCTTTAATCCAGCAGGTAAGACACGGTAATCAAGAACACGGAAGTCATTTGAACGAAAAATAGTTTCCTGGCTGGATGCAATTTCAACCCTGATAACCTCGTTGCCCTTGTTTTGAGTAACTTGATGAAAACACGCAAGAAGAAGTACGTTTTCTTGAGGGAATGCTCTAAGAACACAACCATTATTATTTTCTTCAAGACAGACGAAGTTGGATTTTTTCAAATGTTCTTTTACTATTGCAATATTTTTAGAAATAGGAACAAAATGCTTTAAAAATTTGTTTCGTTATTTTTGTACATAAAGACATTTGTTTTTCATTAGATATATTAGACAGCCTTATTCTCTTAAGGGTTGTTGACGATTTAATGTCATTCGTGTGTAGTGAATCAAACGTCAACTGAAAAAAAATATGCGACTATTTCAAGGTTTAATTACGATTGGAAATTTTCATCTATCTAAGTGTAGCTTTCACAGAAAATTTCTAAAATTGTTCTATTTTTAGGAGGAGAAGGCAGGATATATGCGACTTCACAATCGATTATAGTAAAGCAGTCAGGCTAACTGATGGTTTTTCTGAAGACGATAATATACACTGACAATCAAAAGTTGAACTTGACAAATCTGTCAAAGGAATATGAGCATCACAGTCCCAAGAAGAGAGGATAATCAAAATTTCTTACAAAAAGATT
The DNA here is from genome assembly GCF_054136105.1 of Typopeltis vanoorti. Taxonomy (NCBI): domain Eukaryota; kingdom Metazoa; phylum Arthropoda; class Arachnida; order Uropygi; family Thelyphonidae; genus Typopeltis; species Typopeltis vanoorti. The sequence goes on from NC_143553.1 coordinate 47,643,275, forward strand.
TTCTTGTCAGTCTGTTTTGTGAGAAGTACTTGATATCGATATTACAAGGATGTCAAGAATGTGTCGGATCTGCTCCAAATCCAAGGAGTAAGAAGTGAAAACTAGAAGCATCATTTATAGTTACTCAAGATTTTCTGTCAATAAGACGATGCATTCGGGATTTGAAAATCCTTCTCTTTTTTAAGAAGGAATTCTGATATTTTACTGAGTATAAAGAAAGTGAAGGCAAAGAATAATACTTCAGTTATTGGGAGTACAAACGTTTAAGTTTTATAAACTGCGTGAATTATCAGTAATGTCTAGTTTTAAGTAGATACGTGTTACTCTCCCTTTGTTTACAAAATTTAGTAGATAACTGCGTATTTAAATTTGTATAATTCTGTTTCTATTTCTTAATAGTCAAGCGAGTTTCTTGTAAGAATTCGTTCATCGGTAAAATGCTGTTGGTCAAGTACAGTTGCTATTATGATGTTTTTCGGACACATTTATGGTCCGAAAAACATCATAATAGTTGATGTTTTTCGGACCATAAATGTGGTCCGAAGTTAAGTAATTCAAAGGAAAGAAGGATGAAACGAGCTTTTATGAGATACTAGGGGGCTCTGACGCCTACGGCGCCCAACCCCCCGTGTTCTGGACTGGTAGGCCGGGCCTCCTTGAATTCTGATGACTCAAATTTCAAAAAGGGGGGAGGGGTTCTGGCGCCCCGAGTTCCGGACTGGTAGGCCTGTTCTCCTTGAATTCTGATGACTCGAATTTGAAAACTCGAAAGGGTGGTTCCTCCCCCCCCCCCCCGGCACCTACATCCCCCGAGTTCCGGACTGGTAGGCCCGTTCCCCTTGAATTCTGATGTTTCGACAAAACGTTTCAAATAACTAGACAAAAAACGTGACACAAAAACGTTACATAAAAAGGCTTTTAACTTTATATATAGGGTAGATTATTTCCTTGTTATGTATTTATCGCGTATTGTTTCTTTTTCCATACTTATTAGGGGAAAAAGTTTGCCTTCATTTCATGCAATGATTCGCAGAAATTCTTGTAAGAAACTAGACAATACTAACAGTCTTGGAGGGTTTTGATTTGTGCATTTTAGGCAAAGAGCGTGAACTGGAACTCCAAGCTAAATATAGTAAGCCACAAACACCACCAAAAGATTTTCTTCTTTCAAATCAATCACTGAGCAATATCTAGCTTTCATGCGCGTTTTATATTTTCTTTCCAGCAATATGTGGGAAGTATTTTATGGAAGAGCGGAGGATATTATTTGCAACACACTTTTCTTTATGGTCGATGAAGATACCAGCTAAGAAACTCGACACATTGAGATCTATATATAATTCTTTCTCGTCGCATGATGAGTTGCAAAGTGCGAAGACGGGGTGGATATTAGGGAGTTTATTACAGTTGATATCACTGGGAAAGGATGCACTTGAGTAGGGAATCATAGTGAAGTTTGCGGTGGGATTCGATAGATCATTTTAAGTACGTTTTTATTTTTGACAAGAATATATCCAGAGAGCAGATTTATTTAATGTGGTTATTTTAATAAGATGTAATAAAGTAGCCTACTAGAGCAACTAAGATCTAGATACATTACTTATCTTGCAGGACAATTTTTTCTTTTTTTTTTTGTATACTTTGTGTTTAAATTACGTTCACTCAAGGCTCCAATTCACAACAAAATAAAAGTACATGTGAACGTTCACAATTAACTTGTGCTTTCGTATGCATAATACCGGGAATATGTTTCTATCCTTCCCGATGTTAATACTACGAACATAAGACACTTTATTTACATAACATTTGTCTTTACCTAATCTCGACCAGAAATTCACTTTGTGCCATAGCTGTCTACAAATGCTTATATTTGGACTTCAACACTTAGCATTTCTGTAAGGCCACCGTTTTATCTTCGTGCAAGCAGAACGAACTAGAACTGCTTTGTCTGAATTAAATGTAATGAATAATTAGGTAAAATGATGCCTAATTAAGTATGAGTGAAGCATAACTATAGTGAAGATGCAACATTAAAGAGAAGTAAATGGAATATAATCTTTTAGTACACAATGTAGTTAGAGAGTAATGGAAATTGGCCATTAGCTGGGAGAACATTAGAGGACAGCGCGTATTGGAGTTGACTGAGTAAGAGAACAAAGGCTGTATTGAATAAAGATGAATTGTGACTCCACCAAGTCCGATGTTTGGTAAGAAGGAATTTGCGAAGAAGAAGAAAGGAATTTGTGTTTTCCTTAACTGAACTAAGTTGTTTAGAATTGATGTCAAGGGAGCTAATATTACATAACACTGCTGTTAATTCGTCAAATATAAAATACCTAGAAACGAGATAGCAGGAAAGTCGGAATAATTAAAAAAAAAGAGGTGTGGAAATAGACTGAGCTATTATGAAATGTCAATTTTTTACTGATATTCCTTTTCTAAATAAATTAACTCTAAAAGGAAATTAAACTTCCGCCTCTTTTTCTTACCGTCAATTTAATAGAATTATCTTTATTCTGCCTAATGAGTGAGAATTCCAATGGTTATTTGTTTCTGCATTCGGCGGCTCTGATGTGGAAAATGTGCAGTTGGTTCGGTGTTAAGGAAAAGAGATTTTAGCGTTATTGTAAGTTTGCGTGATCTCTGAAGCAGAAAACCCCAGGATACGAAAGAACACACTATTTGTTTGCATATCTATTAAAGTACATAGTAGAGAAGTTATTTGTTATCCTTCTATGATATTATTTTCACCCACTCAGTACATAAAAAACACACTTTTTATTACAGTGTTTATGGCCTTTTAGTTAAGATCACGTACAGCTATAAAAACGAGGAGCTTGTAGTTCTTCATTGAGTATAATGGTTACCTAGAGACTAAATAACAAGGCAAGGCTTCACGCTTTGGAACATATTAGTTAAAGAAAATTCTACGCATTATTTTTATAACTAATCTGTTCATGAATAATGTTACGGTAAGATTTCATACTATCGGTAAACACGAAACTCTCTCATTTCAACGTCTATTAGCACCTAACATCGATTTTATCATAAGGATTCATTCTCTGGTTGAAAACAGGTTGTTTTTTCCCCCCTGTTCATGTACTTTTTTTACTTTCCAACTGACTGGGTTATTGCCTAAGGATGCAGAAACGGCAATCGCTTAGTACTTTTCTTACTTTTTGCTCATTGAATTTTTTTTCAGATATATTGACAGTAGCGTATTTGAATATTATGTAGCCTTGAGTAGTCTAATTAACCATACCTCGGTTTTAACTCCGTAATTAGTTGGAAATTGGAATAGTATGGTTAAGAACTAACCAACCAAAGAACTTGAAAAGGTAATACAAGATTCGTAAATGTAATTTTTTTGCACATTCCCTCAAGGCCAACAAATTAGTCACTTTCCATTTATAATAGCTGTCTGAGTAGTCAGAACTTGTTTTAATGTTTTTATCGATATATACGAAAAAAAATAAACGAATTCTGTATGACTTAATTCCTGTAAGAGCTCAATCGCGTTGAGGATTGGTAACACGAAACTAATTATTCAACTCATAGTAGAGTTGAAGGGACAGCAAGAAAAAAGTGTCCAGAAGTGAATAAAAACAAAAGACTTGGTGGATTCAAGATTTTAAATTTAGTTACATTTTCAAGATCTGTAACCAGATATCTACACAAGCTTCCTGATTACAAACGGAGAAGCGAAAGTTTCTCCGTTTGTAACCCGAACGTCGGTGATTTTCTGGGTCATTTAAATAAACGAATGCTGTTTGAAATTTCCAGTGCAATTACCGAAACCATTACAAGTATCATTTAGGAAAGAAATATCATATTTACCTTTCAAAATAAACAGATCTCTTTAAAGATAAATCACACCACAGTATTATTTAGACATGTTAGCTGCTGCACTAGGTATTCTTATCTCCGACATATAACTGCGCTTGGCAGTTCCGCTTCCGTAATCAAATTGTCCATTTTTAGCTCCGCATTAAGTACTGGCTTAAGTTCAGCGATGGATGTTGTCGTTACAAAAGGCAAATATCTAGGGATTCTGTTAATTAAATCGAAAACTATTTTTAACAACACTTTCTAACAAGTGAGCTGGTGGTGAAATAAACGGTTTGGACAGAATAAAAGCCAAGTATGGAAAGGATCTGAGAAAATAGTGACGAGGATGAAGGGTATGATCTATCTTTGATTCTATTCTTTATTAACGTTTCTATTGACGACAGGTTTTTTCATCGGTCCTTTTCCAACTGTGTGTAAATTACTCTGATATGAAAAGTAGAGACGCAGATAGTATTATTACTACGTAGAGAATCAAGTTCTGCATTTGACTTATATGACAGTAGAGAAAGAATTTATTAAAAGTGAGATTAAAACTCCTTTCTCTGAGCCTCAGTAAATGTTCGTCTTCTCCAAAACAAGTTCGTGATTTTACAAAACTCTCCTAATCTGAGTCGCTCTCTTAATTGTAGAAGATAATTTTAGCGTGGTTGGTAAATTGCAGTGATTATTGCACGGAGAGAAAGATAGTTTAATGAGAATGACGCAAACCGTATTGACACGAAATCCTCTTAAAAGCTAAGCACTGATTAACGACTGTAAGCTGTTAATTGGCCCTAAGGATTCTACACGTGGCAGAGATCCTAACAACACCCGAAATATTCTCTGTAGTTAACGGGGAAGGATTTTCATGTCTAAGCGAACCGCACCTCCGCTTTGTCAGTATGTTTATGAACTGTTCAAAAAATGTTCTCATTATGTTTGCACTTTTATGTATATAGAATGGAAGTCATCGTTGTTATATATGTACTGGTGTTGTTAGAGGGTGATTTCTCGCGAGTTGTGAATATTATCCATAAACTCTGATCTTACAATTTTTAGTGGGATGAGGATATCATTGAGAACTTCAGTATCTATCAAAAAAGTCTTAGCATTTGCAAAAAAGATTTAACATCACTTCTCGTTACTTTTGATAATACGTAAATTCTAAACACGACTGGATTTATCTTCTTGAGCACAATTACGTCTCCATTCCTGGCGCAAACACATCTCAGCGTCTTTAACTTCCAAGAAATGTATTGAAAATTTTCGCTCAAGGCAGTCTTCACTGGTACAACTTCGACCATTTTATAAATCCTCTCAACCCAGGAATGTCTGGGATAGTGTATCTAAAAGCTCTAGAACTGCGATGCCTCTCACAGATGTTTGGTTTCTTCCTCTTCTGTAGACATCGTTAGTTTGCTTTCTTCTAAGACTGATATCAAGAACAGTCGCTAGTCAATACTGTTCAGCTTTAAAAATTCGGAACCAACTTCTCCCCTTCATCATTTTACTTCATCTGTCCCCACCCATCGGAATTATCTCATTCTCTCACCCCGTAGTACGACTTTCATATGTTCAAGAAGCACACGTCCACAGTTTCTTTTTCCCTCACCACATGGCAGTGATGATGCCATAGGATGCATCTGTTGTGTATGCGGATCTATTATAAAAGAATTGACTTGCACTCGTAACTAAGCCATATTATGAGAGTAGTTTGATTGAGATTTATAATTTCAGTAAACTACGAAATAAATCTTGTAATTAAATTGATTTCTGATATATTAATTCACTTGAGAATAGTAAATGGAATTTAATTTTCCAATTTAAGCTGTTTTTACATCTTGTTATAAATGATAAAAATCATTTCAATGGCAAATTGTTCTCGTATTATTAAACCCATTCTGCACATGACGGTCATAATAACAACAGATAAGTTATGGAATATTTTTGTGTGTCAGACGGTACTCTCACTCGAATATTCGTAGTGAACGCTCTTTTTTTGAACTAATGAAATTTCAGAAAGCAGATTTCGAAGAATCAAATGGAGATTATTTTAAGGTCTTCACTTTTGATCTAAGTTTAAGGGGATAATCACAAAGAACTGCAGAAAAACACATTTGTAATCATTGTCGATAACGAAATTCAATAAAACGCGTGTCCAGGAATTATGAATGATCGTTTTCAGATCAATATCCCTCTGCTGTCCTTTTATCATTAACACATTATTTTAATATACGAAACCGTTCTTGTAAGATTCATGAGATGCCAACATTTGATTAGAACTCTGTATTTATCACTCGGTAGCTCTCACCACTGTGATAAATGCCTTGTGTGTGCGTCTGTGTGTTCAAGGTATTCGAAATCTCAACATCTATGAAGAAGCAAATTCGATACATCGAAATGGTATTCGTTTCAAGCACTATTCAAAATATGAAGGCACTGAACTCTCCTGTGCTGCGTACACATGCAAGTGTCAAGTAAGTTGTTCTAAGTAGAAATAAGAGGTGTGTCCTGTGTTTGCTTGGTAATGTGTCAGTGACGTTAATAATTATGAATACGACTACGGACACAATTACCGTAATCCACAACTGAGGAACATGCATACATTAATCTCAAGTAGGGCTGGTACATAGAGAAAGTAGAGGCAGGTGTTGATGAGCACCAGTGGCGGATCTCCCAGAGTCGGTCCTCTAGCAAAATGGTAATTATTTGGGGTAACTTCGCACCAAGGAGTTGTGCAATGTGTGATTAACTCGACTTTTATAGGGAAATTCTCTCTTCATACGTATGTCCGTGACTTTGCCTAATAAGGAATCTTGATTTGTCTTTTTTATAATAATTACGGAGGCTCAAGAGCATGAGAAATATCGATATTTGGATGCTGAATACCTGTAATGTATTCATGACACTGTATGCAAGTTCATCAACTTGTGTCATGCTCAAAACTTGGCAATTTAATCTCAAATTAGGGCCTGCATTGTATTTAATCCAACAATTTACTAAATAGATAAGCACTTTTGACCCCCCCCTTCCTCCATTGCTGCAGTAATTTTACTTTATAGTAACTCGAAAAACTACAATATCCTGAATCCTCTTTTCAAAAGATGGGAGTCTCTTCCTTCTATGCGGTCCATTTGTCAAGTTCAAACTCACCTTTTATAATTAGAACGTAAAATACCCTCGTTATAATTAGCTACTAAAGCAAGCTCGAGGTAAATGATGGTTCTTTTAAGCGCACCCATCTGAATAATGATTTCGATTTAATGATCCATTAAAAGAAATCTATTATTTAACCAAGTTGGAGCAGTTGTGTTAGTCTAGGAATTCTCAAGTTTGATATCAAGTTTAATACGTTTCGGAGGTTTTATTCCTTTATTTTACTTCCTTGGGTCTCATGTTTGTATTAATTATTTTATTAGTGAATATATAGTTTAGTTTTTATCCATTTGAAAGACTGGAGTCCTGTTTAATTCGATGTATTTTGACTTTTAGGCAGAATATATATTTTAGTCATTTATTCAACTATAATATTCTATCATAAAAGGAGGCGCATATGAATTCTTTGTTTTTTTCCCCACAGGAGTCGCACCTCTATACGATGTTTGAATTGCAGCAAAAATGTCTAAATTTCCCAATAGGAAGTAATCTTTCTCATATAGGAAAACGCTTACCTTTTGTTTGTAATATTTCGGCTGAGTTCATGTGGTCAGCCGTGCTATCGATAAGACACCCTCTTCAAGTAAGAATCAATATCTAATAGTGAAACAAGTCCTGGTGATAAAAATCATTAAACCCCCGAGAGTAATAAAGCAGTTATCGTGAAAGAAGTACATAAATAAAAAAAATAACCGTGATTAAAATATTATTACCCCTTACTAATGGTAATGATGCCAAGGTTACTGATAAGGAGTAACTGAATTGAGGACGACGCTGCTATACTGTTTGAGATAAAATTTAGGCCGACAAACTGAAAATTTATGAGCGCATAATGTAAAGAAAACAAACAACAATCTATGAAGACAAGAAGTAAGTACAACGTAGGCAAAGTGAGAATCGTTGCAATAAAGAACCTCCTAGAACGTATTTAAGAAAAATGTGGCACAGCATGGATTTTTTAGCTTTGGATGCTAATATATAAACGGTTAGTTGTTGTTAATGATAAGGGAATCAGTGATGTACTTTAGTGTGAATTTTATCTGTACCAGGATGAATCAGCGATTCATTTTACATTCCCATTACCACCTGGCAGAGCACATCCTTCAGACCTGTAGGAACATAGTTTTACAAGTAGATTCAGTGAACTCTCTTCTTTACTTAAATTCTAAATTGTCATACCATAACAAACTACTGAATGGTAACATTAGATGCAAATGAACTTAAAGAACACCAGTATGTGTGTGTTCTGAAACATATCATTCATTTAAAGTAAGATGTTTATGATAACACAACTGCAATAAAGTTTGGATAAGTGACGCGAGTGTAAACATATTCCGCAAATTGCCTTAAACTGTTAAACCCGAAAGCAAAATATTCGAAAATCATAATTATGATCCAGAAAATGTGACCAAGAAGAGCTTGATAATGAGGCAATTGTATAAGAAATATTTGCCGAAATACGCAACTACGTCTTTGACGCATGCGTTTTCTCCTTAACAGAGAAGGAAGTAAACAGTTTCAGAAAAACTAAGGAACCTGACCTGTTCTAGATGCTCAGGTTTCATCTGTACATCGGAAAAGGCCTTCTGATCAGCAAGACGTCAACAACACACATGTGGATGGTGTTCTAGTTTCACTACCTTTGCCTGATACGGTTAGAAAGGAGTGTTTCTTTTATAGCTAAAGTTACACATCGAAAAATAGAACCTTTGGAAGTTGGTTACTCAGGATAAGTGGAGATGTAGCACGTAAGAATAACTCATAACTTAAACAGACTACTAAAATGCTGAATGATGGTTATTTAGAACTGAATTCTCCTTTCGGGGTTTATCTCCATAATATCATCACAGTATTAATGAGGAATATAAACTTTGTTCTCTCGAATCTAATATCGTTCCCTAATCATTCATTTTAACTACGGTAACCAAATATTTCCTATTGGGTCTTTTCTTCGGGTTTTAATGGGGCTCATTTATATTCCTGACACTATTGATGAAGGTTATTTTTTCCCCGCGAAATGCGTTTTTTCCCTGCACTCGTAATTAACGTAAATTACCCTACTGGTGTTCTTTTCATTTTATTTTCTCAAATCATAAATCTTGTAAAGAAACTGCGTGGCGTTGTTCTTCTCGGTTCGGGCCCAGTCGTGCAATTGAGCTCTGCATTACCATAAACACTTCAGAAAATGGCGCTTGGTTTGTAGCTTTTATTATCCGAGATAATGAGAGAGAAAGAAAAAACCATTTTTTGTTCGCTCTAATTGAGACATCTACTTTTAACAGTTGTCATTTAAAAAAATAAGACTTTTGGAGGACTATTTAAAAAATAAAAATATCTTTCATTTTATGGCAATAAATATTGTAAGTGCAGAGGTGGGTTTTTTTTTTTTTTTTTTTTTTTTTTTTTTTTTTTTTTTTTTTTTTGTATACAACCATGCTTTGATAATATTGACTTAATTTCAGGATTTAGGATTATACGTTGGTTACTCATAATGAAAATTTTAAGAATGAGATGCTAATCTAATCTAGATATTATAACTAAAATTATTTACTTATTTTCCTGTATATTTCTAATGTTAATCTTAGTTTCATTCATATCGTTTTAAATGAATAAAACAAAGCAATACTATGCGTACAGTCCAAATACGGTCAACATGAATAATTTTAAGTGTGAAAAAAAGGCTATTACGAAATCATTAGTTTATAATTTTTATTATTGGATTATTTTCTTTCTTTATCAATGAAAATTCAGAAGGTATTAAATATATAACTACTAAGAACGTGAAAAGTAAGTAAATAAAAATGTGTCATTTGTTGAATATCTGTTGCCTATAGGTTAGCTTATGTTGCGGGTATCTCTCGTTGTGCTCTGGGGATAAATGTATATAGCAACAATTCATTCTTTCAAGGCCTAGAATGAAAGCAAAATGTACGGAAGCTTACACAGACCACTTGTCAAAACTTCCAAATGTAGCATCATGGTTTTATGTGTTCACCATGTAAAGGCTTTCCGGTTACTGGAACGCTTTTTTAGTTGTCGATATTCACGCTGATGAATTCCTATGATTGGTATATGCTTCTCTTTTCTGCAAAAAAAATCTAAGTTTGAATTAAATATTAATCTTTGCGAAAATGAAAGAATTGTTTATCCACTCGCTTAGCTAAAATATCATCTTTCAATGTTACATCTACGTATAAATAAAATTCCTGTTAATAATGTCCGAGGCAGAAGAATTATCTTCCATTGTCCGTCTTCTCTTAAAGCATCCTCACATTTTTCTTAATAATGAGAAAAGAAATAAAATTAGACAACGAATTGATTGATTCTTCTCGGCTGACTTGTGCATTCTGTATTTATTAAGAACTTACGTTCGTTGGAAAGACTAATGGGGAAGTCTGTTAAATGCTTTCTTTATAAGCTTGCGTTGCTCGTAGGTCTTAATAAGGAATTTCGCCGAGGAACACTTTATTTAATAGTCTCATACCATTAGGATGGATATTTGATACTCCGTCTTTATCACCCTTCCATAGTGAGATCCTTTTTTGAGTGATATTTTTCTAATTAACTAATGTAATAAGTACATTCACGAAAAAAATATATACTTTTTTTTCTAATGAATATTTTAATCTTGGAAGATAGCCCCGGAAATAGATATGCTATAATCATGCTCTTTATTATTTTTGCATTTTAATAGAACCGAATAAGCCTACGATGTGAATGTGATGGTTTCTCCCTGAGAATGTTTCATCTAATTCTAAAAGGAAACGAATTATCTCTGCACCATATTTACTGCGAGTGCGCTGCAGTGCACATTGCTGCTAGAACAGCAGGTGGTGTCCACAGGAATTAGCAGCGAGTATGAAACAACCTTAGAACTTCGCGTCATACGAAATGACATTTCGTATTAATGTATGATTTTTGTCTCACTGAAACACACTCCACATTACTTACAATGACACCAGGTGATCATATCTTAAGTATGATCAGTTTGTATCGCACAGTTGATGTCCTATGTGAGAAATAGAGTTGAGATGATAAAAAAATTCTTTTTATTTCTCTTATGGTACAGTATTAACGATATCTTGTGTTGGAAATTTCTGCGCTTAAATCCCATACAGGAGGAAACTAATCCTTAAGATTTATAATGCTCCATTTCCTTAAAATTAGTTACATTTCCCCCCTGGAATATTGCAGATCATTAGTTGTTAATAAATCAAAAGTGAATAAAGTATTACCTGAAAACATATTCAAGATTATATTAACATAAAAGTAGTAATTTGAAAGGACCTCGTTTTGGGATATGTAGCGATAAGGATGTATTAGTTCGATAATCGGTAATCCCTAATGCTACTAAATAGTCGAGCATTGAAAGTCTTTATTTTGGGGACAATTTTTTAGAGTTTTCATAAAACAAACTGCAGCGAAAACCTCATTACCCTCTGAAAGATTATTTCATCTATTTCTTAGCTTCATAGGATATTTTAAACCTTAATGGAATGAAACCAATTATTTGTTTTAAATATATAATTAACGTATGTGAGAAATAACACTTCCTCGCATGATTGCTGTGCTCAACCGGATAGCCATCTTTACAGGGATACGATACACGACAGTAGCAAAACCTTGTGACATTTCTCCTCTGGAGAATAACCACAATAAATTTACTATTTTTTGTTTAACCAACCGGAACAAAAATTAGCTATATGCCATTAAATTGAACGCTCTTCTCCTTCAGCATTTAAATTACATCGCACAGTAATTCACGATTAGTTCTCGTCATGGTCCCTTATTCTATTATCATTTCCATTCATTTTAAAACAAGAAGAGTCAGTAATTACTAGACATATTTCTCCTGTTATTTGGCGCAATGTTTCAAGCATTTCCTAATTTCACGACCATAACAAGTGAGGTGCCAGCAAATTACTTTAGTCTTGTGTACGACCTAGAAACTCACAAGAGATTTCCGGCTATCGATGATAAAGGATATTTTCACTCTTGGAAAAATTGCAGAAAGTAGTGATTATAAACTTGGAAAGAAAAATATCTGCAAAGTTTCTTAATTCAAATCCTTAGTCAAACTAAAATACGTACTAATAATACGGTACGTAATCGGAGCATCTCTATTTCCACAGTGTAGTGTGGCTCAGCAGGAAGAAGTTAAACAGTTCTTTGAAATGCCCTGATATGCTGGAAACTTCAGGCCTGCAATGTTTGGCTTCCAGAGTATGGTATCTACTAATTAACCCAGACAAGGTGATATAATAATAATATACGAAATTCGTATTCGGGATTAGGTATATAAGAACGGCGATCTTGAAGCCCTTGGAGGGAAAATCGTCTTCTAATACAAATAATTGAGCCAGGTATTTTTCTAAGAGAAGTTATGCATAAGAAATATTTCTTACCATTTCCAGAAGCATTATCTTGCAGTGTATATGTGAAAGATTCAAGGTTTGCAGGAAATGTTACTGTTATAATTCTAATGAGATAAAGTTCCAAGTGAAAGATGGATGTACTTTTCGGCCATTATTAACTTCACACACTGCAAATCCTCAACGTGATGGCTGCTCGTTTCTATAGCAGTGATCATATTGTATTCTTTAAGTGCTCCACCTCCTGAAGCAATTTTTCTGGTTCCAGGAAATAGTGCTAATGGAATACTGGGGTCAGCATTTGGCGCTATATTACGTTCTCATTTCTTTCTTTCATCGAAAGAAAGTTTAATTATAATCTGATGTCATGCTTCTACTTGAAAATGCTTTAGTGGATATATTTGAATAAGTTATGCAACGATAATTATAACGTATAACATTTTCACTGGCAAATAAGACAGGAGTTGCGTTGTTTCCAAGGGTATTATCGGAAAATATAAAGTTCATTTTAAGCAAATTACGTGGTGATGAAATGGAGTTGTGTGATTCGCTCAGAAGGATGGTCCCAGTATTAAAACTAAGATGTTTATTGAATTATAAAAAGGCAAAATATTGGGAATCTGCTGATAATAATCCACGATTCTTATTTAGATTACATTAATTAAAATTAACAAATCAATATCCAGAGTCCCTTCTGCTAGTCCATAAACATAACCCTGGGATTTAACCGAAGTGTAACTCATGAGTAACCTATGTTACTCTCCATTAAGAACAAACACCGAACTCGACAAAGGAATGAATTTAGGTACTTCGATGGGATATTCCACGAGAGATTAGCCAGGAAATATTATTAGTTTTATCTCTCATTTCTTTGAATCTCTAGTGAGTAATGGCGTTGGAAATTAATGTTTTCGCTTAAACAACAACTATTGATTAAGTAATTAACTTCGATAAATCATTGCGAAGAAGCAGTACGGAACAAATACGGCATTCCTCTGAGTTTGTCAATAATTCTTTCACAATCTTTAGAGCCTCCCTGCTTATGAGAAAGTAATGAAGAAAACGTCTTTATACGAAATATTTTTGAAGAACGTTTTCGAGATCAGCGGATCTTACGCTAAATCCTGAACAACTTAGAAAAACAACGAAGATACACTTAGCTGTTTTATTTACTAGTAAATAGTAAACAATTACTCGTGATGCGTTTATATTTTCCTCCTCCTGCATGATTCACTAAAATAATATTTTAGTTCATGATTTTTACCGCCTGGTGTGTATGTCACTACCACTTGCTTATTGGAAGTCGGAACTGATCAAGAGGTGGTCACTGGAGCAAAGTTTCTCGATTATTTAACATTAAGGGCTCTGCACACCATACTAACATTAGTGTGCCATACGTTTACAACTTCTGTGGTTGGTATTCACTTAAAAATAAATTTTGGCAGACCAGAGATCATTATCCATCGCTTCATAATAAGTTGAGAAATGTTCCAGCTAAAGGGACTTCTTCAGTCAAAAGAACGACCAAAATCTTTTTAACAACACAAGCAAATATTTTAATATCCGATGGAGAAGCTTTAAAATATTAGTCCATGACAATATTTCAAGTACGTAGATTAGTTATTATTTGAATTTAGATTCCTTGGTCGTAGGATTAAGTTTCGTGAATATCGACTGTAGGAAATGCGACGGATTTGTTGGCGTAACTATTTATGGAACCGCATCTGCTCATTCGGATGACTGCTTAGTTTTATTTTGCCTCCGAGTAATCATAGGAGAAAAATACGTTGTTTATAATTTTTATGTGCCGTTTGTTTAGTGGGAGAAAAATTCAAACTCCCAGAAAGCACTTCGTTTATGAGACTGTCAAACTTGGGTTTATCAGTTAGGTAGGTCATTGGTGGAATTAGAATCCTGGTTTTTCAACCAAAGAGCTGAATACGCTTATTATTATTTTGTCCAGATTTAGTATCAACTCACGTTAATATCTGATGAGTGGTAGTAGATGTATTCTTCTCATAAAGCATATCGTATTGAAGAGTTCTTGATTCTGTTGGTGCTTTTACGCTTCATAAAAGGTATCTCTGAAACTGATCTACGTCCGTCTGTTATTCAGACTAATGTGTATTATGAGGTGCCTATTAAATTATTTTTTGTTTTTTCCCTATTCTGTTATCATTTTTTACAGTTCGTTTAAAAGAGTGGAATAAATTTTTTTGTTTGCCCTAATTTATGATGAAAACTTCAGTTTTTGTTTTTTCTTTTATTCTTAAGTCAGTAATCGATAATTGTTAAATGAACTTCAGATTTAAGCTTTTTATTTTTCTTTCAGTGCATTAATTTTTTGAAAAGAGCTAACTGTATAACTTTCATTGTCATTTCACAAAAGAATTTTATTCTAAATGCCTGGAAACATTTTCAAACAACACCGCTTTATTTAATTTTCTATGTTCTGCTAGTGAGCGTGAAATGAAACAGCGAACCGCTAGAAGATTGTTAGCACGGAACATAAAATGATTGGTATTTGTCTGACTTCTAAATGGATTTACGAGTCAACCGTTGAAAACTATTATACACTTGCGTAATTGAAGGTGAGTAAACTGATGTATAATTCTATCATTTCGGATACTTCATATTTTGTTTCCATTATGTTTCAAAAATTAAACAGCATTTTTATCATCTCTGAAGATCACTGTGAGCGTGATTCCCCCCCCCCCCCCCATTTACCGCGACTATAGTTACCGACTGGAGTCTTCCATAGTTCCATGCGGACTTCAAATCTGTTGAAAGATTGAACTTTTGGGTGAGCATAGTAAGCCACCGTATAAAGCAATTAAGTGTCCCCCCCCCTTAAAACTATTTTTTTATGGATATGTAGAAATCGAACTTTCTAGAAAAACAAATTCGCTGATTGTAATTGGTTACGACAGTCTGAAGAAGACGCTGTTATCTCAAACTGGGATTTATTTGTACCACAACAAAATAAAGCGTAGGGTTAAGATATTTTGCGTACCTTCGCATCTAAATCTCTTAAAGACATAAGAAATCATCTGATTGGGAGATGAATTTTAACTGCCAGCTTGAGACAAACGACCCGCTTATTGGGGACCTGAAATAGAATATTTCAAGCTATGTTTGGTCTATACAGCAAGATTTCCAGTTTATGTAAAAATACAAATAGAAAATAATTATTATCCCACCCATGGTACTAACGTACAATAGTTTTACTACTATTTTGTGGGCGGTATTTACATAAAAATATGAATATTTCCTAGTGTAATTTTAGAATTGAAATCTAAATATAACCTGTATGTAGATTTGTTAAGTTTTATTTGAGATACTTGCCGTGTAGGTCTGTAAAAGTGGCACCAATCAGTTTTTCGACTGTATTATTAGACTACAGCAGTATTCGAGTAAATATAATAAATAAATGTAATTTTTATTCCTAACAAAACTTTTTACTCAAGGTTCTGGTTACAATGTATCCATTTACGTGAACTAGAATTATTTAAAGCTAACAGAACAATCTAGTTTACTACAAGTTCAACCATGAATGATTCTTTGCTGTCTTTCTAATTGCATTTTTACCATTGCCAGGAATGTCATTTATCTAAATATTTCACTGAAGTTACTTTTTTGGTCGTTGTTTTCTAGTTAATGCAATTTATTTACAATCATCAATTATTTGCAGTCTCATGATGGCAAATGCTTGACTTTTATTATCCAAAACAATTGCTTCAAGAGAACAGCTTTTTGGAGATAACATTATTTTACTTTTTTTTTTCAAAGTTTAGTTTTCTTTAAATATAAACCTAACTCACATATCAAAGTGCGTTTATTTTTAGAAATTTATGGCTTAAGTAAAAATATGGTCGAACAAATAATGGTTGTATTACAATCTCGCTCTTCCTTCGAATATACAGTTTTTTTTCTCACTTTAATATTGATTTACAATTTACGAAGATTTCAGCACGTGTAAGAGGTTCGATCTGCGAGTTAAGCAGCAGTCATAGATCAGTGTCTGCTAGATAGTACACTAACAAATGCCCGAGTGATGGTCCCCTTCGCAAGCATTCAAAATATCACGTTGCTCAGCAACTACAAAGGACATCCGGATGTACAAAATTCCTTTTCTACCAAAATATTAAATGACTAACTTGTCAGAAGGGGAAACATTTCTATAAAGCCTTCAGATAAAGTAGAAAGTGATTTATGAAAGAGAGTGCAAGAGATGGCTGATTTAAATGGAGTCCTTAGTTATGCAAGCATCAGATTGATGTACGCATATTTCTTGAATAGAAATTCTTCCGCAAAAATATGCGTTCTGTATATCAGCTGGCAGATAAAAGAAAGCTGGCATTTGAATAGTCTTTTTGATGAAAAGATCTTCGAAATAGGAGCTTTTGTACTGCAAGGTAATTTTAGTTCTCTCTAGAGATTCTACTGTTTTGTTGTTTCCTCCATGATACTTAAAGGATAATTTTAATTAAAGCTATAGGAAGAAGCTCACAAAACTCCAACGCGTTACTTAAAGAATGAAATTAAAGGTATAAATCATCAAAAACAGAGGCAAATTTATTCTGATTCACTTTTGTAGCATTGGTAACACTGAGTACATCGATCTTCACTCCTCCTCTATTCTTGTACAATTATTTGTTCATCCCTAACTCATCGTTACCATGAAATATAGATGACTATGATTGAAGTCTTCAGTTTCACAGTAATCATGTTATAAAAGATAATCAAGGGTATCTATTCACTTAATTGACCTCATCTTTCGTACGCAAATGAGTCGAATATATATATATATGGTGAAATTTCGATTTGTAAAGAAGTAAGGCAATATTTATTACAATTTGTTGCTATACCTAGAAGTCAGTGAAATATCAATTGAAATTAAGACGACGGAAAACCTTGCACACCATAACATTTAATAAAAGTACTCCACATATCTTTCTCTCCTCCAAAAATTGCAACACAGAACTTTGAATTGATGAACTATATTTTAAGTGCGTCCATATATATCATATATTTTCAATTTTTATTCATACGAAACAAGCATCTTATTATTCCGGCATCCAGATATCGTATCCTCTATTCAAAGTAATCACAGTGAATTCTTTCAACTTTGCTCAGAGAAAATGACTTGTTTGTTTAGATGTAATAAGGTAGTCTTTAAATCTATGAAGAATAATTAAGACTAAACAATGAAAGAAAATGATTGCGTTTTGTAAGAATCTTAAATATAACTTACTGATGAGGCAATTCAGTATCTTAATTGCAGTTTATATTATTTTTGTTTTCTTCTTTGAATACTGTTTACATTTCCAGGAAAGCTAGTCTGAGAATATCTTCATGAAGGATAAATATTTCTAAGAATTCGGTTTAGGTGGATAACTATAGCCGAGAATAAGGCATTGACTTATGCTGCTTCTTCTGGGAAACCACATGTGATTTATTCATCCACGATATTGGCAGTCTAACGTTCAGAGTTAGTAATTTGTTCAGTTAGGCTTTCAGTGACAGATGACTGTTAGAAACAGACGTATTATCTTGCCGATATTGTCACTCAAGTTGATTGATATCTTACAATGAATCATGATTGCTGCAACGAATGCTTAAAATCACACCATGGAAATAGTCAATCCTCAAATTATTCTTTCTAGAAAAGGTTGAGTTTTAAATGTAGCAGTGAACCGAAAAAAGAAGTTAAATCTTCCAACTGTCAAAGTTTTTTTTTAATATATATAAGTAAACAATTCGAAGTTATGAATGGTATTGAGTTTAATCACGCATCTGATTATTTACGTGGAATGTTTTTCAGAGAAGGTCAATGATTTGTAGCAGTAGACGGCTAAATAATATAAATCTTGTTTTGAAGCCATCAAATCAGAACATTTTTTGACACTGGTTTAGTAATTACTGCTTATTATTCGTGCATACACAGGTGTTTTATACACATACTCACTACCCTCAACTACAACGGTTTTATTTGAGAATCTAAACGCATTGATTGGCATGTGGGTCATAAACGCTACCATAACAAAATGGCAGGTCACTGACTTTGTACATCCAGTTTGTTTTTCATTTGGAAGCTCCGGGAGGAAATGAAAACAATTAGCCACACCTACATCCTCTCAAAAAGACAAAGATTAGTTGTCCGAATAGTAAAGGTGACGTTTATTTTAATAACGACAGTTCCAGTGGAACCCCACGAGCTTGTAACCACCAGACTGTGGATTGATTCTGAGAAAGCAAATTAGATGGTTCAAACGGAACCCGTTTTAGTGTATGTTGCTTTGCGAATTGATTTTGGTAAGCATTTTTTTTTATCCTTATAACGTGATACTATGCTCCATAATTTCTTTAATAATAAAAGAAAATGTAAAATATTATCTGTCTGTACAAATAGACTCAACAGTACAGTAGAAGTCATTTCGTTTTTATTTTAATTTTATAAGTAATAATAACTTATATTTACTGATAAGAACTGTGAGTAACAAAATATTACATATATTTGATATAAAGTTAGGACAAGAATTCAATTCTGTTCACGTACGTCGTTATCACCATCTCCGGAGGCTTTCTAGGTCATGCTCGAGTTCTTAAAATTTTGAACACTTCCATTTGAAACTGAGAATTGAATTCGATACGAAAAACAGAATGACGAGATCAAAGTAAGTCCAATAGGAAATATTAAGGGAAGGTGGAGGCTTCAGGCGTGTCAGTGGCCTCCTTTGTATGTCAGTTACTTAAATAAATGTATGTTTTTGTTTTTGGAGAACCGAACGCAATGAAATTTCGTACAATCTGTATCAGAAATACCGAGCATTTCAAAAAAAAAAAACAGAACCCTTTTAACGAAGTACTTGTGTTTACAATTTTTCTTAAGATTGAAACAATATTCAATGTTGCCTGAAATGGTCACATTTAAGGAAGATTGAGAATTAAATCAGAAATTCCAAAGAGGGATGGAGGATATCTGAATTTCAGTTTCTAGGAAGAAACGAATCTGGATTACCTAACGCAACCTTTAATCCACGTATGATATTAACCTTTACCACCAAAACGCATCGCCAATAACGACTGACTGATACAGATTTCCACGGAAAGAGTTTTGCAAAACACTTTAATTTTAGAATCTTAAGTGTGACCATTATTTTTTAATTTATATTTAAGTGTAATGCTAGTAATTAATCATCATGAATATTTTAAGCGTATCTGTAAGGAAGTAAAAATGCTTTTTTTACGGTAATTCGGGTGATGGATTATTACGTAACTTTGTTCAAATTTCTCGACGAACATGATAAACGGATTTATGAAACGAACAAATTCCTTACTTTTATAATTCTGATGCAGTTTGTAACTGAGACAAGCTAAACTTATTAAAATAAATTCTCTAACTTCCCGAAAACCAATTAAGATCGGTTGCACCAAATTATCGAAGCTTATGTATATTCAACAGTAGAGGACAGACTTTTTTCTTAGCGCCGAATTCGTGTTCTTCAACTGACGACGAATGTAAATGAACAACTGATAACACGTGAAACAAAAAAGGGGGTCTTTTAAAGTGTCTGCAAGTTAGAAGACATTTGCTGTGGTAAAAATGCAGGGGGAATTAGATTTTTATTAATATCACTTGTGAAATTATAATATCGTCTGGGAGTGATTTGAGACGCGATCCTTATAGAGCAAGTATATTAAAATATGCTATTAGTAATTAACTATAACAACACCAAAATATTTGTGCTCTGGTTATATGTATGCTATTAAGAGCAATTCGAGGGCCTGACTCCTTCTCTCAAACTGTGGTTTCCACTATCTATTAAAAAAGCAATCTTAATTGCGCTAAAGTGACAGCCCCGGAAACACACATTATTTTCAAGTCTCAAAGACATCTAAACCGGACAGAAAATGTGGTGAAATATGTAACATTAGAAGCATTATATAAAATTCTAAATAAAGAAAATATAGAAAGTGCATTCTTACAGAAACGGCTAAAATATCACATATGTATAGTGGAGTAGACAAACAAATACGTGCAAAACTGGCATAATGATTTAGATCCATAAATCAAAGATGGTTTATGGATCTGAGTAAAGAAAAAACTTTTACAAACACTTAAGAGGAATATATAGAAAATTGATTAAACATAATTAATATTCTATATATTCCACATAATTATAGCCGGAGATCTTAATGCCAGAATAGGAATGGAAAAAATAATAATAATACAGAAACATTTAGAGAATCAACACTAAACAAAAATGGAAAATGACTCGTTGATTATATAAATTTAGAATAGTGAATACATTCTACAAACAGAAATATACATGGTACGCAAGAGGACAAAAATCAATAACTGGCTACTTTATAGCAAATGAAAAAGCAACAAACCTCTTCCTAGATGTTAAAATTAGGAGAGGACCAGAAATAGA
Source organism: Typopeltis vanoorti (assembly GCF_054136105.1). Lineage (NCBI taxonomy): Eukaryota > Metazoa > Arthropoda > Arachnida > Uropygi > Thelyphonidae > Typopeltis > Typopeltis vanoorti. Next base: position 47,664,069 of record NC_143553.1, read on the forward strand.
TCATTTAGTGCAGGCAAAATTTAGGTTTCCCAAATTGGTTACAAACATTTGTTATTTATAACCAGAGGATTGATAACTATTTAGAACAATACAAGAAACTGAAGAAGAATGGAATAATATAAAATAAATTATTACAGGGGTGCTTAAGGGTCAAAGCTGTATAACTGAGAGGAGACCTCCACATGGCCTTTAAAGGAATGCGGAGAACCGACCAGGGCTTCTGACCTGATGTCCAATCCTCACCTTCTCGTGGTGCACCCTGTTGGGTATCTACTTGGATACTGAACGGACGAGGATGGGCTGGCAATTTGGGATTTAGCCGACCAAATTGTATTCTTATTGGTTAAACCAAAATATAGAATGATGGTACAACATGACAAAATTTCATGCCCGGGCGTCGCCCGGTTAAACAAGGCCCCCGTTGTTTTTGCCAGGGAACCAGGGCGAACAGCGAAAAGTCAGCTACTGGAAAAAATCTGAAAATAAACCCCAACTCAACATCACCAGAGTTAAAGATCGGTACTATCAACGTAAGAAGCCCTGAATGGCAAAGAAATGAAGCTAGCTGAGGAATTAGATAAGTACCAGATCGACATAATAGGGGTGACTGAAACAAAAAAGACCAAACCTGGTGAGATCTTTCTGAGCAATAAATACAAAATGTTATATTCAGGCAATGACAATCAAGGAAAAGAAGGAATAGCCATAGTATTCAACACAAAATACTAGGCTAATCTTCTTGAATGGCAGTCAGTCTCAAGTAGAGTAATGTGGGCAAATATCAAAATGGGGAACTGGACAATGAGACTTATTTGTGCCTATGGTCACACAGAAGGTTCTACTAGGTAGAAGTGGAGGAATTTTTTGAGGCTTTAGAAAAAGCAACTGACACAAAAAAATAAAAAGTTGGTCCTTGTTGGGATCTAAATAGCAGAGTAGGAAATGATTGTGAGACGTACAAAAATATTTTGGGAAAATTTGGAGAAAAGAGCAAAGCTAATAATAATGGCAAATAGCTTGGATTTCTGCTCAGGACATGGACTGGTTATTACTAACACCATGTTCCAACATAAAAATGTGCACAAATTCACATGGAGAGAAGAGGCTAGGAATAAGAAAAGTCTCATTGACTCTGTTATTGTTGATAGGGATATTTTCTCCCTGGTGCAGGACACCAGAGTGTAGAGAGGATTTGAAATTGGAAGTGATCACTATTTAGTCTTGAGCAGGATAAAATTGAATTTTATATTGAAAAGAATAACATGTAAGAAAGTTTTAAAGCGAATAAAAGTTGAGCAGCTCTCAGATGTGAACTGTAGACTAAAATACAGAAAGAGTTTGAGAACAGGAATCAAACCTTGGAGATTCAGTGGCAAATTCTGAAGAAAACATTGATTGATTCTGCCAGAGAGGCATGTGGTGAGGTTGTCTGTAAGGATAAAAAAATCGGAACTCCCTGGTCGACACAGGAAGTTAAAGAGGAAGTGAAGGAAAAGAAGAAAGCATAACAAAAGTTCCTGGCAAATAAGTCAGCTTGTGCTCTTAGAGAATACAGAGACAAATGCAAGAATGCTAAACACTGTAAAACTAGCTAAACAAAAGTCATGGGAGGACTTTGGCAAGAATATAGAAAATAAATATCAAGAAGGTGGCAAAATATTCTGGAGGTTGTTGAAGAAGCTTAAGAATGGAAGAAAGAGTGCTGTAAAAGGAATTAGAGATGATAAAGGTGACATGAAAACGGGAGAAAAAGATATCCTTTAAGTATGGAGTAATTACTTTGAAAAACTGCTAAATGAAACAAGAAGTGATGACAGCACAGTGGTAAAAAACACTGACCAGGCATACATATCCATACTTGAAGTAGAAAAAGCCAACAAAGGTGGAAAGGCAGCAGGCGTAGATGATATTCGATCAGAAATGCTGAAGTATGGTAGTATAAGAGTCTTACAGTGGCTGCACTGCATAGTTCAGAAAGCCTGGACAGAGGGACGAATTCCCGATGATTGGAGTAGAGCTCTCATAGTACCCATATATAAAAAGGGAAATAAAACTGCATGTGAGAATTACAGAGGTATTTCCCTACTGAGTGTTCCTGGCAAGATCTATGCAAGTATACTTGAGAACCGGTTGAGAAGAATTGTGGAAGAAAAGCTTGGTGAAGAACAAGCTGGGTTCAGGCCAAATAGAGGCTGTCAGGATCAGATCTTCACTTTACGACAAATAGTCGAGAAAGCATGGGAATATAACAAAGATCTGTATTTAAGTTTTGTCGATCTGGAAAAGGCATATGACAAGGTGCCAAGAGAGAGAAGCTATTCAATACGCTGCAGTTATATGGTGTCAATGGGGCATTATATCAAGCAATACTTGGTCTTTATTTGAGTTGTAAGTCAGCAGTTAGATGGTTTAATGTTAAGTCTGGTGTGAGACAAGGATGTTCATTATTCCCTCTGTTATTCATTATCTATATGGATCACATTATGAAGGAAAGTGGTATTAAACCTGATATCAAAATTGGAGGAGATGTTAATGTCAGCTCTTTGCTTTATGCGGTGATGTTATACTTCTACATAAATCCGCTACAAGTCTGCAAGATTCTCTGACTAAATTGAATAGCTGTTGTAATAGATATGGTATGAAGGTCAGCAATAAAAAGAGGCAGAATCATTGAAAATGTCAACTGTGTTGTGAATGGAGAACCTGTGGAACAAGTAAAACATTTCAGCTACTTAGGCCCAATTTTTAGTGAAGATGGTAAATTAAATATAGAAATAGACAACAGAATCAGCAAAGCTGGTATGGTGGGAAGTCAATTGAATAAATTCATATGGAATAAGAGAGAAATTAGTTGGAATACTAAATTAGCTGTATACAAGACAGTGTTCAAACCAGTTTTAACTTATGGATCTGAGAGCTGGGTCAGAAGTAAAACACTTGACCAAAGACTAGAGACCGCAGATATGAGAGTCCTGAGAAAGATTAGAGGCGTGAACAGATGGCATCAATGGCAATATCATATTAAAAACGAGGATATTAGGAAACAACTTGACATTGTCAGCATCCAGGAATGTGTTAGCAGAGCTAATCTCAGGTGGTATGGTCACTTAAACAGAATGGGCGAGGAAAGATTAGCAAAACAAGTGTTCTCTGCCAGGTTGGCAGGAAAACGACCCAGAGGAAGACCAAGATATAGGTGGATTGATACGGTACAAAGTGCCTTAGAGGATAGAAATATAAGATCTGATAATGTTGGAGTCTTGACAAGTAACAGACTGATTTGGAGGAAAATTGTAGATAGGAAATTAATGATGTAATTTTTTTTCATGTAGTACTATCATATCCTGTACACCCCTTGAGGGTACATGGCAGGAATTTGATGATGATGATAAATTATTACATCAGTAGCATATGCAAGTCTAGGGACACACAAAAAATTACATATTTATGGGGCAAAATAAAAACAATGGCCTTTAAAAAAAGATGGTTAAATAGTACAAAATAAGAACAAATTATATATAAATAAAGAATAGCAAACAGCCAGAGAGAGAAAGAAAGCTGGGAAAAATCTATATATCTAGAAAATGATATATATACAAAATAAGACCCAATGCGTATATAATACTCAAGCATATGAATGAAGATATAAAAGAAACTGCAAATATAAATTGCAAAATACATTAAAGTAACCCGCGAATTATTTTCATAGATCGTTGGACAGATAATACTAACAAAATTCCTTAAATGATAGAATAACCTAAGTATAATAAATGGTAAGTCAGCAGTAGAAGATTGGATAAACTCTGAACTGTATACATTTGCTGGAAAAAATGTTATCGGAGACTTAAATAAAATATATACTAATACCTATATATAAAAGGAAACCTGGTAATTATACAGAGATATTTATTTATTGAATACATGCTACAAATAAAATATACAATAAAAATATTAGAATGTCAAAATAGATTGAAAAAAGGACGCTCTACAATGGATGCAGCTTTCTGTGTCAAACTACTCATAGAGAAAAAAGAAGAGAATTTAATTTCATCTTTTGTTTATAGATTACGAAAAAGCATTTTGACAAAGTAAACAGATATATACTGTTTGATACATTACAAAGAATAAATATACCTGATATTGAATATATACAAAGATTAGGAAAAACAATCTATAAAACAAAGAGTAAGACACGGATCTGTCTCCAATAATGCAGTGGAAAGTTTCAGGGCATTTCGTCCAGTAGGACATTTCGTCCAATTCTTCATATTAGTCCAAGGAGTTATAAGTAACTTGTGATCATTAATTATAGTCAGTTGACGCAAAAGAGAAGGGCAAAAGACAATATGCATGGTCATACCCTAACACGTTTGGTTAGTTGACATCGGCGGGAGTAATTGAGATTGGACGCATGTTCCCTTGGACAAAGTTATAAAACGACAAAAAAACTTGGACCATCTGCATTCAAACATTTTAAACAATCCAGGAATAATAAAATAAATACGCTATTATTTGCAGATGATCAGGTAATAATATCAGATAAAGAAGACGATTTACAAAGGGCAATATATAATTTAAACGTTATAGTAGAACAGTTTGGAATGAAAATTTCCATAGATAAAACTAAAAGAATGGCATTTTGGGGACAAACTCCAGTCAGAAGTAAATTAGTTATTAATAATAGAACAGATAAATGATTTCAGTTACCTTGGATGTTATATAGCATACGAAGGAGAAAAGGACGTGAAATTTAAAAAGTTTTTAAGATAATAGGCCTGATACAATAGAACACTCAATCCAAATATATTGTACAAAAAAAATAAACACCTGAAAATATACAATACTTTGGCAACGACATTTGAGCAATAAACAAATAAGATTAAGAGTAAAAACGGGTGAAATGAGAACAACTGCAAAATATGCATTATTGGACAAAAAAAAAAGGAAAACAAAAAATAAAATCAGAAGAAAAGCTAAACAAAATTGGATAGAGCATGTCAATTGAATGGCCTACACTCGATATCCTAAACAAATAAAATATAAACCAAATGGAAAGAGAAGGCAGGGTAGACTTCAAAAGAGGATGATGAGACTGGAACAGACCAATACGGTTTATGTACGTAATTAGCGTTATGATGATTTGTGTGGACATAAGACCAGCAAAATATATCCACATACAATAGCATTATAGATACAGGATATAAGGTTTCCGAAAGACGATAACTGTAGCTATCATTGGTGTGGTAGCATTTGGCTCATACTATTTGGGATTGTGCAGGGAAAAATGCCTCTAAGAAATAGCAGCTATACAATTGAGATAATTCAGCTCTGTTTTGCCTGTTCATAAAAATATACCTTGAAAATACTTTCGATTCAAGATTTGAAGGAACCATAGCAACTACATATATAGTTTGTAGATTTTTTTTTTTTTGAAATCTGCTATAGAAAGCTTTTTCTCTCTTGCGACATCGCAAGAAATTTATTTCAGGTGTTACAATTGCTCATTCGCATATATAAATTTGTATTCTGAATAACAACAGGCTTAGAATTCTCCCTCCCAATAAAAAAAGGCTTCGTGATTAGTTTAAGTAGTAAGAGGAATGTAACGCCGTCAAATATAATAGTCAAGGCGATTTTTAAATGTACCCTCCACTGATAAAACATGATGGGGGAGGGGATAGCCGTTTTTCTGATGTTTACAGGTCATCTATCAACAGGTTTTGAACACGGTTAATTTAAATCTGATTGGAAGTTACAGACTACGAATATGTTCTAGTCTTCACCTATCCTTTCTTTTATAATACGGATTTGATACAAGAGTCTGAGAAGACGATAAAGTGCCTAAAAAGGTATAATACAGAACGTAACATTAGTTTCATCGCAACAGGTTACACAGTGAATACGACGTTATTTGAGTTTAATTTTTCTTTTCCTATTGTGGAAATTACTTCACATAAATAGGCTTTGAAATGCATGCGATAACGTAAGGATTTACCACTTCATTTTGAGGTTATACCCATCACTTTAAGGAGCACAATAGAGTAATTATAGAAATATGTGATATTTATGGCACTATTCGCTGCCTTCTTTTGTGATTTTTTTTTTTTTGTAAGTCGTAAGAAAGCCACAGTTTCTTCCGAACGTCCTAGACTAGAGAACAGTTATTCTGCACAAATTCGCATAACTATAGCCTGGGGACCTATGAAGGGGGTGGGGGCACAAAATATATACACTCCTCTCTCTCTCTCTCTCGTATAACTGATTCAGTGAGTGTCGAGTACCTTCTCGTGAATATCTGCCTTTTCCCCTGATTCGATTAGGATATGTGATATTTATGGCACTATCCTTAGAATTTCACTCGGAAGTGAGAAGCAGCACATCTAGTGCTTCTCCAAAGGCTCTACACCAGGGGTCGCCAAACTTCTTTGACCGTCGACCCCTTGAAGAGATTCTTGATGTTTTATCTACCCCCTCTATTTTACTAATATGTAATTATAATAGGACAAGCGAAAAAGATGCTTATGTGAATTTTTAGATTGTTTATTTTATAGTTACAGTGTTTATTGTATGTATAATATAGTATATATTATTATATTACTATTACTATCACTGGTATTACTACCAGCGCTGCTCAACTCTTCAACATAGAGAAGTTTATTTCGTGAATGAATAACGATTGAATTATAATATGTTGATGAATTTTAGAACATTAACGCTCACTTGTATGTCGATGGCAAAAATGAGACTGGGATCGAATACGTGTAAGTATAAGTAAATAAGCAACCGCGCACGTGTTGCCATCTCGATCCGGCCTAGCGGGAACCACTGACATCCGTGTATTGGTAAATACGTCATTTTGGCCTACATGATTGGCCTCCGTAACTATTTTCATGACCTTGCTCGATCTTACAGGTCCCATTCATGTCACTACGATTCACTCTTAATTGCGTTGTCAATCAGGATGGAGGTAATCCAAGTTAACCGAATTAAATATTACCCGTACAATGATGTCTTATATTTTTTCTATCGACCACTGCTCTACACGCATGTTGGTGACCACCTTTGTATGTTAGTTATCTAAATAAATGCACGTTTTCGGGAACTGATTGTAATGAAAGTTTGCATACTGTAATATACAGTATGAACGTGCTGTATATTCTATAACATACAGCGGTGATATATCACCGATGCTGAGAGTTCAAGCAAAACAGATACGTTTTTAAGACGGCAATTTTAAAATGATAAATATTGCATTATTATACTACAAACCAAAACGCAGTAAGAATGAATAATGCAGATAAATCAGGATTTGAAAATGGAATTTTCCTTTCGTTACTTTTCTTTTTACCTTTCTTGGAACGAGATTAAATTGGTTACAATGTGAATCTTTCAAAGAAAAACAGGATTATAATGACTCGAGGGAGGGATTCTTGAAACAAACGTGGTCAGCCCCTTATTTGTTGTAACATAACATAGATTCCAGTCTAAAGGGTGGTACTAAATAAAACAATCTGAAGATGATTTTCTACTTATTGAAAAGGGTGTTGGCGTCCAGGTTATAATAAACATTCCGTGATCTGTTTGCTGGAGTCACTTAAAAGTTAGCACGAGGTTAAACGTATCTATCGAGTCAAGGAGAAATATCTCCTTCATTCTAGATGAACTGTTTCATGATTGACCATTGCTAAAATTTTTTATTTTTCTTATGAGAATGGAATTCTGATACAATTTGCAACTCAGATACGCTAAGCTTATTAACAAAATTAATCGAAATGCATTCTTAAATTGTCAGAAAACCAATTAAGACCCAGTCGCTTATGAATATTCATTAGTTTCGAGGAAACCTTTTATCTCTGTAATGCATGTATTGAATAACAGGTGATGACAAATTATAAGCTAAATAAGAGAACGTGCAAATTAAAACTGAAATAAATGACTCGCGAAGAACGGTGAGAGACTTTTTATGATTTCTAACACATCAGAAAAAAAGGATTTTTGCAGTCAATATCTGCTTTCGTAAGAAGATAAGTTGAATACGCGGGAAAGAATAGAGGCTTCTTGAAGAATTACAGTGGAAAGCAGAAGAATTAAAGATGAAATTAAAATATCGTCCGCAAGAGACTCGATGCGCATCATTTGTAGGATAAGTGTATTAGAATGTACTGCTAATTACTATTACACAATGGCAAATATATATATTTACGTCTATAGTGATTTGCATGGTGATTAAAGGAAGTCAGCAGAATACGTGTGTACTGTAGATAAGGTCTCAAACATATTTCAAATGCTTTGAAGTAATAATCTACTACACGAAGCTTTTACATCATGTGACACTAGAAATGTTATTTCTAGGATTCAATCGCTTCTAGTGGTCAGTATAATCTCATTTTGAGATTATACTGACCACTAAAAGCGCAATGGAGGTACAGAAATAATTTTGCTTTTTTTAAAGAAAATTTCGCCGTGTTTTACCATGATAAAAAAAAACATAATTTAAGTCATTCCACAATACTTGTTATACGATTGTGTAGTCATACATATAGTTTCTTCCGGAAACATCTCAGAGAACAGTAGGGCTGTAAAGAGTTGACCAACTGTATGTAACTTTAGGAATTATAAAGAGGAACAAGAAATACATGCACAGATTGAATAAATATTCCTCGTATAACAATCAAAAGTAACTGAAACCCCTGATACACGAGTGTTGACCAACAAACTAACCTCCTGTGAATACGTCCATTTTCCTGATTCGACTACCACTAGGGAAGTGAGAAACAATCCATTAGTGCTTCTTGAAAGGCTGATAAAAGTTTTTCTAATGAAAATTGAAGTATTTGCCGAGCAAAATCAGCTAAAGAATGAGGTATTTACTATTATAGCACTCAGTTAAATAAGAGACAACGATGTAGTTCTCTGGGTCTGCTAACAGAGGGAAAAAAACGGTTGCAGTGACTGGCCATATCCAAACCTAAATCTATTCAAATCTTGGTCTTTCAAGGTCAAGGATAACCGTCATTATTCTGAATCATAATTTCAGCTGACTCAGTGCCTCCTCTAAACTACGTAGTCCCAAAATCTTTAAAACGTGTACGACATTTCTTGAATGTCAAAGGTGAATTGTCACCCCGATTGGCGTCTCAGCTCTCTACTCTTTGTCAACCCGGTACTAATTTATGAGTATGTTCAACATTCTGTAGATGGGAATGTGATTAACATGCACAACTCATCTCTCTGCGCGCAATTAGAGGTCAGTATATTAACGTAATAGTTTCTCTCATATACATCGCTTTCAAAATTACATTTTTAATCCAGTCTCGTGCGTTTTAACACGATCTTCATCTGCATAATATTATTAGCTTTTCTTTGTTCCTAGTTTGCAATTTCTCAACTTAAGAGGGGGGGGAGGAAGGACGTTGGATTCCTTAAAACAGCTTTTTATTGTACATGCTAACAAATATCTTTTTTGTGTGTTTTATGGCAGCCAAGTGTGGCTTTTGTCAGTTTCAAAACCTTGCAATATAATTCTTTGCAGCAATCGATATCAAAGGCTTTTTTTGTGTGCACAAAAACGTTACCAATTTAGTCTTTTTTATTTTTTTAAAAGTTACTAATTGTAATGGGAAGGCAGGACAGGAAAGAAAAAGATAAAAAAAGTACATCAAATGAAATAATTTAAATAAAACTTTGCAGCTAATCGAAATGTCATTATCGTGCCAACGATTATTTCCAAAGAAAAAGTTTTAATTTACTTTCAAAATAATCTACATTAAATATTCTAGTCACGATGTGCTTTATATAAACTATAATGAATAGCACTGACGTCTGCTCTTATTCAAGAATAACGAATTGAAATGTGTGGTATAAATTATCAATGTCTGCCTGCTGTTTGGCATGAAACTATAGACTCAAAAATAGGCAGAGAAACTATGGCGGAAGAGTACTGATTGTAATCAGACAATAACGCCATATATTTTACATGTTTCATGACATTTTGGCAGGTGGAGGGGGGGCATAATTTTGATTAAAAACATTAACTTTTATAAAGAAATATTTTCGATACTTTATCCAAGTCAAAATTAAGAATGAAACCTTAGAGGTTACACATATTTAAATTATATCTGAAATAATAATTTTCTCTAATTTTGTAGTGTGTGTGTGTGTAGGTTAATGTTACTATGAAAGAATGACGTCATATGCCTGTCTCCACTGACGTCACCTGAAGGAAAATTAGCTGTCCTTATATGGCTTCATTAACATTTGCAATATCTTGAGACCTTCGTCATATTTAGGGTGACGCGAAAACTGAAAAGATCTCCTTACTCAAAACATTGCATAAGATGCAGGTAATTACTTTTAATTGTATAGCTCGTGTTATAAGGATTTTTTCATATTTGTGCATCATCTTTTCCAACCAAAGATTTTAAAGAACGTTCTTTAGATTGTTGAACTCGCGTGATTAGAGATGCTTATTTAATGTGATGTTCTAATAAAAAAGTGAAGAATATTAGCATTTCACATTGTAAGGTTTCTTATAGAAACAATATTTAAGTATGAAATAATAGGTTGATGTTCACAAAGATAAAGCTTGGATTTATTAGTATCCGCTCGTGCAACTTTTAATTAGTGAACAGCGTCATGACTCTTGCTATACCATTAAAATGCAATGGTTTATGGAATGACCTTTAGTGCTGCACATGCGCTCATTATTCAGTCACAGAATTGCTGGTGTTACGTCATAACCCACGTGAAGGGAGACGAAGATCAAATGATGTTTCATATAAACAATATGGACTAAAGGAAACAAATATTGAAACTTACTAGAATGACACTCATATTTTTGGGATATTTTTAGCTGGATAAGAGCAAAACTAAAATAATACAGAGAAGAAATAATTGTTAACTTATTCGTTGATTAACTAATTCACCGAATAGCATTACTGCACAAGGTATAAAAGTAAAGTACAAAAGACATTAATATCAGATTCCTTTTGATAATTTGTTTGACGGTTATCCTGCAGCCACATTTCAGAAATTCAATGTATTGTGGCATGCTGGTAAAATTCGGATGGTGTTTTTTTCATTCAAAACATGCCCGCTCTAGTTTTGTTAACGGCTTCACCCCTATCCACGTTTTGACGAATGATTTATGGAGGAAAGAAGCGGATTTTCGATTTACGTGATGTTTTATTATATTACTCGTTGTGACTGACATACATTTCTTTGTGGAATATGGTTTCAACAAGAATTTTTTTAAACTAAAGATGATGGCATTACACCATTCAGAATTTACCCTTCATACTGACCCACGAACTTAAGTAGACGTCTCTGGATATGATTTTTATCGAGCTAGACCGCCAATTATAATAACTTATTGATGTCATTGTACATTGATTACATTAAGATTTAAAGAATCTTCATATAAATCACGGAAATCTGATACTATCTTTAAGAATGGATTAAGATTTCATCGCCCGATATGTGACCATCATCCCTCTTATTAAGATTCCTGAAGCGCTTGAGAAAGTTCTATGTATAGTCTGTAGAGGAAGATATTTGGACTATGTAGAAATAAAGATTGCTAATGTACTGTAAGTTTCCAAATGGGAGTAACTAAAAAAAAAAAAAAATTAACTTTGTTGTATACAACATAAGGTAGATTTTGGGCCGTATTGTTGCTTTATGGCATGACTGAGAAGCTTAACGGTAAAGCGTGAAATACAGGGGCCATTGCCTTCAAGATCACGTGACAATCGATATTTTCAGGATATCTTAAGGTCGGTATTACGATAATAAGGTAAAAAAAAATGTTGCTAGTGTCTACATATTGCAATAATCATCGTTTGCATTAATTAAGAGGGACATTAAACTTAAAGACACCATCTAAGAAAAAAAAAATAATCGGAGTAGCAAAGAATCATTGGCTAGGGACAACGAACCTATTTAGTATCTGGCGTTGCTGCTAGAAACTGTAATTAGCATAAATAACACCCTGCTATATGTTTGCACAACGATAAGAGCGATAAAAACTTATCGAACGCATTTTTGTTTTTGGCATTTTTAATCCTCGGTAATATTTGCTACCACCCCTCGAAAAAAAGTGAAAAATTATGGGCAATGTTAAACTATCATGGTAAAAAAAAAAAGTTGCGTTTCCTAACTTCCCGAAACCAAATTAGGCTATTTTATTAATATATATATATATATATGTGAAGTAATATTGAGTTATTTTCTTTAAATCGGAGAATTTTTTAACTATTCATTAAAATGGCTGAAGCATTTTATAGAAGCTGATCGTAAATGTAAACATCGGAAATTTCCGTTACCTAGGCTAAAAAACTCTTTAGCTCCTCTTTGAATTTAAACCAAACCTACTAAACGCTAAGATGTAAATATAAACAGCCAGGTGACGCAATTCAAAAGTAACCATAAATTAAGCGGATGATAACTACAACCAAATTAAGTCACAAAGAAGAATTGTATAGAACATATGTAGTCTTAACATCACACGAAAAGGAAGAAGACTCCACAAATTCGCATTAAATTTTTTCAATGTTCTTTCACTAGCAAGTAACTTGTAATATCATCCAATAATACTGATGTTATATTACTCTTTTTTAAATAACGAAACCTGTGGTGCGATCATAATTAAAAGAAACACAGTGCAAATTATTTAATTGTAAATATTTCATCCTAAGTATCTTAGGACATCATCAGTACAGTAGTTTAAAACAATAATAGGAATAACATACAGTTAGGGCGCATGATTACAATAGAATCTCATTAAACATGCTACAGAAAAAAAAAGAATTATTTAACACAATTTTGTATGATAATTTCCCATACTTTAGGAATAGTAAGAACGTCGTTGCAGTTTAAGTTTGTGTAGTAGGGCTTCAGAACTTTCTTTGTATAAACGTTCATGTTTAAATAAAGATCTATGTAAAAGTTTAGCCTTTTCCCAATGGATCCTATGGTTTGGATTTTCAATTCCGTGTTGAGAGAGGCCAGATTTCTGCGGTTTAAAAAGACGAATGTGGTCTTGATGTTCCGAGATGCGTTTCTGAACAGACCTACCTGTCTGTCCAAAGTAAGACAATTTGCACGAGCATGGAATTTCATTAACGCCAGGCAACGTCAAAGGTGAAAGTTTGTCCTTAGGAGAAGGTAACAAGTTGTAAATTTGGTTGATGGGTTTGCCAGTAGTGGGAAAATTGTATTTCTTCATAATTTTAGAAAGATGTTTGGGTTCAAACCAAAAATTTGGTTTGAACCCAAACCAAATTTTTGGTTTGGGTTCAAAAGTGAATATTTTTTCTTCAAGGTGTTCTAGAAACTGGTTTGCTAAGTTTGGTGATAAAGGAGATCCCATTGCTGTTCCTTCTTCTTGCTTGTAAATTTGACTTCTCCAGGTGAAGTAACCTGATGCAATAACAAACTTGAATAATTCAACTATATTAGACGGAAATTTTTGAGTTAGTAATTTTATTGTTTCTTTATCGGGAATGTTTGTGAAGAGGGAGACAATGTCGAAGCTGATTAACAAGTCAGGTTTCTGATATAGTTGAATTGTTCAAGTTTGTTATTGCATCAGGTTACTTCACCTGGAAAGGTCAAATTTACAAGCAAGAAGAAGGAACAGCAATGGGATCTCCTTTATCACCAAACCTAGCAAATTTGTTTCTAGAACACCTTGAGGAAAAAATATTCACTTTTGAACCCAAACCAAAAATTTAGCTAAGATATGTCGATGATGTATTTGCAGTCTGGAATCATCCCGAACCTGAATTACAACTGTTTCTAGATAAAATTAACCTCCTTCATCATCGCATAAACTTTACGTTAGAAAAAGAATCTCCACAGGGTATCTCTTTTTTGGATTTACACATCCAAAGAAAAGAAGACAGTTCCATCGCCACGTCCGTCTTTCGCAAGCCTACATTCTCAGGTCGCTACATTCACAATTCTTCCGCTCATCATCCATCTCAGAAATCTGGCATTATTAAATCACTAATTTCCAGAGCACACAAATTCTGCTCCTCTGAAGAATCTTTAAACCAGGAATTAGAAGTTATCAAAAATACAGCCATCCTAAATGGATATAATCCCAAAACAACTCAAAAAATCAGTCACTTCTGCATACATCAAACCAGACAGGAAGAAGTGCATAGGATTCCCATACCTTACGTTAAAGGCATCTCAGAACGTCTTTCTAAAATTATAAAAAAATACAATGTTGCCACTACTGACAAACCTATCAACTTGTTACCATCTCCTAAGGACAAACTCTCACCTTTTGATGTTGCCTGGCGTTTATGAGATTCCATGCTCATGCAAACTGTCTTACTTTGGACAGACAGGTAGCTCTGTTCAGAAATGCATCTCGGAACATCAAGACGACATTCGTCTTTTCAAAGCGCAGAAATCCGACCTCTCTCAACACGGAATTGATCCACTGGGAAAAGTCTAAACTTTTACATAGATCTTTATATGAACGTTCTTACAAAGAAAGTTCTGAAACCCTACTACATAGACCAAACTTAAACCGCAACGACGTTCTTACTATTCCTAAAGTATGGGAAATTGTGTTAAATAATTCTTTTTTTTTTCTGTAATGCGTTTAATGAGATTCTATTGTAATCATGCGCCCTAACTGTATGTTATTCCTATTATTGTTTAAACTACTGTACTAATGATGTAATATTTACAAGTAAATAATTTTCGATGTGGTTAATACGTGTGTTTCTTTTAATTATTATATTACGCGTTTGGCAATAATTGAAAACATTAAAGTTGTCCTTGGCTAGTAATAGTTACAATGCATTGGAAGCAGGCTCTCATCCTATGTGGGTCTAGTTTCTTCTTACATTGATCACTAAAATGAATTTCAACTCGGATAGTTTTGGGTATAGCATTCATTGCCTTGTTTCCGAAACTTTGCAATGAACAAACTTATCTCCAATAACATCTTTCAAGGAAGTTGAATGTGACCTATTTAAGTTATTCAGTAACCTAGATCTTATGAAAAGAAATCGGTTTTGAAACAACTGCGTTCTTACCTATGCAAAGAAATATCTTCGCTGTCTAGGCAACCAAACTTTCGGCGCCCTCTGCTAATCCTAGATTCGTTGTAAAAAACGCCCAACGATATGCAAAGAGAATGCATGCAAATTGCTTAGTATTAGCAAGATTAGTAAACCTTGTCTTAGGGACTCGCTCTCCTCCCTCTATCAGACGCATCACATGGTTGTGCGCTTCTACTGATATTGTCTTGATAATTTTACAGCTGATCTGGAACCGGCGATGTAACCTTCATGAATTTTAAAATACGAGAACAAAACAGGCATCGATGTAATGTGTCCAGCGACTTGATCTCATCTTCTCTTGTTTCTATTATTCGGAAATAAATGTTCTCCATTCTTTCCCAATCATTATATTCTGTGGTTGCTGACATCAGAGAAGAATAGATTCTTTCTACTTCAACCTTAACCTACTAACGCTAGTTGCTTTTCATGTAGTTTACCTTTGTCTGATCTCATACGATTAGTAACATTAATTTGATTCTCTTCTCCTTCCAACTGATTTGAGTGGATCGCGCAATTTAAAGAAACATAATTCTTTCTCTCTTAGGCTTTAGTCGGATAAGTTCTGGAGAGCATAAAATATTTCTTAAATTTGTATGGAATTCTAGACTGTAATTCAGAATGTCGCCTATGGCTGTGAATGAAGAGTTTTCAAGTTATGCATCACTACACATCAAAGAACATAATTTGTTTCATTAAAGTGAATTATGTACATTCGGCGAGGAGAGACTTTTAAGTAATCTTCTGTCTCTCTAAATATTAATAAAATGGTTGAAAAGTCAAGACCTTTCCGCTCGCGAAAATAAAACCATCGTTTTATATGTGAATTTGGTGTAATGTGACATAATCAATAGTGTAAAGACTGTTGTAAAAATGCGGAAGCCAGAATATAAGGAGATAATAAGTTGTGAAGGTGACAGGAAGAACATCTGTCCTCCTCAGAAATGCTAACATGGCTTGAAAACAAAGAATGATTTATTGGATGTAATTTTTACTATCGATTGAATAAAGCACATGTATCGCAATAATGTTGACATTTACAAATGAAATACGTCACAATGACGATGGTATTTTGTTACTGTTTCCTTATGGATTTGGTTTGAATCGACTGAATTTGGAGAGCAAAGTTCAGACGAAGCGATACCAACTGAACCTTTTTTTTTTTGCTGTTACTGAGAAAGAGAAATTTGTACTCGCGAACAAAAATATCTGCACGTTTTTATTCTCTTTTATTGTTACAAATTACTGAAACATTATTGTAAGAGAACGTGCTGCTAAATCCTGTACAGCACGCGAGATTGAGCTGCTGACATAACAAGCAAGTGAGTGCTGATAAGAGCACATTTATTTACGTGCGCATGTTTCCATTCGCCACGCTTCAGCGAACAAACAAATGATAAGAAGCACATCCTGCGGATGTCATCTGACACTTATAATTTCTAACGAAAAAATAAACATTGTGCACATGAGAAGAAATGCAATAAAAAACAAGAACTGCAATTTTAAGATAATGAAAACGGACGCAAAGTACCTCGAATTTTCAAATAATGACTGTAGTTAACTGAGCATTGAGAAGACATTGTTTTAATTCATTTTCTTTATTGCAGTTAAAGTTGTTTACGCATGTGTGTTTGGCGATTCTCTAGACTCACATAATAGAATAAAGACCGATAACGGTAGGCGTCTAGACATTTCAAAAATTTAAGGAAGTTCCAAAAGGAACAAGAAAGTTGATACCATCAACAAAAGTCGAAGGATTTGTAGTCAATAAAAGCAGCTCATTAATACACACAATAATAAATACGAAGCCAGAGAACACAAGGCAAAAGTAAGTAGTACTCGCGTACGTTTGGGATCTCATTAGTAATGAGCACCCAAAAAAGAAAAGTGGCTTCTCATATAAGACAACCAGAAGATGAGGGCTTACTCAGAATACTCTCATGCCAAACCTCGTATAAAATGTCAAGGGCGACTTTGAAATTTTTTCATGACATTTGTCGGTAGGTGGATTTGAAAGATAAGAAATCGATGGTAACCACTTAATTGGCATAAAATGTCAAGAATGTCTTCAAGTCTTTCTTATAATATTAAAATAATTGTTCTTTTTAATACGTTGGATTAAAAGCAGGAGCTTGTTAGGGTAAGTTTGTATTGTTTTTAGTTGATTTGCATGAGGATATGATTTTGAGAGACAGACTTAAGTACTTGAAAGTATGCTGCACACGAGCAATCTCCACATAATTTTAGGTTAACGATCGTATTCATTTATGATAGGAATTCACTTCAGAAAACCGAGGCTAGGTGTTATTCAAATAGAGTTGAAGTTAAGAAGAAACATCTAGGCAATAATAAAGGATTACATAATGGATGATAGTAATACTGAAATTGAAACCCATCGATGAATTGCAATGAGGTTACTGATTCTCTTTATAAGACTGACTTTTTTCACCGCAGGGCAGTCATGAGGACTCAATGGACAATGAGGATAGCTTACCGGAGTCTGGGATACAAACTTTATTTCATAAATGGGAACTGTAGAATTTGTTGTTGAGAAAGCTGAGTCATGTTATCTAAGATGAAAGTGGGCATCCAACGATGTGTCAGATTCTACAGAGACACTCAATAACAACTGCGGTTGTAGATCTGAATGCAAAGTCGAGTGCAGTCAAGATTGAGAGAAATTGTGTTCATATTTCATCATTTCTGCACTCATTACGTTTTTTTTTTATTGAAGCACAGTCCTTCGTTTGAAAGCTGCACAGCATATGTTTAAGAACAAATTCTTGTATCTACTGCGCAGAAGATGTTATGTGAAGATCTGTTTGATACAAATATTAGCATTAGTAAATCATGAGAAAGTTCAAAATAATCTTCTCGGTGTTTGTGGTTTTCTGCGGATGGTATCTGTAAAAAACTGAGTACAAGAAAGAAATTAAGCCATGAAGCCAGTTTATGTCTGTAAACTGCGTGTGTTTTTGACATTTGTCTGTTTTACGTATGAAAACCCCTGACGTCTCCTTATGAGACCAACGAACTCACCATCAGCTAAGTTTTTATGAAGTTCATTGATAGATATAAAAATTCCTTTGGAGGATGATCCAACTCTCCAGTTATCAGAAGGTCAGACGACAGTACAGAGCAAAGAAAGTAGCTTGCCCACTTCCACTATTAATCCTCTTGTCTCATCACTACAATATGTAAGGATCGCTCAAAGAAAATCCGACTGAGTGTTCCCGTGTACTATAAGTTTCGTTACCAACGAGACACATTTAAAATACCATCGAAATATTCTGATTGTTACTGCCATCTGCTCTCAAAAAGTATCTTTTACGTCCATTCCTCTCAAAAATATTGTGAACGTAGAGCTCATTTATAACTATGGGTGGGATTATCCGATAAACGTACTCTAAGGATTAAATATAAAACTTTTTCATGTCTTTTAAGGTGATGGTTGAGATTTCACACCGAGTCATGAAGCTCATTTACATTCAAGTTTGGCAAAAGTAACGTAACGTCATTAGTTATAAGGTGAAGTATTCTGAATGAAATAAAGCAACAGAATAGGTTATTTAGGTCATGTAAACAACCAGGAAGAAGAAGAAGAATAAATGACAGAAACCTATTCTGCTTCTAGACACTTAAGGAAATGAGAAGCAAATGTGAAGGTCAGGAATTTAAAACAGGATATTGATGGGAAGAATCGAATTTAGTTTAAAGTGGTCAAAAGATGTGAGAAGTTTTAGCCACGGAATAAAGGATTTAGAGTACGGAGACTTAGGGGTTTAAAGGGTTGGCAAAGTTCCAAGTCAGGTTGGATGGAGATTTAATAGATCTTAAATATCAAGAAGCAGTCATTTGAACTGCGAAATGCACGAGAAAAAGTGACACTCTCCTTGAAACCTAGTAGAGGGGAATTTTCATCCGTCCCCCCCATTAGAAAAATAGTGCAGAAGCTGTAAAGAGTTGTCTTGCTTGTAATCATTTGTTTCCCATGATGTTTTTTCATCTTCCGCTGTATTAAATGTACGAATGCTCTCCAAATATTAAAAAGAACCCTCTAAGAGATGATGTTTCCTTAATAGGAAGCATATCTTAAATTAAATTCACATTTTTATATTCGCTAACAATAGCATCCATCAAGAGGTCTTATAGGAATGTCATATTTGAGCGGAAAATAAACTTAAGATTGGGATAAGATTACGTATTAAGAACGGTGTCATTTTCTTTAGAAGCTTTGGAGTTTATTGGACACATTTTAAGCACAAAACAAATGTTATTATGCGAAATGTACTCTAATTCGTATTTCTATTTTATCGGATAATTGTAACCAAATTCTAATAAGAAAAAATAATATTGGTGTGTTCGATGATATATTTAACAATAAGGAATATCATAACGTTTCGTTTCAGAGTTGGAAACAAGCAACAAGAAAACTCATTAAGTAGATGGTACAATGCATTTGTACGTATTAAAGATTCCATTTTCGTAGATGGATTCGATTCATTTCTAACTCTGAGACTCTCCTGGCCACAGGTTTCACTGTTTGTGCCTTTTCCATTCATCTTCTATGTACTGTTCTTTAACCGATTCTACGCGTTTTTGTCTGGATTTCCGTCCTACCAGTCCATTCTTATAATGTATCCTAGAAGGAAAAGTTGTAATCTTTTGATCTGTTCTACCATTGAGAAAAATTTTGAATTCACATACTAGTATTTCTTTAGTATCGTTTTGCTTTTTAATGTTATTTCTAATATCTTTAAAAATAATTGCATTGCGAAAGCTTGGTAGCCCCATTCCTCGGTACATATACCACCCACTCAATTAAAATTTCTAATTCTGTGTTGGACCCCCATTAGCCCTAATTACAGGGCATACGCGGTTTAGCAGATTCCACAAAGCGCTGAATTGCGTCTACAACATACCAGACAGTCGTTCAAATGGCTCAGATTTGATGGAAGAGGACTTGGTTCCCGAATCTGTTTTCCTAACACATCCTATACATTCGCAATTGGTTTCAAATCCGGGTTTCATGGTGGAAGTCGCTGTCACGCTCGCAGAACCACTGCTGAACAATTCTTCGAGATGGACAGTAACACTGTCGTCCATGAAACAACCTTCACTTGCTGGATTAAAAAAGTCAACATTGCACGATGGACTTGACAAACACGATGTTCAGATACTCCTTGTAGTACGCCGGATCTTTCCATCAATATCAGGGACCCTGTTCCCTACTAACAAAACATGCCCCACACCATGACACCACCTCGAGTTGCGTTCACAAGGCAAACTGAGTTCATGGCGCTCCCACCGAACTCTCTGCCTACCATATCGGTGCAGAACAATGTGTATGTTGGACCACAAGACGTTTTACTGGTGTCTACTGTTTCTGACTCCACTGTAGACGAACTCTCGGTTCTTCGCGGTTCAGCACAGACATGCGACTGCCAATACGAATCCTCTTCAATTTACTGCGCATAGTTTGGTGAGACAAGTCGGAAAAGCCTTCATTAGATGCTTCGGTCAATTGCTGCACACAGGAAGTTCTGTTTATCAGTACAAGCCTTCTTAGACGATGGCTATCTGGTTTCTTACCGAATGTCTTAGGAATGCAGTTACGCCTCGTCGACAAGCAATGTGGATTATTTTCCCACTGATTATAATGCGGGATATCTCATCTTATGAGAAACCAGCCGACTCTGTTTTTAAAATCGCGGCTCCCTCCAGACGGGCATACACAATAAGTCCTTTTTTTTTCGAACTCCGAAAGACCCTTTGTTTTTTCCCCATTGTGATCAACAGTGCATGTATATATACATATAAGCGGATTATTTATTATTTTATTTCTTCATTAATAATTCCTTTGTAATTTGTAGGTTATTAAACTTCATTACATTTAGACGAATATATCATCACCTGGAAGTTGTTTGCTCCTCCTGTTTCCCCTACGACAAAAATATTCTATTTAAAGCTTCAAAAATGATGGGACGAATTTGTATAACCGTCGGTTAGAATTGCCTGTGCTATTGCGAAAATTAAAAACATGAGTCCTGAAAAGTTACTTCTATGATGGATCGAATGTTTCGTTGACGTTTCATCTACAGTATTTTGTAAGTGTTAGTTTCTGCTCCGAGTCCAGAACAGATTCAAAATTCATGATTAGTGGTGTCAGTTCAATGAAAGTCTTAATCAAGCGCACTAACGTCGATATTGATGACGCTCGAAACTTATGAACACATCATTGCTTGCTTAATTTTTACATGATACCTCGTAATAGGCTTAATGCAAAGATGAAACCATTCTGGACAAATTTTTCTCATACTCAATTATTCAAGCCATTTTAAAATGTAATCCTTCGAAGTTCTTCACCAGTATTGGAATGTGTTCCAGGAACCTGCCTTTTCATTATAAGTGATAGTAGCAGATAAGATTTTCTTTTGTAAGAAGAAGTAGAAGATTAAGTTTTAGATATAACAAAGCAGTTATTCTTCCTTTTACTTATCAATCCATTCCATATTCGAACTAGTGGATGTTCCCGATGATGAAACTGTTTATATACGAACGTGCTCGCCAGGACCTAAGCAGCTAAGGTATTTTGCATGTTAATTGAATTCATTCATTTATAGAGATGAATGAGTACGTAGATTAATTAGTTAAGTTAGAGGATAAAGATCAACTGATTACGTCGTGCGCATTGAATAAACAAGCCTAACAACTGCGCCATTTACATCATATGAGAAACCTGATTAGATGAGCCATCTCCGTTTGTCTAAACCTTTTCCATAGTACGTATTTTTAATCTCCCACCCCAGAAGTTCGCAAATCTATTTATACACTAGCAAGTGGGTTAAGGGTTGTTCGCAGTATCTGCTCTAGAGATGCTGCTCATTTATCAAGCAAATTCAGGTCTACGGAAAGATTACCATCGTTTTTTTTTCTTAATTCCATTCTAGAAACACCGATTTATCTTAATTATCATTAGTTTGAAGAAATATAAACAAGTGATTAATGTGGAGTATTTTAAATATATTAAATTGCTACAGATGTATGGACATTTAAATAGCAAATAATTCTATTAATTCAAAGAAAAAGTACGAAGAGATGAAATCTCTCCCCTCTCTCGACACATAAACACCTAAAAGGAAAGTAAGATAATCCGCTGCGGTTTGGTTTACTTATGAAACTACGACGTATCGATTATCCATACCGACATTTGTAAGCAAAACAAAGTCACAGTTAAACATTGCGAAGATTAACTGTTGAAATTAAAAATAAGT
The DNA here is from genome assembly GCF_054136105.1 of Typopeltis vanoorti. Lineage (NCBI taxonomy): Eukaryota > Metazoa > Arthropoda > Arachnida > Uropygi > Thelyphonidae > Typopeltis > Typopeltis vanoorti. The sequence goes on from NC_143553.1 coordinate 47,686,423, forward strand.
AGCACCGATTTTAGCCATTTTTTTATACACCGATCTATAAAAAATATAAAATTTCATTACGTCTAGTGAATGAAACATTTTTGTATTCATTCTTAAAAGAATTTAAAAAAGTACCCAATTTTTATTTGATAACTGAAACGGCATTATTTTAATACAACAGAAAAAAAAAAACTCTAAACAGAATACGTGAAAAACTAATAATAAAAATAAAACATTCAACAACCGCCCTCTATCGATCAAACAACAGCGGTGACGTCGTCTGCTGCTACTGCTTCTTCTCAAAACACCTCTGAACAGAGCAGCAGAGACACACAACTTGCGGAAATGAGCCAGTCACAGTGCGCGCACGAGTATTTGCCGGTTACTTCTGACCAGTGGACAGTAAAATACTTACGTGACTGGGAGATGGTGAAGAGAAGCACTGATAGGACACTTATCGAGTAAGAGGGAAACTATGAGTATTACGACTTTACTGGAATTTGATGTCATGTTGTTTCTCAGTGATACAAATAACCGATGATTATAATCCACGTGTTGGTAGGCTCCTGGTGAGTACAGAAAACTTGTCTCTCTGGATAGTTTTATGTATTTATTTTGTCCAGATCTTGACTATTGTGAGCATGAAGCTTCAGTCATAATAGAATGTTATATAATTTTACTCTAGATACTGTTTTCCCTGATCATTTTTATTTGATACGTAAAGCTATATTGTAACCATCTAATACACTGTATTAAGTTTATCCCAAGTTTAGGGATTTTTTTTTTTTTGATATAGAACAGCAGCTATATTAGATATCTTGGATTTGAAACAACGATACCGATTATGTGTTCTGTCTGTATGTAGTTAAATTATATTATAATGAATGCAAGGAAACCACACCGATTTTAATTACATCGAGAGAAGGTGCTCTTTAGCTGGATCCGATGGGATGCAGATCGCTCAATTTCTGCATAACAAAAGGATAGAATTTACATACGATCGAGCCTTGCTTCTCTTATGCCCATCAGTGCTTTGTTATTTGAAAAGTAACGCTTAGAGAAAGTATATTATCCTCTAATTGATATTTTTATGATCCTTTCAAAATAAATGAAATTTTTCGCATGCCAGGTAAATTCAGATATGTCCATAGTAATTATTAAAGTATGATTACATTTCGCTTTTAATGGGGATATACCTCGAAAAGAACGCGATACCGAACAACAGCTAACACGACGGTGACGCAAAGTTGTAAACTGCATTTGTATCGTAGGTGGGTTAACTGTTCAATACTTTTATAAACAGTGCACTAAAGTGAAAAGGAAACATGGTAGTGAAAAGAACAGACTCTATACGGAAAAGTAGGACCAGTACTTGAAGCGATAGAAATACGAATCTTAAGTTCATCAAACGAACTTAAGATTCGTATTTCATGAACGCGGAAGAACGTGAAACTGAAATCAGATTTGGACACTGCATATTTCGGAGGAGTCGAAGTTCAAGTTATACATCTCAGGTGTAATTGAGTGCTTCGTATTTAATGATGGGAAGGCTTCTTACCTTAATATTTGATGAATGTAATCTACCTTCGTGCCTTTCGGATGATTTAGACTTTAACTGTTCATAACTTCTTTGGCCAAGGATGCTTAAGGATTACAATTATATAATCCTTGAGCTATTCACTATAGTACTATTACTGTATTGTAGAAAAGCAATTTTTTCTGAATGAAATGAAAAGAAAAATAAAATGATAATAAGCACCCGTGAACTCGATACATTCATATTAATTTCTAGTGTTGCTGTCATAACGACAAAAAGTGGTTCTTCAATGAAAGATACTAAAAGATAAAAATCAATATTTTGATCACATAAGTGTTATATTTTTATCCTAGAATGTTGAGTATGGTTCGGTACTACTCATAAGTTTTACTGTTTCAGCTTTTGTAATTTCGTAAAAACCAATGCATGGTTTCTGAAGTCATTGCGTAGTGAAGTTGCGCTTTCCAAGCAAATGCATTACTTTCAAATGAAAATCAAGTATTTTGTATACTAGGTGACACACTGAGATCAAACCTTCGGCCGTAGCTCTTTTTTTTGTTCTCAATTTTATATTCTGAAGAATTCATTTTATTGAATGAGAATTTCGATTGGAATAAAAGGATGGCAAAACCATGTCTATGAATAAAAATAAATTCTATTTAACATTTGTTTCTTGCATAATATTGAGGGTGGATTTAAATATTCGCAGCCGTAAGCAAACATTTTACGTATAAACCCATAAAACAGCAATGGGGTGGTCGTCTTAATGACATCCTTCAAAGGGTGTTACGAAAAATGTTTAGTGCCCGAGATTTAGAGAAAAAAAACTACAATTCGTTCCGATAAAATTTTATTTCTGTCTTAGTTCGTTCTGCGAATGCCTTTCACGCACAATCTGAAGTTACTCGCATAGCAATTATGAAGTCTTCTCAATGATCATTACAAAATGAGCACTGACGGAGCAATAAACTCCCACAAGGCAATTATTTCTTTCCCTTTATTCTACAAAAATCTTTAAATATTTCGTAAGGTACTCATTTTTCCAGCGGGATATTTGTGCTAGTGAAATATTGCTAGGCTTTGATAGTTCGAATCTCCTTTGCGCAGATGAGAGGTGGTTCAAGGACGCATCTTTTATGCAGACGTTGCGAATAGAAAACTGACTCCAGGTTTGCTAATCAAATAGGATTTAACTCGTAAATATTTATCAACTTTCTCTGTTAATTATTGAAATCATTCTGCAGCTGTCAACTTCAAACATAAATAAGAAATTATTTACACTTCGGGTACTGATGGGCTTATTAATGTTACAGTAATTGAACATCGTTGAATTACATTTAAATTCATAGAACGTTTCTTTTTATTATATAACAGGCGGTATTATGACAGTTCATTTCGTCCTTTGATAGAATCAGTTTTCCTGCACGCAATAGAGGTTGAGTAATAAACTATTTAATTATTTCTGTACCGATCCGAACTTTCACAGCAGCCTCCCGACTACAATACTTGCTTTATTACCTTCTAGTAGGTGTCCCAACAATACACAATTATGATGTCATAGCAACAATGCTGGTATAATATACGTCACAGCCAATAAATATGAAAATTAAAAGAGGGTTCTCCACTTTTCGTTTGTTAAAGGTATTTCAGTAAAGCCACATTAGCAGCAAGTCAAGAACGACGAAACGAAGTATAAAAACGCTTGGTGTAAGGCATATATCAAAATCATTGCTTTCATCACGTTTTTTTTATTAAGAACACTTGAGGGACTTTAGTCCTACAGCATCTGAATAAATTATTTCATATCACCAACCGATTCTTTCAGATTTTATGGAGAATGGAAGTTTCTCATTACGACAAACTCAAATGACTTTCCTTAGTTTAGACTGTCATTTCAGACCGCTCTTAAAATCGGTCCATGTTTGTCATGATTTAGAGATTTCAATGCCGTTTTCTAAAGAGAGTTTGCATTCAGTGAAGAATTGAATGACCTCCATAAATTCATTTTGAAGAACCAGGGTTGAAATTCCGTGTAAAGTTAAGGTCATGTAATAATGAATTATAAACGTTTCACTGGCATCTGAAAAAATGAGCAATACAGCGGCGTAAAAAAAATAAAGAGAGCACCTATTTATAGAAAATCCTCATTGCACACCCATTGTTTACGCACATACAAGTTCGTTAATATCTCCTGTCGATGTACGTTCAACATGCAGGGATCCTTGCATTACATTTGTGTCCAAAATTCAAGGACGAACATTATTTCTGAAAAATTCAGACGAATCTCCTTGTGGCAATTTGTGTAACTTACGATTTCGAGTAGAAAGCGAGTGCATATTGAAATTTTCGAATCGCGCGTAAAGGGACCACGTGGTAGCACTCAACAGGATAAACGGCTGTGTTAAGCAATTTGTGTTTGAAGGAATTCCTTCGAGAAGGAATGAAGTTGCAAACTTTTATGTCTTGTAACATCTCGAAGACATCTAGTGATTTCACGCGGAGAAGAATTATTGGAAAGCTTGAAAAAGGCCACAGAAATACTGATATTGCCAGAGAGCGGAATCTTACATAGCGTTGCATCCAGGCTTTGGGCGTTTCAAGCCAATGTAATGTGTTCCGGACGCTTGCTGAGAGGCCGCCCTCGATCTACATTTTTGATTATAACATACCAGCAAAACGTAATAGACGCAAGTCGGCTCCATTCAAGCACAGGTACGCGGATATCTCGACAAACTGTGGTAAGACGTCTTCAACAAGTAAGCTTATACCACATAAAGACCTTTATCCACAAATCATCGTACAGGACGTTTTCAGTGGCGTTGTATCCATAAAAATTGGAGAAGACATCAATGGGCTAATGTATCTTTACAGATGAGAGTCGTTTTAGTCTTTCCTCTGACTCTAGACGATACTTGATCAGGATAGACCCGGCGGTGCTGGGGGAGACATCATGTTTAATGGAGTGCCTCCATTAAACATGATGCCTCCCCATTAGCTAGAAGTGTTGGAAAAAGAGACTGACTGGTGAACGATATTGCAACGAAGTTGTTCAAGTCATGTTCGACTGTTCCGTTGGTGTTGTAGGTAAGGAATTCAATTTTATGAATGACACTGTCAAAAGAAGTGGAGATACTTCTGAAGACCGAGGATATCAATCGAATGAAAGTGGCTAGCAAGTTCCCCATATCTCAACCCCTTCAAACACTTTTGGGATGAGATAGGGAGACGCACTGCTGCTCGAAATCCCCACAAAACAAACAAGGCCTTATCCTTGCTTTGAAGGAGGAGTGGGCTAATTTGCCTCAAGAACTCCTGAATCACTTGGTGCTAAACGTGGTACGACGTAGTGAGAGCTGCATCGCTGGGAGGATATATTCCATACTCAAATGTCTCTCCGCATAGTTTTATGTAAGCAATGTACATTAATTCCTCAACTACATCCTTAGACATTTCCTAACGTTTGCAAAAACGTAGAATTTAAAGCGTACGAAATTTATAACACATTTTTTGTGCAATATATTGTACTAGTATGCTAGCAATAAATTTGTCCACATTTAACTCGTTCATGAAAATATTTTCATATACAGGTAAAGATGTAGTTCATCCTTAGCTTTTGAACACCAGTGTATTAAACTCTGGTAAGGTTGTTTACGAAACATCAGTTGAAGGCCATGTCCAATCATTCGTATATCTAAAGTCAGGAAGAAGTTATAGGATCCTATGAAGACGCTACTTCAGTTCTAATTCTTGGACACTCTTCCTCTAGGATGCGAATATATTTTAAAAGGGGTTTCCATCAGGACTTGATTTCATATGAAGATGCATTTTTTTCCTTGTAGAAAATCGGGTTTTTGATGCCGTAGAACTGACAGTAGAATACATAGTTTGCAGACAAAATACCAGAACCAACTTGGAACAGCATACGGGGTAGAAACCAGACATTGGAGGCTTATTTCCAACGAACGACGTGTGTCTCAAATGGTTCTTTAGATGTAGATAGTCTATTCAATGGCCTACTATTTTAAAGAAACTCGTGGTCCATGAGGTCTGGTTAAAGACACTAACCAACACTGAGGTGACGTTTTTAAAATGAGAATGCCGTCCACCTCAGACACATTTTTGCGACATTCCATAATTGCTTGGGTGTCGTATGAACATTGTAGAAAGCATTAAACTTCGTCTATTTCATTTCACAATGCGACAAGAACGGAAATAAGATGATTGCATTTCGGATCAGCGCAGACACGAGTAAAATTCCACTGCAATCTTTTACGGCGTCCTGGAGACACCGCTAAATATTCTTAAATGGCTGCGACTTTAGTAGTTTATCAACAACAATTGTCTTAAGTATAAAGGATCGCAGTCTCATATAGAAAATGTTTTTATTGTCCTCACAAAACTCGCTTGCCTTCAACATTTTCCATTTTATTTACGTCTACGAACTTAAGAAGCGAATACGGTCCAATAAATTCAGAGATGAAGTTTCATGTTTTAAGTAATATCATTTATTTTAGAAACAATGTCACAGTAATCATCATTTATAATATAAAACAGTTTCAAGCCAACATTTAATACGATAACCAGTGCTATACTAAACTTATAATACTAAAATACCAAACGTTTACAAAGATGCTGACGTAACAAATGCAGTTAAGTGTTTTTATGACGTTTAGAACGAAACGTGTAAGCCATTCACTAAACAATTCTTGTTACTAAGCGATGGCTTTTCGCTAAATACAAGGAAGCATGAAATATTTGCACTGGCAACCGCTGTTATCAGCAACATTGTTGACAGAAAGATCAACCTTCGTGGAATGAATCGTTGTTGTTGTTATCTGCCTGCAGCTGTTTAGCTGCAAAGTTATTATGCGAACGATATTTTGATGGAAAGATAAAAATGGACTTCCTAATTGAACATCAAATATGTAGTTACACCATCTACAAAGTGCCTTATGATTTTCTCACACCGGGCCACTAAAACATCCGAGCCCGTGGTTGAATTCAATCCCATACCCTTGGAATTGGAGAGCTGATACGCCAAACGGATCGGAGAAAGCGTTGAGAAATACGAATAAGATTAAAAGTTATCCTTTTTAATACTATGTAGGCTGATTGCTGGCAATCCGTATCACAGTATTTAGTCTAAACTTTCTATTTACTTGTAATGCTTGGTGTTAATTAACACCATCTTTTTTTCAAAGTATCATGGACAATAATTTGACTTGTTCACAAAAAATGCTGGATGATTTTCGTTTAATTTTAAAAACGAAGAATGCGGTATTCTGTTTGGCAATGTGCCAGATCGAAGACTAACTGCAGGTCACCTGACAACAATCATGTTTTGTTATTCATTTGACTGCACGATCATGACGCATCTGCGATATTTGGTTGCTCTTTTAAAGATTGAAGTATTTCTGAGTGCCGATAATGAATCAAACGTACTGAACAAAAGAATAAATTGTATATACTGACTAACATTGTTTTATATTTGTCTGAACGTTGCTATAGCGATCGCCTCTCCTACCAGCATAACTCATTGGGGAATGAACTAGACGAATTTCATCGATTTCACTTGTACGGTATTGGACAGCGGTTGATCCCTGTTGTGAACAGCTCTTGCCGTCTCATCACTCGGATGACAATTTCCGGTGCGATCCAGTGATTGAGCAGGCAGTGAAGTATGGCAGGTTGTCCTTCATGAAACGAGTGGTATCTTGTGATCATAATCCGGGGTACTTACAGATCCACGACCTGTCAAGACCCTCTTTGATTCCATAATCATCGTGGTCAGCATTATGCAAATGTCCAATTGGGTATATTCTCCTAATAGGATTATGTTTGTTGGAGAAAAAACCCTGTTATATCTATATAATACTGGCTAACACTTTTAAGTTGAAAGCTCCGATAAGGTCACTTACGTCCTGGTGTTTCCAACCAAATGGCTTCGTCGAAACGACTAAGTCACGAAGGATCTCGTCATGTGACGCAATAACCTTCTGGAGCCTATCAGAATAGCGAGCATGCATTTCGTTGTTTTTGTGCGAGGAGAACACCACCCTACGTACTTTTGATCTCCAGAGAAGGATTATACTCATAGTTCACCCACAGGAAGCCGGCTGGTCGGAAAGACCTCCGGTTAACCAGTCTCATACGGAGGTGGAGGTATCTTCTCCCGATAATTCGGGTTTTTCCTTCCTCTGAACACACAAGGCTACAGTCCTAAAATATACTATGGCAAGGAAGGCAACGGGGAAACCGGCTTGCTCATAATCATCTCCCTAGTATGGTAGCATATAGCTACCCCCCACCAGCCGTATGGCTGAGAGAATAGAATAGGATAGGATAGTCCACCCACGGATCTGCTTGTATTATAGCTATACTTGTACAAGTTTTCATAGGTTAAATGAGCATGAAAAAAGCCGAGTGGTGTGTTAAAATACTCCAGCGATATTGATGGCTTGAATTTCGCTACCTAACAAGATGGATAATCGACAATACCACATTAAACTAGTTTCTCCCGTTAGGTAGCAAGGAATTTCTGTGTTAAAACATAATTTGTCTCTTTAAATATATATATAAGAAATTATTCAAATTTAAAGTAATAATTTAATAGAGATTATTATAGATCCATCCATATTTTATAGCCAAATATGGAAAAAAGGTGTCAAAAACTTATCAGAGAACTTATAATCTTCGTCAATGGAGTTGCCTTGGTTTGCACCTCTTAAGATATAAGACACACAGAAAAATCGACCTTTAAACACACATGATTACAAACAAACACCCTCCTTTAAGTTTTATTTACAATTGCTTGTTATAAATATAATTGAAAAATCAATTAAAAACAGTCAAACCCTTTCAAGATGTCAGTAGTTATAATTGACAAATTACGGCATTATTAAGATGAACTCATTAGGTATATAATCGTTTACTCTCAAGAAATTAATTGCATTAAGCGTAAATTCATTTTTTTTTATATTAGTTTCACATTTATTCTTAGCCTTTGTTTAATATAAAAAACTCATGCCGCCGTCTGGTGCCAAAAATAAACTTCGAATAACGTAGTTTTAGTTGATTAATTTCAAAAACTAAATTTCCTGTAAAAACAACCTCAAGGTATATTACATTACAGAGATTAACAAAAACTACTTAAGGGGACAATGAAATTTCGAATCCAAATATGGAAAAAGTTATTTCCTCGGGCAAAAGGAATAGATTTGGTGATAGATTTCTAGAACGTCAATACTTTCGACAATATATAAAAATATACTGTTAAAAGGGAATTCATTCCGGGTCTCATTATCTTTAGAATGGAAAAACAGATCTGCTATCCTAGGCAAAGGGTTATCAGATGCGATATTTCTAAAATACAGAAAGTTTGGATGAGCGGAAGTAGTACAGGATGGTAGTCGAGGTTCAGAAATTGAGAACAGATCAGGTTTCAATGTCTCTAGGCGTTGCTGTACATCGCTGATGGAGGCAAGTTCTGTGCTGAAACTTTTTTTTTTGCAGGAGTGGAGGGATTTTTTTTTACCGCTGACGTACGAAACTTTCGATGCTGTCGTTCATGGTAGAAGAATATTAGAAACTTTATAGACTATCGCATGCATGCTGTGGATACGATTGACTCACAGGAATTGTCCAAGCAACCGCCCCCCCCTCCCCTCAATCAGCTTTTATACTCTGGCATCTTCCTGCAATGTGACCAACAGTAGGATTAGTCGTGAACCGATCAGAAATACTCCCGAAGCGTTAAACGCAGGTCCAGTCATCTTATGGCCGGCCTTGCAGAAACCTTTTTATTTCAATATCCTTGAATGTCACAGGCTCCTCAGTTGAATGATTAAGCTCCAAAGAGCGCGCGTAGAAATTGTGAAAATGCACCCTAATTTTATTAAGACATCTATGAATATTTTCCGAGCTCTTCCCCCACCGAATCTGTCAAAAATATCTCAAAATACTAACACATCAACAGACATTGATATTCCCCCTCCTGTTATCACACTTGTTTGCACAGCCATAATTTCCCTCTTCATTTTCAACAATTTCTTGCAAATGAATTCTTTCCCCCCCCCACAACATGTCAGACATTATCACCACCAGTAGGTTTTTATTTCCGTTGATTTTGGTGTTTCTAGAAATCTCAGGACACATAATATTTACATACGATGTAAGTCATATGAGCGTGGCACTGTTTTAACTCTTATACTTTTTACGTCCGTTTAGAAATGGGTAGCTTATTTAAGCACTACTTAGCTGCACGAGGTCTCCAATAACAAGAGGTATTTGATACAAATTACTATGAAATGCATTGAAGATTCTCCCGTTTGCTAGCAAACAATTTTGCCTTCCGAAGTCTTCTTGTACAAAAATTCTTTTAGTTAACCGAAAATATCAGAATTATATAAAAAAGATCATATTTTCATAGAAAATATGATTTTCTATTCAGAAAAATACTCAAGATTTCTATAGGTTTTAGTGTTAGAAAGCAGGACATTAAATATATATAAGACATTCATTAGAGAAAATAATAATTTAAGAGATTATTATAGATCCATCCGTAGTTTATAGCCAAATATAGAAAAACGTTCCAAAATTTATCGGAGAACTTGAAGAATATTATCTTATGTCAATGAGTTGCCTTGGTTTGCGCCGCTTAAGATATAAGCTCTTCTCGGGAGTCCTTATGTGTTCGTCTTTTATTAATGGCTTCATCGTTGCTTCGAACTGCGATCAGACAGAAGCCTTGAGAATATTATAGCAATCTTTTGTTAGAAAGTTATTAACTGCATTAATTAACAAGAATAAATGCAGTTATTAGACTGGAGAGATCAAGCAATAACCAGACCATGGAAAAGAGGCGTAGAAATCCCGGTCATTGCAATGGCCACAAGGAGGACGAAGACAAGATTATGGACAGAGTTGGGAAGAAGAGAGTGTTAACGTCTCATCATTCTTCCAGAACGATGAGATTCATTTCGTATTATGGCAGGGGATGCACAAATTGTGTCAGATCATTACCGACAGCAAACAACTCGGCTTCTCTTCGGTTTTGGCCTACGAAGGGAGAGGAGAAGGAGAGCCACTTGGAATTATGGGCATTAAAATATCATCTCATTGCTTGGATAATTAAACTGTATGTGATCCACTTTCGGAAGTAAATAAAGAAAAGCTCAGTAAAATTATAGGTAAAGGCAGGGAATAAAATGTTGATCCATCTAAATATATAAAGGGGATTGATTCCGGGTCTGATCAACTTTGGCATGGGATAGCAGTTATGACTGAAGCACATATTTCGCCTTTCTTAAGAAATCATTAAGAAAGGCGAAATGTGTGCTTTTGTCAGATCTGAAAAGGTTATCAAACTCGATATTTCTAAAATACAAAAATAAGAGCGGAACTAGTAGAGGATGGCAGTTCAGGTTCAGAGCTGAAGAACAGATCAGGTGATGGTGGCAAGTCTGTGTTGAGATTTTTATCGATGCGGTACTAATGCTTTTTACGTTATCTTTCACAGTAGTACAATATTAGAAATTTTAGGGAGTAAAATGTCGTAGAGATGAAGAACTTGCGGATATGATTGCCACACAGGAAGTATCCAAATTCCTCTCCCCATCAGCGTTTAACTCCGGCTTTTCCCCACAACGTGGCAATGTGAGCAGCAGTAGGATAACTCGTCAGCTGATCAGAAATCCTCCCGAAGCGTTACACACAGGTTCACTCATCTGGTGGCAGGTCTGGCAGAAACCATTTTGTTGAATGTCACAGACAATGGTTCCTCAGATTAATAATTACGGTGTGAAGAGCGTGCGAAGAATGTCTAGGGAAGTTTACCAAGCTCTACTCCGTCCCCACCCAAATCTGTTATAACATTCCCCAAATACTAACACATCAATAGATATTCTCGCTCCTGTTATCATGCGTTTGTTCGTACAGACCAGCCAAGGCGAAAAGTGAAGACAATTTCCGTCTTCCTTTACAACAATTTCTTGCACGTGCATCCATCAGTCAGAGAGTGGTAGCGCTGTCCAACAGGCCATCGTCTGCTAATCCGTCGTCTATTTTCTGATTGCTGGGAATGAAGGTCTGCATAAGATCTCATTAATTAAAGATATAGGATATCGTCGCGCGACAAAAAAAAAACCCATCAGTGTGATGAATTTTGCCGCCAACAATTGGATAGTTGAGTCGATTTTGGTGTTTCTAGAAATCTCAGGGTGAAGCTTTATATTTACAATTGTGCCCTGATAGTATAGGACGGTCCACTGTTTTAACTCCTACTTTTTTTTACGCCAGTTTCGAAACCTGTAACTTATTTGAACACACCCGGTTTGGCGTAAAGATTCGATAAAGTATGGAATATGGCACTATTTAGCTGCACGAGGTCTCCAACAGGAAGAGTATTTGATGCGCAATTATATCGGTATGACATACATTGAAGTTTCTCCCGTTAGATAGCAAGGAATGTTTGTGATAAAACAATTTTGTCTCTTGAACTTTGAATAATTAACAACGGCCACATTTAAAATTCGATCATATCAAAACTCCATAAAAATTAAACATTTTTTTTATTTTAATAAAAATGAATAAGACTCGTTTTCACTTTTGGTAAGATTACTCAAGCCCTATGAACAGAAAATCATTGTGTGGCAGACTGTGTTAACGTAGATACTAGCTACGTAAATACAAATAGCTGAACGCTTAGCTGTGGGCCTCGGTAGTGTAGCGTCAGTGGCGCGCGCTTGCTAAGAGAAAGAACGAGGGTTCGAATCTCCTCAGAGTATTTGTGGCTGTGTTTTTTTCTCTTAGTACCAAGTTAGTCGATCTTGGGCCGAGGCTGTGAGGGGGGTTTTGCCCCCCTCACACACAGACAAATCGACCATTGAACACACATAATTACAGACAAACAACTTCCCCCACCACCCTGTTAGTTTTTTTTACAATTACTTGTTACCAATAATTTTAATCAAAAAAGAAAACTCGAAATAAAATTAAAACAGCAGAATCTCTCAACATGGTGTCGGTGGTTACAAAAAATTACAACATTATTAACAAGATGAACTCATTATCTTTTACTCTCAAAAACTTGGTTCTGGATTACTTTTAATTGCGTTACGACATACATTCATTTTTTTCTCTTACTCTCTGATGATCAATTTAGTAAGAAACTCAAGAAGCTCCCATCTAGTGCCAAAAATAAACTTCTAAGAAAGTAGTTTTCCACTGTAATATAACTTGACGTTATATTAGAGGGATTAACTAAAATGCTTCAGAGGGACAGTGAAATTTTGAATCCGAATATAGGATAAAAGTTCGTTCCTTAGGCAAAAGTGTGGTTTGCTGAGAGGTACAACTTTTTTTATGACGCTCATCCGACATTTATATGATATGAAAACACCTTTAATTTGTAAAATGCATACTGAAGACGAGGGAGAAGTTATTAATTTCTTCAGTGATTTGTTTCATGTAGAATAGTAGCCTAAATATTGACTCCCATAAATCGTTGGGCAAGAAGGACAGGCTAGCTAACAGGGTGCGAGTTTGAAGATTACTATGGCATGGATAAATCCCGATGTGAGAACAAGGTGAATAAGTGATATATTTGGTCTTTATAGAAGGATAGTTTGGATTATCCTTAATCGCATTTATGGTAATAAACGTGCTATAGGATTAATGATGATATGATTCACATTGAAAAGTCTTGTGGCGAATTCCAACGTGCCAACTGCGTATCTGGATTCGCATATTTTTGTATTGTTTGCTAGATTTCAACCTAATTAACTCTCTTGATTTCAAAAGCTTATGATTTCTATTGGTTACAGCATGAGTGTACACTAAGTAAAATTAGCGAAGAATTATAACAATCTCGATAGCTCTATACAATAAAGATTCAATAAGGTATTGTGGGTTGCTGTTTCCAGATGCTAATTTAGGCTCCATCATTTTAAACACCCATTTTCCATAATATACAAACACTTTAAGAAGACTCATTACATTAGCTAGAAACAGTCTTTGCTAACATTCTCTGAGGACTTCTACTGCAATCTCACAATACACGGAAAACGTCAGCAGCCAACCATGGTTGAGTGACACTTCATCCCAAGAGATGCACATTTCTTTCGCTTCAATTCCAGCACTCCTTATTTGAGATAACAAATTACATCACACGCAGCAGTATGGGGGAGGAAAGGATGGATGTGTGTGTGTGGGGGGGGGGGGAGAAGACTCCAAGATTGTTAGTATATCTTAGATATGCTAATGAATGCTCAGTACTAAGACAAAAAAAAATTCTGGAAATGCAATAAAGAAGTGAACTTGCCAAACATAGCGAACGAATATCTAAATTTAAATGTTCTTTTTCTTTCCTCTTCATTTTCAAAAACTAAAGAAAGTATCTGATGGATTAATCATCTCAAAGAAAAAGAATTCTTTGCATGCGATGAAATATGAGAGACAATATCTGCCGTCTTTTGTCAAATTCTGGTTATGTGAATCAAAGCTATTGATTTTTACTTTTTTTTTGTATCGTGTTGAAATGAGAGATTAAAAAATGGGTTATTGTATTACTTGAAGTCCCAGTGGAAATTAACGAATGTAAAAGGAATTCTAGTCAGTTGCCTAATAAGAGAAGTTAAGTATAGTTAAAATTTTTGTTCTTGTAAAATTATCCAGAGTGACGTCAGAAGTTAAAAATAAACGACTGCTTGAACAACCGTTACTTAAATACGAATCTGTTCTTTCTCTCTCGTCTCGACACAGCTTTAGTAATTTGACATCCGAACGGAATGAACAAATGAGTTTAATATCTTATTTGTTAATCAAACATTTGACAAAGACAACGAAATGCCTGATTTTAAATATATTTAAAAATATAATTTGGTATTTCAAGGAGATTATCTGTTACGAAGTAGTGTTTACGCGTATGCACTGAAGATGGCAGAGGTCCTTCGCTTGCAAAATAGGCACCAGAACCAGCGAACTTACACAAAAACAGTCACATTTCCTCATAGTTTCAGCTGAGAAGGCAACTAACCAATCGATCAATTTGTTTTTCTAATTTATGCAGGTACAAGATAACCTGTCATTTTTGAAATTATTTGAATGAAGTACACTTTGGTAACAATAAGATCGGCTCTGGAGTACTATACTACTTAAGTCCTACATCCGGATCCAGTGCTGAATTATTAAAAATTAATAATTATTAAAGTTTTTTCATGCGCTCTGAAGACCGTATAAGAATCTCATTATTTCTAGAGTTGGTGTCTATATTTTGGTATAACTAAGATGGTCACTTGCAAGACCTATTCTTAAGCAAATTAAATATTGGCACGTTTTTCTTCAGATTTTGAAAACTCTTAACGAAAAATATAAACGATCGTGCGTGAAATACTTGAATGAACGGGAAAATCAGAAAATAATCTGATACGGATTTCTTTTTAAATCAAATATTGACAAAAGCTTATCTCTTGATAGGTCATCTTGGAAAAATTTCTTTTATATGTAATTGTTCTCTACAAAAGTTAATAATTTTTCTTATTTCTTCTTTTGTCTTTCTCTATATTAAGTTTGGACGAACTATTCAGCTAAATTGTTGTTTGTTACTTGACCAGATTGGTCAAAGTCAAACGAAGTTAGAATCTGTTGCTCAATATTTACTTCGGTATCCATTCCATATACGCTTAAGGAGAGAGTTTCTTCTCAACACTTATAATGTAACTATTATCCTCAGATTAAATAATTTTTCGAATAACAGTTTAGCTGTTATTCGAATTCATAATAGATTGTTATATTATTATTGTATTTAATTGTGCTTCTGTGGTGTGGAATTGACACCAGCTTCACATGCAAACAGTATACGAGTAAATGTATTTTAAAAGGATTTAAATCGCATTGGAGTAAAATCAAGTTGTTATATTATAACAATTATATTAAATTATATTGCATATTCTCTCATATAAATGAAAAGTTAATAAACATAAATGGTGTGGGATGTCGTTTTAGAATTTTAAAATATCTATAAAGACTATTTTTAAAATTTTAAAACAATAAATTTCAAATTTTAGATAATTATTTTTTTTAGTGATATGAGTAAAATTTTTCCAGAAATTTGCAATTTGTCTCGTCGAAATACACCAATCATAACGGACAAAACTGAAACACAGGATCACACAGACGTGAAGACAATGCTTCCGAAAAAAAATTAATGGCCATTTTGTCAAGAACTGTCTTCATCACAGATTGTAATCAAACGCAGAGCCTTACACACACACGCACTTTCCTCGGGAATTACCTTTTCTGTACTTGTCGCCCAGTTGAATGTTTTAACTTCTCGCATGACATGAACGCAGAAGCCTAAACCCCAATGCCAAAGATGCAGGTTTTCGGAACAAGATATAAATAGTTCCCACATCTGCAGCCATTTACATCTTAAACTAAGTATCTCCAGTAAATCTACCGAGAGCGTAAAATATTTATTAGTATCGCTCACTAAGCCGTCTATTATCAGCTTGGTGCACCCGTCCAGATCATTTCCGGACTTTGGAATTGCTGTTGATGAAGAGAAAGATCCTGTGGGAAAGTGCAGACAAGTAAATAGTTATACTTCGTACTTAAAAGTGTCTCCTGTTGTACTTCCACGCTAACTCTACATAGATTAGGGTAGAATAAATCTTGTTCTTATGAAAAAAATCGTAGTGTGTTATTAGGGAATCCTCAATAAAGCTATCAACATCTTAGGAAGCCTTAATTTGAATAGGAAAATTGTATATGATGCTGCTGCTTTTGCAGCTATTTATTCTTAACTCTGCATACATACGGTATTTTTTTTTTACCTAATAGATACTTCAATTATAGAGTTCACTTTAATTCAACAGCAAGCAGGAGAGTTAAGACTGATATTATGCTCCAGTTTTCAGTTAATTTATTGAGGGTTTATAAATTCAATTTCGTTTACTTCCCTTTCGTTAACAGAAAGGACAGTGACGTATATTGATCTGCTTCCTACAGAGGATCTGATTAGGATTACGCAAGCTTGTCTAGAGGCAATTTTAACAGTAGGGAGGGAAAACTTCTTAGTACGTTATTAATTAGGTGGAGGATACACTGATTCTTGTATCTTCCAATGAAGATCGTGTTTTTTTTAGCAGCAGATTGTCTTCACAATGTAACTTAAAACGCAATCTGTTAAAGAAATCTTCAACGCGGCTTTTTTTTTTTTATTGTGTGCCCTTGAACATTTAACGTGACTGCAGACTATAAATTTATATAAAAAAGTCCAGATTTTTGAATTAACGTAGGGAACTAAGGTTACGAAGCTCATTCCATAGGAAGTTCTTAAAATATACACAATTTTGCATTTTTATTCCGATATTTGTTTTCCTTTTTTATCGTCTTGTTCCCGAAACAAAATACAACATTCTAGTCGCAATATAGAACACAAACTGTGATGCAATCCATAAAGTAGTGTACAAGAATCAAAGTTTATAAAATGGTATCGTAAATCTAACCCGTAAATGTTCATTTTCTGAAGAAATCTAACAAAGACAAGAGTGTCGAGTCCAGTCGATGTGTTTTATGTACACAAGGCGTGTCAGTAACAGATAAATCGTGAACACAGTTGTTTTTAAGTACTGGTGGCTACTGGATGGAGATATCTAGCTATGAAAGGTGGCGGACATAGAAGTGCTACGATAGCCGTTTAGGTTTTCAGAAAAAGAAAATGCACTGCAGTGATTGTGGATCCAAACAAATATCCAGCAGCTATATTTTGCTGTAAAGGTGTTCTTGAGTGATGGATTAACAATCTACATACGGTCCCATCTATCATTACCCATTAATGGCTGCAGTTAACTGAAGTTAAAGATGGTTGTCTTGTTTTGAGAACAGCATGCTAGCTTCGTCTGTCAGGTTCCGCATACTAATGCACAATCTTGCTTCTTTTGTATGTTTAAGTAATATGTCTGTCTGCATCCTGCCTTCCGGGCACCCACCTGTCTCTTTTTGTGACTGTCATTTATCTCCGGATTCAAATTTTTTCCATTTTGTTCTTTTCACATCGACTGCCTAGCAGGCAGATGTTATACTATTGAAAGAGTGTCCCTTGACATTTTAAAAATTCATGGAATTCTATGGAATGCAACCTCTCTTTCTTATCAAGTATATTAGTTCAAAAAAGAGACGGGAGTTTCGTATAATGTTACAGAATGTATTGTCTGTCATCCTCAAAATTTGTTTCAAGATAGTTTTCATGTCATACGAGGTTAACAATGATGCATTAGCTTTTTTTGTTCTCTCCAAGTGTTGAGTAATGTTCATCTTGTTTTCAGTTTTTATTTCAAGCTACCTATTTTAATCTACCATGGGGATTTGGTTGTTATTTGGCACAGGGGCTTCTTGAAACGCCATGATCAGTTGGTCATTGTAAAGGAAGACAGAAAACTACCCCATAGCCAAGAATAACGCACTTCTTTGGGTTTTTTCGATTGATAGATCGAATATATTAACTTCAAGGAATCTTTGTTATACGTTGTAGATTAATTCAGAATTTTTTTTTCTTATAAATTATAGAAGACTGTAATGCAGGGATTATTTGACATTCAAATGTCAAGACAACTAACATTAATAAATGAAATGTTAGAAGATTTCGCAATAAATATTTGTTCAAAATATTATCAAGGGCAAAAAAAACCTTCTAGAATTAAGATTCTCGAAGATTTTTTTTTGTTCTAGGCTATGCGTTGTAAAGTTATCTCATTAGATGCATCGAATATTGCAGTTTGTTGAAAGGTGTCGACTTTTTGTTCAGTTCATTCACTTGTCAAGAATCATTGCAGCAAATTGCATTTTTCACTATTATGCTAAGTATTTTCTATTGGTTATTTTGCAAGGGTGAAAAAACCGAGTTTCCCAAACAGAAAACCCCGAGTTCCTCTCATGGAACTAGCTAATTTACTCAATTATGAAAGCTTAGATTAATGTTTTTCTCGATAATTCGACTAAGTAATGGAGACCAAACAAGGTAAACAGATATTCCTATCTATATAAATAAGGATAAATAAATAAAATATTTTAATTTTGTAAATTGTTTAGGAATTGAAAACTAGGGACTTCCCAGACACTAATATCCCAGTGATTAACCAACATATCTTTTTTATTATTAGTCATGAAGAGTAGGGAAATAGAATACAGTTCAGGGCCTGAGGCACAGAATAGTGCAGAAAGTTGTCCAGAAAAACAAGTCAATTCTAAGTTTAAAACTAAGAATATTCCGAAACTATAATGGGTGCTTACAGTGTAAGTACCCATGGGTTACAGTTTTTCTTTCGCAACTCATAGCATTTCTGCATTTATATCGAATTATTTCAATATAAAAATCGTACGAAACGAAGTCTGAGTCATCGTGATATATCATCGTTACTTTTAAGAAAAGGAATCGAAATCATTTTTTTTTCTTCTGGTGAAACAAATATTGACTTTTACATATCTACATACACTTTTTTATTCCGTTAAGTTTGAAAAGTTCAACATCACTTACCATCTTTAAATATTTGTTCTTTGATAGCTTTTTGACGCAGATATTTTAAAGTCCACCAGATTTATTTATTCAAACGAAATCCAAGCTACCTATTCGTCTACCAAGAGGAATCTTACAACAAACATCCTTTTAGAAGCACGATAAATATGCTGTTATTCAAAAAACAGCCCCAGATAAGAGTAAGGTTTGTTTCAATAACGTGATTCTATAACCACGTGTATTATTATTTTAATCAACGAATACCGGCTTAACTTTGTTGATAAGTCAGGGTTTTAAGTGTAAAGATTTCCCAATATCTTGAAACTATAATTAAATATCAAGCCATTGCCTGATTTAAAGAAGATTTCTATTATTATTATTCTCCTCCAGAAAATAAACAAGGCCTTATTCTTGCTCTGAAGGAGGACTGGCCTAGTTTGCTTCAAGCACTCGGTGCTAAGCATGGTGCGATATTGTGAGAACTACATCGCAGTTCGGGTTGGACATATTCCACACTGAAATGTCTCTCCGCAGAGTTTTCTGTACGCACTGTACATTAATTCCTTAATTACGTCCTTAGGAAATTTGTAACTTTTGATAAAAACGTATTCCAATTTACTTCATAACCAATTCTTTGTGTAATATACTTTATTAGTATGCTGGCAATAAATTTATATCCACATTTGGCTGTGGTCATGAAACATTTCTCACATGCAGGCAAAATTGTAGTCCGTTTTTTGGACACTCAGTGTATTACAGAGGTCAAAACGGGAAAAATGGACTTACTTTCCTCCTGACCAACTGTAAAAATAGGTTTATTTTTTCTTTTTATTACTTTGTTTCTTGATCGCTATTATTAATCTTGGGATGCTTTACTTATATGCATATCCAGGTGATGCTGCGACAGTGTAATATATCGTCACTTAAATTTTATACGTTCCCCTTTTTATACTCTAGATTCCTACCTTCTGTATCCTATACTCCTTCTACCCGAGAGCAATGGAAATATTTATTGAGATTTATGACTGCGCCATCCATGCCTCGATATGGTGCAAGAAATATAGTACTTCCAGTAGGTTATTAAATCTTTCACAACAAAATCTCTTTATCATCCCCAAGTTATCAATTTGCTTTGCAGTCCTGGCCCTATAACTCTCTATTTATCTCAAAAAGGACTCTTAATAACCTTTGGACTCCCACTTTACAGATCCGAGTTTATTTTGAATCAGTGCATTGCAAAAGACAAAAAAAGAGACCAAACCATTATGTACTAATATATAAACAAAATTTAATTACTGATATCTAATAGTTACCATACAATACATGAATTCAAAACTTCATTCATACAAGAAATTAATTAATCTTGAATAATTACTCAATTGCAGTACTTAGTGAACTCTTATTTTTTCTCTAATTAAAATCTCAGATAATGCATTCTATATCACAAATACTAAATATTATTCACAAAGAAATTTCTAGGTGCGCATTAACAATCGTAATTAGTCATCAACCATGCACCACACACACATTATATGACTCTTAGATTTTCATCTTAAAGACTTAATTAACTGATAACCACATTGGCATATTTCATTCCCTTTGATCAAAACAGCTCTATGATGTGAATAAGAAATTAACTAACACACTTTAATTAAAGGAAATCTTAATTAGCCCAATGTTTCTTAGGGAATTTAACTACGCCCACGTTAAACTCGATAATAATTTTTTCACAAATCTACGAGCGTTTCATGTACTTAAACCCTATTTTTCTATATTAAATAGTTCAGCAGTTCCTTGAGGGGAATTCTCTTAAATCACAAACATAAAATAATTATCATATCAGACTCACGTGGGTCTCTGACTGTCTTGCATACGCCTTCCCTCCTTGTTTCTTTTCCTTTTCTTTTCCAGGGTTTCAGGGGTTTCTTCTCCGTTCCGTGTTTTCTTCTTTTCCTTGATGGGAGTCACATGGAACTATCGAGGGATAGCGTCAGCCATCGGGATATTGGATAGGTTTCCTCCGGCGTCTTGAACTGACCGGCGAGGAACTGCGTAGGTCGGTGGGCATGCACGTACTCAAACAGAGCGGTAAGGCTTGAACCAATACGGCACGATTTCCCCTTGGACTGTAACCTCCGGACTGGAACTCTCTTTGTGGACGGACTCCCGTCCCTCTCCTCCGGAACTAATCGACACCCCTCCTTCTCGACCTCTTGTGGACAAATCACGCAAGATGAAAACAGGAAGCCCTTCTCAACAAAATTCCAAGCCTTATATCCTCCATACCCCGGCACTTTGGTTTAAGTTTATTGGATCCCAAATGTCCCTGTACATGTCTTGCGCGTAGTTACGAGAACCCTGCACAACAGCACGTGACTGGCTGTTCTCGAACTTTTGCCGACAAATCCTATTCTTCCCCTTAATCCGGCTAAGTGGCCTACGAGACTTTCCGACTGATGGGATGGAGGCTGTCCCTTTTCCATACTGACCTTGAGGGTCACCTGCTACAGGACTCGTAAATACGTTTCAAACGGAACTGCCGAATTACAGACACTACCCTTGGTATCAAACATCCTACTTCTGCTTTTAAACAATGAGCGAGTTAATTCCCTTTGGGCTTATTTTGATCTTTATACAAAGTTTAAACATACGAAACATAGATCCATTATATACAAGGTTTTTAAGGTGTGTTCTTACAGTAAAAAGCGATGTACTGGAGATTTTATTAATTTTTGTAACATCGAGTTTTTACGCAACGCCTGCGATTAACAGCGCAGGATATATTATGAGAGTAATATTTCCAAATTTATTCATACCAGTAATATAGTGAATGCATTTATTTCAGGAATATTTACTGGAACGTTATCTGTATTCGAAATCACGCCGATGCACACCTAGTTAACATTTCCGGTTCTAAGACTTTCTCCAAGATAGTCAATAATAGATCGTCTTAGAAGGATTCAGATTCAGACTCGAAGGAATCTGGAAGATATGCTGCTGGATAACCGTGATGGGGATTTCTCTTGTGTAAAGAGTTGTTCAGGATAATCTCTTTAGGGGAGTTTCGCAAAATTCGAAAATGTCTATCAGATCAGCTTCGTTTTGTGCCGTTCGACTTATGTTGGCTTTCACTGAAATTTGGTTACAGCAAGCTGGGCAGACTGGACACTGACAAGTATTCCGGTTCGCTCCAGAATGGAAGAAAGTGAGTCGAAATTATTATAACTGAGCTCTGCCTAAATGGAGTTTAATGGAATAAGGTACTTAAGATAAACTTAAGAATATATCCACGTGAAAATCGCATATATTCGTCTGGACAGTTTGCCTTTACGTGGGATGAAACATCAGTCTTCGGGAGTGAAACCTCAGCCACCGAAACATTAGCCAGGATAACCCCGCCTCGCTAGAAAAACCCTATAAAAGTTCGTCAAGTCGAACCCATGTTTTTCTAACCGAAGGGCATTCTCGAAACCGACTGCGCTACACAGGATCCATTTTCAATTCAATCGTGTCCTAAAATATTTAACCTTAAATGCATTAAATCTCAAATATTTCTTAGAATACAAGATTATCAAGAATTTCCCAACAACGAAAATCGAAAATAAATAATTGAGACATTTATCTTCTAGTAGAGCTTTTCTTTTCATAGCAGTCCATGATTTTCAGGAGTTCCTTGGTCAGATATCTTTAGGGAAATCAATGAAACCTGCTTTAGTTCCTTTCCGTTTTATTATTAGCCTCCCATGGTGCTGAAAGGTCAACATCGGTCACGACAGTTTATGCGAACCTCAGCAGTCCACAATTTCGATTCTGCTTTCACGATTTACGAACAAATTGATAAACGACACATTTGATATTCTGAGCATCGCTCAGAATATCAAATAACTTCTGATAAATTTCAAAAACTTCTTTTTTATTGTTCTTTCCTTCTGTTCCGTTTTTTTTGTTTTCGCATCTTCTGGTACTCCTAGTCGACCTTCGGAAAGCATGCTCTAAAATCCAAAGGCGGGGCCCCCTTCATTGAGAAGTGGCAGTCTTACACCAGAGAGCGAAAATCGCTTCCATAAAGTATTCCATGCCGCAAAGGAATTCTATAGAATACTTGGAGAATAAAACGATAATCTCAGTAGGATTGGATAAGACGAAAATGAGATCAATTCCCTTATTTTTGGCTTTTGCTTATAAACTCGTGTTCGACAAGAGTTACCCTTAAAGAACAATCTTTTGTCCTCTTATCTTTAGAAGTTTCCTTATCTTTCGTGCTAAAAAGATAAGGGACGCAGTCAAAACTTCAGTCAGCAGATGACGGCTGTTCAAATGTCTCCCGGAGTGATTTCTCCTTTATTACCTCTCTCAAAGAAGCATGACAACTAATAAAACAAGTCTTCCTTGGTGAAGTACCTGCCGTCGGCAAAAGGACAGTTTTTCCAAATAAAAGAAAGTATTTTCTTTCTTTTGTATTACGACAAAGACATCTTGCAGGAAATGACGAGGCTACCCTGAAAATTCCATCTACTATAAAATCCAAGAGGTTTTAACTGTCACGAATAACTCGGATAATTGTGACAAGGAAAGGATTTGGTAGAAGTTCTCTCCAGAAAGTGTCAGAAACGTATAATTATAACTTCAAATCTAAGTTTTAAATGAAGTCACCGATCCTTTAAAATATGGCATTTTAAGTTCTGATTCTCGGAGGATCTTTTTAAGAAATGTTCAACAAAATTAAAAAAAATATCACGCTATAAAAATCATCGAAATATTTGTATCCCTAATCGTACCCAAGCACAAGCGACAACCTCTCTGTCGGAGAGCCATTTATTCGCTGGCTAGTCCCAATTGATTTATCATGAATTCATGAGCATGTGTGATCCCAAAAATTGAGGAAAGCCAACGACTGTGTTAGATATGCTGATCGCGTCCTACATCCGGGAAACAGAACACTATTCAGATAAGCATTAAGTATTCTAAACGCACAATAGAAGCCACTGGAATTTGGAGCGCAAAATGAAAATGATGAGAATCCCTTTCCACATTCTAACAGTGAAAGGACTAATCAATAAACTACATGAATATTATCGTATTATACGCCGAAATGTACAGAAAGAAATATCATTAAAGACAAAATATCTTCTACTTTGAGAAGAAAGTTTTAGATTTTGTATTTAAATGACTAAATTAATCACCTCGAATA
The DNA here is from genome assembly GCF_054136105.1 of Typopeltis vanoorti. Classification (NCBI taxonomy): domain Eukaryota; kingdom Metazoa; phylum Arthropoda; class Arachnida; order Uropygi; family Thelyphonidae; genus Typopeltis; species Typopeltis vanoorti. The sequence continues at coordinate 47,710,642 of NC_143553.1, forward strand.
ATTTTGGCAGGAAAAGTGTGTACTGTGTTTTATGCGAGTCTGGATCACGTGTTTATACATCACTTTGGAGCAACATTTTAGGTAGTAAATCAGAAGATAACTGTTACGTCACATGTGGCTGGAACAATGCTCCTTGGTTAATTTATGTAACCGTAGGATCATTGTTGCACTTTCAATAATGTCCCTGATTAAAATAACAATTGCCTTTTATATTAACTAAAAGAGAGAATAAAATTTATCATTATAAAGTGTTTGATCTTCAAACGTTCTGACTGAGCTGTGCATCGTAACACAATAAGATTCTTAAACAACTTCTCGCATTTAGAAAAATGCAATCAACCTGTCCTAGCGTAAAAAAAACGCTTTATTCTCACATTAAAAGTTTAATTTGAAGCAATAATCAAAGACAAAAATGAAACCAACAATGACAATTATCATTCCATTATATATATAAAAGCGATTAAATGCATCTTTGAAAATTACAGAGGAATAAAGGTCCTAAATATTGGTTATAAGTTATATGCACGAATATCGACTTGAAAACTTAAATTTTGCGAAGAATAAAATGGCTTCCATAAACGACGATCGTGTATTGACTCCACTTAAAACATAAATCTTAATGGAATAGAATCGTGAATGATGCAAAATAGAAACACATCGCATTGGTACATTACCAGAAAACCTTCGGCAGATTCTTAAGGAACCACCTGTGGAACAGACTGTAAACATTCGAAATCGGCTGCTTGCTGCAGTAACTAACATGTATTAGAACAACCAAATAGATGTAAAAGCAAAAAACAGAGGGATCCTTCAAGGAAGCCCAGTGTTAGTATTTATGCACTGTTAATATTCATATGGATGAATTCGTAAAGAAATGGAAGAATATAAAACCGGCATTTAAACTAGTTCGTGGACCTGCACTTAATACGGTTTTGTTTCCAGATAATCATAGCAAGAAGTGAAGACGAAATCCAAAAATCAATATACGCATTAGTGCAAAAAATTCGGAATGCAAATATCAACAGACAAAACAAAAAATCATGACCTTTTAAAGGGCCATCTACACAACACAGAGAAAAGGAGCTGATATTGACATAAAAGTTTCAAATTTTCTAAAGATAACAAGGATAAACAGTAATATTTTCAAACCTAACGAAATTCAAAAACATAAGAATAAGAGTTTACAAAATTTAGGCTTCTCTGCTGTACGGAAGTGATTTGTGGACCATAAAAACTGCAGAAGAAAAAAAGAATAGAAACTGGAGAAATGAAATGTGCTACGGAACCGTTATCTCAGGAACGGCAGCTCAGTAGTTCCTCTGAATTTCTCAGGCCACAGTACACGATTGCGAAGTTCAAATTTGTGCCGAGGGGATGATTGTCCTCTTATAAAGACAGTCAGTCTGTAAACTGATATCACACGCTTGAAAAAAAAACACGAATAACAGTTTTTCACTTGTATAACAAGACCGTCAGGTGCAAAAAATGCTTCTGGCATGCGAAGCTAAAAAATGGCATCTTCACAATCGACTCCGCCCTTTGATTTTTTACCCCCGATGTTTACAACCCAAACATTAAAATTCAGAAAGCAAAACTTCTTCTTTTTAAATATTAGCGATGTAGTGACCTCCATTCTTTCTTCAGTGGCGCCAGCTTAGCAGAAATATTTATCTTTGCTAAGAGAGGGATTTTATTCGACTCCAAATACATCTTATTTTAAAGCTAAAGACTGGTGAGGCGCAAATATACTAATACAGTACACATACTTCATGTTTGTGCAGTAGAATGCCGTCTTTTGATTTGAATGCATTTTCTTCCACCCCCCCCTCGGCTTAGAGTGCAGTCGATTCTGTTAGGTCGATACACTTGAATAGCAATTAAGTTCTTCTCTTTTGACGCGTTTTGTTTACTGTATTATTTTTACAGTTAACCATTTTTTCTTAGAAACGAGAGAAAATAATTGTCTGTCGATCGACTACATATTTGGACATAACATCATTTATTTTAAACAACTCTGGTATCTTATTTCAAAGTAGTAGTGTGAGCAAAATTAATGATCGATAACATTTTGCGAAATACTGGATCCCGTGCAAATATTTAAAAGAGGTCACTTTATTAAAACATTCCTAAAACCTTCTAATAAATCAGCAATAAAGCGAAATTTAAAATTTCATTTTACTGATGACGCGATGTTCTCTATTTTCTAGTTGGTCAGTTTTCAGAGTACTAGTCGCATAGGTTCGCGTGACCCCTAATGGGATACTTAGACATATTTCCTATCTCACGATCCTACACCTGACTCGAAGATTTGATTTAAATCAAGTTGCTCGTATGCTAATCCCTAATTCAAATCCTACGTGACAAAAACTAAGGGCCAAATCTAGACTCCCAACATTTCTTACGATATCCCAATTGATGCCTGCTTCTAACTACCCATTATACATCCCAATAAATGATTGTCTTACTTCACTCTGTTCTCTTAAGATCTGAGATAAACCCAAGTTTTCTTGGAAGAAAAAATCGTACTTCTTCCGTATGAAGGTTTCCATACTCAGTTCCAACTTGTCTTAATCAGAGAAATAATCGTCGCATCATTTCAACTAAACGGTGAAGGTTGTGTCATCCATGTGGCTCTACTACAGAAGTGTAACTACTCCAGATTTCAATTTAGTCAGAGGTCTAGTAGTCGCTACATCAGTTATCATAGTAACTGAGAGGATAACTTAATATGTTGCAAATAAGCGAACGAGTGTTTTTAATGGTTGCTAGTAGTAAATCAACCCAAAACAACGTTTTTATAAATGTTAAACGTAGAAAAAACTAAAAAAAAAAAATAGTCACTGAACTAAATTAAAGTTCTATTATTAAAATATTATTTAAAAGGTTTCGGATATAATTGGTAGAAACAAACCCACCTACCATCTATCCTATGTACCCAGCATCTAAACGAAGAATTATTCCCATTTTCAACCTGTTATGTTAGTATATAAGAGATATATCTAACTGGAAAAAATGTCATTTATATCTTTATATAATGAGTTTAATGTGTCAACATAAAAGAATGATACGCCAGTAATGTGCGTGTAGGCTTCTACCATACTATAACTACGCAATACTGATGATATGCTTGTAAAATATTGTATTAGAAATTCTCTAAGATATTCGATCTCTAATACTTCCTATGATGTCTAACATTAAAAAATAAATAAATAAAAAACCAAGTCCAATAGTTTCCAAAACAGGTCAGTTAGTGACTTATTCTTACTATTTCTCAGATACTAAAGAATATTAAGATGTCACTCTGAAATGACAAAAAAAAAGTCACCTATCGAATCTATACTTTCTTACAAGGGCGGCACAAGACGGACGGGCAGATACAATAACCCTTCACACAGTGGCGTTGATTTGCGACATTCCGGACTGCGATGCAAGAAACGAACCGACACACACTCGGCACGTGAGAATTCTTCGATATGTGCCCGCGCTCTTGTTTCTTGTAGTAGCCAGATCCTTTTGACCAGCGCACCGTGAATGAAGAGACACCGGCTCGACCAGGCCAAATGTGAGGACGAGATCGCCCACTTCAAGACAAAGATTCGCTTTCTGTCTTCTTGCACTATTTCTTATTGCCTTTCTCGCTCTCTCTCTTGCGCACCGACACGCACTCACGGTGACGCTATAGCAATACCTCGAAGTATCTTTTTTTTCCCCCTTCGTATTTATCTATCGAATAAACGGCAGAAATATAACCATTCGAACTTGCCGGAAAGTGTCGCCCGTATTCCGACTCGCCCATAAAAGGAGAAATAGCGGTAAAGAAAGTGAAATGAAGAATAATGTAAGAGATAAAGATGACGAATGCCGTAAAAGAGAAAATGAAATAGAAATGTATAAGAGACAATTTTTCAAATAAATGACGCCAGCGCTGTGACTTAAGTTTGTATTAACATTCCACACAGATATGTATTCGATTTCTTTTTTTTCCAAATTTTCCGTTCTGTTTTTCTGTGTACAAAACTTATCAAAATGGACGATTTTATTTATTTTAGAAGCGCCAATAATAAAAGTGATATTAATAACCGGCTACAATGATATATTTGTGATCGCATTCTCAACAATACTTTTAATTGTTTAGATATTTAAAATCACAACAATTAAATTTTCCGTTTAGCAGACGAAGCTTTCAATAAGTAAAACGAATACTTATGAATACCAAAAAAAAGTAGAATGTCTTTTTTCTGACATTTTAGAGCAACAAACCATCGGATACATTACATTGCAAAACTAATTAACTTTCAGTATTTTTTTTTCTTTTTTGTTCTGTTTTTTTAAATTTTTTATACGCGGCGAGGTAAGAATGAGAAGGAGACAATTCATTTGTTAGCGGATAAGAAAATTAAAACAAATGGTGTCAAGTAAGTCTTGTCGTTATGGGAATGAAGTCAACACGACACGGAATGTAATCTCATAGAAGACAAAGATTGAAACAATTAGACGAGCTGTTGTGGACCCCCCTGCTTGCTCATGTAAATAAGACATTTCGTTGAGTAAACAACTTTACTTTCATTTGTACTTTATCGAAGTCTTTCTTTATACCTCTTGTCTTAATGAAGTCTGAAGCCAAGCGAATCAACGAACCTGACAATGAACACTTTGTGCAAACACGTGATTTGTATAAACGCAATGAAAATAATCCCAGCCCAGAATTCCTCGAGTGTTGCCGATTTCGTCATCTGTTTATATTTTTCTTACAAAGAAATACTTCGACAGTCATTAAATAACCAAGACTTGAAATCGCATTTAGCTCACTTCAGGCTCTCGACTCTTCCTGACATGCGCCATGTTTGATCTCTTTCGAGGTGATTGGAACGCGCCAGTAGGAACCACTTTGATTTGGAAATCGATGTGAGCAGAATTTATACATGATTTTAACTTAATGTGTGTTGACTGATCGCATGCGGAGGGGGAGCGAGAGATTTTTCCTTTCAGAACACTCATTTTTGCTCTTATAAAACATACAAACTCGCCTTAGAACACGTATTTTTTTTTTAATCATAATTCCATCCATGAAAGACACTAGAACCATAACTCATGGACATATGGTGGCGTCTATGCAAAAGAACGGATATTGGGTATGGCTCCGTATGTCTTCTTTGCGCTAATGTATTCTTTATGATGTTGCTTCTATGGGATATGCCAACGTCTTAATACTAAAAAACCTTTCATAAATATGAAGGGGAATTATCTTCTGAGCTTTGTTTTCATTATTCCACATCTTTTTCGACTTTGTTTCGCAAATGGGTAACCATATCAAAATCTCTTATAGCCAACAAAGCGAGCCAAGTATTCAGAAAGGAGGTGTTGGCAGCAGTGATGAAGAGGCTACTTGATATGTTTATTGCACTTGTTATAGAATTACTTCAGTTTAAAAGAGGTGTTTACATTCTTAGAAGCTGCGTTGAAGTTGCCTTTAACAAACCAGCTGCCCTAATAACTGTCTCAATTATTTTGCACGTGTGATGTCACTTATTTTATGACGAAGTAGGTGAGAACAAGAAGAGCTATTAACTGAAATTTGTTGAGACATAATGCATCCTAATTTCTTGCTCTTCCATTTCGGTTGGAGTTTGCTGAATTCATCAGGAGTCCTGTAGAAACAGACAACTGAATTCCAAACTTGGTTTGCAGTCTGTGGAAGATATTGGTTCTGAGAAAGATACTTTTTAATATTAAAACGCATTTCAAAACTTACCAGTGTAATTAATTTATTAAGACTTTAATATAAACCACTGCTAATTGAGTATCATTTACCACCTAGAAATAACGAATATAGTGAGTGACCTTCCTTGACTAACTTTTTTTGTTGTTCGTTGAAGGACGGCCTTAAACATCCATCGACATTACTCGTCTATTAATTTTTTTTTCTTTTCCTGTGAAGTAAATACTCGTCTTCCGTTCAGTCGATATCTCCTTTCAAGGACAAAGTACTCCGAACACGTCGAATAAATCATTACTAGAATTTCTTGCGTCCTGGAAGTTTGTCACGTCATATTTCTTGCCCATCCATAATTTCTGCTGGACCGTCGGGTATTGAAAAGTCTAAGACACCCACTGCGACACTTGCGTTCAAGATTATTTCAAAATCTAGGCTTAATGGCGTGGGATCACGATCGAGGGACGTACACGGAAGTCAATAATACGATGTGGCGAATTGAATGAATTATTTAAAATTTTTGCTGCCCTTTTTCTCTGCGATTCTACTTCCCGTCTGGATATTTGCAATTGATTTCTTTTTCAGATGGTTGAAGATGGCTGATGCTTTTAATGCTTTTCCACTTCGACTGTTATAGGGGTTGCTACGTGGGTAGCAGCGTTAAATGGACGAATAGCAACAATCATAATAAAAAAAACACCTTAACTTAAACTGTAAATTCACAAAGTTTAGTTATGATATAATAATACGCATTTTGAACATTTAAGTCGATTAGGAAGTTACTTGCTGTAGATGCATTTTTATTATCTCACTGCGGTTTAGAATTAGGTCAGTAACACATCTGCAAGATTTGATTATAACTGTACCTACTTCCGCTATGGAAGTAGCAGCTACTTAATCTATCTTTTTTGAGACAGGAAAGTTCCTTTCGGGAAGTTAATAAAAAATAGGTTGAACTTGGAGAACTCCTTTGACAAGACATTAAAAGGTTTCTCTGGCCATTATTAATAACTTTATACGTTGAGGATAATTAAGTTACTGTGTGGAAATAATTAGTTTTTGTCAAAGTTGGATAAATCTTTTGTTACAGTATAGTCGATATGAGATCTTCATAATAAAAGTGATATTAATAACCGGCTACAATGATATATTTCTGATCCCATTCTCAACAATGCTTTTAATTGTTGATATTAAAATATCTCAACAATTAAATTTCCGGTTTTAGCATGAGAAGCTTTGAATAACTAAAACGAATACTTGATTGTTAACAGAATGAGGAGGTTTGAAGTGGCCTAGAAAAAATGCTGTCGGGTCTCAAGAGCACTTTCTTGAGGATCAACCATTCTTAACAGAATAATGAAATCCGTTTATATCTAACTGTAAAGTTGTCGAATTTATGGATCAACTCAATTTATTTTATCGACTGACGTAAACACACACGTGCCTGATTAGCATTCCTAACATAAATAAAGATTTCCTTTAAATTTCAATTTCGATGAACTTTCGCAGTCAACTTTTGTCCTATAAAAGAAAGTCGGTAAGGCAGACATAAGTCGAAGCGACATTTAATAGCGTTTACTAATTAAGTTTAACAATGTTCAGTTGTCGTTTTGCAGTCGGCGAGGTTGCATTATTCATCTCGCGAGCGCGTGCGCGAGACACGATAAAACGCCAAATTGTTGTCATTTGTCTTGCGCGTTTGGCACGGTGTTAGCTAAGAAGTTGCTCAGTATTTGTTTTATCAGGTACAGTGGCTTGATATTGTCCTGCTGGGTTAGAAGGGAACGGCGCTTGATTTATCACTGCCCGAGTAAAAATACCGTGAAAGTAATGCATTTGGATTCTTCTTCAGCAACACGATGATGATGCTATTGGTCCATTATTCATCTAATATAGTGGCTACATGCCAGCCCCCGATGGTATATTTAATAAGGGTCGTTTATCAACTGGTCTTACGATGGTTCACAGTTTTGCATGAAGAATAAACAGTCGTTTGCAAGAAAAATGCATCTCCGCGATGTCCACCTCTCTCGCCGTATTCGCTGCACATAACCGAGTCTTAAATATTTCCATCTAGTCCGGTATATTACAATCCTCCCTAAGTGCTGAGCTAAAACACCACTTAACAATAAGTGCTATTTTAGGTTTGTATCGGAAAATGATTTATTCCTCCATATTATGTTATTCTTCAGCATATTTAGCTAATAATTAAGAAAATGATAATAGACAGATGCCATTACGAACCCTATATTTTTAGATGCCTTTCGCACGCAAAAATCTACGTGTAATGCCACCATTTTTTATCCCATCAAAAGCTAGTGGTATTTTTGCCTACATTTTTCATTAAAATGGTGCTACGATTGAAACTGCGGCATCGCATTCGTTTCGGATGTGACATCACAATGCAGTAATAAAGTCAGATTTTATTGTTGAGATATTAATGGCATAAAAGGCGAAAGTAATCAGCTAAAGACGATTAATAAGATACATCGCAGATTTAAAGGATCGTTTTCAAAAGTGAAATAAACCATAATTCACAAATGAATGCCAAGCTGGTGCTTTGTAAATATTTAATGTTTATTTGTAACTAATATTATTGTATTATTTTAACTAATTGTTTCACTGAAATCGTTCAAATAGAAACAAAACTTGATCAAACACGACAGTTCTTAGTCGATCAGAATTCATCGAATTCTATCCAACCCTGAATAGTTTCAAAACTGTTCCAATTTTTTCTTCTGAAGTAAACAGATTTGAGTCAACTCTGAAACCACGAGATGAATTTATGGTTATGCTTTACTCATGGAGAACGTAAAATTCTTCGAACGCGCAGAGATGTCGTGATCGTTATAACCCTTTACGGCGATTGGGAAAAAGAAGAAGCCATTCCTAGCATCAAAGATTAAGCTGTCAATTCAGAGAACACCTCCATACGTAACTATCTCTGTTAGATTGCCACGTCCAACTGTGAGGAAGGAACTCCAACATCCGTCTGTGATTGATGAAGTGATACCTTCTTTCTTTTCCTCGTCTTAAGTCATTTGTCAAGGGTTTGGACGTTTGTTTATACTTGGAAATCACCTTATGGTGCTCAACGGTCCGAAGGTGGTCACACATCCTTAACTTCAATTGCGGTCCGTTAGAATGGATTTATTCAATCCTCATATGGCTCTGAGAAAGGAGTGAATCCTATAAAAAGATACATCTCAGATGGGACACACAAATGATGGAAATTGTGAAAATGAAAAAAAAATCAAGTAAAAGTTTTGTTCTGTTATTATTACGAATAAAATAAGACAAGCTACGTTTGTCGTTTAACCAAGCATTTGATAGCATACCGTAGCGAACAAATTAATCCGAAAAAGCCAGTTTTGTCAAGATTTTTTTTATTTGTTTGGTTTTTGTTTCAGTTCACAATAGATTTGGTTTTAGTTCACTATTTTGGTTGAGTGCTGCATGTTTTAATTGTCTCTACGAGGTTTGTTAATAGTGTTGTGCGTTTTAATAGTGTAAAAAAGTTCACATTCGTAGTATTATTCATTTTGTGTAACGATAAACGGATGCATCTCCAAGAAAGTTCAAAAATAGGTACTCTTTCTCAGCACATATTCATGACACAAAGACAAATTGCCAATAAGTGGGGCGTTAGTTTGGCTTCTTTAGCAAGATGCTCCTAAACACCCTCAGCTGAAAAGATGTTCTGGAGTTGTTTTACACAGGACGGTCCAGGATCACTTGTGCATGTTGATGGTATGATGAAAAGTGACCAATACACGAACTATTGGAGAAGAGAGTGGTTAATGCAATTTTAAAGAGGTTTAGGGAGAGAGGTACCTTTTCTCCTGACAGAAAAGGAAAACGTAAGTGAAAATGGAAAATTACACTTACTCAAGATCGTTGACTATTTAGGAAAAGCAAAATGAATCTGAGATTGTCTGCTATAGACTGACTTGCCAGCTAATGGGATTAACATTTCTGACATGACAGTCCGTCGAAGATTGTTGGAAGCAGGGAGGACTGCCCACTGACTGCTATAAAAAACTGTTAACGAAATTAACAGTTTTTTTTAACAGGCAAGGATTGGACTGTTGAAAAGTGGAAGAAGGTTATATTCTCAGATGAGAGGCATTTTTGTCCAAGGAGAGCGATTACCCTATGTTCGCAGATCAGCGGCAGAGAAGACTTCTCCCGTCCACCTTCAAGAAGTTCCTAAACATCCAGTTAAAAAAATGTTCTGGGATCGTTTTATACATGACGGTCCAGGATCACTCGTGCCTGTTGATGGTATGATGAAAAGCGACAATACATAAGAATATGGGAGAAAAGAGTGGTCGCATAGATCCAGAAAGACAAAGAACTCATCTTCCAACATCAACTTGCTACACTTCGAAAAAGTGAAAGAGTTCGTTACAAATCGCAACATTCAATTGCTTCAGTGGCCTGGTACCTCTCCTAGCATTAACCCAATAGAAAATTTGTGGGCCATAGTGAAAAAGAGACTTGGAAAATTAAATTGTAATACAAAGGATAACTTGATACAATCTATTATGAAACTATGGTTTCAAGATGCATAAATAAGAAAAATTCTTATTTTCTTGCGAAAGTAAAATTTTCCTTTAAAAATGCGAGTGTTCAGATTCATTTATTCGCTACTGTAAAACATACTGAAAAACACACAGAGAAATGAAGATACTTTCTCGGACAAAATACTCAGATTTGGGGATGATCTAACCACATCTAATACACCTATTGCTTGAATTTTTTTTTTAAAATTTAGAGTGTTGTTCTACTGTAAACAACTAAATACTTACATAATATAAAATCCATTTTAAGACGGGTATTCAAGTAGCAAATGTTTATAATATTTCCAGAAAATTTTAGGTAATTGGAAAGCAAGCTAGTTTGTCATTTTAGTGGTTTCAGTATTAGAATTACTACTGTTAAAATCTTTGCAGACCCTCGTAAAACCCAAGCAGAATACGAGCATTATCGTATTTGATTGTTGTGACACGCGCGCGTTCGAAATCTTTGGTATTTATCCATTGTTGTCTTGCTATTGTTAAATACTAAAATTGAAATTAGTGATACAAATAATGAAAATTAAGCTAGTAATTCACGTTTTTATATGATATTAAGAAAATAAATCAGTATAGACATTTTCCCCCCCTACCATCAGTTCAGAGGTTGGTGACCTGTGAACCAGCTAACAATTAGTCTCCAAAATAGTGTTTATCTCTCCAGCTCAGCTGTTGACATGCGGAAAGTTTTTCCAATATCATAAGGGAAAAAAATCAGACTTCTCTGTATTAGTTGGAAACTTTTTTTCTCATGTTGGTGTACGTTTATTGATTTTCACTTATGTGCGTGACGCACGCGCAGAAAGATGCTCGATCAAATTTTTATAATTCTCATTAAAAGAACGTGCAATTTACATTGTTTTTTTTTTTTTTGAATTTCATTGTTGTTTAATAATAATTATTAAACAATAACAATTATAATTGTTGAGTTTATTATACTGTTACTGAAACTCAGTTTACTTTATTTTTCGGAAGTACTTAGCACTGATTAAGTTACAGCCAAAGTTACCGAGAATATTTTCATTATTGTAATCCGGAAATGTATTTCCTGACAAGAAAGCGTTTTTAAGTCGGTCCTCAAAAGCACCTGCTCAAAATTCTAAACAATTAAAAGGTAAACAATCACTGTGAAATCAGCCAATGAAAATCTATTTTTTTTTGTCTGCTCTTTTCTCGCTTCATTTAAAACCAACTAACTTTATTAAAAAGTAATTATTCCAATAAAAATGTTCCATTTATTCGCCTCATTGGATGTTCTGCTCATCTAAAATAATTTTATGCTTTTTGTGTTTTAAAGTGTAATATTTTATTTTTTTGAAAATCTCCCATCTACTCAGGCGATTTTAAATTCCTATTTCAAAGAGTACTTTTACCTTCTTTGCGGTGCTATTTATAGAATAATTCCAACAGCTTGGTAGCCAAACGTCTTTGTAACTAAAAGAAGAATATTTTATGCAACGGCAACCTGATACATTCCCTTAATCTCCATAACAAATAGAATACTCGTCTGGAGTTAGAAGAGTCTACCTTCGGTCTTTTATTGATCGTACAAAAGGCAGTTTGAAATAAAGAAAAGATAAAAAAAAAAGATTTAAGGAAATTTTTGTGAAATGATTTATAATTCCTGTTACTGAAAAAGGGTGTTTCGTGCAGCCGTAAGGAAAAAAATATTTTCATTGAAGGAATTGTTGCAGGATTTTTTTTCCACTTTCCCTATGTAATTATGAAACTAAATTCAACGTCATAATATTTATCTTTTCAGAATATTTTAAATGACGGAAATTCATTAGTCATTCTTTGGTATATAAACTCGTTTGTGAATGTGACTTAAAAACAGGAACCGGAAGGAAACAGCTCTTCACAGAGTGCAATGGAATAAAATCAATGATATCACTAAGTGGGAAGCCATTCACGATTTTTAAAAATGCTTAAAAGATAATTCATTAAAATATAATGAATACCTTCCGACTGCAAAGAAAAATTAAAACACAGCTCTATAATGGAGTTATTTCAAATAGTATATAAAGAAGTGGAAAACCGATCGAGAATATTTCCATTTTACTCATATAAGAAATTTCAAGTCGTAAAGAAAATATGAAATCCTGCATTTCTTTAGGAGGTCATCTTTCATTATTAATTCTGATTCTTTGAACAATCTGCATAAACCTGTTAATCCCTTACGATACTCCAATCCTTGGTTTTTAATGTATGATGAGCATGCATGCTTGTGGAGGGATCGAGTTAGGTCTAAAAATGTACACGATCTATGCATTCTATATCCATGACCAAATGGATCATTTTATAAACCACCCCAATTATGTATTATTCTCCTTATGAGGAGAAATAACTTCGGTCTCAAATCCAGTTCTACCTCATATCTCAATTATGATGCACTTGGAATGTCTAGGGAGCCAGCTGATGAATGAGAAAAAAAGAATTAAATAGAATGCCGCCATTAATTTTGAAAAAAATAACAGTTATGGTAATTAGTATGTTAAAACTCATTTGAATTAAATTGTAAAAATATTACTTACTAAAACCCTAGCAGAATACGAGTATTATCCTATTTGATTGTTGTGACACGTGCGCGTGTTTGAAATCTTTGGTATTTATCCATTGTTGTCTATTGTTAAGTACTAATATTGAAATTAGTGATACAAAATAATGAAAAATTAAGTTGGTAATTCATGTTTTTATATGATATTAAGACAATAAATCAGTATAGACGATTTTACGCATTTAATCCTTTTCAGAAAAAAAAAAGTTAATTTCCTAATTATGGTTTCATCCGAAGGCCAATACCCTCCATTAATTACCAGGCCCTAAAAAAAAAACTGCTACCTGTGGACTAAGTTGGCACTTCCTCCTACAGAAAGCAAGCGCCGTGGGGATGAACTACTGACCCTACAAGTAACAGGAACACTGTTCATACATGACTTAACTTACTATTGTGAATTATTTAGAACTGGGATGACACTTCCTTTATTAGCCAGGAAACAGAAAGCAATTTATTATTCCAAATGTTTTATACTGTCATAGAATGCAATTAAAAAGGTTTCCGATCCTGCATTTAAATTGAAGTTAATCATAGCATGAATTTTTATTTATATCCAGAGAAGCAACTTCCTCAGAACGATATATACTACTAAAACATTCTTAAATGCTACAACACACTAAACACTGATTTAAAATGTCCGTCTGTAAACCTAAGCAGGATATATTTAACAGCTAAGTGCGTTTCAATAATGTTGAAACTAGCTATGCATTGTAACAGAATACTCGATTTCTTGAGCACGTGTACGTGCAGACAGACGTGCGCCATCACAATAAAAGTAGTCTTGATGTGAGACTACAGTTACATACCATTATTTTTAAAGCAAGGTTTACATTATTTATGCATGCAGCAGTGCAATTTTAATAAAGTCTTCTTGGGAAAATATAATCGTATCAATTTGGGTTAAAAAATTTAACCCGAATTGATACGATTTTTTTTAAAGCAAAATTCAGAGAGAACATCTGTGTTTTAACTTAAGAAATTAAAAGAAAATAATATAATAGTAAACCTACCCACTTAATGGTAGAAACCACAAATAGTTCGTTGTCCTACTTTTTACGGTGAAGATCGGCTATATGTACGTCTATCTTACTGTGGATAAAAAGCAGATGATCACGGAAGAAAAACGAATACTTTCTCTGTGTTTGGTTTATGTATTGTATGTCAAAATAAATAACTTTGCGCCAGATGGTCAGAAGAAACAGGAAATTACGTAGGTTGAAAAGGAAGAGCGTCAAATTTCGTGTAAATATCATTTGGAAAGAGTTTGAAAGACATGTGATTATTACGAACCATAACTGCACGTGCATTTTTATTTGTTATTTTCATTTCAATTTTGTTACTCGTGTACATTAATCTTGGTTCTAGCTAATTATTCGGCATTTAACTGGATATGAAACGATTTTCACACGTGTCATACATTGCAGGCATTGTTGCACGCGCGCACAACAATATATGTCTTTCAGTACACCAACTCCACGTGTGTTTCACAGCACGTGTCAAAACGCACGTCATGATTATGAGTTCCTCGTGAAATACTCTGTTTATATCACTATCCTGTGATTCATAAACTCGTGTCCGCTTACGTCATAATGGATAAATGGAAATGCGTAGTTTGTTGCGCTATAAAAATACTAATATAGACGTGTAAGAATTGTGCTCATTGTGTTTATTCCAAATTAGTAGAATTTGTAGTCGTCTTAAAGGGGAAAGGTCATCTCTATATTGTGGAAGCAAATGAAGAGTTCCTGTGTTGTTAACATTGGATATAGAGTGGTTTATGAAAGCATGATACGATAATTATTAATTGGGCTGCGGAAGACAATTGTGGGAAGGTGTATTTCCCGATGGTTGGTAAAAAGGTAGAGTTAGCTTACTAATCAATGACAAAATTAACTTCAAAGCATGTTCAAAGCAGGATAACCATTTTTATGTTAGAAGATGTAAGACTACAATTCTCAGGCAATTTTTATTTGGAAAGTGTCTAAAATTAATGGAACAGTCTGATGAACGTCTGCGTAGTTATTAGGTTTCTCTCATGCGGTTTGGTAGCTGCTTGTCACCTAGTAAGAGGTAAGTACCTCGTTGCAGATGCAGAGTATTGTGGGAAGCAAGTTTTTTTTTTTTTTTTTTTGTAAAGGATGATTGAAATGCATCCAGTAAACGAATCAAAACACTTTACTTAGAAATTGCTGACATGCAAATTATTTAGAGTTAAAATTAGTTTATAATCATTACAAGAAATTTATTTCCGAATGTGTAATTTTTAAAAAAAATCAGATATCTTTTTATTGTATTGGTCATGTATTTTGTTTGTTTACTGACCCGCACATGAACGATCTAAAGAATCCTAAACCAGTTTAGTTCTTGCATTTACGAATTCGGTTTGAAAAAAAAATGTTTCATAGCACCTGCGAGTCGAATGTCATTCATATTCGGTGTTAGGATGCGTCTCCAGAATAAATATTTTGAGGTCATTGGAATTAGTTTTATTAGTTAGAAATAAAGGTTATTGATGTAAAAACAATCGCCTAAGTTGACTATTTATAGAATATAAGACGTCAAATGTCTTGGAAACAGCTTTCATTCGCCTTTTAAACATCTTTGCTACGGAAGGCTGTTGGATAACTTCTAAAATACGCGATTGTGCCGCGTGCACATGCTGGTACCATACCGCAATCCATGCCGTGTTTTGCCTTGATAGTGAACTTCAGGTTAGCCACTATATTGATCGCTGTTTTCAACTAGCACGAGCAAAGTCAGCACTATGCTAATGAAACTAATACTTATTTTATTTCTTTCGGAGTAAGAATTTTCTCCCTCTTTATAGTTGGCTATTTTACTACCAAGGTTCCGGATGTTTTTTTGTTTTTTTTAATCGTATAATTTTTAAAAAAATATTGTTAGTGGCAAAGTTGACAAGCTGCATTCACAACGGAATGCATCCTGGGAATGCTTTAAATCCAGTCATTATCTGGAGACATTTAATTACCAAATAAGTATCGACCACACATTAAACAAATGTCCGACTGGTTTAAAGCAATTCTCGGTCTAAACAAGGTTTAAATTGCCATTAAATTCTTATTAGCTGCTCAGCGCATTTATTCTTCTGTAATTTGCAATACAGCCAATACAACACCGAACACCCTCCCCCCCACCATGTTTTGGAGAGTGAATAACGAGTATCATTCGTTCTAATTCTCTGCTTGTAAGCTGATACACCCTTAAGATTTAGAACTTAATTACGTCCATTAAGGTGCACGTGTTAATTTTAATTCCACATCATTTTGATACTTGGAATTATCGTTTACGGCCGCATATCGCCGTAATTTAATATGGCAACGGGAGTCTCCCTATTAATGCACATCGCCGCTAAACTCTAATTGAAAACTGCGGCTGTCACCACTTCTTGAATTGCTTTGTCATTTAAAGATGTTATCAGGGAAGAGCGATGCATTTTCATTAAATTTGCATTTAAAAAAGTAGGTCACAAAATGTCGTGGTAAAGGTCTTTCATCGGTAAAAGTGTACGGCAAAAAAAAAAAAAAAAAAAAAAAAATAGAAAATTAATTGAATCTGAAATAACGAAGATAATATTTTCGTTTGTGTTTAAAAAAGTCAATATTTATACGGCCTCTTATTATTTGTATTAAACGTTTTTGAATTATAAATCCGAGATATTAAAAATAGAGTTGAAATTCCGTATGTTTCTTTTTTTAGTAATTATTTAATGTTCATTTATTCCCAATAAACAAAATGTTTTCTACTCAACAGTAGCTTCGTGTTTGCGTCCAACCACTAGAGTAATTCACTGCAATGAATCATCTGATCTACCGTCAAATATATTCCTAATGATTATTTGATTTCGTTTGCAAAGGTCAGAGAAGGTCAACATGGATCGTAGAGTGCCACAGCTGAAGAGTGATTAATATTATTCGGTTAACTGAAGAGCAACAGAGGAGCGTCCAGAACATAGATCATCACCTTGTCGATACTCGAGGGATTTGTCGATATGTTTCTGTCAATTTACTGCTGCAGCGACAAGTAATAATATTGACAAGCTTGACTGAAATTATGATAGATGAGGGCTCTGTTTGATATTTTTTATCCCTTTCGGCGCCATTTATCAATATATGGCGGAACGTGTAAAATGATGACATGGAACGCAGAACGTTGCTGACTTGATGGGTGAAGCATAAATGCTTTTCATATTCCCCTTTGTCTGAGGGGGAGTTCTTTGAGTGGAGAGTTATTGAGCTTTAAGCTCGCCCTGGAAGGGCAGTGAGATTAGTTGTGTTCAGCTGAGCATAGAATTGACTTGGGTCTTTTGCATTTGTAGAATTCTGCTTCATTGTAGTCTGAAGCTTGCTTGATCAGCGGGTTTGGATGATTGTTTGTCTTGATGAAGAACTTTGCTGCTAGATCATGAAGGAGGGATGCGATGTAGGGAATGTTGACTTCTCTGTGAATCTGGGAGTTTCTGATAAACCATGGGGCATCATTTAGGCATTTGTTCTATCCTCTGCAGTTTTTGAATATTTCTATTCGAGGTGTGGCTCCATGCAGGAGATGCGTAAGTGATGACTGGGCGTATTACCATCTTGTACATGAGTAGTTTGTTCAGGACGTCCAGTTTACTTCTTCTGTTGATCATGGAGTAGAGCTAGACGATTGAATGACATGGAAAGATGTGGCTCTCTCTTTTTAATTCAAATTATCAGTTCTTTTATTTGGTGTGAAGTATAGTCTTCCAAGTATAAAAAATAATAATAAAGATCTTCTGAAGTACTTCAGTTACTTTATCTGATTGATTAGATTTCCTTTCATGTTTTTTTTTTTTTTATTCTTGACCTCAGTGTGTCAGCCGCAGGAGGTACACGCAATCACAATTAAGTGAATGAAAGTGCATTCAAAATTTTTCATTTACAGGTATTTGGTGACATGTTTCTACACGTTTCACCGACGTTCGTTGCCAAGTAAATAACATTACCATTCTCTAAACCAGTAGGTCGTGGATTTTTGCCTCACCACCGGAAGGAATACACGTGCTTCTTTAGACAATAAATGAATTATACTGTCTTATGTGAGATCACCAAACTATTCTTAGGAGACCTGAAAGAATTCCGTGCTTGACTTATTTTTATTCACTTATTTTTAACTTATTTAAAAATATTTTAACCTTATTTTCCACACATTTATTTTTATATCGATTCCATACAGCGAAGCAGGAGGTACTGAAATGTTTCAATATTCGACTTTTTTTGCATTATTTTGAAGTAAAGTGAGCTGAATGGCAATAGGATGGTTTTCACGGTACACAGTTATCTTTCTTGTTTCGGAGATGATTAGAGAGTTGCTTATTTTTAGCCATTGGGATAAGACCCGCATAAATGTCAACCGACTGTTTCGACAATGCACTCACTTTATGGGATCAATGATGTGCTTGTACTTAAAAGTACAAGCGCATCATTGATCCATAACTACATTATTAATATTTTCCTCCCCTTCGGGAGGAAAAGATTAATAAGTGTTTTAAGCAAGGGGCGGCTCGTGCATAGGCACTGCGAAACTGCAGTTTGTATAATTCTCTTATTTTGTATAAAAAATAATAAATAAAAATCCATCTCGTAGCACTTAGGGGGTCGAAGGACTAGCAGCACTGTGTTTACCACAGTGTGATATTGCTATGCGAACAAGCATATGCACGCACGTCATAGTGAGATGCGAGCTATTAGCGTAATGCTGACTGTCCATCGCGCAGTTCCACTGTTGTTTAAATGCAGTTTGCGCCAGTAGTAGAGTGTTCGTAGTGCTTATCGTGTTTACTCCGTCTCTTTAAATATTTGGACATTACAATTAAAGACATAACATTCGTTGTAGTTTTTATTTTACAACATTATTGGGATTATGATAATGGATTTTATTTTTAAGTAATTTTGAATTATACCGAACTGTATAATTTTATCGATAATAAACAATATTTTTTCATGTTTAATTTATTTTAAAATTTTTACCAGAATTTTGATATTTTATCCAAACACGTATGCGCTGTACTTACAATGTGTATGTATATTTCGAAAGTTGTAGCACCCCCCGATTTCAAGCCACGAGCCGTCACTGGTTTTAAGTAAAGATTGGTTTGGTTCGTAGAGAAGCAGCATCATTAGAAAAATGTTTCTAGTATTCAAGATAAACAAAGACTGATTTTATTTAGTCAGCAGCAACTATACAAAACTGATTAGCTTATAATTTCCCCATTAAGTACGAAATAATTTAAAACCTGCGAGTCGTTCATTGCAAGTTGTATCCCTTGCTGATAGATCTAATTATTTAAGAAAAAACACATAATAAATATGCAGGTATTAGGAATGAAAGATAATCTTGAATTATCGTCATCTTCATACGCTCTGGATGTTTATATGTTTTTTTTCTATTATTTCATCAATGTTTATTCAGAAATAACACGAAGAAGAAATAGTTTTCTTCTTCACGGGTCACTTCTGCAGACTGTCTATTATTTCTTTTATCGTTGAAGACATTGATTGAAATCCGATTTTACGAAGACCAGAAATATCTTTCTTGGAATTTTGTTTAAAGGCGTCGATATCATCAAGCGTATGGCTTTAACTAAATCTTTCAAGGAATAAAAGAAAACCATTACGAGGATCCGAATTGGAATGTACAAGCAACCGTATGTGTTCTATTCAGCCAGAAATACTCTTTTGTAGAATTCGTGGCTTAAATTTATATCTTCGGTCAAAATGAAAGATTAAGAACCAGCGGGGATAACTTGAAAGTGAATTATATTTTCCATCCGTTATTTAGAAGTACTGGCCCAAAGGAAAGCAGTTAGTCTTCGATACTCGTGACATGGAGTTGACTTCAATTCAGGAAGTGCGTATCTGATTATCTGCACCTTCACATGTACTTTGTTTTCCACCCATACAGGGATTACAACATGCATTGTCAGGGTGTTTTTATGATATCTCATGGTTTTTATGCTTAAATTTCTGTGCAAGATTTATTAATATTTCGGATGATAAATCACGTGCTTTCTTTTTAAACTCAGTTGTGTTTTATCGAAGGAATTGTAAGCGTTATCAACCCAATAGCATAGTAATAAAAACTACAGCAATTTCAGCTTCCTGCTATATTTTCTTTTATTCGTTTCACTGGGGCATCTTCGATGACATGCACGCAGATTTCTCCGAGGTGTACTAAGATATTTGCATCCATGACTGATTTCACAAGAGAGGACGTGCTCCAAGGAATGTTATTCCTGATTTTACGAGCGAATGTTCTCTCAACTGCCAAAGTTTCCGAAGTATAATCAACTTTTAGCGATGGTCGTTTCAAATTAAATAATGCACTGAAATCTGTTATTTGGAATGATCTCATTTTCCTATGTACATAGGAAAAAAATAAATGTATTTTTCTCACGGAACACTTAAGAAAATCATAATAGCAGAAGAATGGAAATGATTCAAGACCCACTCTTCGTTTTTTCATATTAAGATATACATGAAGTCAGAAAATGCGGTGTTTCCATCATTTTATTCATTCTAAAAAGTTTGCAAGAAAGGTATCTGCGGTGCGTTAGAGCAGATTTTCACACCTTTGTTAATAATTACTAAATTAAGTGATTAGTTGACATACATCCTTGTTGCTTTACAATCAAGAAATCT
This sequence comes from Typopeltis vanoorti, assembly GCF_054136105.1. Lineage (NCBI taxonomy): Eukaryota > Metazoa > Arthropoda > Arachnida > Uropygi > Thelyphonidae > Typopeltis > Typopeltis vanoorti. Next base: position 47,731,171 of record NC_143553.1, read on the forward strand.
GCATCGTAATTTCATTGTCTTAACAATACGCGGTAACAATTCAGTTAATCGCTTTCTGTTAATTGTTTACCTATCATCTCTAAAGCATATACTAATAAATACGTATGTACTCCATAAACTGTGAACTTTATGTCAATTGTTACGTCAGTTTATACAAGATGAGATTTAGAATTCTCCCATTGTTGGTGCCATTTATAGACGTATTTGGGAAAGGATCGTGTTAATGCCTGCTTGCAATGGTCCAGACTTGACTTACTTGGATTTATTGCAGTTCATACTAATTACTGTCTTTCCGAATATGTTGCGAAAAACTTGAATTAGTTGCATAGAACGTATTCTCAAACGTGCGTTTGATGATCAGAAGGTGCCTAAGATAAAAGTTTCTCCGGAAAACAGCTTTTTAATGAGCAGGCATCCGATGTTAAATCTATTAGCCATGGAGACACTGCGAAATCGAAATTTTCTTTATCATTACGACAATGCACCTGCTCATTTTTCGTTCTGCTCATTTTTCGTTAAGATGTTTCTCTTTGGAATTAAGACTAACGCTGTCGTTTTGGCCTTAATTCCAAATTGAAGACGCTTTTCTTAATTACGTGTGTTCTTCGTCCAATTTGGCCGCTTTTGAGGGATGAAAAAAATGTTTCTGGGAGAAAACTCCCCTACCACTTTTAACATACGAACAGCTAACTCCGCTTCCGTTGTAAGAGCTCTTATAGAGGTTCTTCTCCTAGACGGGATTCGGACCCAGATTTTTTCCAACCCAAGCGCATGCCTATATCGAATTAGCTACGGTCTATTTGGATTTTTTCAAACATGTTATTGAAAACTTTTTCCACTAATTATATTGTCCAATTATCATTTCAGGCAATTTTTCGCTCCTCTCACAATGCGTATAATGCCGGCAAATAGCATTTAGATCTATTCTGTTCAATCTCCCAATGGGAGACTTTCGAGTCAATATTTTGGATCTTCTTTTGGAACAGTGAGACTGTCTCAAATATTTCTTAATGGACGAGACTGACAAGTTTCGATTTGCTAGTTAGGCCCTCTTAACGGTGTTGGACTTTCTCTTTACAGAGAACCATAATGTTCTTAGAAATATTCCGAATCCCTGATAGAATTGCTGTTCCGGCTCAAACAGTAGCTAATTAAAAGTGCATTATGTCGAGCAACTAAATTGACATGAGGTTATTGAATTTTAATTAGCCACTTGCCTTTTATGCAATCCACCGATGTCTTCGTAACGGGTAATTAGTCTTAAGCTTGTTCTCATAGAACGTTCTCAGTTGCGTTGCAGAATCTTATGTTTAAATCAAAATATTTGTAAGAATCGTGAAAGATGAGTCAATAATAAATAGCTCAAATGACAAATACACTTTTGAACAATCTATTATCATTGATAGAAGAAATCATTCTACTATCTCTTTCCTTCATCTTCTTTCAGTGGAATTGAAGACATTTCTCCATTGAGTTAACTGATTCTTTGTAGTTCGTTATATCTTTCCTGTCTTCCTAATGAATTTCCTGAAGGTCGTGATTAATCGTTTGCCTTTCTCCCTGATCAACCATGCTTGTCTTCGTATAAAAATAAACTGGGTTCACTTTTAAGACGTAATGGATCCTTGCTATTTTTTTTTCCCCATAGAAGCATAGTTTATACTTCTCCCCGTTTTCATGTATTTAGTAAACTGAGAAATTATTAGCAAAGCATCTATTCGGTTTTCTTGTCCATACATACGCAAATTAGTCTTCGGATATTTCGGAAGGATTATTCAGATCATTCAAATGTACGATAAAAAATATCAATTTCATTTCTGTAGTCTATTAAATTTATTATGTTTAGAAGTGTACAAATATTGATTCAACTCGGCTTTGAAATAATCCCGAATTATACATTAAACGCATTTATCGCCTCTGAGTTTAATTAACGTTACAACGAAAAGTGTACCATTTGCAATATTCCAGCCTTTTTGACAAGTTATTGGGTTGCATTTGTGAGAATGGCGTATTCTCTTTTTGGATTTCCCAAGCGAAGAATGCATTTGTTCTGCGTCATAATTTAAAACGGTTGCAGCCATTGTTACGTGTATTTGACGTTCATCATGATTATGTTATGAATGTCATTGTTTATTTAATTTGTTGGTAGGAAGAGATGCCATTTTTCTTTGTTAAAATTCTGAAGTAACATTTTTAATCCTTTTTATTTGACATATCTGTGTGCCATATTTTCTTTCTCATAACTAAATTATTTAAATGATTGTTTTTGCCGTTCGTCGAGAAAGAGTTTATGCTAGATGTTCGGAATTTTAGGGATATTATCATCACGTATATTTTCTAATATGCTGCTTATTTTAAAAATGCAGCCAATGCTATTCTCAGCTGCTGAGATTAATTTCCGTAAAACTCTCCTTGAAATTAAGTACTTAAATTTGCAATCTAAAAGATCGGAAAAGTTCTCAAAGTTATCGGAGCTCTTCCAAGAACAACCTAATATACATTTTTTCCTACGAATAACCGCTAACTTTTTAATTCTTTCACAGCGATGTGCATTAGCAATGAGGTATCGAGCGCACATATATATTGTGCACGTTTCGCTACCTTGATGTAACAGGATAATGCAAGGAAAAAGATTGAAAGTGCCTTCTACTGTATTGGAACACTTTGTCAAACTCACCTCTACGGCAATCACGCACTAATCTGCTGTTCAAAAGTAATCAAGTCGCTATAAAACATGCCATGCGGCATTAAGAGGAAGTAAGTGTCAAGCTTTAAATGAGGTCGCCCTCGAAGAAAGCCTAAATTGATTCTATGCTGATAAACCCAGCTAGAAAAAAAAGACCTACTTAATGGGTTTTTTAAGTATGTAATGTCATAAAGGATTTTTGTCATATGCTGTCTATTAAAAATAAATAAAAACGATTCCTATCATCCAAATAGTTCCGGATTGATAGCTTGTAAAAACCGTATTGATTTTTCAATCCTTTTATTTATATGGCTTCTAGTAGCTAATATTCGATTGAATAGCACACCTTTTCAAAATCAATAAAAGACCCGATCTGAGGGTTTCATATACATCGTCTTTTAAATAATGTCACATATATATATATATATATATATATATATATAAAATCATTAGTGCTACACTTTTTTATGCTTGTTTTAGGGTTTTCAAACGTCTATTGTTTGTGTTAAAGATACCAAACCATTTTTATATACTTGGTTTTAATCTTTTTTGCCATGTAAGCAAACATAAGTGTCAAGTTTGCGCTTGAACATAGTTCAGGTCTGAGACAACTCGTGGTAAAAGTGGAAAGTAATCAGAGCTTACTCCACCTTTACCACGAGTTGCCTCAGACCTGGACTATGTTCAGGCGCAAACTTGACTTACTTGCCTGTTCGCTTACTTGGGAAAAAAGGATTAAAACCAAGTTTATAAAATTGCTTGGTATCTTTAACATATATAGTATACCCAAGGTAAAAAGCTTCCCACGTCTATTGTTTGTATTCTATTTGTATATTTGTGAAGGAGACTCATTGGATGGTAATCATTAACATCGTCTGTCTTTCTCTTTAAAAACTATAATAAGGATAGCATATTTTCAACTGGATGGCAGTATCTTATGCCTTAGCCTAAATAAACTTCATTTACTACTGTGATGACTGGGTATCCGATTTTAAAATTTCTACCAGTATCTCAATAGCATATTCGTAGATAATCATGTAAAAATCAATGTTAGATCTCATATACACAAACAGATAAATAACATTTCATAAATAAAGATAAATAACATTTGTCTGTAAGATAATCGTGGTAATCAAGAAGGATTTTGGTTATGAGTGTGAAGCCCTGAAGAAATGACATTTGCCTATACGGTGCTAGATCGCCAAAAAGAGGGTATAGGTTGGATACCGGTCTCAGATTAGATTGATGATGCCAAGTTGGCATCAATGTTTGGCACAGACATGTAGGTTTATCCTTGAAACTCGGGGTTTTAGTAAAGTACTTAGGAGAAAATTGATCCCCGAATTCACACCATTTTAGACAATGTACATCTGTTAAGGCTTCGAAATACAAGATAGCGTACTCTGTCCCTGTATGCCTGAGAAATCATTAACAGCGTTGGGCTGGGTTATCAGTGATAGCTAAGCATGTAAACAAACTGCTGCGGATCTTCTTAAAAGTTAGGGTTAATAAGGTTTCATTCACTTCCGTCGAGAATACATATCTGAAAAGGATTTTCTAGTCATTGAAAATCCTGCCTTCGGTGCAGATTGGAGTATAATGCAAAGGATTCGTGGTTCTGTTTTGAATATTGAAATAAGCTTTCAGATATTGGGGTTTATTTTCATGAATAATGACAAAGAATCTTGTTTTTCGTATTAGTTCAAGAACAATCTAAGAAACAGTAGCTTTACAATATAACAAAGCTAACAAGAGCAACAACATTTCCATCTTCTTAAATTTCTTTAGAAAGAGATTAAGTTGCCATATTTTATTAGATGGAACTCATCCAAGTAGCGTACTTTTCTGAAAAGCTTATCAGAATCGTTTATTTGCAGAGTTCCACTCTTCCTCAATGTATCCTCCACAAGTTATTTAAGTAGTAGCAGTAATGTAATCACGTGGTAGTAGTTGTTTTGGATTTATGGCCAAAGCCATTTCGCGGATTTAAAAAAAATCGAGTTGCAGAAATTCTTTTATATTTAGATCTTCCAACGTTTACCAGTCATTTTTGATTACTACAGTTGATTTTCCAAATTTCAATTTAACACGTGGTATAAATAACTATTCATGCTCGTTCTTTGGCATCGGAGAATAGTAAGTTGTAAGATTACAAGTGTTTAATCCAAATTGGTGTTTTTGGAGAAATTACTTTTAAAGCTTGCGCTGTTGTGCGCACTTTATCTAATGTTCCTATTATTTATGGCATTTTATAAATACACATTCTAATATCCCTAGAAATTCAGTTTATTTTGCGTAATGTTTTTGTCCGACAACTCCCTTAAAGATAAATTTGAAAAGATACAAAAAAGTACTCACAAGTATTAGACATAATTGCGTAACATAAAAATGTGTTATATATTACATAGCGAATAAATTCAGCACTTTAAATAAAGTATGGTGTCCATTTATTATATTGCACATGTTTTATGATTACGTAATAACACCAACAGCATATTTCACGAGAGAAGATCAAGTATTCACTTAACGCCAAGCAGGTAACCGATGCAATAAATGTCTGCTGTGCGCTTAGACATTAAGTTAAAATCTCTTGAGGACGCTACAATCTAGCTGCAGCTTCTCCACTGAATTTACATTGCTTTCCTTCATCTAAAATATAACGCGAGGTTGCCATCCAGAATTTTAAGTTTTTTTTTTTTTTTTTTATGAAGAGTCGTACTCGACTGCGCATACCAGCGGTGGCGTTTTAACTACACTTTAAATTGATGCTTAATAATTCCATAAATAACACTCTTACAAATTAATACGTCTTCCAATTAAATCTTGGATTTATATTGAAAGAAAAAATAACTGTAATATAACGATGAAAAAAACTACAGTTTCAAGATAGATATACGGAATGAGAGATAAATCTATTCCTAAGAAATATTCTTACATTTTTCTAATTAATTTTCGTACTGCACTAAGGGAGGTACAAAGCCCTTCATTGGAATATCATCATCATATTCTTTCAAGATTAATGAAAACGAATAAATCATTTTGAATAAGTCAAACTTCAAATAAATCCGATTACATTCTTAACAATCAATTATTTTTATCCCATTCGATGCTTCATTTTAAATCACGGATGCTATTTATAATTGTTTTTTTCACTTTAACTGCGTCAGTAATAAAAAAGAACTAAAACAGGCAGATTGATTTATGTAATGGGAAATATAACTAAATTAAAAGTTCATTAATTTGGCGTTGGCTTTTCTAACGTTGTATGAAAGATCATCATTAACCCACACTGGTGAGTGTATTGGATATCAAATCGGTAGTCGTTAGCGACCGGAACTAATTTGCACGTTCCAAGGTGAATATCATGCATAGGTAAGTGTGGATTTAATGATGCTAATATTTAAATTGAACGATTACACTTTATGTATTGCTTTCAGTTCCAGTAAACTGTAAATACATAAATGCATAAACACACCCTTTGTGGAGATACATTTCAGCACAGCAGTCCGTGATCGATCAAGATAAGAATTATATACATTTATACGTGTGCATACACGCACATACGGCGGAAAGATAATGAACATCTTTCATCAAGTCTGAACTTTTCCTTCCTCCGATGATAATGCAACTCAACTTCACGACTTTCCTTAATAATGAACACTTGAGTAGTGTCATCATTCATGTCCATTTTAGTACATGGCCCTCCTGTAGACATATTCGTTCTTTAAAATAATAAAGTCAATCTCACTTATTTTTCTTATTTTAATAAATAGCCACTTTTAATATAAATATTGTTAATAAAAATTCCCATTTGATCACCTTTTTATCGTTTGAAAGACTTGCGCGTGACTATCGCATATCATACACGAGCTATTCTCGTGTGGCTTGTGTGATATTGCATTGTTAAAATAAGCTTAACAGCTTACATTATTGAGCATCGTACGCATATCATAACTGCCGTGAATTCCATTTCTTTAACCTATTATCGGCCAGAAAGATAAGTATTGATTGATCAGTATACATCATGAGAATATTTGTTCGCAATTTTTTCTTTCTATATGCCAAAGGGTTTAATTTTAAGACACTAATAACAATGCTTTGTCCAATTACAGAAATAACTTATGGTCGACTGCCTTGATTACTGGTCCCAAATAGCTGGAAAAAGGCAAATTTGCCAGCTAGCTCATTTAGCCTTTGAATAGAATAAAATATAATCCATATTCACTCAAGACTGATCTATACTAAAATATTATTCGAATGGCTAATGGCTTACTGATTGCAATTAATTGTTGGTTTAAAGTCTCCCTAAATTTCAGTTTTTATTTATTCACGCCCCTTTCTTCAACTAATTTTGGCAATTTTTCAATTTTCTAGCTGAAATAAGATATCTATAGAAACGAAGAAATAGCCAATTTGTTACATTACCAATACATTATAATACCATATGAAGATGTTTTTCTTGAATCTCCACTCTGAACCCACAATTTCCATTTCAATTACGTAACGATGATAAAATGTGTCAAGTTACGATTTGTCAATCATTAGTTTAACATATGGAATTAGCAACCTTATTAGCATATGTAAAATATTATACAATGCGCAGTAGACGGTGTCAAGTGTCACATCCGCTTTCTGCACGACAGATTTCTGTGCTGTCCTAGGCATCCCGGTTTTCATTAACTGATTAATGTCATACCAATAATTGTTCTCCCACTGGGGAAACCCGTTTACGTTATATTTCCCAAGCGTAACAGGGCCAAGTATTAAAGCATCCACTTACCATCTCGCTACATAAACTTCGTTTAAATATTAGCGTGCTCTATCAGAAAGGCAACAAGTGTTGTTCGTTAATCCTTATGAGTACAGAAGCGGATGTTTGAGTAAATACATCTATTTACAATTTAATGCTAATACTTGATAGGATCTAACCGTAATGTTAGTTGAATTAATTTGTTTTAAGTATTATATAGTGAAAGTAAAATAAAACAATTAAAATGAATTAAATAGAATAAAAACTATACAAATGGGAAATGATCTGTTTTATAGGCATCTGAGATTGTGTGATAATGGAAAATTCTTTGTTGTGAAACCAATATAATAGCATTTGTTGTATTGTCGCATCGTTTGATGTGTAGATATGGAAGCTGGTCTTTAGTTGCATACATTTTGCAATCTGTATGTATTTAACCAAATATAATTGATATTAGGACGGAGCTTATTATGGATTCATAGGTATTTTATAACCAAATATAGAAAGAAGATTAAAAATTCAAAATATATTATGGATACATGGGTATTTTATAAACCAAATATAAAAAAAATCAGTCCTTATAAGGACTGGCTTAAAGGGGCGAAGCAAGAATGCTTTTCATTTTCCCCGTTATCTGTAGAGGACAGTGTACGGATAAGGTGTTATTGAGCTATTAAAGCTCTGATTATGCAGGAGGGTAACAGCAATAGCTGAGCCTCAGTTAGAACTTCATTGGCGATGTGTAAGTAAAGCCAACTCTAAAAATTCGGACGATCCCTAGGCCACTCAATCGTGGGCGAAAGACCGTCCATCTCAGCGTTGGCTCCACTCGATGATGGCCTTCCACACACACCGAGCAGAACCGCTCATATTCCGAAGAAAATCATTCACCGACACAGCCCCTCAGCGGACCGTGCCGGAGAACACTTTCTCCGGAAACTCAAATTGCCCCCTTAAGGCAAAAACCTTAAGAGAGCGAACTCAAAACTCTCGAATCTCTGGGTCCCAGGGGGTAACAGCAACAGCCGAGCCTCAGTTAAACTTCATTGGTACAGCATTGCCATCCATTACCCTCCAAGGGTATTCTCTCTCACTTAGTCCTTATCCTTATAAGGACTGGCTTAAAGGGGCGAAGCAAGAATGCTTTTCATATTCCCCGTTATCTGTAGTGGACAGTGTAGGGATAAGGTTATTGAGCTATTATTAAAGCTCTGATCATGGCAGGAGGGTAACAGCAATAGCCGAGCCTCAGTTAGAGCTTCATTAGCTACAGCATTGCTATCCATTACCCTCCAAGGGTATTGGATTGAATGAATCAATCACCGCATCCGGTCGATTGATCACCCAATACCTCTCTCACTTATAAAACCTTATAAGGACTGGCTTAAAGGGGCGAAGCAAGAATGCTTTTCATATTCCCCGTTATCTGTAGAGGACAGTGTAGGGATAAGGTGTTATTGAGCTATTAAAGCTCTGATCATGGCAGGAGGGTAACAGCAATAGCCGAGCCTCAGTTAGAACTTCATTGGCTACAGCATTGCCATCCATTACCCTCCAAGAGTATTGGATTGAATTAATCCTCACCACCTCTCTCACTTAGCGATCCTGATATCAAGGATAAATTCATCCTATGTAAACTTTTGGTAGGTGTATCAATAAATACTGAATTATTGATATGATTAGCTTTAATTTGATATAATTAAATAATTAAAATTGAATATAATATAGATTCACTTATATTTTATAGATAAATATAGAAAATATTAAAACTTTATCAGAGAGTGCACGGGAATACAACTTTTGGCATCAGAGTTTCCATAATTCGCTATAAAATACGGATGCGCATCTCAATATCTTATGACAAATTAAAGCCTTTGAGTTCTATACTTTAGTAAACTTAGTGTTGAATTTCTAACCATAAAAGTATCAAGTCGTTTTTAGTTTTCTTTAAACGTAATCCTCGATTTGGAATTGCCCAGACCGACATTAAAAAATAAACTCATCACTCTAACGTAATAATTTCTTCAATATAATATAAAATGAAAGAAAAAAATTCACCGAAATCATTTTACTTTTACATTATTAATACATTTTCCAGTTTTATCAGTGAAATTTCAAACTATTTTCAATCCGAAACAAACTAAACTAATAAAGAAAGAAGCATTTGCATAAAACGAGGATGAAAAATAACTTTTCGCTGGAAAAGTGCATAATAAATCGATTTTAACTTTCATTCCCCGACGACTTTATTATTTGCCTAAATTGTTTCGCCCAATAAATGATGAGAAAAACAAACTTCACAAGTAACACACGAGTCCAATTTGCATTGAAAACTGAGTGGAAGTAGCGCCTTAACTGGAAGAAAATGTGCGTGCATTGATGACAACTAACGGAAAAAAGGCGACATTTCAAGATACTATCTATTGAATTGTTTCCTAGACAACGGTATTGGAAACCGAGATAAAACTCCCAGCAGGACATCATTCAGTGTTGTTGGATAGTTAGGTAGTCATCTCACTGACCCATTAAAGGCTTTCCTCCCCCCCCCCTTTTTTTTTTTAATCAGTACGAAGTTTTAGTTGTTAGGACAATCGCCGACAGTTCGATTTTCAATTCTAAATGTCAGTGTCCGCTCGAGAAATTGCACATCACGCGATTTACTGAAATGGGTCCTCTTTTGTGGTGTATAACAGAGTTACGAAGTATCCAGGCGGCGAAAAGAGGATGGGTGTCTTCAATGTGACACCTTATAGACTAGAAACAGTTCCTTACTGTATCGGAGTGAACAAATGATACCATTATGCGATTTGTAACAAAATCGTGTTCTTTATATCTAAGACTTTTTAGAGATGGGGAGACGTTATTGTTTTTTCTAAATTAAATCTATCATCCTGGAGAAAATATTATCTTCCCCATTTTAGTATGATTTTGTTTTGTCTTTTTTGCGATGAAAACTGAGTCGATTTTTTTTCATAATGCTAAACCCACCAGAAATAACGAAACGTGTTTTAACTAATTAGACGAGCTCTGGATAATATTACGCATTGTTGAAACTGAATACAACAGACTGATAAGTCCTAATAGCGGTTTGACTACTTACGCCACCTATCGCTTTTATTTTGCGTTAAGTCTAGAAAAATGGTACTATTGTAAATATATTCACAATATTGCTTAAAATAGTATTTTAACAATTTCAATATACGATATATGATATTGTGTGAAGAATAGGATGCGATTGGGAAAACTAGCTGCCTAAACCATTTTGATATCTATAAAACTACGTAGGCTTCGTATTTAGCTTAAACTAAACTAGAAACCTTCGCTGGCTTAGACAGTGAATAAATTTATTGGATGTCCACCGCTGATAATGAACCTAGGAGCGACTATCTACTCTCCACTCAATAAATCCATGCACATCCCAATTTTCCTAACACCGAGTTTCTAACTGGCTATCCGAGAGGCTTAAAAATACACGATAACCATCTCACTATTCTGCAACATATGAAAATTCAATCAATATGCATACTGTGACAGCCAATGCCGAAGCGGGTCTTACGGAGATATGTTACTTGATCGACAATTTACGTAATCAATTACTGTGGATACTAGAAACTTGTCAAAAGGTTTCTCTGCTGCTGGTAGCAACTGGAACGTCATCTAATTCAGTGTCAAATGAAGGTCAATGCCAAACAAGCGAATTGTGCAAAGCAATTTTTTTTATTGAATAACTAAACCAATCAAAAATAAGCGGAGTACAGTTAAATACGTGCACTGCCTGATCAGAAAATTAAGGACCTTACATCGCGAGGGCAAGTATAAAAATCTCACACGCGTCCACACATACCGGCCACCAAATTAGAAACTTTTATTCAATACCGTGTTGGAATTCCTTTAGCTCGAATTACACAACAACACATTCGGCATAGATTCCACAAGGTGTTGTTTTGCATATACAACATACCAAGCGTTCACCAAACAGTCTTAACTGGCTCAGATTTGCTCCCGAATCCGTTTTTATAACATGTCCCATGCATTCTCAATGGGGTACAGATCTGGGATTTGTGGTAGCCACAGAAGATGGAAGTCGCTGTCATGCCCGCTGAACAATTCTTGCGCGATGGAACAGTGGCATTGCTGTCCATGAAACAACCATCACTTGCTGGATAAGAAGTGAACATTGCAGGATGGGCTTGATCGGCAACAATGTTCAGATAATATTTGAGGACAACCGACCTTCCAGCAATAACAGAAGATCCGTTTCTTACCAACGGAACATTCCAAACACCGTGACACCACCTCCAGGAACTTTGAGCTGTTACAACGAACCCGTTACAATGCAACGGGTTTGTTGTTTCAATGGATTCTCGCAAAACTCTCTGCCTACCGTCGGTACAAAACAAAGTGTACCGTGACTCGTACCACATTAATTTTTCCAGTGTTCAGCCATGCTGTTTCAGATCCCCACTGCGAAGAACCAGAATGTTCGTCGCAGAAATCAGTGGTATCCATATTAGGCATGCGACTCTCTATACCGACGCTCTTCACATTCCTGCGCATAATTCGGTGAGATTTGGATCGGGTTCAGCCTTCATTAAATGCTTCGATAAATTGCTGCCACAAGAAGTTCTGCTTGTCCGTACAAGCCTTCTCAGACGACGGCGATCTCGTTCCTAACAATCTCGTTGGTCCATGGTTACGCCTCATAGACAAGAAAGGTAATTTTCTCAATGATCAAACACCCTGGATATCTCACCTTTTGAGAAACCTGTTAGCTTTGCTATTTTCATAATCGTGGCTGTAGCCAGACGGACACCCACAACAAGCCCTTTAACTAAGAGAGATCCTTTGTTTTTCTCCCATCGTGATCAACACTATTGATGATTACTGACCACTACCACCAATTCTAATTAGTTGCCTAGAACGCATGGATGCACCTGATCAAGTATTTTGCTTATACGTTGGGTAAGCACGTTTGTGGTCTATATGTGTATATCTGTACTTGTTACCCCCCTTAGTAGGGGGGTAATAAGTACAGATTGTCCACAAATGTTTACCCTGATTATAATATATTATAAAGTTTCAGTGGATACTTGGAATGGAACACAAAGTTAGACTTCAACGCATAACATATAGAAAAAAGTCACTAGACCAAAGAGGGGGGAGGGGTGTTCGGTCCTGTTGAAAGATAACATTTGGTAGCATCTCCTGTAGCTGGGGGATGGCATAATTATTGAGCATGTCTAAGTACACATTTCCATTATTTTCTTTTTCAAGAAAGAAGAAAGGGCCAATCACTCGATCATTCATTAGTCCACACCACACATTGAGTTTTGGACTAGCTCGAATGCGTTCTCTTATGGCATGTGGGTTTTCATATTCCCACATTGTGTCTGTTGACTACTCCACTCAAGTGAAATGTTGCCTTATCAGAGAAACAAACAAGCTGCAAAAAATCATTATCCCCATCGATGCGGTTCAAAATGAGTTTGCAAATTCTTCACGCCTTGGACGATCATCTGGCTTTATCTCCTGAACAATTTGGACTTTGTACGCAAACAATTTCAAACGTTTGCGTAAAGAACTTGGCATTTGAAGTTCTAGTGAAGCTCTTCTGATTGACTTCTGCGGTGACCGGGTGAGGGTAGGTTGAACTGCCTCCTCGGAAAACGATGGTCTGCCACTGCTTGTACCCTTGTGAACTGAACCTGTTTCTAAAAACTTTGTCTTTCATGACTTAATGAGCTTGACATCAGATGGGTTCTTTCCATACTGTGCCCTAAACATTCGCTGCACTGTAACTGGAGATTTTTTCTGCTAGGAACAGAACACATTGGACTTTTCCCTGTACTGAAGCCATTTTTAAAGAAAATCAGCAGCCGCGCTCCTGGTGGCAAAAGCAGTATACCGAAGATACCAGCATGGAAACTTTATGAGTGCCCAAGTTTACCTGCAACGAAATTTATTCAGTTAGTTTCATTGTTAAAATATTATAGCCAGTTGAAATCAGGCTAAACATTTGTGGACATCCTGTATAATACCAGACATATTCCTCATTCTTAATTGAGGGGATGTGTAGAGACAAAGCAACTTCGTAGTACAGATGAGAAGACCTGAGTTTGAATCCTATCAAGGAGGAAAAGAATCTTTATGTGGTTTTTCAACCGAAGGTGACTATGTGTACGACTGGAGCAACGAAGTGTATACGGCCTTAATTAAGTGTATTCTTCTGATCAGTTTGCCTATTTTTTGGGGAAAAAATCAACCGAAGGTTAGCTAGCCCGTCTCAATAGGGCTGCGACAGTTTTTTCCCATTTTCTCGCCAAACCGGCAATTTAATAGAAGTGATAGAGCGATCCCCATTTATAACAGGGAATGCTTTATAAGATCTTTTCAGCTCGATGCGAATTAGTAATCTCACATCTGAAATAACAAGTTCGGTTAGCAAGGAACTCACGATCATGTGATAGACAGCTGCTCTTGCTTAATCCTAAATATATCTGCTGGTTTTAGAGAACTAAGATTTACGAAAAACAAACGTTATCTGGGGGATGTGTACGTCATCTACAATTCCCTGAGGCATTACAGGAAGGCTTTTTGGATCTAAGGAACTGCAAATAAATAAGGCAACAAGCATGTAATACCTTGCAGGTAATATTTCACATGAAATGTTATCCTTAAATGAACCCTTCTCTCACTCTTACATCTTAAGAGTTAACTTTGATTACTAATTCTTCAGAGCGGGTGTGAAAGTGATTCTTGTTTAATTCCAGAATCTCTAAGAGTTCTAATTTCCTGTTCACCACGAAAACGGAACCGGCTTGATTTATTACATGCTCGGTTGTTCTTTACACGAAGAGTTTTAAAGTCTGCAAATCACTATTGTTTAACTCGTACAGTTGTCTACCGTGTTTGCTCTCATGGCGTAAACAGACAGCACCCAAAATTAGGTGATAAATCAAAGGATTCGTTTTTGTGAAACTTGACAGGAAATGACGCATTAGCTTAAAAGTAACTTTTACTTTCCTCCAAGATTTATATTGTTATAGCTCACTTAAGGGTTGCATTCCAAATAACTTTCACAGCTGTTTTCACTATTTAATCGTAATGATAAAATCTCGTGAAAGGATATCGTGCTGCGTTAAACTATTGACCGATGCCGCTCCTCCTTTAGTGATAACAGTGTTGATAGTGTGCGCCATTTTCAGCAAGATAACTGACTCATCACACCCGCCATTTTGTATTATAAAAAGTGTTTAGTTTCCAAAAGTGAACTGCATTGAGATTATCTCGACCGTAAAACCACACACTAGTTACGAGGCTAGAAAAAAGAACACTTTTCATGCAATGATTTCTTCGCATGCAAATACGTTACATGTGGGGTTGATCTGAGGGTAGCAGTGAACTACAAAAACTCAACCTACCAAGAATTTAATTTTAGAAATGGTGTTGAAATGCACCGGACGGAAAGCGCACTGCCGAACGAAACTAGAAAAAGTCTTCCTGAAAAATTCATTTTATGAGGTGGAGGGGGGGGATTTCATGGCTCCATATTTCAGAAGAAAGGATTCCAGGTCTCTGATTGAAATCAAAATGCATCTAGCACGCAAGAATAAAAGTGCTTTTCCAGTTAGGTTAGAAGTATTAAGGTTTTCCATATATGTAAAACACAAACCAGCCTTGGAACACAAACTAACGGAAAGGATTTGAATGTTTTTCTTGTGTGCATCACAACCTCAGTTTATTTAGGCGTTTCTAGTTAAAAAAATGTGCACTCAGCACGCCCTTGGAAGGGTTTTATGATTAAGTAGAATCCAATGCATATAATTCTTTCATAGTCGAGCCAATCCGATACTCAGTCGATGCTCTTTGGTTAGAAAACACCAGATCCAAATCTCGATAAGAAGAACCTATATAAGGACAAACTGAGGAAGAGTTGGCCAGTCTCATTTGCATAAATATACATGTACAACTATTTATTCATGTCACTTTAACACGAAAAACAGTTAATGAATCGACAGAGTAAATATGTACGTAAGGAAACCGTGACCTTCAGTTCTTCCTGGATATTTATCAACGTTTCCACGAGTATTTCACCACTTCGGAAGGCAAATATGTAAAGGAAATGTACATTACAAAAGGATATGGCATATTAGCGTAAAAAATCGGAGATCCAAGTTGATTGAACATGTGAACTGAATGTATAAGCAGTCACAATCACTTACGCTACCTTAAAATTGTAATTTTTCATAATGTATACCATAACATTAAAAATTAGTTCATTAACCACTAATTTCAGGTAATCTTATTCTTATTAAAATAAAGTAACGCTAAATAGTTAATATACACCATTATAATTATTTTATAAGTAATAATAATATATTGCTCTTAATTACCAGCATGGAGTCACACTTCAAGATCAAACATTTCAAAACTACAGAGAATCCAAAACAAATGCCTTAGGATGATCCTGGATGCACCGTGGTTCATCAGAAATTCACCGAGAAACCGGCACTCCATACATCCCCTCTCTTCTTCGTGATCTTGCAGAAAAATTCTTCGTGAAGTCAAGTTCACATTCAAACCCACTAATCGTGCAAGCTGTCAACTACAATGAGACTGATTACTACAAACACAAAAGATCGAAGACTATTCTTCTCTCAACTGATCATAGCTAACACAACTGCCCTCAGAGGGCGAGCTTAATTGCTCCCATTCCCAAATAACTCTCATTACAGATAAAGGGGAATATGAAAAGCACTTGTGCTTCACCCATCCTGTCAGTAACGTCAATGGTCAAAGGAATTGAGGAGGAGACCCTTGGAGGTTAACGGATGGCATTGCTGTAGTTCTAACTGAGGCTCAGCTATTGCTGCTACCCTCTTGCCATGATCAGAGCTTTAATAGCTCAATAACACCTTATCCCTACACTGTACAGATAACGGAGAAGATGAAAAGCATTCTTTCTTCGCCCCTTTAAGCCAGTCCTTATAAGGACTATAATGACGTAATTATAAAGGGGGAATGTTATTTGGATTGATCGACCGTGAGATGCGGTGATTAATACCCTTGGAGCGTAATGGATGGCAATGTTGCAGTCAATGACGTTCTAACTGAGTCTCGGCTATTGCTGTTACCCTCCTGCCATGATCAGAACTTTAATAGCTCAATAACACCTTCTCCCTACACAGTCCTCTACAGATAACGGGAAAAATGAAAACCATTCTTGCTTCGCCCCTTTAAGCCAGTCCTTATAAGGACGAATTATAAAGGGTGGGGGTGAAAAGTCCTTTTTAGGACTTCCAGGGTAACGAATGGCAATGAAGTTTTAACTGAGGCTCGGCGATTGCCGTTACCCAGCCATGACTAGAGCTTTTAGCTCAATAACACCCCATCCACACAGATTTTCTTCATTCAGATGACGGGATAAAGAGTCAAGGACTCAGTACATCTCCCAGTTCTTTTAAGAACGTATTATAAATATATAAGTTGAAAAAGTCCTTTTTAGGACTTCCAGGGTAACGAATGGCAATGCTGTAGCCAATGAAGTTTTAACTGGGGCTCGGCTATTGCCGTTACCCAGCCATGTTACTGAAACAAAGAAGACAGGTGAAATCTTTCTAAGCAACACGTATAAGATCTTATATTCATGGAAAGAAGTAGCCATAGTATTCAACACTAAATACGAGGCTAATCTTCTTGAATGGCAGGCAGTCTCAAGTAGAGTGATGTGGGCAAATA
Source organism: Typopeltis vanoorti (assembly GCF_054136105.1). Taxonomy (NCBI): domain Eukaryota; kingdom Metazoa; phylum Arthropoda; class Arachnida; order Uropygi; family Thelyphonidae; genus Typopeltis; species Typopeltis vanoorti. The sequence continues at coordinate 47,748,345 of NC_143553.1, forward strand.
TCAGAATAGGGAATTGGACAATGAGACTTATTTGTGCCTATGGTCCCACAGAAGGTTATGCTAAATTAGAAGTGGAGGAATTTTTTTGAGGTTTTAGAGAAAGCAACTGACACAATGAAAAAGAAAAAGTTGGTCCTTGTTGGGGATCTAAATAGCAGAATAGGAAATTATTGTGAGACATACAAAAATATTTTGGGAAAATTTGGAGAAAAGAGCAAAACTAATAATAATGGCAAATATCTGTTGGATTTCTGCTCAGGACATGGACTGGTTATTACTAACACCATGTTCCAACATAAATATGTGCACAAATTCACATGGAGAGAAGAGGCAAGGAATAAGAAAAGTCTCATTGACTATGTTATTGTTGATAGTGATGTTTTCTCCCTGGTGCAGGACACCAGAGTGTACAGAGGATTTGAAATTTGAAGTGATCACTATTTAGTCTTGATCAGGATAAAATTGAATTTCATATTGAAAAAAAGAATGACATGTAAGAAAGTTTTAAAGCGAGTAAAAGTTGAGCATCTCTCAGATGTGAACTGTAGACTAAAACACACAAACATGATTGAAGAAAAAATGAGAGTTTGGGAGCAGGAACCAAACCTTGGTGATTCAGTGGCAAGCTCTGAAGAAAACCTCCATTGATTCAGCCAGAGAGGCATGTGGTGAGGTTGTCTGCAAGAATAGAAAAATCAGAGCTCCATGGAAATTAAAGAGGCAGTGAAGGAGAAGAAGAAAGCATATCAAAAGTTCCTGGCAAATAAGTAAGATTGTGCTCTTACAGAATACAGAGACAAATGTAAGAAAGCTAAACAGTGTGTAAAACTAGGCTAAACAAAAGTCATGGGAGGACTTTGGCAAAACATAAAAAATAAATATCAAGAAGATGGTAAGATATTCTGGAGGTTGTTGAAGAAGCTTAGGAATGGAGGAAAGAGTGCTGTAAAAGGAGTTAGAGATGATAAAGGTGACATGAAAACAGGAGAAAAAGATATCCTTGAAGTATGGAGAAATTACTTCGAAAAATTGCTAAATGAAACAAGCAGTGATGACAGCACAGTGGTAAAAAACACTCAACAGGTATACAGTCAGGAATACATATCCATGCTTGAAGTAAAAAAAGTCATCAAAAGCTTGAAATGTGGAAAGACAGCAGTAGATGATATTTGACCAGAAATGCTGAAGTATGGTGAAATAAACGTCTTACAGTAGCTGCACTGCATAGTTCAGAAAGCCTGGACAGAGGGATGAATTCCCGATGATTGGAGTAGAGCTCTCATAGTACCCATATATAAAAAGGGAAATAAAACTGAATGTGAGAATTGCAGAGGTTTTTCCCTACTGAGTGTTCCTGGCAAGATTTATGCAAGTATACTTGAGAAACAGTTCAGGCAAATTGTGGAAGACGAGTTGGTGAAGGACAAGCTGGATTCTGTCCAAATAGAGACTGTCAGGATCAGATCTTCACTTTATGACAGATAGTTGAGAAATCGCGGGAATATAACAAAGATCTGTATTTAAGTTTAGTCGATCTGGAAAAGGCATATGACAAGGTGCCAAGAGAGAAGCTATTCAATATGCTACAGCTATATGGTGTCAATGGGGCATTATATCAAGCAATACTTAGTCTTTATTTGAGTTGTAAGTCAGCAGTTAGAATTGAAGGAAGTACAGGAAGATGGTTTAATGTTAAATCTGGTGTGAGACAAGGATGTACGTTATCCCCTCTGTTATTCATTATCTATATGGATCACACTACGAAGGAAAGTGGTATTAAACATGATATCAAAATTGGAGATGTTAATGTCAGCTCTTTACTTTCTGGAGATGTACTGAATATATTTAAAAATATGACATCAAGTCTGCAAGATTCTCTGACTAAATTGAATAGCTGTTGTAATAGATATGTATGAAGTCAGTATCAAGAAGAAAAAGACAGTGAAAATAGGTAAAAGCATTGAAAATATCAACTGCATTGTGAGTGGATAACGTTGTAGAACAAGTAAAACATTTCAGCTACTTAGAGACGATGTTTAGTAAAGATGGTAAATTAAATATGGAAATAGACAACAGAATCAACAAAGCTGATAGGGTGGAAGTCAATTGAATAAATTCATATGGAATAAAAGAGAAATTAGTCGGAACACTAAATTAGCTGTATACAAGACAGTGTTCAAACCAGTTTTAACTTATGGATCTGAGAGCTGGGTCAGAAGTAAAACACTTGACCAAAGACTAGAGACTGCGGATATGAGAGTCCTGAGAAAGGTTAGAAGCGTGAACAGATGGCAGCAATGGGAATATCATATTAAAAACGAGGATATTAGGAAAGAACTTAACATTGTCAGCATCCAGGAATATGTTAGCAGAGCTAATCTCAGGTGGTATGGTCACTTAAATAGAATGGGAGAGGAAAGATTAGCAAAACAAGTGTTCTCTGCCAGGTTGGCAGGAAAACGACCCAGAGGAAGACCAAGATATAGGTGGATTGATACGGTACAAAGTGCCTTAGACGATAGAAATATAAGATCTGATAATGTTGGAGTCTTGACAAGTAACAGACTGATTTGGAGGAAAATTGTAGATAGGAAGTTAATAATGTTGTGAATTTTTCATGTAGTGCTATCATATCCTGTACACCCCTTGAGGATGTAAATCAGGAATTTGATGATGATGAATAAATATTAATGACCTTGACAATTATTGTTCTAGTGAAGTCATGGCACTGAAGAAAATGTTTTTTTTTTTTTTTTGTAGATGCTATTTTATATTAGCAATTCGAATTTCGATATGTTCTCTGGTTCAGCTCGGCTGGAAAAGTTCGGAAAAAACACAGCGACTCGAAGATGATACTGCAAAACCAATATCATCATCAGATTCGACGGATTGCCGCATCGAGCATAGCACACTCCCGCTTTTCCTGAAATCGAATACATGCTAACGGCAGAGGTCAGCACAAAACGCTATTGATTTTTAGCCGCACAGCCGTCTTTCAATAAGATTTGTGGTTCCGACAGATAATAGTTTCAGTTCCGGGAATCTTTGTATCGGTTACGGCGCGTAGAGGATGCATTCGATGGGATGTCTGCGTACGTCAGTTTGAACTCGACGAGATTCATTTCTCCCAGAAATTTCAAATCAGTTGCCTCCTCCAAGTCAAACCATTCGGTAGGCGAATTAAACATCGAAAATATTTAAATTATGTAAGAAAATTATTCCCGTTTTTTCTGTGGTCGTATTGTCACTAAAGAGAGATGGTTGATCAACAATTAGTTTGAGATTTTAAGTCAGTAAAGTTCTTTCCGGTGTCCTTTTTTTGTTTAAGATATCGAGACTGTTCTTTTATAATTTTTTGTTATAAACTTAAAACTGCTTATTTCTTCTCTCTCATATAACTGACCTATTCATCTTATTTAAAAAGGATTCGGACCCAGGTTTTTTACGAGTAAAACGCAAAGGCTGTGTCATATTTGAGACTATTGTTTGATTAAAAACCTTAAGTTTTTCTTTTTTAAATCTTAACTTAGGCACTTCAATTTTAACTTTATAGTTTAAGACTTATCGTAGATAGTTGGAAACGTTTGATTACTATAAGGTTTATAGTAAACGTAGGATGAGGAGAGAGTGCCGCCATTAGCAAAACTCTCATTAGGGTTTGAGGTCAGTGAAAAAACGTCATGTATATGACGAAGAGGGTGGGTGAAATAACAGTTCTGAGAAACATCTGCATTAACAGGAAAATTTGAAGAGAATACTTTCCACCGTTACACGTAATAACTCGAGAGGAAACGGACAATCTATAAAGGAAGGGGGATTGACCATAAGATAGCATCGAGGACTTCTCAGAAAATTGCTAAGTGTCCAGATGATTCCGACTAGGAGATCTACTGTGGATGTAGCTGGTGGAATCCATACTGATGATTCCCGATTAGTCTGCGATTGTTTTGCAAGCTTCAGTGTAGCCCGGAGCTGAAGTTTTGTATCAAGCTACTTACAATCTTTTTTTGATCTAAACCCCCCCCCCTCCCCCAGCACAGCTCTTGCAAAAAATCATGTCTACTTTCTGTCGCATAGCGAAACAAGCCACCTCACTAGTGAGGTGACTTCTCCTCTTGGTAATTCAGGTATCGTGGTTTGTAAATGACCAATTTACTTCAGATAATTATAGATTAACAAATCTTCCAAATTGATCCAATTGAAGTTGTGGACATTAAAGTCAGCAAGGAAAATGACTTCGCTGTCGGTATAGTTGGATTAAAGAAAATAAAATTTCATGGAGAACAATTCAAAAAAGCTCAATGATTTTCAGAATTGGAGAAAAGCCGAGAGAAGATAGGGGAAGATAATCTCGGGCATATCACCCATAAACAGAGCATTCCCCTAAAGTTACCACTACACGGCCTCCTTCAAAGCACAATATAGCATCGTAGGTTGCTGCAGGATTGTTTGCCATTTAAGCAGGGAAAACACGTTATGACTAGTTTGGTTTCTTATGCAACAAGTTTATTCAATGTAACTCAATTAGTAGCAACTTGGGTTCGAATCCGTTTTGGGATGCGGTGAACTTGTTGCAAAAGCTATTAATCTGCAGACAAGTTAAATCTATTAAAATATCCGACTAATGCTTATGTTCTTAAGCTGTTAAGCATTTGCGCATTGTATTGATTTGTAACTAAATATATGAAGAGCCAAAGGCTTCAATTCGGCGACATGAACTTATTTAAGTTAAGGCTCAGTTAAGTAAGTTTGAGCGCGGTTAGTAGTTGGAAGGGGGCCAATCGTTCGATGCTGTTGGCACACTCTCCCTCGATGAGTCTTTGGACTCCCTGGAGGTGTCAAATAATAATAATAATAATAATATAAAGTTCGGCGAGTCCACGCGTAAGCAAATACCTTGATAGTGCAACACATATATAATCCATTTGGTAGTGCAACACTTATGGGTAAATACCAAGAATAGTGATCGGAGCTTGCTCCATCCTTACTATGAGTTGCCTCAGTGTTGCATTACCAAATGGGCTATATATGTGTTGTATTATCCAGGTATTTGCTTACGCGTGGACTCGCCGAACTTTATGTAGTTTCTATATTCGGCATGAAACTCTTTCTTATTACATTTAGTTACATTTGAATAAATGTATAAAATTCAAATAAATAGTTTGAAACTATTTTATTTATAATTTTCATTGGATTATCAATACATATTCACGAGTGAATATCGTAATACAGAACAATTAAAAACACGATTCGCTTGATTAGAAAGGAATTAACAATACAAGTGAAAGGAAAATAGGCAAGACTATCGAATTCATCTTATATCCAGTTATGAATGTGCAATAATTAATACTAATTAAAATTATTTCCATTCTTTACAAGGAATTATAAAGTCCTACTTCCAACACTTAAGTTTCAATTAATTTACTTTCTCGATATGGCGATTAATTGGCTTTGTTATCTTTCAGATAGGAAGCCTGCAGTTGCTCGTCCCTGCCAGTGATCCTCAGGCCAGATTCGTTCTCGTGACTCACTGATCATGTGCCGTAGACTATAATAATGAACCCAGCCATGCAAAAAAGAAGCAAGCGTTTGGTTCATCCAAATGGCTGTCATTCTCGTAGTTTTCCAAGAGCGCAAAGAAATGTGATGTAAACTCAGCATCACTCCTGGGACATGTCGGATTCTTTTCTCTATCCTTAGAATTCCCAAGAAGTGCATCAATAGCTGTTTAGCGCGCACTCCACACTAACTCCTGGATGGATAATTCTTCGGAAGATGAGTTCACCTTGGCTGGTTCTTCCCGAGTGCAATATTTCATGGTCGGCAATCACAGCGAGAACAGCAGCATCTTGGAAACCGTTGAGATCATCGAGAAAAATGTGGTTGCTATTGACAACGAGGAAAATAGTATTCTGAAGTCCCTGCACATTCCCAACTCGACCGAAGATTCCAGAATGACTCAAATCATTCCGCTGAACCCTCAAGCGGACGTCATCGATCTCACACTGTCCGAAATCGCCTTGACCGCCATCCTCTGCACTATCATCCTCTTGACAATCTTCGGCAACACCTTAGTGATTGCCGCAGTGGCAACCACTCGCCGACTTCGTACAATCACCAACTTCTTCGTGGTATCGTTAGCGGTGTCCGACCTTCTCGTGGGGTTTTTAGTGATGCCCCTTGCGGTAGTGAGGGAAATCAGTCAGCTGTGGCTCATGGGGAAGGTCGTTTGCGAACTGTGGATTTCCCTGGACGTGATGCTGTGCACGGCGTCCATCCTCAACCTCTGTTGTATCAGCGTCGACCGTTACTTCGCCATCACGTCGCCGATGATGTACGCGGTGAAACGTAGCAGTCGCCTGGCCATCATCATGATCGCCGTGGTGTGGGTGCTGTCAGCGCTCATCACGTGTCCGCCGATGTTCGGATGGCACGAAGGGAACAGGCAAAACTCCACCGACTGCGTTTACAACAGCAATCAGGGATACGTGGTGTACTCTGCCCTGGGTTCGTTCTACATCCCCGCTATAATCATCGTTTACGTTTACTGGAGGATCTTCGCCGCAGCAAGACGACGACAGGAAGTTCTAATCGACGACGACAAAAATCAAAATCCGGATATTCCTGTGATATCGAAAGGGTCGACCGACGCTCCTCGTCTCGTGCTTATGGAGAGCGCTGACAGTGGCCAAAGTGACAAAGAGATCGTAAGTTTGTGCGACGTCGCCAACAGTGGCCATCATCACAACCACCTGCGGCTCTGCAGTCAGAAGGCTCGCGCGCGATCGCCCGTTCGGATTACGAATTCGGAACCGGTCTCCTCGACGACTCGGATCGCTGTGAGTCGCGGCGGTTGGAGGAGCAGCACGTGGAAACCATCGTCTCCGAAGAGCCGAACTCGGTCGGTTCGATACGTGGTCAGTTCCACGAGGATGGACTACCAAGTCGGAAAGGTGCAGAAGAAAAACTACGAAAGGGCCGCTTTTCAGAGAGAACGACGAGTGGCCAAATCGCTGTCGGTCGTCGTGGGAGGTTTCTTCGTCTGCTGGTTGCCCTTTTTCATCACGTACATCCTGGAGCCTTTTTGTTCCTCGTGCTACTTCCACCCGACTTTGCAGTCGTCCCTCGTATGGCTCGGCTGGGTGAACTCTGCAATCAACCCTTTCATCTACGCCTTCAACAGCGTCGACTTCAAAAAGGCGTTCGTTCGGCTCACCATCGACAAGTGTCGTCACCGGAAAAAGACCAAAACGCGGTACAATCCTCAGAATTTCCTGTGACGTCAGTGCGTTTTTTTTTTATTTTTTTCCCCTTCTTGCTGTGATAAGGAGAAGTCTTCCTTAAATTTGCTTGTGATTTTTTTATATCCTTGTTTTCTGGAACTTAGTTTATTTTGAATTAGACAAAAGAAGTCCGTGAAATAATATTAAAAACGAATTTAGCAAACGGTAAGTATATTCGAAAGGCGACTTTCGAATTTTTATCTTACATGCGAAATAATGTCGGAGAATTGATAGAATTATACAGATTGTTGAAAAATTGAAATTCAGTATTTCTCACATTAGAAAGCGTATGCAACACCTAAAGTTGTGCACACTCTACTCCAGTCAGGTCATCACATTTAACAAAATACACTAAAATGCCTTCACTACAATCTCCATTCGGCCAAATGTTGATCAAAGTTTTTGGAATTATGGCCGAAGCAACTGAGCTATGCGGCAAGATGATTATGAATGTATTTTCGATCTGGGTTCGATTCTTCCCTCATTTTGAAGTCTTATCCTGGATAATAAAGAACATCAGAAACAGAAGATGAACCATTTAAGTTCTTATTCGAGTATGGCTTATATCTGACGTAAAGATGGAAACTATGATGTCATCACAGAAGCTATGCAAGAATGTGTCATAAAAATCAACTTGCATGAAAATTATGAATCGCATGACTGTCGCGAACTATCGTGACTCATGAATGACTGCATGGATTTGATCATGGATTTATAACTACGTGGATTGCTTGGGTATTGGGGTATTTAAAAGACAAATGTATACCGTGTCTGTAATTTTCATTTACTTTTTAGTGTTTCAGTGATCCGAGAGAACTGTTTTCTAACCGTTTTGGTTTTCATCATAGTAAACGTAGAAATTTGAATATTTCAACAGCTCATGTTTAGAAGTCCGTAAACATGGTATTCGATGGGTTGAATAGTTTTAAAGTCTTGGAGTTTAAACCAAAGGCAAAACAATACATGGACTAGGCAGAGATCGGGTCTTTTAAGTGACCCAATATCAACAATACTCATACCGAAGGTTTTGTGAGTTTATTAAGATTGAATATCTTCTAAGTGCAGATTTTGCCTACTTCGGAAGAGGATTTCTTTAAAATATATATTTTAAGCATAAGTGCTGGCTTATAGTTCACCATTAACTCGAAAAGAGAATGAAGAACAGAGATCTTCTGATCGCTGTCAAAGGAGGAAAAATACTTCGTGGCAATTTCAACAAAATTTTTTCTTCAGATCGTTCACCCCTCTCCCCGCCTTTGACATGCGACTGAAAACTTGAGTTTATACGAGTAAAACGAAGAATTCAACAAACAACCACACAATGGATTTTCGCTTAAGAGTTCTCAAGTGCTAGTTATGATTCTCCCTCTTAATAATAAAGAAATATGACTCAGACTTCCACTTTTAAGAATGATTGATGTAGTTGACTGCAGATGAAATGCGAACTGCGAGATGGTAGCGCTCAGATCACGATTACAAAAAATTACTCTGCGTGTTTAGTCGACAGAGCACAACGTTCTTAATCTTAAGTCGTAAAGACTCGGTTATTAGACAAACGATCTAACTGCACCCATTTAGCATTATGTTAATGGAACTATCAAGTCGCTTTTAATCGTGACAATGAGTCATACGTTATTGAAATATAGCGTAGAAAATTCGTCACAGGCTATTTAGTAATATCAGAGCCCGCTGGATACGAATAGCTGACTCAGCATTACAGAAAGGCTTCTCTAATGATCACTCTATCCAATTACGCTATGAAGTAGTCCTTGACGTGTGAGGTATTTCGAAAACTGCTGAACGCATTCTGTAAAATTCTCTGCTGTTGCTCAATACTCGAAGTCTTCTTACAGATTCAAGCACCGAGATTAACTAATTGTATACTTTGAGTGTAGTAATTAATTACCATCTTTCCCAAACAAGAATTATATGAGCCTCACAAAGAATTTGTGTTTCCTTCAGAGAATTAGTTCGATGTAATTCTTGTGCTGGCATTTGTTATGGTAGAAAAATCGCTGATTGTACCCATGAAAGAATATTTTTAATGAATATAATGCTTCAATATTATCCGGAGAAGCCCGTTTCGTATTACACATATTTAAAGTTTTATACAGAACGATGTAATCCTTATATAAGGCGGCGTAAAAGTAGCGAAGCGGTTGAAAAAAATCAAAGCGTTTTGAAATTCAATGTTTTTTTAATTTTTTCTTATCAGAGCTTGTGAAGTACATCTGGCAGATTCAGTACGGAACGTTACACCATTATGCAACGACCCAAGATCATAGAGCTTTATTTTGAACATCACGTTCAATAATCCAGACTCAACGAGCCTATTGCAGTCATTTTAATGCGCGAAATGCACCCTCTGAATCGATAATCCTCGCTTGATGGGACGTTTTTGGCACTTAAGTGAACGGTCTGGTGCGCAATTGCATCATGACGTATTATTGGACCATTTGTCTTTGAAGACAACAATGGCAATGCCGTAACTGTAACCGGTGAGCGATATCATCAACAACAAAGACCAGCTCTTGCTGATACTCCAGAGATGTGGTTCCAATAGGATGGGGCCACTGCGCGCGCACACACACAGCTCGAGCCACGATAGGGGTCTTAAGGGAGATTTTTGGGGGAAGTCTAATTTCAAGAAATTCTGCATTCAATTGGACTGCTCGTTCGCCAGATTTAACGGTCCCTGACGTTTTCCTTTGGGGACATCTTAAGGAAAGGGTGTATGTGAATAAAGCGAACCACAAAGCAGCTCAAGGAGAACATTCGAGCCGAAATATGGGAATTAACGCCAGATACTCTGACACGACTAATGGAAAATGTTCTCAAAAGAGCCAAACTTTGTGAAGCTGAAAATGGGGGTCACCTACAGGACATAGTCTTCTATGCCAAGCTCATAAAATTCTCCGTGGATTATGTTACTGTTTTGAAGAGAAATAAATTCAAAACTTACACTTTAAAAAGTTATTATTGTAAATCCCTTTGCTACTTTTGCGCCACCCTGTATAAAAGCTCTTATATACACAAATAAAGCACTAACCGGTTGGTAGACAAGAATAGAATAAAGGTAATCTTGTTTGTTGCAAATATATTTCTTTCGAGGAACACCAATCGATCTGAAAACCATTCCCGGCCCAATATTCACTGTAACCATCTAACTGATAAACCTTATATAAGGGAAATGTTGGGTCGTTTGCATTTAGAGCCCGAAGTAAATGAGACAGACTTTCAAGTGAATTATGCGTTTTCAAGATAGATGAACTGCTTTGTTGTTGAAGGATAACTTTTTCAGTAACTCGTACTAAATTAGATAGTTGACGGGATTTGAACCCTCTGACATCTTTGTTCTTCTCATTTTCAGACTGCACCAAGGGCGATTACCAGGTCAAAGTTCATCTGTGACATTCAGTATGAACCGATTAAATACGCAAAATATTCCCAAAGAACAACTAAAGGCATTTTATATCGGCGCATTTAGCTACTGATAATAGAACAGATAGCTAAACGGAACCACAACTCTGTTTTTTTAGAAGCGTAATGTGGCTTCAAAAAGTTCGTTGTTTTTAATCTATAGAGCAAAGTTATATACGATAGATCCATTGCATTTTGTGGGCGTGAGTCAAATGAAATGTATTTTAATAAATTTAAAATAACAAGAAAAATGAAAAAAAAAAAAGTATTATCAATGTCACAATGTTATAAATGAATTAGGCTTAGTTGCTGCAAGGAAACACAGTCCAACTAAATATAAAACTTGAATAACAAATGATATTTTATTAAGCAATTTACTGCTCTCCTAAATAACAAGTTAGGAGTATAAAATATCTGAATTTTAAGGTTACTGAAATTTCACCAGAGTTTAGCTAAGACTAAAAAGTGAAGTCGAATTTAAAACATCGAATTTCAAACCGCGTACATTGAAAAAATAAATAAAATAAAGCCTTAAAATTCGGAATATAAATGTGCGTAAAATTTTGTACCTATACAACCGATCAGATTGTTATTTTAATGCAATAAGTTGCCCAATATTATACGCTGTCTATATAACAGAAAATTCACATTCTGAGACCAAAAAAATCAGATTTGTCGCACATTTTTCAGAATGTCCCAAGAGATGAAGATGGAGATTTCGGGGTTTATTCAGTGACAGATGTTCATTTGGACGATCGTGCGCTATCCTACAGATGTATTCTTCGCGTTAACTTTACTTCCAGTATATAACACCAGTTTCAAAGGCCTGCTTGAAAACGTGCACAAAGACATCCCACTGTGTATGCGTAGTTGGCTGCCAACTCTTGGAAAGCGAACAAAACACTACGAAATCTAAATTGTAAATTTCGTCCAACGAATGGGGACCTTAAAAACTTCTTCAGAGTTGGCTGAAAGGGGCCAGAGAACTACTGAAAACATCTTTTTTTACCCCTATTGGCAAGAGACATGATATGCATGCGGCTAGCAGATGGTGTAGCTCCTCGTATTCAAATCGTTAGAATTGTAAACGTCAATTTATACAACCTATATTAAAGGCGTGTGTAGACATTTCCTGTTTATCGCGAAGTTGTGCTGGACAGAAGACGATGAGAAAAGAAAAACGTGTGCTAAAGAGTGGTAAAAAAAAATAAACAGGACAAAATAATTATTTTACTACTCCTGTATACCATTTTGCAATAGAGAAGTCCCCGATCGTGCACTATTAGCATTTTCCTATTCACAATCTGTTATATTAATATTGTTGCTTTTTCCAACAATGCTGCCATGATTCTGTTATTAGATTGTTTGATACAAACTCATTCACTTAGTTTTGCAACAAACAACAATGCGTTAATACAAAATATTGGAGGCTAACAATATTGCCGAGATTCACGTTATACTATGATCAGCGATTGTAATAATGCGTCAACTATCATTTGTCGCTAACCAGTGAATATTTGTCTAATAGTGCAAGAAAGTTATACATAACTGATACAGACAATTTCAGGAATATCCAGTAAAGACTGTCAGCAGTTCGAACGCACTTTATTTCAGACAATGCAGCACTAGTTATGGTATATTACTTTTTCTGGTATGAACTTTGACCTGGATTGACAAATGTCAATGGATGGACTACATTTGTAGAAAATGCAATGGTTCGTCCAGGGTTAGGTCACCCATAAAATAGAGCCATGTCCCTTTCAACGTCTTACAAGCACTGCTCCAAGACGGTTCGACTTAGATTTCGATTTTACTGGATGATAAATCATCTTATCTCACGTTAGTCATCCAAAAACTCTTAGACGAGAGGAAAATCAAAAGTAATCAATTAAGGGAAGAGAACTTTCCAAAGGAAATAGACGAGGATTCCCCCCCCCCTTCGTCCTAAATAACTTCTCACTTCGCGGATCGGCTGCAGCCAATCTCTATCTTTAGCCATCATTATGGTTCACAGTGGTTGTATTCTTACCCTCTTTCTACTGATTTTAGTGATATTACTGTACATATATAAGCATGAACGTTGCTATATCACACAGGAAACCTAACGATTTTTTTTTTGTAAAATAGAATAAATTAGCAATGCAATTAAACACCTTACAGATGATTATGTTTACAATAAGTGTGGAAGTGCACTCGTTTTTAGGGGTGTGGAGTATAAGATTGGTGGCGATATCTTAGAGGAGATTAAAGATCTGGTATCAACGGTGGATAGGGACCTGACATTTTGGGAATATTTGGCTAAATCTGTGAGAACAGTACAGCAGATTATGGCAATGATGCGCAGAACATCGACACGTAGAAGCAAGGATGTTATGATTCCATTGTTTAAGGCTTTGATCAGGCTGCATGTGGATTCCTGTGCACAGATGTGGTCACTAGGTTTTCAAAAGGATGATTAGATGTTGAAAAGGGTTCAGAGACGATTGACTAAGTCGGTTTCTGGAATGTGGAATATGAAGATAGATTGAAGGAATGCAGAGTGCATAGCTAGTAGATAGGAGGAGACGACATATACATTGGTAAGGGGGGTAATTACCAAATTGAAGACCTCCCCATGATCAACTGAAGCAGCAAACGTAACACAGGAGCAAGCTACTACTCTACCAGGCGGCAATAAGACCAATACTTACATACGCCTCACTGGCCTGGAGCCACACAGCGAACTCCAACATGCAAAGACTACAAAAGTCGAAAACAAATGCCTTCACATGATGGGATACATTTAATAGGATACATTCAACGTTCACTGAAGAAAACGCAGTACTCATATCGTCCTCGAAATAGCTCATAATACTTTTCTAATGAAATAACTTATTGCGTAACCCAATATTTACTTGTGTTATTAAAAGCGAATGTTGCTTTGACAGTGAACAAATAGTTGAAACGCACCTTTGCCATTATTTTTACTGCTGTATTTCCTATATAATCCAGAACGGCAATCCTTTTCCTACGGGAAATTACAGTTCATTCTCTGACAAGTAGATCCGGACGAAGTAACCTTTGCATTTATCATTATTGCTAGTCGCCATAGTAACACGGTTCTGTTGGCTGTTACTGCATCATTGTTCACTGATTGCTTGCTACAACAATGGTGTATATTGTTGTCACATTTTATACATATTGTCGAAAGGAAATTGCAGGTATATATAGGAAACAAATGCCGCAGTATTATACGAAAAGGCATCTCTCTTTCTGCCAAAGTTCCGCACATCGTCATCATGTACATTATTACGTTTCAGAAATCATTTTGGACTTTGTAAAAGGAGAAAATTGTTTGGATACTACGATAAATTGCAGCATGAAAAGAGAACATTATGTTCTATGTGGTTGGTCGGTTGGCTGTGAATTTTTCTTTCTCCAATTCTTACTATGAACGCAGCAATGTTAAATATTAATAATTATTGATTTTGTTACGTATTTAGATAATAATCACTTTTATGTTTCTATTTTTACAGACCGACGGTAAGTGAAGGTGGCTCAACCGCTTGTTCACAACAATAAAAATCATCTTTATCCCATTACGGAGCTCACATTTTATGATATTTTTTATTATAAATATATATCTGTACGTGTGTGATATTCTGCTGTCTTTATCCACATATTCGCTTTTACATTATTGTGCGTCCAGAGAAAGAATCAAAAAAGTACTGAAATGGCAAAACAAAGAAGAAACGTAAAATTTGACAATAATATCAGGGAAAACGAAGTTTATTTCCTCTGATCTGTTTAGTGAGATTATTATTGATCACGCGATGTATATAGAAATGAAGAATAAAAATTATTTACCTGTTGTCAGTTTGATTTGTTTAGTACGTATAAATTTATACAACTCCGTATAAATAAATTGGATAACCTTGAACAAAAAAAAAAGTATAATTTTCAAATTGAGCACTATGGATAAACAATTAGTCTACCCTTGAATAAATGATTTTTCTCTTTCCATTTCCAATAAAAGAAGAACAGAATGTTAGAAATTGTATTATCTTTCTACAGATTGACTTCATTGTTGCAACAATCAAAACTCTGTCAGTGAAAAATGTTAGTAACCAAACGATTTATATTTCTGTCTACTGTTGTAAACAATAGTGTAGCGCTAACAATTAAAACTGCGCTAATCAAAAATGGTGGCACGAGATAAACCGAAATGACTTAACAATTACAAGAAAATTTGCGAAACCAGAGAATGTTCTATGGGTATTCCATTCTCCCCCCCCCCCTTGATAGTGCTGCCCTCTGGCTGCATTCACCGGAAACGATGTCTGTCAGGGAGCAATAGTTCATCTTCTAGTGTTATCTGCCTCCTCATACTTTTGTGTCGCATCACTAAACTGCTTCTGTGTCATTATGTCTCTCGAAGTTTCTTCTTTGTGAAACACTTCAAATGACAGTTCTGAACGATCTGGCCGATTTATTGTTTCAAGCAGATCGTCAATTACTTTTTTTTCTTGAAAAAACGTTTTTTGGGGGGGTTGTTTTGTTAGTTGACCGGAAGCGTGTTTGACACGAGATCGCCCATTAATCTTTGATGCTACTCTTATAGCTTTTAAGTGGAAGAGTCTTACATTACCAAGAAATCGAAGCCAATAAGAGGTGTTAAAAACTGAGTCAGTCTATTTATCGCATTAGAACTCCATCTTCCACATTTTTTTTTCATGAAATAAATGCCGGAAAAAACCTCTTAGAAAGAGAGCGTTTAAAAGCATGTGTTACATTTATGAGAGCAATGTATCCCTGTTTATTACTTTTATATCAATCTCAACATGCCTTTTAATCTATATAATTGCATAATTATGTAATATTCTAATTAAAAATATTTATACGATGATTGAACTCTACTGGAGCCAAGTAAAAATCCTGTAACTTTATTAATCAGGTACGTGCTTCATTTGTCGTTCAACCAATTCTCTGACAAGCCATCCATCAGGTAAATTCTATGATAAGTATTAATATCGACGTCATTTTTACATTCTTCGAAATTGTTCATTGTAATAAATTTCTACAGAGCGCAACAATCACTGGGCGTCGTCTGCCCTCTGTGACGTCATACTGCCCCTGATTTGAACTTTATAAGCGTGGTAGTAACATTTCTCTTACCGGAATGCGTACTGCAGTGGGTTAGGTTATGCTCAGCAGTAAATATGCACCTAAGCAAGTTAGGCTCGAAAGCAGGTTAAAGTATTCGCAAATGTAATAGTTTAGAACCCAATGGCTATGTGATTTCAGTTTAAAAAGGTCCAAGTATTTGTAGAATGCTTCATGGGAAAGGTTGTTCCATAGAACTGACGGAATAAAATCTAATCTGGAGTGGAAGGTTTGGTGAGACAGCAATTAAACAAATCGATATTGGACTCTCGTTCGTGTTATTATAGGTTTAACATACATTGGGGGTATTATCGCTGTCGGGTTGCTGAACAGCGCTTATGGAGATATTTCTAGAAGAGACCTAATGTGGAAAATGACCATACGTAAGGCAGTGGATCGTAGATTAGCTCAATGGTGTTCTTTCGAACAGCGTCCAGAATTTTGTATACAGGAAGAACTGCGAGACCATGTTACCAAGATGCGGGGGAGGAGTTGTGATCTAGTTTCTTCCTGCGCAAATGCATCACTTCGTCAGCCTTCTCGAATTCCAGCTACTGAATCTGTACAGATATAAGTTATGGAAGAGAGAGAGAGAGAGAGATCTTGTACTGAATGTTAAGCTGTTAACGACGGTTTTGCGAGTGTTGTAGGCTTCCTAGATGACCGTTACATGATGTTGGGGCGTTTGTCAAAACCTTACGATACGCTGTTCTTTTATTTTTTATTTTTGGTCTCCTCGGAAAATCACTGCTTGAGGGTTGGAAGTTTAGAGCAGAGGTGCAGAATGAAGGTCCTCATTTCAACATAACACGTTCCAAACTTTAGTTTAAGTTTTAGAAGTCTTACTTATAGTAGCTCGCATTTACTTTCTGTTGGAAACATCTGAATTCGAGAATCGTCTAGGAAGTTGGAATTCTGTGCAAGAACCTTTATAAGTGTTTAAGACACACCTTAGATAAGTTTAGTTTGTTCACAGCATGCTTTTACAGACAGTGGGATTGAGTCCCACAGGTTTTGAGAGTCAGTATACGCTCCATTCCACTAACTAGACAGGATTTTCTTCCGCAAAACAGCCATAAAAACATACGTAATTGACAGACATAAAACACTGGCCTCTGACCTTTAGTTTCTTCAGCCGAAACCCTTAACTCGAAGCTGTGGTCGGCACCAATAAAAACCAGCAATTCATAACGAAGTGAGTTCCACCCGACCGAACACTTTTTCCCTTTAATAGGACGGCAATTTTGTTTCAGTATCATAAGGCAAAATATATTCTGATTGAATAAATAGGGATAGTTATTTCCAATTTGCAGACGCTCATTCTTCGAACTATGCTTTGATGCATCACTTAAAAAAAACAATCCATTTTTTTCTGACACCGAAACGAAGATGACCTTATCTGGAGGTTCCAGTCTTAAGGTTTAGACACCGAAGTTTGAGTTTGAGATTTGGTTTAAATCGCTCAGGTTATTCAACTTCAAATATTCGACTATCAAATGAGGTGCTCGTCAAATTGAAAATTCTACTCCGGTTCAGGAGAACATGTCAAGTGGTTCAGGAACTTGAAATGTATTATCATAAAGTTCTAGTTACGTGGAAAATTTGTGACGATTTCTGTTTTGATTTAAACAGAAACAGCAGTTACTAGATTCCATCCATACCACCGGCTCGAAAAGGATAATTGAGTACGCATGAAAAGGTGCACCCTTCAAATACTTTTGCATCTGGTTAATCCTGATTTTCTGATTTATGAAAATAAACTCGTACACTTTCTTGATTGAAAAGATCAAGATGCATGTTTAGAGACGTCAGTCAAAATTATTCCATGTCGATTGTCCTTTATGCAACAAAAGATGAACAACTACATCAAAATGCACACTAAATTCCTACGTTTAGTTAAGAGGTAGCGTAATCAAGGCATACGAAGGAAATGTTATCGCATTGTTGGTAACAATGGAGCATAATTTATTTACGTCATATCACGACAATCATTCGCATCTGCTTGAAATGCATCAGTGTCGATCTCCTGTAAAACAAGGGGCATTTCGCTAAGCAAAATGTTGGCAATGAAACAACACGGATATCAATTTTGTATTCGGCAAATATTGATAAAATCGCTCACTCACTTTTCTCTGAATCACTTCGGCCATTAATTACATCTTTCCCACCTCCCAGGTGCGTTTCACCAAACATATTTTAGCAACGTATTTATGGAAAAGGTATTTGGAATCCTAAAAAGAATTTTTGAGGATTACGATCGCTGCACCATCTTTCACTTTGTTACTCGCGCAAGACAGCCGGTAAACAGTTAAGTAAAACACAAATAAAAATTACAAACGCAGATTGGCAAGTCTTAGGGGAAAACTGAATTTGAATCCAATCCTTTAAACGAGGAACCTTTAAGGGTTTTCAACTGCACGAAAGGACGTGCAGAAATCCTCACCAGGGGAAAAAGTTTCTTTTAAAACAGAACAGACTAACCAGCCTAAGAACACAGTTGACTGACACACATACACTCACGAGTTAGATATCTTGGCGTCAACTTCAAGAACAACACAACAATTTATTAACTTCGACGTTTCAGCTGTTGCTATGCAATGATTGGAGTAAGGATATTCCCGTAATTTGAAAACCCATTTTAAACGGCATTTTTTCTTCATGAATTGAGAGAAGGAAAAATCAACTGATTATTATTAACAAAAACGTATGCATATGTAATCAGATACTGTGTTTATTAATCCCTCATTATTAATCTTTTATTAACATCAAATGAACCATTCGTTTTACAATTCTTGGTGAAAACTACGTCACAATTGAAAGTGTATTGTTAGGCTTCTTTGCAAAGTAACCGAACGAACTTATAACAATAGACTCCATGCGCTACAATACGAAAACTATTTCAAATGAACACATTAATTATACAGATCACAGAGTTAAGAGCATTTTAAAAAGATATGTGCTACTCTTCCAACTTTTCTGTGCGTTGCAATTTCACCTAGGCAGTGGAACTCAGGGACGGATGCCCAACAATAGAAGTATCACCAGAATGATATAGACGTGAGGAACCTTTATCTGGTCTCTTTCGACTAGAGGTGAGTTAACCGGTCTCATACGGGGGTGGAGGGTTTTTCATCCCTCTAAACAGTCAAACCTGTCCCGCGAACACGGCTACAGTCATAAAATTACTACTGCAAGGAAGACAACGGAAAATCACCTTGTTCATAATCATCTCCCCAGCATGGTAGCACCAGCTGTATGGCTGAGGGGAATAGGATAGGATATATATTAGATGACAAGATATTGTTTATTAATTTCTGTTAGTTCAGAAATATCTAGAGGCCATGAAGGATGTGCTGTTCAGTATGCATCAATTTGCGAAAGGGAAGAAGGATTGTACGAGACTGGTTCACTCAACCTGAGTTTATAAATGTCTCTAAGAACTGTTGGCTCACTTTAGACGAGATTCTACCGACGTCTTTGTAACGAAAGGTCATGTTGCTCTCCCGAGTGCAACACACAGAGTTAAGGGCATACATTGTAACCTCGGAATAAAAAACGATCTCTGAAGTGCTTTGGTTGAATTAGAGGACAGTTGGATCTGCTGCTTGGCTCATGTTACCACAGCAGTTTTTGAAAATCTCTGCATTTACGAAGAATGTAATTCACATTTATGTTCGTTCTTCTTACATAAGTGTTATGAGTGTACTATAAACGATTTGAAAACGTTCTTTAGAATGTCTCAGTAAAAGCAGAAATCTCCAAGCATATATTGCAGGCAATTATATTAACGCTGTTCCCATAGAGGAGCAAGTTTCTCTTTTATTGCGTTTAAAATAAACCAAATGTGCAATTAAAATAACCTGATCTTATAACTCTTTCAGTGACGAGGATAAAGACCGTCATCCGAGTTCGTAGACTATTTTCCCCGAGAGGAATTTAGAAAAACCGTCTGCAGCTCTGAAGCAAATATGCTATCAAGTGAATCTTCAAAGTCTGCCTCGCTGGTAAAGGTCGCGAGACGAAAAGCGTCCTCACTATAAGTGTTCTAAATGGCCTGCAGCGGTTTAATGTATAAAATAAACATCTGTATTTCACTAACGGAAGGTTAAAAAAAAACATCGCCGCATTTCTTACATTTACGAATGGAAGGCGTCGGGATGTGACGGTGACTTAGAATTTAGAAAGGATATCAAGACAGTAAAAAAAGGTTCCAGGAAACAGAAGATGAGAGAATTTTGGGCAATACATCATGGTGAAAAATGAACTTGGTTATTTTCGTTTGGTATTTATTAATGGCCATTTACAATTTCTTTTTCTAAACCATGCCATTCACTGTACTAATAGTAAGCTCGTATTATAACAGGTAGTCTTTGCTCCATCCAACGGAGATACAGGAAATAAGGGCATCTATTCTTGCATCAAGAATTCAATCTCTGACAGTGTAACCTTCCTACGTATTCTGGGTCTATTTTTGTTCTCTCTCTTTATTTACATAATTCTCGGCGAAGTTCCTGAACCCAACGTTCTACTCCACTAATAAGCTACTTCTTACGAATCTTACAGCGACCTACGAGAATACAAAAACGCAAAAAAGATGAAGAAAATTTAATCCGCTAGGAAGCGAGTGCACGTGCGTCCAAGAGATTGTTGCGCTTAGTGCTTACTTCTGGGGCTCTTTGAAGCAGCAGCAGTTTTTTTTTCCCGGTAGTGATTGTTGTGGATGCAAGAAGCGAACGAAGAGCGACTTGTTGCGGTGGCTTTTGTAGTCTACTTAAAAGGCAGCATTCGGCTTAAATTCAATTTGATCGTAAAATAATTGGGCGTCTTGAAGGTTTATAGGTTTGGTATCAGTATTTTATCTGGACAAATTAATCAAAATAAAAATTTACACTTGAATTATTTTAAACGACGTGTCTAAAAGTTCATAAAAATAAGGTTATTATCAGCAGATTAAAATAAGCGATCAACGCATGTGCAGAAATTACAACAATTTTCTCAACAATAGCGTTCATTGTTGCTCTGTGGCTTCAATTAAATCATTGCATGTGTGCCTCTCTTTTTCATTTTCAATAACCTCACTTACGTACGCCGTCCTGCTTGGCCAAGTGGTTAGCGTATCCTCTCTCTAGCCAAAATGCTGCGGGTTCGAATCCCGCCGTAGGCAGGGATGTCTGTGATTGTCCTACTAACGGTCTACCATATGCACTGCTGTAACTTGTGTTCTGGCTCAGTATGACCTTTGATGTCTTTGTGCCATGAAAGTCACTAACAACAACACTTAAGTACTGTCTGTGTTGGCTCTTTTGTATCCAAAACACAATAGAAACATCGAGTACATAGATGAGTAAATATTTCAAGTACACTTGCGAATATTTCTTAAAGAGAAACACGTGCTACACGATGCAGTAATTACTTCCACAATTTCTTTTCTGTCAGAAGCTTTTAATTAAACAACTTCACGTTATCTTAATTCTGAAATCCGCTTGTCTGCAAGCAGAAGGAAGAGTGCGTCCTCTCTCTTTATCACACCTCCAAGTATTTTAGAAAATTATAAGAAAAAATAATTAAAAAAATAGATTGTATTTTATGATAATTTAAATATGAATTATCGAAATCCAAATAACCTAAAGTTATTTTTTGGCCAGTGTCTAAGTTCAAACGCTTCGAGTATTTTTGAATTTTTATTCTAGAATTGCTGACAATTGGTTGCTATGGTTACAAATGACTCATCATTCAAATTAAATATCACGACTTTAGAATATTATGGTACTTGGGTTTAGAAGAATTACAAAGTGGGGAAGTCAGTCCTTCACCACAGTCGCAAAAGTGGGAAGGAAGGTTTTTCGTGAATATAAATCAGAACTTCTCCTTCCCTCCCCTTTAAAGATAATCCCAAATATCCACGCCTGTGGCGGATTTCGAAGTCCGCAGTCTGTTGTTTAGAGCAGTGCTTCCCAAACTTACGGATGTAAAAACCCCTTTGGAAAAAATTAAAATATTTCACGGCTCACCATCGAAACAAAAATTGTAATACAGACATATATAAATTATAATTTTTGTATTTATATTCAGTACAATTTATATTCAAGATTTTGCGTTTGTAATCTTTTTTCTGTTTCTTATCAATACCTTTGAAATGAAACTTATATGAATAAGCAATATTTACTAATATTCATTAAGCGCCGAAACACGCAGGAAGCAGAATTTGTGAACCAACACCAATGTGTTAATTTTTCCATTAAAATACAAAAAATTACAAAAAAGAAATAATAAAAATTAAATACGTTTCTTTTAAGATAAAAAAATCTGCTTAGTCTTTAAATATTCCAAATTTGTTTTCATTATTTCACGGGCCCCCGCCCCCCCTCAACAAAACTTACGGCCCACAGTTTGGGAAGCGCTGGTTTAGAGACCAGGTACTACCAAAAAGGTCTGCCTATGAAATAAATGTGCCTGTAATATTTTCTTTATACAACAGTTTTTTTTGTTATTAATCGAATCTGCAAATTATAATATTTATTTTTTTGTCTAGCAAATCAGAGAATTATTCTTTTTAATATCATCATCATCATGCGTATGAAGGATTTAGGCCTAGCATGGCCTGTTCCGGCCTTAGAAGTCATCGTTGAATCGTTTAAGAGGACGTCCTGGTTTTCTTTTTCCTAATGGCTTGTACTTTAAGGCTTGTTTTGATAATCTTTCTGTTTTCATTCTTTGAACGTGTTCCATCCATTTATGTTCATATTTTTTAATTTTTTCTATTGCTGGTTCTTGGTTTAATTCTCTCATAATTTCTTCGTTTCTTTTGTGATCAAATAGAGTATACTTTGCAGTTTTTCTCATAAACTTCATTTCTGCTGTTGTTAATCTTTGTCTTTTTTGTTGTATTGTCCAGATTTCCCTTCCATAGAATAAGATTGGTAGGGCTAATGTATTGTTTACTTTTAGTCTGGTTTGTTTTTGAACTAGGTTTGGTTTAAATATAGAGTTAATTATTCCTGCTATTTTTAAATATTTTGCAATTTTTATGTTTATATCTTTTTCATTTTCATAAGTGATCATACATCCTAGGTAGTTAAATGAATTCACCTGTTCTAAGATCTTGCTATCTATTACTATTTTAGTTCTTGCTGGATCTTGTCCCTTAAAGGCCATAGTTTTTGATTTTTCTGTTGATATTATCATACCATAATCTTTGGATATCTCATTTAGATTTAAAACAGCTTTTTGTAAGTTATCTTCAGAATTTGTAATTATTATTTGGTCGTCTGCAAAGAGGAGAGTGCTTAAGTTAACTGAAGGTGAAAGTTTAAATCCTTGATGTAAATTTTTATTCCATTTTATTATTATTTCATTTAAGTAGATATTAAAAAGAGTTGCTGAGAGAGGACATCCCTGTCGAACCCCTTAGTTTATCTCTCTCGTATATGATAGCTCGTGATTTAATCTTATTTGTATTTGATTATTTTCATATATACTTATAGCTTTTGGGATATTATTTGGTATTTGTCTTTCTTTTATTATGTTAAATAATATGTTTCTTTTAACTTTGTCAAATGCTTTTTCAAAATCAATAAATGCAATATGTGTTTCTAAATTATATTCTCTTCTTTTCTCTATTATTAATTTTAGGCAAAAGGCTGGATCTATACATGATCGTCCTTTTCTAAATCCATTCTGTACCTCTAGAATAAAGTTTTCCGAATATTTCATTAGTTTGTTATTTAAGATTCTGCTATATATTTTGTAACAGGAATTTAGTATACTGATACCTCTATAGTTTTTTGGGTCATCTCTAATACCTTTTTTAAAGATAGGAATCACAATTTCTTTTTTCCATTCTATCGGGGGGATACCAGTTGAGTAAATTTTATTTAAAAACAATAGGAGTCTTCCTTTGAATCTTGTTCCTGCATATTTATATAGTTCTGAACGTAGCTTATCTTCCGTTTCTTTTTTCTTTCAGGCTAATTTCTAATTCTTCTTTAGTTATTTCCTTTTTATTTTCGTTAATTGTTTGCCAGTTGTCTTTTTCAAAATATTTGTCTGTCCACAATTCTGTATAGAAATTCTTCTAATTTCAATTCGGTGTTTAATTTTATGTTTACTTTGGTATCTGCATTTAAGTGTTTCAAAATCTTATATACATTGGGTCTTATTTTGTATAAATCATGTTCTAAATTAGAAACAAATTTGTTCCATGATTCTCTATGTTTTTTTCTGCCTTCTCTTTTAGCTATGGCTCTTATTCTTTTATATTCTATTTCATCTTCTAATATTTTACTGCTTAACCATTTGTGATAGGCTTCTTTTTCTTTTTGATTATTTCTTTCATTGTATCATCCCAGATCTTCAATTGTTTCCTATTATTGAATTTTTTGGTCTTTCCTAAGCTTTCATTTGATGCTGCATTTAGTATCGTTTTTATATTAAGCCATTCTATTTCTTCATTTTGTTTTATTTTATGCAGATATTGGTTAATTCTTTGTTCATAGTGCCATTGTATATTTGTGCCATCCAGTAGTCTAGTTTTATAAACAAATGTTTCAAATTTTCTTTCTGTTCGTGTTACTTGTAGCCATTTAGGTGGTAATCTTAATTTTATTTTAGCAAGGAAGTGGTCACTGCTTATTTCATATCCTCTGTGAACTCTAACATCTAGTGAAATTTTTGATGTCTTTTCATTTAATATGAAGTAATCTAATATTGATTTCTATCCTCTTGCTGCCCAAGTATATTTATGTATGTCTTTATGTTTATAGAAGGAATTCATTATTTTTAGGTTATTATAAACTACAAAGTCAATCAATTTTTTACCATTCCTGTTTAGAGTATGTTCTGCATGTATTCCTATATTATTATTAATTTTCGTGTTTCTAATTCTTGCATTTAAGTCTCTTGCTAAAATTACGTAATCATTTTTATTTATTTTATTATATATGTTTTGTAGCTGATTAAAAAATCAATATTATCCTGTTCTCTTCCTTCTTCGGCATATAAACCAATTATTATTAAATAGCCTCTATCTATTTACTATTCTTTTTAATATATATTTTTAAATGTTTCGCATATTTGTATTACTCAAGTGACATTTGACTCTCAATGCTGTCACTATGTGTTTACATGTAAATTGGAATTGTAAGCAATTAAATTATACTTAAGAAAAGGTAGACCCTTTTCCTTCATACTTTCTCATATTTTTTGTAGTAGGAAGATATATTTTATTGTATTTGCTTTGAATTAACAAATGAGCACTGACTTCCCCACTTTATAATACTTCTAAATACCCCAAGTGCCGTAATATTCTAAAGTTGTGATATTTAGTTTGAATGATGAATCATTTGTAACCATAGCAACCAATTGTCAGCAATTCTAGAATAAAAGTTCAAAAATACTCGAAGCGTTTGAACTTAGACACTTGCCAAAAATAATTTTAGGTTATTTGAATTTCGATAATTCATATTTAAATTATCATAAAATACAATTCTATTTCTTAATTATTTTTTCTTATAAATTTCTAAAATACTTAGAGGTCTGATTACAAGATTAAACTAAATTTAAACTCGGATGAGACTGCCAGGTACGAGACCTAAGCAACCAGAGCAGCACTGTACACCGCATTCCTTTGTTACTAATCCGGATCTGGACTCTTATGATCTTCTAGTAAAATAGTCTCTTCAACATTGTACGAGTTCTGGATGAAACGAAACTACGCGCACACACACACACGTCTATGGTCTATCACCGGAAAAATAAAGAATGCAGAACTCCAGTTCATGGCTCTAGAAAGACGGTCACTTGTAATGGAAATATTTTAAAATTAAATTAGATTTACATTCAGATGTTTTACATTAAAGCAAATGCGTCTGGGGACTGTGGATCTCCAGATATAAGTAAACTCCACGTATTCTAGAGATTAGTTTGTTTCGTCGATGAGCAAGTGCAGTTCCCTCGATGGAAAAGTCCTATTACTTTCTGTGGAGATGGATTATCGAAGTACCGACAGAAATTCCCCAGAAAAGAAAAATCTAGTCACACTACAATTGCCGTCATTTGTCAGAAAGCACTCTCAAAGAGTTGAGCTGCTTTGTCCAAAGAGAATAAAACTGAGTAATATGGATACGCAAAGAATAAGGTCACATAAAGAAGAAACATACGAAGATTAACGATAGAAAAAGTACAAACCATCCTAAGAGAATTGTAGTATTATTGAAATGCTAGACCGTTATATAGTAAGTTTTAACCCTCCCAGACTAAACTCCACATGACTATAGTAACGAACATAAAACTAGAAACTTAATATTTTAAATACTAAATGAAGAGAAAAATAATGCAACTATTGGCATTATGGAAGAATTCCTGGAAAAATGGCTCAGTACTTTGAAACAATCAACTGCTATTTAATTGGAAAACTGTCAAAAGAATACGCTCTATGAAATGAGCAGTGACGTCACAATGGAAATGTTTTTACTCATGTTATTGATAACTATCAGATTAATGCAACAATTAGATTGCTAGATTAATATTACTAATTTCTTCTGCCATTGCATTTCCACTGTTTCATACATTGTTAAAAAATGTTCAATATGGAATTATGGGGGGGGGAGGTTCAAATGGCGGCTGAAAGTGAAAGTTCTTGTACTGAAGGATATATTCAGCTGTTTATATTTTTAGTCTTCATTCCATAGGGAAACCTTGAAGAGAAAACATTACCCAATGCACACTGAGAATCTGAAAACACGGTTCTCCTGAATGGATATATTTTGTATTTTAAATTTAGAAAGGAGAAAGCGAAAGAACAGTCTTTTAAAGAAATCAAGCCGTGGACAATCGATAATATTTTTCTATTGCGATCAGAAGCAAATAAAAAAATAAATAAAGTCTCCTAATAACGTACTTGATACGCACACTTAACAATTGAAGTCAGGTGACGATCAGGTTTTATTGTTGCACGCGATGGATAAAATGGTTCTGTTTAAATCCAAAGGCAATTGCAAGTGGCTTGTATCACTCGTATCAAAATTGATTTCCACTGCCACCAATGACACGGTGTGTAATTCTCCAGAGTAGTCAGTTACAAATGAAATGTCCTATACGTCCTATTGGATGCATTAAATCAACTGTTTTCGAAATTCCAAGTTGCAAGACACGGGCGTGAATTCTGTGTATATAATATAATTAACAACACTAAAATAATTAGTTTTAATATTCCACATCATGCGAATCAAGCTGCTTTGCCACTAGGTGGTGTTGAATTCTCCGGGGAACAATCACACATTAACTTAATGTAGGTTTCACAGAAATCACTTGAAATGCTTACAAATAAACATTTTCTTGCTAAATAATTAAAGAAAAGTTTATGAAGTTTGCCGAGATGCTATTAAAGTTAAGAATTTAAATGAAGACGAATATGCAGTCTCCATTGCACCAACACACGCACGCAGAAACCAGTTTCGTACGATAAACACGGAGAAAGTAAAATAAATATGCAGGCAGCAATTTTCTCCACCTGCTCCGTCTTGGGATGTAGCATTTGTTGCAGTTTGCATCTGTTGGAGACAAAGGTCGCAGAGCCCAAGAGAAATGACAGAACACGCGCCACATCGCAAGTACAAAGATGTAAGACAAAAAATCTTCGAAAATAGAAATTTGGACTGCTGCGAATATTACGATTGGCATACAACGGCAGTCTGAAAATGTAAGGAAACGTAACTACAGCGAGATATGCAAGTGTTAGGGACAATCACGTACAGAAACTGTGAACAGTGCCTAAAAGGTGGATGAAAAAGTGTAATGGCGACTACAGAATCGTAACATAGCGTGTTGGCATAAAATCTGCCTGAAGAAATCGATTTCATCATCCAAGATTCATAGAATACACCGTCTTAAGAAAGCAGATGTGTGCCGCAAGACGTTTAATGTACACAACTGAAATGTTCATTCAAGTTTCAATAAATTATTCTTTCATTGCGAGTAAAAAATCACGAAAACACAGATGATGTTCTGACGAGATGTGTAATTAATATCAGATTACGAAAGAGTTCGTTATTCTATAAAGAGGCAGCCGATCTTTGAATGAAGATTACTTGAAGGTGGGTGCTCGCGATTATCAAACACTTTTAAAGAATTCATTTATAAATATTTTATGCGTGGATATACACCGCTTGGAAAGAAGCCAGCGGACACGCTCATGGACAAGATGCGCCGCGTCACTTAATGAGTCACCTGTTTCCAGCCGTATAAATGGGAGGAATACGATGCTCCCCAAGTCAGTGCAACTGTGCCCACGTGAAATGGATGCGAGACGGGAATTGACGGAGTTTAAAAGAGGCATTATGATAGGATGTCACATGCAAATCCCATGTGTCCGGCACCGAGACTCCACATGGGTTTTCATTGTAGGAACTGCAAGGCCCACATTACTCGAACTTGTTGGATTCTGATTATGTAGAGATTAGAGTAATTATTATTTGCTTCAGAATCCAACATGATCTTCCATCACAAAGGCTAGACTTGTAAATATTATTTAATGTATATAACTTATTTTAAAACTTAATATTCATATAACTACCTTAATTTTGTCAAATATTTAATTATTTAATCAAAGGAATGTGTTAATGATAATAAGATTCTGTATTAAATATTATTAAGCTATTTTATTTATTGTTATGTCAATATTATAAGAACTTGTATTTGTAATTTAACTACGCATTTATTGAAATGCAAATATTCTATTTATTCTTGTTTGTGAAAGTTTAACGTTATGTAATAACGGAATCTAGTTGTATAGCCTAATGTAACATTCGCGAGAATGTTTACGTTTATCGGTTGTCATAGAGACGCGTGAAATAAACGAGCGTGAGTGGAACAGAGCGTGGACTAAATAAAGAGGAGAAAATATATACGTAGTAGGGGAGTCGGAACGGAATTTTGGAACTAAAAGGTAGCAAGGAGATAAACTAGAGAAGTAGAAGTAAATAAAAGGTTCTTAAGGGTAGGAGTTGAGTGGATATTTTTTTATAAGTGAGCAAGGACGAAACGAGCTTTATAGTTAGCTGAAAGTATAATCAGCACTAATAATAAAAAGGAAATTAATACTACAATCGGATAAAATAAAAATCTGAATGTTTAAGGAAGAATTCTGAATGAACCCGGCTATTCTAGAATTGTGGCTTATTTCCGATTTGCCCTAAAAAGAACCTCACGGTGTTTAATTAGTTTATGAGTGGTAACGACGATAGTTGAAGTACTCTGTAATTGAAGTCTAGAATTCTAAAGTGCGTTTGATAGTGCTTTAAGTATAACCGTGGATAAGTCTTGTAGATGTGTTTTATTTGTAAGATAAATAAGTTCCAAAAGTTTACTCACAACATAAATGATGTACTAGGAACTATTTCCGGTAAGGTTTATCATAGTGTGTTATTTCTATGCTTGAAGAATTGTGTGTTAATTACGCTATGCTTAACGCTACTTTAATTGTGGAAACTTTTTGTGAATGAGAGTTGGAGATAAGAATTGTTTGAAAGATATTTTCAGCTATTAGTGCTTGTAATATTTTGAACTTATAGCATGACTGAGAATTGTGTGAAAACTGACTAGATTGGATGTTCCATTATATTAATTTAAGTGTAGAAACTTTGTAATCCAGAAGCTGAGAAAGTACATGTGAAGACTTGGAAGATTGTGCTATTGAGATTATCTAAACTTAACGTTTGACTTGTTTCTAGTATAAGAAAATTAGAAGTAATATTTATGTATGTGTTATATGACCTATATTAAATGTTTCATTGGTTAATCTACTATTGTATTTGCCTGAATTTCTTTTTACTGCACCGTTCACAAAAATTCGAATCTAGCGGGAATTCCAGAAAGAGAATATATACTTCGGCCTGATTGAATGAAAGACTGCTAACTAACTTTGAATTGATCCTACTATTTCATATAGACTTATCTAAGGATAGAGTGGCGCAGTATAATAGAAATTTCTCTACCCTTAGATTAGTGATCAATTTACAATTAGTTGTGTTTATTTAGGTGAAAGTGACTTGTAACAAGATGGCGGATTCGAACACAACGTCACGACAATACTGCGTCGTCTTCAGTGTTGCACAGATCGTGTACGGTAGGAAGTGGAAGCATGGAAAGCTATGTTATCGAGCGACGAACCACACTCTTCCGAGCAGATGGCTAGGCGTGGAGATGGGCGGATTCACGGTGAAGGCCTCTTGCCAGAGTGCGTAACCCCAGCTATGAATTTCGGAGTTAGCGCTGTGATGGTATGGTTCCTTTTT
Source organism: Typopeltis vanoorti (assembly GCF_054136105.1). NCBI lineage: Eukaryota > Metazoa > Arthropoda > Arachnida > Uropygi > Thelyphonidae > Typopeltis > Typopeltis vanoorti. The sequence continues at coordinate 47,778,481 of NC_143553.1, forward strand.
ACTGGTTTAGCCTCCGACCTCTGTTTGTAGTGCCACGAACACTGAACTCCGAGAGGTATCTTGAACATTCTAGACAATGCAATGCTTCCTACTTTGTGGCGTTTCTATGGAGCTGACCATTGTCTCTTTTAGCAAGAGACAATGCACCGTGTTATAAGGATGTTGCTGCTGTAACTGCATGGGTTGTGGATGTGAACGTTACTACACTAGATGCTTCCCACAGTGCCCTGATCTCAACCACACTGAACATCTGTGGGATGAACTGAAGAGTCGAGTGAAGTCAAAGGACGTCCGCCCCACAACAGTCCAGGATCTCATTACGTGCCTACGGGAAGAATGGTCCAAATATTCCCATGGATCGCTATCTAACGCTTGTGGAAAATATGCCCCATAGGATTACTGCAATCATGGCAGAGAAAGGAGGTCCTACATCTTATTAAGGTGGGCGCTATGGATGTTAGTTCCTCACACCATGGTGTCCTTTGACTTCTTTACAAGTAGCGTAAGATTAAGCACAGCTACGACTTATTTCTAATGTTTTCGTGCATTTAAAATTTCTCTGGTTCAAAGATGGAACGTGATACCCTTTAGCCAAATTACAACCTTACGCGTAGATGCCCTTAATAAGAACAGAAAACAAATGAAGAAAATTACGAGCTCATAATTTGCATAGACTTTGTACTTTTCATAAATCACCTTAAACATATTGGTAATCCAAAGTGGGATGGAAAATTATGTTATTTGGTCCCTAAATAGGTTCCTCGGATTATTTAGTCAACACATCTGCAGATCTGAATATACGCTAGTTCTCGGAATTTTCATACAAAATGCTCGAAACATGAACGTGATTATGAGAACTCCATTCGTTTTCCTGCGACATTGTGTATCCTCCAGTAAAACCACACACACTGCCGAAATGTCCAGAGAATGCTGAGGGAAGAAAAAATCAAGTCGGGAAAGAAACAGGTCAAGTAATTTCAGATAGCCATAAAATACATATTAGTTGTATTATTTGTATAGTTGACAGCATTCGTGACTTATTAAAATAGTTCAAATGAAATGAACAAATTTCAATAGCGATCCTAAATACGAAATTATATTAAATTTCATCCAGGCCAGTGCACACTGCTCCCGACTCTCTCTCACAACAGCAGCAGACACCATAATAACAACACGTTCGCCCACTGCATCAAACTATTGAACAGTCCCACAGGAAGCCCAAACGTATAAAACCCTTACGAAGAAACTATCCGCAATAGACTATTCCTGTGGTCCTTTGGTGCATTATTGTGAGAGTCAATCATGTTTTCGGTCAAACAGTGAATAGAAGGGGGGGGGGAGCGATTCAACAACTTCATGGAATAGCAATCCAAGTAGTTATTGAATAACATCAGAAACAACCACTGACTAATAATGCTGATTATTTTAAATAAAAATATTTGTAACTGGGTTGATCGTCAATAAATGTATACACAGTTCAAATAGTAAATCTTGCTTTATTTCAATAGCATTTTGATAGCACATGTTATGGTTACTATTTCCAGTTTATGCATCTTCTTCCGCAGTTATTATAATCATTAACCATTCCAGAGACTCCTAAATATTTAAGTGTTCTGTTTCCGATCTAATCTCTTTATAATAATACAAATAATACTCATCTTATGCAATATATAACAATTATAAAATAGAGCATTCGCAGTGTCAAAAAGTGCTTCAAAGTCATTTATATCACTTTATTCGAAAAAAAAGAAGTGTTGTCAGTTATTCGGATTTATGCTATCAATTCCAGATAGCTATTTCTTCAACGCAAGTTTTGGTCCAAATAATTTTTATATAAATTTCCATTGCCTGTCAAATCTCTTTCCATATAGCAAGTAATCAAGTGAAACTGAAGTATCGGTTCAGGACAGAAAATTGAAGGTTCAGTTCGCTGTTAGACTTGTGAGTGCACTCAAATCTTTCTCTTTCCAGCACAGTTTCGATCGTCCATCATCAGCAAATCGAAGAGTCAAATTTATTGGGCCCATATACGAATCTGACAGCTGGCTGCAAAGCGGAAACCGCACTCTGAAATCTTATTTTCCATCTACAAATCATAAGGTCCCACTTTATATAAAATAAATCTATTTTTTAAACTTTTAAACGTAATTTAGGAAACAACGTAAACTTTCTTACAGAAATTAAATCAAAGAAATAAAATATTCGTCTGAAAATTCCTTTTTTTTTTTTTGGAATTCCAACGGGATTTGAACCTGGGTCTTTCCAGCCAACCAAAGTTATAATCGCTGATTATTAGTAGTGAGATTGGCTTTGCAAACATCGGGAAAATATCGTTCGTCTGATCGACTTCCTTCTTTATGATTGATTTGGTCTTCAATAATAAGAAATGTCTCGGGTTTATTTAATTTCAACCCCCCCCCCTCCACTAGACGTCCCCCATTTCCGTTTATGTTATCGGTATAAGCCAGCAGATATCGGCACGAAAACGGGATTACTAACCCACTTCAAGAAGTCCGACTTCCGTCACTCAAAGATCCTCGCGGTGATAGATCGTCGGTAATGTTTACATGCGCGAGCCATTCATCACAGATTCGAGTCCCATCCGTGTAAAAGGATGTAGCTATCGATTTACCGTGATAAAGTCTCCCGTTTCCAATTCATTTTGTTTCTGTGTCGTCCTTTTCAGGCTTCACATTAAATGCCACTCTTTCATCGATAGCTTTCATTGTGAGCTGCAGATCTTATGAAGATAACAATCCTTTATCGTGAGATTAGAGTTCGTGAAAATGGGGCGGTGAAAGGGATGTTGTCGTCCTTACAATAGTACAAACACAAAATGCTCTGAAGGGTCACATTCTTTTTTCCCCCTAAGGGTAAACCAAAACGTAGTTGAGTTCATTGAACACTTCGGAACTTTAGTGTCCATTTATAGTATGCTGTGAGTTTTATTGAATGCTGATACTAATTCGGAGAGATTATCAATCTTGTTATTAACCCAACTCATGAGTATTCTTGTGTAATTTCTTTTTCTAAACGAAACTGGAGCAAAATCACACTACTTTAAATACTGAACGACCCCAGTTAAATAATTTACATATTGTTGAGAACACGCCTATAATTAGATGTAAATATTTAAAATCCATGTATGACTAATATACAGTGATGATCCAACAATATAAGATTTATTGTCGTCTGCTGTTTCGAAGGGATTGTTGAATAGTGCATTATATGGGGCACAAATACTTATTTAGCAGATGATTTAGTTCAGCAATGATGCCAACAATTTCCTGCTTTTCTATACAGTTAATCGTCTGACTTGTGCTATGGATAATACAGTATGTTAACCGATGCTTCGCCTCTTCAGTTAATAAGTAATTATTGCTCTCGGTAGTTGAAACGTAGGCAGTAATGACCATTGAGTTATAGCCAAAGGCAATAAACCTCAGCTCTCAATAACAATCGCAAGGATTGTAATACACATAAATAAAAGGTACTAAAATGGACAAGCTCAGTTTAATGGGGTAGATAGAGGATTTATGGCACTCTCTGATTTCTTTCTTCATACTTGCATTCATTCTCTCCACACTAAAGCTAGAACTGTTGTTTTTCGGGAACAAATATTTAAAAGAGCCAAATAGCCTGATGTATTCCAATCAAATCAAGTGAACGGATGATGATATCGAACGCGCACAGCTGCTAGGAAAGGTGGACGAAGTGTCTTATCTGTTGTCAGTGCTATTTTGAAAGGGGTATACTTTCTTGGTAAACCTAAGGACGGGACAAATGGCAAGTAAGCCTTCTGACGCACAGATAGCGACACGTGTTATATGGTTCACCGAGTTTTAACTCCCCAGAGACGGGAAAGGAAAATAAAGTAGGCAAGAGAAAGCCATTACAGTTCATTCGGGTCTATCGCGTCGACAAACTTTTTTTTTTTTTTTTTTTTTACTTGTTCAGTAAGCTGGAAATCTTTTTTTTTTTTCCATAAGCTGATTTTCTACAGAAAAGTTTTGTATACTTTTCAACTATTTAAGAGATTATTTATTATGTTGAAATGTTAAAGTCTTTTTCGGGAATTACCTGCACTGTCTTATTAAGAAAACTCCTCCTCACCCCCTTATAATAAAGTATTTGGGGTTTCTCAGATAAGAGCATGAGGCTTGTTTACTGTTTTGACTTTAGAAGCGGATCAGATTCGTGGAAATTTGAACAGCTGATTTTCAATTCACTTGTTGATTTTCTTTCCGATGTTGAATCTTCTTATGGAAGCGTATTTCAAGATTACCTTAACGTAATGTAATCTTAAATTTTTAAGAACATAGCAGAAAGATTAAAGAAGTATTTTGTATTATTTTAAATATCATGATGATGCGAATTCTTAGGCCTTTTCTTGACCAGTTTAACCAACCTCAGTTGCACGAAACTCTAGTTTTTTAAACTAAATCAATTTATATTAGCTAATTAAATAACAAAGCATACAATCAGATTAAATCAACAATGACGAATCATTGTTAGTTTATGATTGTTATGAAAGTGATCACGTGATTTTTATTTTAATATCACTTTCGGGAAATATGCGCTATTATTATTTTTATCATTGTTGAATAATTTATGCTCATTTTTCCATATATTTAGTACATTAATAGTGGATGGAAGTAATATTTTAATTATTAGTCCCAGACAAGATTTCAACATACCATTTATAAATATCTAAGGGTTTTTTTTAAAGTGTTTTAAATATAAAATTTAAATCAGAGTTACTTAATAGCAGGAAACGATACTTTTGAAATCGTAAAAATAAACCTGATTAGGGTAAATACGAAACAAAATATATTCAAACACTTTCCGAAGAG